>NC_141693.1:491729600-492329600 GCF_964263255.1 Lissotriton vulgaris
TTGTTGTTTGCACTCAGCATAGCGCGAACGATATGAAGTGCATGCGGGTAGCGAAGCAGAGCGCTGGCGGTGTGGGCACTATGCTGTGTGTGTTTGCACAGAACACTCATAGAACAAGACACATCTACAGATGTATCAGAAATCATAAATCTGGGCATGTTTGTGAATGCTGCACCATCCTCCAATTGGTGTAGCAAAGCACAAGCTAGAATTGTTTTCACCTCTCATTTTTTTACTTTCAATATATGCTACAAGGCACAGCATATATTGAAGGAGAAAAATACCTTTACTGATTGTTTTTGTGCAGGAAGTTGTCCCTTCCTGCACAAAAACAATCTCCACATGACACGGAAATCCTTGCATATGTTGAATCCCTGTGCTTCGGAAGTACCACAGCATGCTGTAGTTAAACAGTTTACAGTGTCATGCTGCAGCACTTCCTTATAATTCTGCACTTATGCATTCACCACACATCACAAATGTATTTTTTTCAGTCAATTATGCACTACACAATACATTTCATCTAAACTTTCACACAGTAGCATACTAGTTTAACTCTTTCTTTAACCAGAGAAGTTAGTTCTGAAAATAACTTTTTGTTTCTTTTTGTTTTTTTTTGTATTTTTTGTTTAGATTTTTTGAACAATTTTGTATTTTTTAATTTTTTATAAGAGGGGAAAACAAATGTGAACAGGAGAAATAGAACTTAACAACTAGGCGGAAAGAAAAAAAAAAGAAAATAACAACGGTGGTTGTCAATGGTTCTACACATCAGATCCATTGACTGCTCCCCATACGCAATGAGTACGATTGCATTTAATACAAGTCATCCGGGACTTTCCCAAATTGGGGACGGATGTCTGGAGGTGATGATGATGTTGATGGGGTTGTTCCTCTTGTAGTTGGAACAAGCCGGTGGTTCAGCAGGATTTTCTTTCAGTCTTCTCAATTCCTCCCTTGCAAAGTTGACAGGGGTGTTTAGTTTGCAAGTGTTTACGCATACTCGCAGTTCCACATGAGTAATTTCTTCATTGGGTATCCCTTAGACAGCACTGCCTTACAAATTCTACAAGTAACTTTTGTGGCATTTACTTTCTTCTGCCCTGGAGGAAAGATGAACATTCTTTTGCACACAGTAGATGGTGTACTCTCTCTCGAGGGGAACGTTTTACAACAAATTCCTCTGTTGTAGAATGCTCTGATTCTGAGAAGATGGTTGGTTTGTAGCCATTGTAAAATTGTGGGGCAATCTGGTCTCCAATCAGGAAGAAACAGCAGTTCTCCGCTAGCAAGTCTTTCCCTAAGAAAAGATCTAAGAAGAGTGATTGAAATGGGTGGGGTTCTTCAATAGTTTCAATAGGGAAGTCAAATGAACCATTCAAATCTCTGTTTTTTGAGGTCACATGGGGTACGCTTAGGGTGGGCGCACTTAGCACACACCCTGCTCGCACCCAGCGGACTTCGCGAAATTGCATTTAAAGTGATGTACTTTTTTTAGAAAGTTAAAGAATATTATGTTTATAAATACCTCAGATGTCTTGTATTAATATTTATATTAAATATATATATATATAAGTTTCTCAATATTAAAAATAATTGCGGGAGTCGAACACCCACCGTGTCTGATATGCATATGATGTCACGCGGTACCACGCGCCCATCACGTTGTGTAATACGTACATCTCGCGTATGCGCCAGGAGTCGCATACCAAACACATAGCGTCCGCATTGGAAAAGTCGTACTCGCCGCACACCCTATGCGGATCCTATACAGCAATCCTAAAATGGTGAACACAATTCGCGCAGTGAACGAGCAGGGTGCGCTTAGGGTGCGTGACTCCAAAAAAAAGGAAAACGAACATAATTTAAGTATATTATAAACAATATAAAATAATTTAAAAGATATATTGTTATTTAAAAAAAGTTTTATAAAAAAATATGTGTCATGTAATTTAAAAAATAATATATCTAAAAATAAAAAGTTTTAAAAAATGTAGTTACAAATCTTTTTTTTAAAACTACAATAAATATATTTAACAATTATCATTTAAAAAACCTTTGAAATTCACTAAAAAATCATAGATTTAGATATGTTATAGTTAGGAATCAGCATTTAAAAAACCTTTGAAATTCACTAAAAAAATCATAGATTTAGATATGTTATAGTTAGAAATCAGCATTTAAAAAACCTTTGAAATTCACTGAAAAAACATAGTTTCAGACATGTTTTAGTTAGGAATTAGCATTTGAAAAACCTTAGAAATTTGCTGAAAAAACCATAGGTTTTAGGGGTGTTATAGTTAGCTAGACATTTCACTCGTACAAAACCATTGAAATTCCCCCGTTATAGTTAAGTGTACTAACTGACCATGTCATGAATGATGTAATATGTGACATCATCAGCAGTGGATTACGGGGGCGCGAGTTATAGTTAGTATAATTATAACAGGGGTATTTAAATGGTGCTGCCAAAGTAGCGCTTGCCACATTGGCATTCCAAACAGTAGACCTTGTAAATAGACGCCCTGAGACATGGCTTAAAGGACTCCAGAAGGGATTTACAAAATGTAGCCAATATAAGTCTTGTAAAATTGGCAAAAACACAAGAAGCATTGTAGATCCTCAAGGGAAGGTATTTAACATCGAAGATACCATCACCTGCAATACCACACATATGGTCTACTGTTTGGAATGCCAATGTGGCAAGATCTACATTGGCAGCACAATTTGCCCTTTAAAGAAGAGAATCCTAGAACATACAAGGGCCATTCAGAACAAAGATTTGACATACGCCATGTCAAAACACATGTTAACCCATGTAGGAAAAACCTGGCAGGACATGATTTATTTTGGACTGGCAATGATACCTATTAATGAGGGAGGGGGAAACCGAACCCTGAAATTTAGAAGATTGGAATCAAAGTTAATCATAAGATTCAGAACCAATTTCCCAACAGGATTGAACGGGGATGAAGAGATGTACGTACATCTCAAAAGTAACAATGCAATCAGAAAAGATGGCTGGAACAAACTTTATCATAATGAAGATCTGAACATGAACAATAGAAAACTGAATAAGCACAAAAGGAAGAGTTGGAAAGGAAAGGAGACAATGATCAATCGATGGCCCTAAGAGACACTGAGCCTTAAGAACATGCAGTAGTTTAAACAAAACCAAGATGTCCTGGATTAATGTACTAGTCATAAAAATAGAATATGGTCATTCCTCTTGCAATAAGCAGGAAATTGGTAAAGTCACTGAGACTGTCACAAAGTGGGAAGAGGGATAACTCAGAAAAAAACTGAGTAAAAAGTGATTAATTTACTGCACAAAGACAAGATATCCCACAGGATTGATTAAACAAGTCCCAATGCTGATTTTAATATAAAACAACAGGAGTGTGTGACACAAACATGACAAATGGACAAAGGACTAACTAACAACATAAAAATGCTCTTGATATATTTTTTTATATGTCATTTTAATCTAAAAAGAAAAAAATTACTTTTTTCACAATTGGGTTATTGGTTTTATGAACTACCTGACCAGAAGGCACCATAATGTGCAAAATGGTGATCATGTATATAACATAGAAACTGTAAAGGGACTGACAATACTTTGCACCGTGATCAAGCCCAGCAGGGTGAAACGGGTTGGTGAAGGGGGATGATAGCACTGCAAAAGACAGAATAAATCGTTATTCTGTTTAAACTGTGGGAGTGCTGCGTGTTATTGCAACTTGGTGGAAGGATATATATATATTCTCACACACACAAAATAAAAAAACTATAACAGATAAACTAGCAAAAATGTTAATATCTATATATATATATGAAGGCTCCTCGTTCAAAGAACGCACCACACTCACAGAGGTTGCCAGGTCAGTGCTTTATTTACAGCAGCGTGCACAGTGGCTTCAGGCACAGGAGAGAGTCTCTGATGAATTCAGCGACCAAGGTTCGTCTTGTTTGTAGTCCGACGCGTTTCGAAGGTCTTGCCTTCTTCTTCAGGGAAAAGACGAGCAGTGCTTTGAGTGAAGCAAACAAGTCCATTTTATATGGCACGCCTCTTTTCAGGCTAGGCTTATGCCGCAGTGTCTCATGGAAGTTGTAGTCCCGCAATAATTTGCATGTGGTGTCTCCCGTTGATGCCCTAAGCCGCTGTCTTCAGGCACTCACAGGGCACCTCCTCGCCAACCACGAGGCATCCTGTTGATCGGAGTAAGGTGCGGACTATTCGCGCATTCTTAACAACCTGGATGGCTGCCGTTTCACAGCTCCGTGTCAGGGTGTCTCAATGGCGGTGCTAGGCGTATGCAGTACTGCTGCTAGGCTCCAGGGTCCACCAAGGCGCCTTCTGCACTCTTCAGGGCGGGTGCGGTGAAACGGCGGTGGGTCCGTTGAAATATGAAGGCTCCTCGTTCAAAGAACGCACCACACTCACAGAGGTTGCCAGGTCAGTGCTTTATTCACAGCAGCGTGCACAGTGGCTTCAGGCACAGGAGAGAGTCTCTGATGAATTCAGCGACCAAGGTTCGTCTTGTTTGTAGTCCGACGCGTTTCGAAGGTCTTGCCTTCTTCTTCAGGGAAAAGACGAGCAGTGCTTTGAGTGAAGCAAACAAGTCCATTTTATATGACACGCCTCTTTTCAGGCTAGGCTTATGCCGCAGTGTCTCATGGAAGTTGTAGTCCCGCAATAATTTGCATGTGGTGTCTCCCGTTGATGCCCTAAGCCGCTGTCTTCAGGCACTCACAGGGCACCTCCTCGCCAACCATGAGGCATCCTGTTGATCGGAGTAAGGTGCGGACTATTCGCGCATTCTTAACAACCTGGATGGCTGCCGTTTCACAGCTCCGTGTCAGGGTGTCTCAATGGCGGTGCTAGGCGTATGCAGTACTGCTGCTAGGCTCCAGGGTCCACCAAGGCGCCTTCTGCACTCTTCAGGGCGGGTGCGGTGAAACGGCGGTGGGTCCGTTGAAATATGAAGGCTCCTCGTTCAAAGAACGCACCACACTCACGGAGGTTGACAGGTCAGTGCTTTATTCACAGCAGTGTGCACAGTGGCTTCAGGCACAGGAGAGAGTCTCTGATGAATTCAGCGACCAAGGTTCGTCTTGTTTGTAGTCCGACGCGTTTCGAAGGTCTTGCCTTCTTCTTCAGGGAAAAGACGAGCAGTGCTTTGAGTGAAGCAAACAAGCCCATTTTATATGACACGCCTCTTTTCAGGCTAGGCTTATGCCGCAGTGTCTCATGGAAGTTGTAGTCCCGCAATAATTTGCATGTGGTGTCTCCCGTTGATGCCCTAAGCCGCTGTCTTCAGACACTCACAGGGCACCTCCTCGCCAACCACGAGGCATCCTGTTGATCGGAGTAAGGTGCGGACTATTCGCGCATTCTTAACAACCTGGATGGCTGCCGTTTCACAGCTCCGTGTCAGGGTGTCTCAATGGCGGTGCTAGGCGTATGCAGTACTGCTGCTAGGCTCCAGGGTCCACCAAGGAGCCTTCTGCACTCTTCAGGGCGGGTGCGGTGAAACGGCGGTGGGTCAGTTGAAATATGAAGGCTCCTCGTTCAAAGAAAGCACCACACTCACGGAGGTTGCCAGGTCAGTGCTTTATTCACAGCTGCGTGCACAGTGGCTCCAGGCACAGGAGAGAGTCTCTGATGAATTCAGCGACCAAGGTTCATCTTGTTTGTAGTCCGACGCGTTTCGAAGGTCTTGCCTTCTTCTTCAGGGAAAAGACGAGCAGTGCTTTGAGTGAAGCAAACAAGTCCATTTTATATGACACGCCTCTTTTCAGGCTAGGCTTATGCCGCAGTGTCTCATGGAAGTTGTAGTCCCGCAAACATTTGCATGTGGTGTCTCCCGTTGATGCCCTAAGCCGCTGTCTTCAGGCACTCACAGGGCACCTCCTCGCCAACCACAAGGCATCCTGTTGATCGGAGTAAGGTGCGGACTATTCGCGCATTCTTAACAACATGGATGGCTGCCGTTTCACAGCTCTGTGTCAGGGTGTCTCAATGGCGGTGCTAGGCGTATGCAGTACTGCTGCTAGGCTCCAGGGTCTACCAAGGCGCCTTCTGCACTCTTCAGGGCGGGTGCGGTGAAACGGCGGTGGGTCCGTTGAAATATGAAGGCTCCTCGTTCAAGGAACGCACCACACTCACGGAGGTTGCCAGGTCAGTGCTTTATTCACAGCAGCGTGCACAGTGGCTTCAGGAACAGGAGAGAGTCTCTGATGAATTCAGCGACCAAGGTTCGTCTTGTTTGTAGTCCGACGCGTTTCGAAGGTCTTGCCTTCTTCTTCAGGGAAAAGACGAGCAGTGCTTTGAGTGAAGCAAACAAGTCCATTTTATATGACACGCCTCTTTTCAGGCTAGGCTTATGCCGCAGTGTCTCATGGAAGTTGTAGTCCCGCAATAATTTGCATGTGGTGTCTCCCGTTGATGCCCTAAGCCGCTGTCTTCAGGCACTCACAGGGCACCTCCTCCCCAACCACGAGGCATCCTGTTGATCGGAGTAAGGTGCGGACTATTCGCGCATTCTTAACAACCTGGATGGCTTCCGTTTTACGGCTCCATGTCAGGGTGTCTCAATGATGTCCCGGATTAATTCATTCAGGGGCTTATCATCTCGCGGCTGGACTTCAGTAACGCGTTGTTTCTGGGTGCTCCAGAATCCACCCTAAACAAACTGCAGCAAGTGCAGAACGCGGCCGCTAGGCTCCTGACGGACCTTCCTAGGCGTCAGTCGGCTCGCCCTGCGCTGAAGGCGCTACACTGGCTCCCTGTCAGAGAGAGGGTGAAATTCAAGGCACTCTGTATGGCCCACAAAATTCTGCAGGGGAAAGGCCCACCTATACTAGGGGATATGGTTCAGTCTTACAAGGCCTCCCGCTCTCTCCGTTCTGACCATCAACACCTGCTGCAGGTTATGAGGGTGAGGAAGGCAAGAACCGGTGGCAGAAGATTCTCCATTAACGTGGCCACCCTGTGGAACTCTCTCCCTCTGTACTTGCGCTCGGAAACGAGTTTTCTACGGTTCCGCAAACTTTTAAAAACCCATCTGTTCCCTGCCTAATTCCTGTGCCTAGTGTGGTGGCGTTTCTCTCTGGATGAGCGCGGGGATGCCCAAGGGTAACCAGGCGCTATATAAAACTCACCAATAATAATAATAACAATAATAATTAATGTACTAGTCATAAAAATAGAATATGGTCATTCCTCTTGCAATAAGCAGGAAATTGGTAAAGTCACTGAGACTGTTACAAAGTGGGAAGAGGGATAACTCAGAAAAAAAACTGAGTAAAAAGTGATTAATTTACTGCACAAAGACAAGATATCCCACAGGATTGATTAAACAAGTCCCAATGCTGTTTTTAATATAAAACAACAGGAGTGTGTGACACAAACATGACAAATGGACAAAGGACTAACTAACAACATAAAAATGCTCTTGATATATTTTTTTATATGTCATTTTAATCTAAAAAGAAAAATATAACTTTTTTCACAATTGGGTTATTGGTTTTATGAACTACCTGACCAGAAGGCACCATAATGTGCAAAATGGTGATCAGGTATATAACATAGAAACTGTAAAGGGACTGACAATACTTTGCACCGTGATCAAGCCCAGCAGGGTGAAACGGGTTGGTGAAGGGGGATGATAGCACTGCAAAAGACAGAATAAATCGTTATTCTGTTTAAACTGTGGGAGTGCTGCGTGTTATTGCAACTTGGTGGAAGGATATATATATATATTCTCACACACACAAAATAAAAAAACTAAAACAGATAAACTAGCAAAAATGTTTATATATATATATATATATATATATATATATATATATATATATATATATATATATATATATATATATATATTACCTACTGGCGGTCGCCAGTAGGTATATATAGTTAGGACCTAGTTACCATAGGAAATTCTGAACATTCTATTGGGAATAACTTTGGCGCCGATTGAGGGATCTGCCTGTAATTTCCCTTAAATTTGCCTCGCTGCGCTCCGCTCCTTCCCCAAAAGTTTTGGGGGGATTCGTCAAGCGGGGGCCGAGAAAAATGGGGGGTCCTAAAACGTGTTTTCCCCATGTTAATTTCCATGAAGACATTCTGACAAGGCTACAGCTCGAACGGCTGAACGGAATTATACCAGATTTGGCAAAATGGTAGGGACTTGTATGAAGCAGTGCCTTTTGTATGTTTGGTGTAAATCCCTCCAGTAGGTCTTGAGAAAATTGAATTTGAAAGTTTTCAAATGGCATTTTCTATGGGACCTTTAGACACGGCTACAGCCCGAACGGCTGAACGGAATTACACCAAACTTGGCAAAATGGTAGGGACAGATATGCAGTAGTGCCTTTTCTATATTTGGTGAAAATCCCTCCAGTAGTTGTTGAGAAAATGAACTTGAGCAAATTATATGTCTATATGCGCTCAACATTCTATTGGGAATAACTTTGGCGCGGATTGAGGAATCTGTGTGTAATTTTTCCAAATTTTGGCCAGCTCCGCTCCGCTCCTTCCCTGAAGGTTTTGGGGGGATTCGTCAAGCGGGGGCTGAAAGGGGGGGACCCAAAACATGTTTTCCCCATGTTAATTTCCATAGGGACCTTTAGACACGGCTACAGCCCGAACGGCTGAATGGAATTACACCAAACTTGGCAAAATCGTGGGGCCTGGTTTTCAGATGTGCCTTTGCTATGTTTGGTGAAAATCCCTCCAGTAGTTCTTGAGAAAATGGAATTTGAAAATTTTCAAATGTCATTTCTATGGGACCTTTAGACACGGCTACAGCCCGAACGGCTGAACGGAATTACACCAAACTTGGCAAAATGGTGGGGACAGGTATGCAGTAGTGCCTTTTCTATATTTGGTGAAAATCCCTCCAGTAGTTGTTGAGAAAATGAACTTGAGCAAATTATATGTCTATATGCGCTCAACATTCTATTGGGAATAACTTTGGCGCGGATTGAGGAATCTGTGTGTAATTTTTCCAAATTTTGGCCAGCTCCGCTCCGCTCCTTCCCTGAAGGTTTTGGGGGGATTCGTCAAGCGGGGGCTGAAAGGGGGGGACACAAAACATGTTTTCCCCATGTTAATTTCCATAGGGACCTTTAGACACGGCTACAGCCCGAACGGCTGAATGGAATTACACCAAACTTGGCAAAATCGTGGGGCCTGGTTTTCAGATGTGCCTTTGCTATGTTTGGTGAAAATCCCTCCAGTAGTTCTTGAGAAAATGGAATTTGAAAATTTTCAAATGTCATTTCTATGGGACCTTTAGACACGGCTACAGCCCGAACGGCTGAACGGAATTACACCAAACTTGGCAAAATGGTGGGGACAGGTATGCAGTAGTGCCTTTTCTATATTTGGTGAAAATCCCTCCAGTAGTTATTGAGAAAATTGAATTTGATCAAATTAGATATCTATATGTGCTCACCGTGCGCGCACCATACGCGTACGGTACGCGTACCATACCCGTACGAGCGCGTACCCTTACGTGCGCGAGCGAGTTTCTGATTGGCTGGCAGTCGACTGTCAACATTCCAAACTGTCCAAACCAGGAAGTGTTGGCCACCATCTTGTTTTTCAGGAGAACTGAGGCACAAGAGAGCCCAAAACAAGAGTGGAAAACACGAAAAGGGGGCAGGGTAGAGACCCCCCAACCCTCTAGCCCTTCTCAGGGGGTCCCAAAAGGACCCCCAAGGGCAAAAACAAAAAAACAAAAAAAATCATGGGGTACGCGCACCATACGCGTAGGGTACGCGTATCGTGCGTGTACCCCACGATTTAAAAAAAAAATTGGGCAGTTGGTGGTCCTTCTGTGACCCCCTGAGAAGGGCTAGGGGCTCAAGGGGTCTCAACCCTGCCCCCTTTTTGCGTTTTCCACTCTTGTTTTGTGCTCTCTTGTGCCTCACTTCTCCTGAGAAACAAGATGGCTGCTCAGGTGGTCCCAGAAGGACAACAACATATATAAACGTTATCCGCTAATAGAATTAGCATTTACAAAACCTTTGAAATTTATTGAAAAAAAATATAGGTTTCACGCCAGATATAGTTAGGAATTAGCATTTAAAAAACCTTGCAAATTCACTGAAAAAACCATAGGTTTCAAGCCTTATATAGTTAGGAATTAGCATTTAAAAAACCTTGAAAATTTACTTAAAAAAACATAGGTTTCAGGCCTTATATAGTTAGGAATTAGCATTTAAAAAAACATTGAAATTGCTCCTATATACTTAGTTGTACTAACTATATTTCGCGCACCTGCAATCCACTGCTGATAATGTCACATATTACATCATTCATGACATGGTCAGTGACATCACTGATGACATCTCAAATGACATCACTGATGACATCACTGATGACATCTAAAATGATATCACTGATAACATCACTGATGACATCTCAACAGGTATCTCCAGTACGCGCCAGGGAGCTACGTTACAGACAGGTGTTCAGAGGCCACGGCCTTTTTTAAACTCTATGCAATGCAGCTCTATGGCGCTTACTGGAGGTACCTAGTGGACTAGTTTGACCCTAGGGACTCTTAGGATTGAAGGGTACTTAATCTCTCAACTTAGAACGGTGACAGGGCACGTTTACATGGTTGTGAAGGGAGGGGACGGGGGCTGACGTGATGTCTTTATACACGCCCTGTGGCGTGTTTTAAGTTGGAAAAAAAAATCTACATCAAACATGAGGGACCATGGGGGCCAAGTATCCCAGTAGGTGCTTCCAGGAGGCGCCACTGTGCTGGGTTGCAGAGAGGTGGTGCAGGCCGTGCCCCTTTTTATATCTCTCTGCTACGTAGCTCTGTGGTGCTTACTGGATGTACTACGAGTTCCAATTTACTCACCTGTTATCAGAAGAGCCCTCAGTGCTGCATCTTTGAGCCTAGTACTGATTCTGAAAAGTAATTCTAACCATAATTACCAGTAATTTGAATTTTCTTCCATAGCCTAACATTGACTGGTTTCACTTGGAAATTCTTCTAAGTGTGGAGTTTTGGAACTTTAAAATATTCACCTAAAATCATCAGAAGAACGAATTCCGATTTACTCACCTTTTATCAGGAGAGAACCCAGAGTTGCATCTTTTAACCCAGCGCTGAACCGGAAAAGTAATTCTAACCGTACTTACCAGTAATTTGTATTTCCTTCTATAGGAATCCATTGTCTGGTTTTCACCAGAAAAGTTTCTAAGTGTCTATTTTCACAAACTAAAAATATTCCTAAAAAATGTCCTGTATGACTTAAACACATTCTTTCAACTGTTTACAGGAGATGCAGCAGTGCTGAATGCAGGATCCACCACTGAGTAAGAAAAGTTAACAATAACACTACCTACCTGCTAAGTGAATTTCCTTCCATAGGGTAACATTGACAGGTTTCACTTGGAAATTCTTCTAAGCGTGGACTTTTGGAACTTTAAAATATTTGTATAAATTCAGCAGAACTACGAATTCCGATGTACTCACCTGTTATCAGGAGAGACCTCAGCGCTGCATCTTTGAGCCCAATACTAATCATGAAAAGAAATTCTAAGCATACTTACCAGTAACTTGAATTTCCTTCCATAGGCTAACATTGACTGGTTTCACTTGGAAAATCTTCTAAGTGTGGAGTTTTGGAACTTTAAAATATTCACCTAAAATCATCCGAACAACGAATTCCGATTTACTCACCTGTTATCAGGAGAGAACCCAGTGCTGCATCTTTTAGCCCAGCACTGATCCTGAAAAGTAATTCATTCTCAGCATACTTACCAGTAACTTGTATTTCCTTCCATAGGAATCCATTGTCTGGTTTTCACCAGAAAAGTTTCTACGGGGTCCATTAGGATGTCAGGCGGTGGCACCACCGCGGCGCTCTGCGGGCGGAAAAATGCCTTTTTCCACTCGCGAGTTGCGGGAAACACGTCCGCCATATTAGTTTAGTAAAACATAGGTCAAATCCCGTCCGCCGTGGAGCGACGTGCACCGCCATCAAAGTGCACCCACCACTGCGGCGGTGGGAGCCAATGGAGACTCACTGCCATGCGGAATGACGTCCGCCCGCTCCACAAATTAGGATGGCCCAAACAGGCAGACGCACCACAGCGGTGACACCGCCCAACCAGAGACGGCGGAAACTCAACAGCAGAGCACTATAGAAGAGACCTGGTCCACACCACCCAGTCACGACCGCCATGGACCCATCTCTACATGTGTATCCTTCCTGATCCTGCTACAGCACTATAATCAAATGGGCCGCCGCGGACGCGGCTGTAGGTACGCAACTACACAAATACACCACACGGGCTGACACAGGGCACAATTCCACAACAGAGACCCTGCTGGGGGCAACAACACATCCACAAGGGCACCCGCACATGACCCGCCTGCCACCATGTCACCCCTCTGCATCCTGGACACACATTGACCGCGAACTTGCTGCAACATCCCTGTCCCGGTCACGTCACCGCAGCGGTCAACACATGCGCACAATGCAGAAGGCACAGCCAGTCCAAGGCATGGGCAGGGCACAAAGACCACAGGGACACACCTCCCCCAACCACACATCAACACACCCCATCAAGTCACAGGCCAGGTGCCCATCCTGTTCACCCCCATGTACAGCAACAAGTAACAAGCACTGCAACAAGCAAGCACAATCCACACCCTGCACCACACAACAAACAACCAGGGAGACAGCCAATACATTAGTGAATGCACAGACACACAATACCAGTGCCAAACACACTGAAGGCTGCAAATACTTGCCAGTACATACACACACAAACAAACACACACCCTGGGTGTAGCCAAACACATAAAACACATACACGGATGCCTGAACATAGGCCTGCCAAAAGCAACACACAAACACTACAGAAACACACACAGAACCCCATCGGAAACAGATATACCCTGTCAGCCAAATTGTGAAAAGGCAATGGGAGCACAGACACAACAGGAGTGCACAACCCCATCACTCGGGAGCAAAACCCACACAACATACCACAAATCACACAAGAAGTGCACCATCTCAGAACTACACTGCCACATGAAACCAACCACAGATGCACATCAAATCAAAATGAACAAACACTACAGGACATCAGGGTGTAGTGTAGTTCCTAGTTTCCCACTAGGCCCTGCGCATTGGAATAACATAAACAGTAGTATCGACGTGGAACTGCGGATATTCCAGGCCTCCACTGACTATGCTAAACTTAATTGGGTTGTGTTACCAACTAGCTCAGAGGTCACTGGAAACTTTCTTCTCTGCATAGGAAGTGATCAGCTTCCTTGGCACAGACAAGAAGGGATTCAGTTTTCCAACAACCGTGCAACATGACAACTTTGCTCCTCAGATCAAGAGTCGATCTCTAGGGTCGTGTGAAACAATAGACATAGATTTCACTCAGTCAGTCTAGTGCAGTTTACTTTCACAGTATGTAGAGAATAGAGAGACGGGCGTTTATCAATAAAGGGTTAACATTTATTGAACAGTCTTTCTTCTCATACAAGAGAAATGTATTGCCACAATTGCAATAACTGTTATTATGAAAAGTACGTACAGTAAGATAAGAATAGCGAAATAGAACTGTAAAAGCATTGATATGGTTTCTTAGCCATACAATGGTTTAAAAGTAATAAAACATATATACAGTCATATATACATTAGGCTAACATACTCAACTGGTGCTTCTAACTAAGCCTACCCCAGTGTGCCTGACCTAGGCCTAACACGTGAGAAGGGGAGTAAGTAAGTAGCTTAAGTTAAGTTGGTTTTGCCAAGGTTTGTTTCAAGAATTCTCGTCTAAGGGTTTAGTCAACACCATACCTCTGAATAGAATGATGGAGGATTGGTATCTCCTTCAGGGGTCTCTCTCGATATCCCAGTCACCCGCGAGGGTAAACTGGAAGCGCCGGGACTGGATTTCTCTGCACGAGAAAGGCAGCGGCTTCTCTCAGCGCGTCTGGAGGAAGGAGGGGTGACAGCGTCCGCGGGCAGCTGGGCTGGATGTCTTCGCAGAGGACGGCTGCACGGCTCCTCAAGCGTACTGCACCATAGGTCGCGCTGTAGCGGCGATAATGGTAATCAGTAGCTTCACCACCACAGGATAGCAGGCTGCAGCGACAGAGTGCTAGTTTTTACCAACACGGGGTCATGCAGGCAGCTGGCATCAGCAACATGTTCGCTCATTGCTTAAGGCAACGTTGGTAATATTTATACCTGACAGGTGCCGGGTTTGACGCAAGTTTGCTGGACATAAGACGTCAATTAAAGATGTCACTAGGAAGTGATAGTTATCAGTTGCTCATTAGAGTTCCATTACTAATCAAAACATAGCAAGCGGGGATTTCCAGGTTTGCTAAGTTTTTATCTTGTTGAAGAACTCGGAGTGTTATCTAGGAATATCAGATAGTGACTGCTGCTCTGTCATTGCACTAATTGGTCGCAAAGGAAGTAGCAGAGAGTCATGCTGGAATGTGGCTCTGTGGCTCTGCTCGTGTGAGGCCAGAGATGACTTTTCAGAAAATCGCACTTGAACGGTTATGCCAATATAGGGAATAAATGGATTTATAGCCGAATAGGGGCATAAGGTCACAGTATCGATCAGGAACCTAGATAAGCACATGACACCCACTCCACGAATTCATGTCCATCAAAATTACTAAAACTAAGCAATTAGATGCATGTGTAACATGGTGTAACATAGCCCACCCCAAAAATACATAAATGCATTCGAAATAGGCGTACTTGTAATACATGGAATTTAGGTACTGTACGTTTTTTAAAACATAGTAATCATTCAAAAGGTATTGCATGAAATTAATGAACGATTATGCAAAAAGAATTACACATGAAGTATCTCTGACAGAAGAAATGCGAGATAAATCATCACATAAAAATGCATTGTAATAATATGTGTGCTAGAGGCTGGTGTTATGTTGTTATGTCTCTAGATGTGTTTTTAGAAATAGAAGTGTGAAGCTTCTGTTCTCTAAGAATAGTTTTTACGTTAAGCAAAGAATTGTTCGTGCCAAAAGGAGAGGGTCAATATTTTTTAAAAAATTGTCCAATTCAAAGAAAAAATCAGTTTACCAAAGCTCCTGGCAGTTTTATGTTGATCAAAACTGAAGGCCGAATTCAGAGTTCATGGGAACGCTGTGTGTCGGAAAGCTTCTCAAAAGTTATTGTTTCTCTGTGGGTGAGAACATCGTATCAGACAGGCTCGCAAAGAATTGGTCTACAAAATCAGGTGATAGTTCAACCAAATTAGATAGCGCTGAAACTTGGCAGGTGTGAGAATGATTGCTGTCATCGAATGCAGGATCAGCAATGCTCACAGAACGTTGTACCTGGATGATGTTGCTTTTGTCACTCGCTCCACTGTTACCACTTGGCTGTAGTACAGGAGTCTCCACGAATGCCGTCATCAGGATTGGTAGCCGCTGGGGACAACACAATGCGTGAGCCGTTATTGGACTTAGCAAAGTATCGACGTCCATTGGTACTGCTGATGGAAGTGAAAGACAGATGTCCAACACGCATTCCTCGCCGCAAAGCATACACCGTAGCACAGGTAAAATGCAATTTTGCCATATCGGTCTGAATGAAAGGAACCAGGTCATGTTTAGATCTCTCAGCCTGGCCAATCCGAGGACGTTAGTTATCCTGTCCCTGTAGCGCATTGCTAGGATTGTTTCTTCCATTCCCATGGGAGCTATGTCTGAGCCGAGGCTTGCCATAACGTAGCAGAAGGGTCAAAAATAGAATCCCTGCGATGAGTCCAAAAAATAGTGGAATACCACCAAAGATGGAGTGCACAAAATTAGGAAAGATTCCCAAAATTGCCTGGAAGGGTGTTAGCAGTCCCGTAAAGACTGTCTTAAATATGCCTGGGATGCTTGTAGCACTAGACATGTTAAGGAGTTGGTCGAGCATTTGTACGAAATGCACGGGGCAATTTGTTGATAAAAGGTCATGGACTTCAGTAGCCGTCCTTGCGACTAGAAGATCATACGTCTCTTTAGATGACGTTATAGGCACTGTTGTCTGTAAAAGCACAGATTTCATTTTGCTTAATGTATCAATTCGTATAGAATAGAGATTCAGACGAGGCCAGAGGGGAGTCACTGTGTCTGGAGGCCCGCTCGGGAACAATGCTTGCATACAACATTTGACCATGGACGTTACTTCTACTAGATAACTTAGTCCGGGCGCGAGGCCACAGCACCTGTGATCCGTTCTTAGAATGTAACTCCCGTTTGCGAGTTGCATAAAGAAGGGCTCTATCTGAGTTGCAGGTGTGACTAGCTGGTGGCATGAAAGGTTGTTTGAATTGCCATCACATGCTCCGTGTAAATTAATACCCTGACACAAAAGTATACCGCTTAGTGAGTGTTTACAGTTGTCACCACTAAGAAATACATTTTTGTCGCTGTCACTATAGCAAGAATGAGTGTATGGTAATTTCCATTCGGATTTAACATATCCCTTACCCAATTGTTCATACTGGCCAGCAGGTATGTATTCAAGGCATTTATGAAATCGGAAAGTTGTTATCGGAATTGTGATAATTCCGTGTATTATCCATTCAATGACAGGGCTCTCTGACATTGTCAATGATAATCTCTCGAGTTTCTCGATGCTCAAAATTGTATAGTCTGCTCCTTTCTGTGCCAAACTGATCTGTTTATCAGTAAGGTTAAAAATGGAAAATAATGACGTTGTGTTTATCAGACGCCAAGGCACATAGCCTGAACGAAGATTTTGCAGCGTCCAGCCTAGTTCTATAATAGAGCGTAATTGAGACTGGCCATGTTGTAACATTAGCAAATCTCTGTCTATCACATCAAAGGCAGAGGATACAATATTGTCCAAAGAATATATTCTGGAAGACAGAGTCATTAACCCATTGTCTACCACAGAAAGTGATTTTTCCAAATTAATACGATCAATTTCTCGTATCTTTTCAGCTGTTTCAATTTGCTTTACTTTCCAAGCCTCGTTGTAAGCAGCATAGATGCTGGTCGCTATGAAACGCTTTTGACGCTGTTTGCGTGGTCCAAGAATGAAGTCGCGCAACTCAGCACCATCTTTTAACAAAGACAAGTGTTGCTTAATTTCAGCCAGTGTGGATGAAGTTAGCCATTCTAGGCAGAGTTTACCTACACTGTATGTGGTTATAATTCCTGGATGTTGTCTCTGGGAATATCTAGGGTCTAATCTGGTCATTTTTAAACCCTGTGTTTTGTTCAGGAATCTATCTTGACAGCTATTTGTGTCTGTAGGCCAGATTAACCACTTTTTCCAATCAGGATGTGTTCTGTTGAAATGTAAAATGTGTGACACGTCTAACTCATTATCTGCAGTTGTATTCTCAGCTATTGGCTTTGGTATAGACGGTGTTTTCATTTCTTTGTTCTTAGCTAGGCCAAGACAAGATGTTTGGTGTACAGTGTCATTTAAAAATAACATTTGTTCTGGTATCATGCAGGTTCTAAATAGTGCTTCTATGCCTTGCACCTGCCAATCTTTTGTACCCCAAATTGATTTTGTTTCAATATTATTTTTCCAATAATCAAAACCAAATGTCATCATTTTGTCATAAAATGCTTCTGAATATATCAATTTAGAATTTGTCAGCATTGTTTTCATGCCTGTTTTATCTAACAGTTTATAATAAAACGTTTCTGCATCACTGGTGTTAAACCCTGAAAAATATTTGAATTTCTCAAAAAATACTTTAGAACTCCTTTTAGGTGGTGTAGAACAATGTTCCCATTGATTATACATAAAAACATTTCTAGGCTGTGCAGATTTATGCAAGTAATGATCCCCATAGTGGGTATAACAGAATAACTGCTCATAACTAGATGAACCTTGTAAATAATCATGATCTGTGAATCTAGCTGACATTACTAAATCAGACATCATGTCATTAATACTGTTAAAGTCCCAATCATCAGAGAATGTACTTGGTGTCACAAAGTCACTTAAGGAAACCTTTAGTTGATGAGGATACTTCAGGATTTCGACCGGACCATAGATCTCATAGTCTGTTTTCTCCCATACTACCCCACCAGGTATTGGAATTGCTGTGACATTTACTGTTGACAGTTCTCTTTTCTTCACGTGGGATGATCTGTGTGGTTTCAGGACTAGGTTGATGTTCTGACTTGCTGTGTCCATTGTAATATATTTTCCTTCAATGAATTTTCCCAAACACAGTACCATGATGAGCCAAAGCAAGAGGAAAAATATACCTAGACCGAACCAGAACTCTAGCCAAGGGGAAATAAGGTAGATTTCCTTCAGTTGATGAAAGAGTTCCGTTGCTTTTTCTTTAAAAGACTTTTTTGTTTCTGGCATCACTTCGGGGTCGTTTAAATCTTCAGAGAAGTTGTCGAAGTTGATGAAATAACCAGAGGCAGTTCTGTCAATTGTTGGGATTGTTCTTTCAATCTGTCTCTCGGTAGCACTTTCTGATGCCACATCATTGTAGACTGGTGTTGTTTCATGACGAACTGTTTCAATCTGTGTTTCAAGAGGCACGAGTTCCATGGCATTATTGCATAGTCCTTCATTGTGCACTGCAGGCTGATCGAATGTGATGAGTCTTTCAGTTTGAACCTCTTGGATTGTTGCAAGTTTGGGTATTCTGTTGTTTCTTGGGAGTCCACTGGGCCTACTGTTGATTATAGGCCACATGCTTGTGGTTTTACCAGGTCGATGGACACGACTCTGTTCTCCTTTTTACCAGCAAGGGGCGGTAGCACAACTGATCTTGTTCCGGTGACTGCTAAGACAGGTACTGCTTTTCTGTAAGAAGGCCCAAATTCCTTCTTAACCGCGATCTTTTCTCTGACTAGATCCCCAATCTTTGGAATCCAGACAGGCCTTGCTGGGGCTGTTGCGGGTGGTGCCTCGTCAGTGGTATTTGGCTGTTGCTTTAACTTTATGTTGCTTAATGATTTTCTTGTTTCATTCAGTTCCTGTAAAACAGCCAAACGGTCTTTTACTTCAAACTGCTTTGTTTCTGCTTGTACCACTGACATCTGACTATCGAGGTCCTGAACGTTCATTCTTATTCCGAACAATAGTTCGTATGGGCTGAAACCTTTTAGAGAATTTCTTGGCATGTTGTTAAGACTAGTCTGGACACTTATTAAATGTTTGACCCACCCAGCGCCTGAACCTAATACCTTCGCTGTTATAGATTGCTTTATATCCCGGCTTTTTCTTTCTACCACACTTGTGCGACGGACAAGAATACCACAACCCAATTCCCATGCTAGCCATGGCCTCCTTATAGGCTCGAGAGCTGAAAGCAGGACCCTGGTCAGAATGGAACGTGGTAATTGCGTATGTGCCGATATGGACTCGCAAATCTTTTATAACCGTTCTAGCGTCAGCCGAGCGCTGGAGACCTCATTTTTTAAGTGCTTTTCGTCTTAATGGTGTACACTGGGACGCGCTTCTCTTCTTTGATTGCGCAGATAGACCGCCTTATGCTGTCTAGAAGGGATCCTGAAACTACCCTGGCCTGTTCATTTCTGCGATCTCTGTTGCAGTCTTCACAATTTTGAGCAAAACATTGAATATCTATACTCATTCCTGGCCACCAGTACTCTGATTGCAATTCTTTCAGAGAGGCTTTGATTGTTTGGTGTCTCAGACCCAACCCCATGTGTGCTTCCAGTAGGAGGAAGCCCCTCCTGCTCCTGTTTGGAATTACTCTATCCCCCACTCCAGGGATTCGAGCAAAAGGAACGGAGTTTGCATCGATTATGTATGCATAATTGAGTGGATAGTTTACGGGTAGTGCTGCACAGTCGCCTTTTACGGTCGTTTTTACTGCCAGCATGGTTTCCCCGTCTATATACTTATCTGTACGCTTTTTTGTGGCTACGGAAGCCGGGTTAGTTGCTTCCGCGGTGGCTGTATTAGCCAATGAATTCCCTGCAACGTGAACGCCATCACGTTGAAGACTCTGTGCGTGAATCACGTGAGTCTTTTGTAGTTCTTTACTTAAAAGAGCTACCTCGTTCCAGAGCAATTTATGCTTTATTGTGGCACCTGTGTCATCTTTGTAGTCGTTTTCGATCCAACTCTGCAGTTTGTTGTTGTAAGAATTGACGCAAAAATGAGAATCGCACACTATAAGTGTGGGGAATTCGCGTTCTGCATTTTCTAGCGCCATCTTTAAAGATCTGATTTCAGTTCTCTGAACCGAACAGTACTTTACTGATTCAGTTTTTGTTACTTTCGGTCTGAATTTACCGCACAGCCAACGACCTTTAATAATCGCACATGCTGCATCGTAGGATTTTCTCTCTACGTTGAAATGCTGTACAAAGCTATCTGTATAGATTATACATGCGTATTGTGGGAGAGGCAGGATTTCGATTGGCAGAGGATATTCTTCTTCATATTCTAAATCATTCAGTTCTTCGTATTGCGGGGCGAAATAGTATTTCACGTCTTCCGCTCCTAGAGAATCTATGCACTGTATCCATTTCGGATCCAGTGACACTGTAGGCAGGTTTACTGGGCTGAATAGCGCTTCGAAGGCGGATTCCGCTGTAAGGATATTAATCAGTTTGCCGTGTGCTAGTTCTCTTTCATTTGCTAATGCGATTTGCACTGCGTTCACAGTTCTTTCTGTGTGACTGAATGTTTTTTCTGCTTGTGTGTACAAGTGAGATTTAATTGAAATTGGTACCTTTTCTCCCTCATTAGAGGTCAGGTACGTGAATCCGCATCTTCCTGGGATGACTCGGATTACAAGATCGATCGTGTTGTCACGTGTATCTAATTTTGTTTTTGCTAACATGTCTGTTTGCAGTGATCTCAAAATTTCTGTGTGTTTTTGAGTCCAATTGATTTGTTTTAAATCAGGTTTTATTAGTTCGTAGAGAGGTTTAACCCTCTCTGCGTAATTTAGGATGTAAGTTCTTCCGAAATTCAGAAAACCTAGTATTGATTGTAAATTCTTCAGCGTTTTTGGAGCTTGGAGTACAGCGCACTTCTCTAAGAAGTTGTCCGCTAGGCTTTTCCCTTCACTTGATAATTCGTACCCTAAAAACAGTACTGTCAGATGGGCAATTCGAGACTTTTTAAAGTTGAATTTGTAACCCTCTGCTGCGAACCCAAGTATAATGGTGTTCACTCTTTTCAAGTGAGTATCCAAGTCGTCGTCTGTGAGATAAATATCATCTACGTAAGATAATGCTTCATCATCATAGATTTGTAGTAACTCTGTTACCCTAGCTGAGAATAGTCCTGGGCTGTTCTTGAACCCCTGTGGGAGTCGACAGAATTTTTTCTGTGACCCAAATGCGGAGAAAGCGGTCAGATATCTGGTTTCTGGTGCAATGTTTTGACAAAAGAAACCATTAGAAATGTCTAATGTCGTTTTGTATTTTTTCCTAACTATATTATTCATTAGGGCTGCACTATGCGAGTTTTGTACTGCAAAAGTTTTGCAACATGTATTAAGGTGTCTGTAGTCCAAAACTAGACGATATGAATTGTCTGGCTTGGAGACAGGAAACAAAGGATTGTTCATTTGAGAGGTGCAAGTTTCAATCACCCCCTGGTACTCAAGTTGATCTAAGATCTCCCTGACCTGTTTTTTAGCTTCTTGCTTTATGGGATACTGCCGTTGGGCAGTTGGTTCATTTTTTAGTTGGATTTTGTGAGGTGTAGAATCCTCATCCCATCCTACATGATTCTTATACAATGCAGGTGCCTGGGCTACTGCCCATTTCCTTGCATATGTATATTTTTTGTGAATCGGTATGTGATTCGAGAAGGCAGGCATAATCACTTCTTCGCCACGAGGGCACTCCCTGACAAACTCCGGGGGCCAATCTTTTTCAGCTAACAGAATATCATAGCCTTTTGAGAGCTTATCCCAAAATAGACCCTTAATTTTCCTAGTCTTATCACCCTCTATACGCAATGTTATTTCGTATATTTTATGGGGCTCGCTAAGTCTGGTGTCGGCAGTTTCAACCTGAATGTATTCATTCGTGTCCACTGTCTCCAGATGACTCATCAAGTTCTTGCGCGCTATACTGATCTCTGCTGCACTGTCCAACATTGTCAATGCCCACTCCCCGTTTTTCAACTGTGTCCTCAGTATTCTCGGCATGGTTGATTACTCTAATACTGGCTACCTTCTTTTTCTGAAATTGAGATTTCTTATTTTGAGCAGGTTCCTTGTCTTTGGACTTGGTGTGCTCTCCTGGGTCTGACCGTCCTCTTCTTTCCGAATTCTGTGGAAGAGATCGAGAGGGACGTGTATCAATACTTTGATATCTATCAGGTTTTTTTATATTATCCCTATTTCTAAGGTTATATCTTTTCTCAGAGGGCTCCCGTTGGGGAGACTGGTATTCTCGAGTCGGAGTTCTCTCCCTCCGTCGAGGAGACCTTCCTCTGGACTGGAAAACTTTTTCCTTGGGAGTGGATTGTTTATTTCCATCCCAGCTCTTTTTAGGAGTGTTTAAATTATTTTTAATAAATAATTTTTCTGGATTTTCGAGCAGTTGGGGCTTAACTGGTTTCCCACCCAAGCTGTCTCTACCTAATTCTTCATAGCATTTTTCTATGATTTTGGCAAGCTCAACAGGATCTTTTATATCTGTTTCCCTCAACTTCTGGCGAATCGCCACAGATGCTGCTTCTCCCTTTACATTGGCTAATAATATAGCCGTGACCTGCTTGAAGTCTTTCAGTAATTTCATACCTAGATTTAAAGCTGGTTCTGGACCGAATTCATTTTGAATCTGTTTTAGCACGTCTGGTATTACCGCCATAGACGGAACACCGTGTGTTTTTGTGTAAATGGAAGCAAAGACTGTACCCCAAGTGTCGCAGTCCTCCACGTGTGGTGCGATTCCCATAGGAAGGCAGATGGTCAAGATTCTGTGTTTCTCAATAGGGGTAGTATCAGGAAATACTGCCTCTATTTGAGTGATTTTCTGGGCTAACCAGAAAGGAATTTGTTCCCGTTTTACGGGTGTTTTACCAAGACATGACTGTATGTTCTGTGGTGTAATTTTATTTGTGTTCCCCTGATGAGGGGTCAGCTGGTGTGAATTAACAGCTGGCTGGACTGTTGCAGTCCGTATTACATATTGGACTAATTGCCTATGTATTTTTATTAATGTGTTTAGCTGTACTAACAGCTCTTCTCTAGACATTTTTATAATGTCAGGATGTGGTGTGTAGCTGGCTAGAACCGGCCACGTGGCTCCTGGTCTACCTAGTGGACCGAGCCTGGTTATGTGATCATTGTGTTTTAGGGCGCCATTAAACCAGAGCAGGTGCTCTTGAAATTTAAGTGGAATTTCAACCTCCTCGAAAGGAGCGTACTCTTCCGGAGGTTCCTCTATTTTGTAATAGTGAAACTCTTGTGTTATAGCGTTTACCGCTGGAAAGTTTATCCATGAATAGAATACCTCTGTCTGCCGATACTCGTGAGCCTCTATCACGAAAATTACTGTACCACCTTGAGGTGGCAGTCCGTTTTCTATAAGTTTTAAAGTTATAGATCTTCTTAACTGGACCGGGATGATAATAGCATCCGGGTCTGCCTGTAGGAGACTCGAGTCCTCCTCTATTAGTATGGAAGCCAGCCTAGCTGCTTCTTCATTGTCTGACATTTTAAAAATGCAGTTTTTGCAGAGTAGGTCTCCAAGGAGACAAAGATTAGATGCACAATATTTTGGAACACTGTATCCTTCAACGTTGAATAAACCAGAGCTTTACATAGGAATCTCTTCCTACTAAGGTCGGGCGGATTTTAACCTTTCACCCACTCCAGACGTCTATTGGAGTATTTACGGGAGAAAAGGGTGTGAAATATGCACGACTGAGTTACTCTACAAGTCTTACGTTAGTTTATCGCCTTACCAAACGTTAGGGCGCCATGTAGTGTAGTTCCTAGTTTCCCACTAGGCCCTGCGCATTGGAATAACATAAACAGTAGTATCGACGTGGAACTGCGGATATTCCAGGCCTCCACTGACTATGCTAAACTTAATTGGGTTGTGTTACCAACTAGCTCAGAGGTCACTGGAAACTTTCTTCTCTGCATAGGAAGTGATCAGCTTCCTTGGCACAGACAAGAAGGGATTCAGTTTTCCAACAACCGTGCAACATGACAACTTTGCTCCTCAGATCAAGAGTCGATCTCTAGGGTCGTGTGAAACAATAGACATAGATTTCACTCAGTCAGTCTAGTGCAGTTTACTTTCACAGTATGTAGAGAATAGAGAGACGGGCGTTTATCAATAAAGGGTTAACATTTATTGAACAGTCTTTCTTCTCATACAAGAGAAATGTATTGCCACAATTGCAATAACTGTTATTATGAAAAGTACGTACAGTAAGATAAGAATAGCGAAATAGAACTGTAAAAGCATTGATATGGTTTCTTAGCCATACAATGGTTTAAAAGTAATAAAACATATATACAGTCATATATACATTAGGCTAACATACTCAACTGGTGCTTCTAACTAAGCCTACCCCAGTGTGCCTGACCTAGGCCTAACACGTGAGAAGGGGAGTAAGTAAGTAGCTTAAGTTAAGTTGGTTTTGCCAAGGTTTGTTTCAAGAATTCTCGTCTAAGGGTTTAGTCAACACCATACCTCTGAATAGAATGATGGAGGATTGGTATCTCCTTCAGGGGTCTCTCTCGATATCCCAGTCACCCGCGAGGGTAAACTGGAAGCGCCGGGACTGGATTTCTCTGCACGAGAAAGGCAGCGGCTTCTCTCAGCGCGTCTGGAGGAAGGAGGGGTGACAGCGTCCGCGGGCAGCTGGGCTGGATGTCTTCGCAGAGGACGGCTGCACGGCTCCTCAAGCGTACTGCACCATAGGTCGCGCTGTAGCGGCGATAATGGTAATCAGTAGCTTCACCACCACAGGATAGCAGGCTGCAGCGACAGAGTGCTAGTTTTTACCAACACGGGGTCATGCAGGCAGCTGGCATCAGCAACATGTTCGCTCATTGCTTAAGGCAACGTTGGTAATATTTATACCTGACAGGTGCCGGGTTTGACGCAAGTTTGCTGGACATAAGACGTCAATTAAAGATGTCACTAGGAAGTGATAGTTATCAGTTGCTCATTAGAGTTCCATTACTAATCAAAACATAGCAAGCGGGGATTTCCAGGTTTGCTAAGTTTTTATCTTGTTGAAGAACTCGGAGTGTTATCTAGGAATATCAGATAGTGACTGCTGCTCTGTCATTGCACTAATTGGTCGCAAAGGAAGTAGCAGAGAGTCATGCTGGAATGTGGCTCTGTGGCTCTGCTCGTGTGAGGCCAGAGATGACTTTTCAGAAAATCGCACTTGAACGGTTATGCCAATATAGGGAATAAATGGATTTATAGCCGAATAGGGGCATAAGGTCACAGTATCGATCAGGAACCTAGATAAGCACATGACAAGGGGATGCACATTAGGCAATGTCAAGGCCACAAACATACAGCAGTGTATGCACAACAAGCAGTGTGTGCACACCAAGCAGAACAGTCACACACAGACATAACAGACACAACTTCAACACACATAACACAAATCAGCACAGCACAAACACAACAGCACACCCAGGAAGTGAAGCAATACCACAGCCAACACACATACATCCAAAACAACAACAACAGATGCACCACTCTGGGACACAAGAGCAGAACGATCTTGACCAGAGCACTGGCCAGCACACACAGCTGAAGTGCACATGAGCAATCCGCACAAGACCGCCACACATAAATCATTGGGGCAATGTCCAGAGTAGAACATTTGCCCTTACCCAAGAACTGCACCACAAAGCACAGTGTCACAAATGAAGTGATGGGGAGGCACACACACGTGTAAATCAAGGGGACAGCTGACATCAAAGTTAACTGACTTGCATGTCAGTAGTAGAAATGAAAGGGGTGTACCATACACAAATAGAGGGAGTGCAGACCCACAATGGGTAGGCAGAAGTTGCACACATAGGGGATGGCATTATACCACACACACCATGCCATACAGGAGGATAAAGGCACCATGTGCCTGCAATGCATGAGAAACAAAACCACAATGGCAGTGTGGAGCAGCAGGGCTACACAGTCTACATAAACACACTCAAGACACATGGATGATCAAACAAACACAACACTGATGTGCAAGTCACACACTTTGCACAATCTTAAGTGACTAAAACAACAAGGAAGAGTCAGACAGAACAGCATGGACACACCAACACACTGCACAGTGCACAACAGACAACTCACACATGCGCATACAACCATATCCCCAGAGTAGAACAATCCAAACAACAGGCACATAACTACTGGGTGACACATATGTGTCTTTCACACACACATCCACACCCCCTACAAAGTCACACCCTTCACACTGCACACCTCTTGACTATCCAAGAGCACACATCTCATGTAGGCCATGGGACCAGGACTAAGGGCCAACACAAGATGACCAACACATACATAGTTGGGCACACATTAAGGAATAACAAACATACATCATGACATTACACAGCCTGCATGCAAACCTGTGCACAGCACCATACCCTGTGCTGGCAGTGTCCCCCAACCTGACATCTGAACAATGTAACCAACAATAGCAAACTACTAAAAAGAGAACTGCATGACAGGTAAATAGCCATCACAGATAACACCAGTATCACTGTCTGAATGTACTGAAGACCCTGTCACCCCTGTTTAAAAATGTGATGCTGCCAAAAAGAGCTTGGCAATGTTTAAGTGACACATAGAGCATGGGACACAGGCAACCAAATGTATGTAATGTAATGTATGTGGTCTTGTAAAGCGCACTGCTGCCCTGAGGCGTCGTGGCGCTGTAGACCGCTGGGGAACCCGTCCTGGCTATCCCTGTGAGATGGTCCCTACTGGGTATCTCCAAGGTGAAAACAGGCATCCCCGGCGAATGTGGGGGGCCGTTGTAGAGATGAGGCAAGCTAATGCCCAGAGTTGCCGAGTGTGATCCCTGGTTAGTGTAGACACCGAGGCGAGAATTATCGAGTCCGCTGACCCTGGTCCACGACCCTGCCGCGTCGGGAATTGAACTCTGGTCCCGGGCCGTTCTCTGCTTCCGGGTCTGCCGCCTCTAACCAGTGAGCCACACCACTCACATGCACACACCAAAAGCACTTTAATCAGCAAGGACACTGACAAAACAGACAAAAGGAGTAACTGTCTTTATTCACATATTGCGTAGATGTGACAGTCGAACAACAGTAGACAAGAGCAAGGCACAAAATGCTGATCATATGCAAGATAATCTGCACAGGCAAACTCCAAACAGGAAGGCCAGTGTCCATGGCACAGGTGAGACTTTAACACAGCAGAGCAACAGGGCCAGTGTCCAGGGCACAGATGAGACACCAACACAGCAGAGCTACTGGGCCAGTATCCAGTGCACAGGTGCGAGTACAACACAGCAGAGCAACAGGGCCAGTGTCCAGTGCACGGGTGAGAGTACAACACAGCAGAGCAACAGGGCCAGTGTCCATGGCACAGGGGTGACTCCAACACAGCAGAGCAACAGGGTCAGTGTCAATGCCAGGTGGCCCAGCAAGTACATGAGAGGCTGCACAGGGGAGACTCAAACACAGCAGATTAACAGGGCCAGTGTCCAGGGTACAGGTGAGAGTACAACACAGCAGAGCAACATGGCCAGTGTCCAGGGCACAGGTGGGAGTACAACAAAGCATAAGAGTACAACACAGCCGAGCAACAGGGCCAGAGTCCAGGGCACAGGTGAGAGTACAACCAGCGGAGCAACAGGGCCAGTATCCAGGGCACAGGTGAGAGTACAACACAGCAGAGCAACAGGGCCAGTGTTCAGGGCACAGGTGAGAGTACAACACAGCAGAGCAACAGGGCCAGTGGGCATGGCAAAGTGTACAGTCAGGACATTAGAAGCTGCACAGGCAAGGGCAGAACAGCAGTGAACGACAAGGCCAGTGGGCATGGCAAGGTGCAGAGTCGGGACACGAGAAGCTGCACAGGCAAGGGCAGAACAGCAGTGAATGACAAGGCCAGTGGGCATGGCAAAGTGCAGGGTCAGGACATGAGAAGCTGCACAGGAAAGGGCAGATAAGCAGTGAATGACAAGGCCAGTGGGCATGGCAAAGTGCAGAGTCGGGACATGAGAACCTGCGCAGGCAAGGCCACAACATCAGTGAATGACAAGGCCAGTGGGCATGGCAAAGTGCAGAGTCAGGACACGAGAAGCTGCACAGTGAGTGTGTTTGACTGTATCCTACCATCGCCAGCAACACACCAAGGTGGTAAACAATGGGCAGGACTAGCACACCTGTATGAGAAACAGGTGTATGAGGGGGACTACCACTCACTCTTGGCTGTCAGGCAGACTTGGAGTTGGCTATGTGTCTGGGACAGTAGGACCACTTGACTGGGGAGACAGAGGCCCAGGTGATGTAAGCCTATCAGTGGTTTGGCAAGCTGGAGGGCTGATTGGACCAGGTGGTGTAGTGGCATGTGGAGGGGGAGTCATGCAGACCTGTGACACAGTGTGGGTGGGAGATGTTTGAGGGGTGCCTTTCTACTTCTTGGGAATTCAAAATGGCTTTCCTGTACTGGGGTTAATTGGATCTGGTGTGGACACAACAGGCACGCACACCAACAAAGCCGCTTCATATGCACATACTG
The DNA here is from genome assembly GCF_964263255.1 of Lissotriton vulgaris. Classification (NCBI taxonomy): domain Eukaryota; kingdom Metazoa; phylum Chordata; class Amphibia; order Caudata; family Salamandridae; genus Lissotriton; species Lissotriton vulgaris. The sequence continues at coordinate 491,758,346 of NC_141693.1, forward strand.
GCACTCCCTCTGGGGACTTGCTGTATCCTGTGGAACGCTTTGTCTGTCTACGCCTCTGCACCACCTTCCCCTGTTTGCCAGATGTACCCCCTACAGTGCCCTCCTTCCCCTGTTTGCCAGGTGTCCCCCAACAGTGCCCTCATTTGCCTGTTTGCCAGGGGTAGCCCCTAAATGCCCTCCTTCACCTGCTTCACTGGGCTTGGAATTGGAGTTGATGAGGTAGGGGAATGTGGCCCTGAGCCCTTCCTCGGTGTACCCTTGCCATACAACACTTCCTTAGTGAGCATAGACACTGCAAGCCTAGCTCTACGTGAAGTCTCAGGGACAGGAGAGTCCTTTGCTGGTGATGCCTCTGAGGCATGTGAGTCTGATTTCTACTTCATTGCTTTTTTGGCCTAGCTCTTCCTGACAGGCTCTTGTCTTTGCATTCTGGGTTGGCTCTGCTCTTCTATGGGGATGGTGTCTGTGGGCAGGCCCGCTTGGGTTGTTTCTGCTGGGTGCTTCTTGCGCTGTATCGTGACTGTGATGCAGGGGAACCATGGTCACTATCATCCGATGTGGCCACTGGCTGGTGGGTGGACAAAGGCACGAGGTCCTAGGATGCTTGGTTCTGGTCCAGGGAAGACATGGCTTGGCAGTTCAGGCTGGACTGTTCCCATGAGGCACAGGGTCAAGGCTGATTTGCATATGGCCATGTCTGAACTGGGGTGGTGTGGTGAGCAAAAAACAATGGATTTAGGCCCAGATCTCTGTACTGGGGTGAATGTATAACATTGTTCTGCATTCTGTCCATCAACTATTGTTTTTGCATGAAAGGGTATTGGCACAAAGTGGCAGCCACCTGTGGCAATGTTGTATTGCGGCCATTGGTTCACCATTATTAAGTTACATACATCGGTTTTCCCATTACTCTGTGTACATATATGTGGCTAAAGTTACTACCAAGTAGCTGAGTCCATTCGCATCCGTGTGTAGTGGAAAGACAGTTGTCGTTCAACCCAATACATATATATGCTGCATGCTAATCCAACACTGTTATATTTTACCACACTTGGACTATGTTGACATATGTAAGCCAAAACTATGAGGACATCCAATTTCCAATGCAATGGTTTTGCCTTCAGGCCACACTACTACACAAACCTTATGTGGACATTAACACCCAGCCAATGTAGGCACATAAAAACTATACAACCTCATTATAGAGTGCCCATACTCCATTGACCAAATGCAATCCATGTCATACTAACATCAGTATAGACTTACATCACAAATTACACACTGAATGACACTTAACAACAGTTCAATGTTTTGGACACAGTAATACCCAAAGAAAAAAACATGCTTTATTCAGCATGCATGATGCTCTCAATAAATCAAAGGCCAATGGACAGTCCAAATGTATTCACAATGTGGGCCATCAAATTGTTGCCCATAAATACTTACTTACACTTTTCCTGCACTGGGACACATCCCCTGCGACGGGCATCTAAGGGGCAGGCCAGGCACCAAAATGACAACACTAGGGTGGGCTGAGTTAGACTTTGGGAGGGCTGGGACCAGGAGGGGGGTTGGATGACATCAGTTGAAGGACTAGATGGAGGGGAGTGGGACAACATTAGCGAGAGGGCTAGATGAAGGGGGTACGCTGAGCTTCATGATCTTAGGGATTTTGTAACTGGGAAGGGTATGGAAGAGACTAGGGAGGGGGATGGGTTTTTTAGCCTTTGATTTTTTCCCCTTTTGAGGTACTGATGTGGGATGTGGAAGGTGAAATTTGGGTTTTAGGACGGGGTGGGGAGTTTGCAAAACGGGGAGCTTTCCTCTTCTGGGGACCTTGGGGTGTCATTTTGCTTTTTGTAGGGGTAGTTGATTTTTTTGTGGCTTGATGGAGAAGGGTATGGCGGGGGCAGCAGGGTCTTCTTTTTAGGTTTGGTTTGTTTGGGTATGAATAAGGTCAAGAGCAATGAGGTGGAGTTTTAGGCCAGAGTGGGCACAAGGAGAGGCAAGGGTCAGGGCCAGACTGGCCGTAGTGGGCACTGGGCTTTTCTGCAGTAGGCCGCTGGTGCAGTGGCTGGTTTTGGACCTCTGGGGCCCAATTTTGATACGGAGCACCAGCAATATCAGGCCCCTGTAACAAAATCAGCCGATACCGGCCCTAGAAAACAGCTCAGCCGCACTCCCACCTCACACCCATAGGGGGCCAGCCAATCAGTTTGCCAGGCCGGTTTTGGTTCCTAGTCCGGCCCTGGCAGGTGTAGGTGCTATGGAGGCAGAGTATTCTAAAGTATGTAGCATGTCTGTTGTCCTGGTGTGATATCTGTTGTGTTTGTATGTGATGGTGTACTGTCTGCCTGTTTTCCTGTATGTGAGACATGTGGTGCAGTAGGTGTTGTGTCTGTCGGTATGTCTGTGGAAGTGAGTGTGACATCTGTCTGCTGAGTGCGTGTTTGCCCTTCCATCTTAGCTTTTGTGTGCTATGTGTGGAAGTTGATGTGGATGCATGCTTATGTTTGCGTGTGCTTTGGTCAGGTAAAGGAATCAGGACTGTGGATGGGGAAGAGGCAGGAGGGTGGTGGGAATGCTTGATTTGGGATAATGCTGCAGTGAGTGTGGAGGCTAGAGCTAAATTAGATCTATGTAGGAAAGACATGTCAGAGATAATGCCCTCCAGGAAAGATGTTATCTGGGTAAGGTGATTGGTATGCACCTAGGGGACATTCAGCACTGCTGTCTGACCCACAGAGATCTGCCTTAGGAGGTCAATGGCCTCCACACTTAGGGCAGCAGGGGAGGTATAGGCAGGAGGTCAGGTGCCTCTCCTTTTAGGGGAGCAGCAACAGACATGTGGCTGAAGAGCAGCCGGTAGGGTGGAGATATTAGGGGTTCTGGTGGATTCAGATGGAGTGGACACATGTCCAGAGGGATCCACCACCACCACCTGGAAGTCATCACTTGTGCTGGACTCTGATTTTGATGTCACAGCTGTTACATCGGTCGGCTTCTCAGTCATGCTCCCATCCCCCTCTGTGCCACTGGTTCCCACTTGCTCACTGGCAGCACAGGAACTTCTATGGCTAGCTGCTTCCCCAACATCCATGGTGCATTCTCCTTCATTGCCCTGGTCTGATGCTGTAAATAAGAGGTAAAATAAATCACATAAGTTGTTCATATGGACCTGCCATATAGGTTTCATTACAACTCTTTCAAGATTAGCCAACAGCAGTATCAGAATATGTATATAACACGTAATACTGTGCACCGCCTACTTTCTCATTTACAATATCTTCAGCATATCTATGCACCAGCTGATGTATTGTCTCTCACCACTGATGGCCTTGTGTCATAACATACTTGTCTCATCTAATTCAAGAGAGCTTAGAGCTAATAATGGGAACAGGAGTCACACACCAGATTTTGGATATAGGATAACATGTGCTATCCCTAATCCACAACTTGTCGCACACCAGGTCTAGTGTTACAGGTTACATATCTCAATTACTATACATCAAGATTTTGTAGTCATGAGATGGGCCATATCACACACATAACATTGAAGTTGCTCATATGTCCAGTAGCTGATGTAGTTGTTTGAAGTATTACATGGGTTTCTATTATCATGGACACACATAGCAAAGAGGCATAGCTAGGGTGAAAGGTTTTTATCCCCACGTCTTGTGTCATTTATGTATAGTGTTAAAAAGATTAATCTGATAGTTTTTTTGATTGCAAACCTTATGCCAGTTTGTAATGTAAACACATGACAGTGGCTGCATTTTACTTATGCTTTACATTGTCTGTACAAAATAGTAGTCCTGAACATCTTACTTGAAAACGTGTATTCAACACTTTTTACTATTGTGTCAATACAGCAGATGTTCACGTTGTAAAAGGCCAAGTCAGCTTAGCCAACCCTTATTCATTGCATCATTCACACAATGTAGAGATTGGATGATAATGGTTTTCACCTCAATATATCAGGTATTTTCAAATTATGTTCATATGACATTTCAAAATCTGTCAGTAATGCAACTAAACCATGGTTTGCAAACCATAATGATTGACCAATAAAGACCATATACACACATACAAACCTTTAGGAATGGGCTTTTTTCCTCATCTCTTTACGTAACTCCCTGTTACCTTTAAAAACCTACTTTGTTAGCCACTCAATGACATATGTTCTCACATTTACATAGTAAGGAACATGGACTCTGCTTTGGAATAGATATGATGAAAACTGACACTCAATCAAGGGAATGGCCAGTATGAAATGTGACATGAATAACCAAATATTTATTTTTTCCTGCAGATTAATTGGATTATACTGAGCACCAGTGCTGGGACCTGACATTGGCACACTGGAGTATCACTACTCACCAAGCCTTCAATATAGACATTACCTGCTACCTGGATGTATAGTATGGCATTTCCCAGTTAAGTGATCCAACATCAATTTAATTTACATTGTTGTGGCCACACAGAGAACAGGCCAGACATTTGTAAATGTGATGACCTATGTTGATCATTGACAAAAGAAGTGAAGATATACCCTTGCACATGGTGTTCTCATGTGTTCTTATTACAATTAAATGGCAGTACTGGCAATACACTGACTATTTTAGCCTTACATATCCCACATGAAAGGGACATATCCATGCAGCTACTAATATTGTTGCATTTGCATCTTTTAACACTAATCAGGGATTGCATGCGTCTCTCAACTTAAAAATGGAAACACAGGCTACAATACTTGTACATGCATGGTTTAATATGATGTGCAACAAGGCACATATTCACCCCCTTCTTGCTGCCGTCTGGCTCTCAACTGCTCATCCAGGTCTGGGTAGACCAGTGCCAGGATGCATAGCATTAGGGGGGTCAGGGTGTGGCATGCGCCCCCTCCTGCCTGGAGGTGAAAGGCCCAGCTGGACTCTTGCAATGTTCTAAGTCCAGCCTCTCAGGTCCTGCCACCATTCCCTGCAGTGGACACTGCTCCGAGGTGTGACCCCCCAGGGACCGCACCTTCCAAGTGATGTTCCTCCACAGGAAGACCTTCTGATTGGTGTTGACCTGTGAGGATGACATGGTAGTAAGCCCTTAGTTCACATGCAACATGTACATATCCAAATTCTTTTACACATGGGTTATGAATAGCTGGCTCAAAAAATGTAAATGTAAGCATAGTGGTATTCTCAGTACTGCACCTGTCGTCAAATAGGACTCTTTCTCATGAGAACAGTGATATAATGTTACAACCAGGACCTACACATCTACAGCAGTGTACTTGTCCAGAACAGGTAAATACACACTTTGCAATGTTTAGAAACAGATTTATATGGATGTCTCAATGATTATGAATGTCAGATGTGCATGGTCATTGTACAATGAAACTAACAATGCTGTCTGATCATCACTCACCTGCTTCTCTGGTGTGCCCTATAACTGCTTGTGCAGGGGAAGGACTGTATCTACCAGCATTTTCAGTTCTCCAGCTGTGAAGGCTGGGGCTCTGTGCCCTGTAAAGCAAGACATTTTAGCTCCCAGAGTATGTGGACAGCAGCAGAGAGATGGGGAGATTAAAAAACGGTTTGTGCAGGCAAGTGAGCTCTCTCAAGAAACTGCAAGACTTATATCTAGACTGCATGGGGGTCTTCAGTTCAGGTGGGCAAAGCAATAGGAACGTGTTGGATGCATTTTCCGAAGTCATCCAATGCATTCCATTGCATACTGACACCACGCTTACCACTCGGTTCAAAAAATATCTGCGGTCCACAAGTAACTTGGTAACATAACTAATGGAAGTTTACCACGTCGGTTTACACGGGAGGCGGACACAATCAGAGAACCGCAACTGTCACCATAACAAGTAACTGCCTATGGCTGGGTCCAAATCGGTTCGGAAATACCAACATATAAAAAATACTTCCGCGGTGCAAACATTTTTAAAATGTTCTGAGTTTCTAATATTCTATGCCTGGATGCAGCATATTTCCGGAGAAACTGTACCGCACACACACCTTTGATGACCTAACCTTGAGAGGCCCATGACACACTGACTGCGAGGCTAATACCAACAGGAAAAAGCTAAAGCCATTTTGGTCTTTAGGGTTTATATCAGTAAATTTGCATCTCATGTGCATTTACAGTACAAATTACATCTAGTTACTGCATTACCAGACAACGTGACCTGGTGTGTGATCTGTGTGATGTGCAAGTGGAAAGTTTGTGTGTTTGAATTCCTGGATACTACATTCCCAGAGGAATTACTACACTCTAACATAAAACACCTTACAGACGCTTTGCTCTGGTATGTAAGTTTATAGGACATCTTTATGTGACACACTTAAGTGTGCAAAAGCATTATATGAGAGCTCTATATTGTAAATGGTTTGTATATGTAATTGTTTGTGGAATGCAAACATGACATAATGACTGTGTCCACCATGTGACATTAGTATGCATATATTGCATTGTGATACACAAGATGTATGTGGTGTCCCAGATGTTATGAATTACATGATCCTAATATGTGTACATATGAACTATATCATTATTACCACATACCTAAGTCTAGTGTTCTTGGCTTGTGAGTGCTGGACTATGTCCTGCTTGATTTTGCATGAACAACAACTGACACTAGTGAAAAGGTACAATACTGTACTACCATTGCTCTGTCACCAAATATCTTATACATGTTTAGCAATGACATGTATGCTAGGATATGTATCTAATAATAATATTGATCTGTGAAATGTGATTTCCACTGACATGGAGTATTATGTGGGGTTAAATGTTCTTTTCTATTTGTCTAACTGCATGTTGCTTGGTGCATTGTGAACTGACATCAACTGTGTATATACTCTACGCATAATTATCGCGGAGGAGCCGGAAGACAGCCTCCTGTGTACAGGCTCTTTACAGACCTCCAAACAATGGAAGAGAGAGACTAATAAAAAATACTGCCTCACAAGGGCATTAATCAATGATTTTTGTCAGCAGTTGGTACCTTATTTGCGGCCTCATCGCACCTATCCAAGAGCACTGACCGTTTTGTTTGCATGTCAGATAGGAATATGTTGTTTGACAACTGAACTATGTTCTGTCTTTAATATAGAAGACTCTGGATACCCCAACCAGCCATGGTTACTGACCCCACTGTGCAACCCAGTCACCCCATAAGAAGTATGCTTTGATGAAGCCCATGACAGGACCAGACACGGAGAGTTGAGCAGACTTTTGGCCTCCTAAAGGCAAGATTCCGCTTTCTGGATAAGACGGGAGGAGCCCCTTAATATGCTCCAGGAAAGGTGTGCCATATAATCGTGGTTTGCTGCATGATATACAATGTAGCAATTCGTAACAACATACCTCTAATTGAGGATGAAGGTGACCAGCAGGTGCCACCAATGGAGTATTCAGGACTGGGCAATAATGACAGTGGTGATGATGATGGAGTGGACTTGTGACAACAGCTTATCAACAACTTTTTCATATGACTGTAAGAATGCAATAAGATGATGTTACAAAACACCATTGCTTGTTGTTGTATAGCTGTGTGGATAATGTGTATGCATGCTTCAGAGTGTAAAATAAGTGTCCTGAAGTTTGTGGAAGACTTTTTCTGGAAATGGTTAAATTTACATTTACAATGTTTAAGTGAGCCTAACTAGTGTCAACAGTGATATTGTTGTGGCTAATGTGTTATACTTCTCTGACTCGTGAGACATCATTAATAAGTGATAAACTATGTTTTTCATTATTTTGTTCCAGTTTTGTTGCCATGTCATATACAGAGTGGTCTTATTGAGCTGTGACATCACCAGAGATATGATTCTGTGAGTGACACCAACGTGGACCTGTAAATATTGTTGAAATAGCTGGCACACACTTTCTTCAGACATAATAGTCTAGTTGTTTTTGTTATTATTTATTTTCACTTCTGTGTGATATTAATGTAGTTCGTGGTCAGGTACCAGGTTGCATTGTCTGATATCACACATCCAAACAAGTCATATTCAAAATTTGAACATGATGAAATGATTGTTGATTTGGATGGCAACTAGTGATGAATGTGTATTCAATTGACCTTCTGTGAATATGTACTGTGGATTAAAGTTTGTATGATACTCCGATTGTGTATTTCTATCTTGCTGTGCAAATGTTTATTATCTTAGTGCCACTTCAGTTACAACTTACAAGTACTTGATTAACTAGGTTGGTAACTCTTTCTCATTGTGATAAAAAAAGAATGGACACTTTTTGAATTTGATGTCAAAGTCAATACATGAGCTAGTATGACGTGTAGAGTGGTATATTTTAGCATACATGGTACATAGGTTATGACAAACAATAGTGATACGCTCATAAAACCAAAATGTAATGATTGGTGTTGACAGTGTTCGCTATAACTACAACTTCCATCAGGCTCTGTCTTGCACACACTCTTCCCACCCAGGCCAACCAGCCCACCTGGAACTATGCTTTCTTGACAGTGAGGGGAAGTGTACTAGCAATATGGCTGACACATGTGGCTGGTGTGTGGAGCTCAAGGCCTAATGGTAGTTGTGGCCAAGTCAAACACCAGGTCCAAGTGTCAGCCATTCTAGCTTGTACATTTCCACTCACTGTCAGGAAAATATAGTTCCAAGAGGGCTGGTTGTGAAGAGTGGGTGTGGGACAGAGCATGGTGGGAGTTGGCGTTATAGCGAACACTCCTCCTGCCACCCAGTCAAACCAGCTCAGCTGGGACTATGGTTAGCTGATAGTGAGGGAAAGTGTACTCGCAAGATGGCTGACAAAGGTGGATGGTGTTCAGAGCACAAGGCCTTGATAGTAGTTGTGGTCAAGGCAAACACTATTCACCAGTGTCAGCCATCTTGCTAGTACAGTTCCACTGCTGGGTGGGAGGAGGAGTTTTAATTACTACATCTTCATCAGGCCCTGTCCTACACACCCTCATCCCACCCAGGCCAAACAGACCACCAGAAAAAATGGGTTCCTGAAAATTATGTAAATACATAGAGCACATTGTCTGTCCAAAAAGAACTCCAAAGAAATTGTCTCTATTGTCCAGAGTTGTATTACCCCTTGTGCGGAGCGTATTGCCTTACCTGCATCCAACTCTTGGTGTGAGAAGCCTGTTCTGTTTCTTTATAGATAAGATCCAAATGATCCAGGACAGTTTTGGGACTAATATTGTTGGGCAGGGGGGCTCCCTATGCAGAATGCCCCAGTCTTTGATTTAGCCCCCTCTTTTTTGACAGGTTTTTCACCCATTCCCCATGCAGGATTCACTGTCTATTCTCAAATTCCAGAAATGATGTTCGCCAGTTGATCCATGCCTAGCAAGGCAGCTAGCAGCAGCTGTGGAGGTGGTTAATTCTGAGCCTAACACCATTATTAGTATGTCGTTTCAGACCGCCACAGTTCCACTTGAGTGGAAACAGGCTAAATTGCTCCAGCTGCTAAAAAAGCCCTCTTAAAATCCTGCTAAACAAGCTAGCTACCGACCTATCTAACTTTTCCCGGCTTTGGCGAAAGTGTGTGAGAAGGTAGTTTATAAACAACTTTCCAAGTTTGTTGAGTCATCTGATGCCCTCCACCCAGCCCAGTCGAGATTTAGGGCTACCTACAGCACAGAGGCTGCCCTTGTTGAGATGTTGGAGGCTATAAGAGAATGTTTGGATGCAGGTGGCAGAGCAGCCTTGATTTTACTGGATCTCTCTGCCGCCTTTGATAAGGTGCCCCCTCATCAACTCTTGCCCGTCTCTCAAACATTGGAATCTCAGGTTTTGCTTGGGACTGGCTTAAATAATTTTTAGAGGACAGAACACAGCAGGTTTAGCTGCCCTCGTTTTCCTCGGCCTCAAGAAAGGGGACCACGGGAGTTCCACCAGGCTCCACTCTGAGCCCACTTCTTTTTAATGTAAATGTTATGCCACTAATCTATCTGGCGGAGGAGCTGGGAGCTAAGATATTAGCTTAGGCAGATGACACTCAGCTCCTCTTTACATGGAAGGAAAAAGATTTGTCCCCGGATGTAGCCAAAAATTGTCTTTCAGACATTTTTAACTGGCTTGCAAGGGCTCAGCTCAAGTGCAATGAGAACAACTCTGGGGTTTAGGTACAGATAAAAAAACTGGCCGGAGTGTGCTTTGGCACATTAAAATCACTTAGAAAGTTCCTGCCATTGCTTCCCAGACCAGCCAAGGAAATGGTGAATCTTGCCCTCATCTTGTCATGTATTGATTATGCTAATGCATTATATATTGGCCTTCCTGGATACCAACTGAAAAAGCTGCAAACTATTCAAAACGCAGCAGCAAGAGTGATGCTTGGTATCCCTGGCAGATCAAGCACAAAGCAACATCTTCGGGATCTGGACTGGCTCCCCTGATGCAACGTGTCCAGTTCAAGGCCCTCACTCTTGCTCACGGTGCCCTATATAAATTCAGGCCTCCATATCTTAGGAGACATTTTGATTTCTACGTTCCCCGAAGACAACTGCCATCAGCCACATTATGCCTTGCAGTTATTCCCCGATAACGCCTTACACGAACGGGAGGCAGCTCTCTCTCTTTTAAGGCGGCCAAAGCCTGGGATGCCGTTCCATATGAACTGCGAAAAACTGAGGATCTTAGGCTGTTTAAAAAGCAATTAAAGACCTTGCTTTTTAACTAATCTACAGCTCCTCCTAGCTCTGTGCTTCTTGTTTTCTGCAATTGGAATGTGAGCCAGGACACTCTTGAGTATCCGTGTGCACTATAAGTGTTTTATAACATAACATAACATGAGGGGAAGTGTAATTGCAAGATGGCTGACACAGGTGCATATTTTTTGGAGTATAAGGCCTTGATAGGAGTTGTGAACAAGTGTGTACCTGGCAATAGTTTTGTGACATTTGATCTTCATTACAGGTATGCAGGTTATTTGTAGTACATACACATCACATATTCGTTGACTATTAGTTTGTTTGAATAAAATAACATAATTCAGCTAACTTGAACCATTACAGAGATGTCTGCAGAAGTGTAATTTATAACTTGTATGAAATGTAGAGCTCATTCTTACCAGACTCTAGCCTGTCAGGTATTCCAAATAAGCTCTCTGGAAGAGTGATGGCATGCACCTTCTCCTCCCAGGCAGTAAAGTGCACAGGTGGCACGGGAGAGCCACCACATCTGTTGTGCACCAGATGGTTTTTCTGGCCAAACGATTGACCCTCCTCCTGACATTGTCCCACCTCAATTGATTGATTAATTTTTTATATCATCCATTGTGCGCTGGGTGGGGGCTACTGCATTCACTTTGCTGAATATCCTGTTCCACATCTGTATTTTCTGACTGATGGAGGTCTGTTGGACTGGAGTTCCATATAACTGTGCCTTGACTCTAAAGATTCCATCAACAAGCACTGTCAGCTCCTCATCAGCAAAACGTGGCTCCTTCTTCTTCAACAGAGTGAGTGCGAAGGTGAATGTGATTTAGAAGGGGTGTCTAAGAAAGGAATCTAAAACAACAAATTGATATCTGCTGGTAGTTATGTGATTGCAGCGAGTGAGTGCCATCAGGGCTGACAGCAATATCTGAGGAACGGCTCCCTACTTCTCTGAGCAGTATTGTATTGGCAAAGGATCATGGTCTGGGAATGATTTTGTTATAGGTGGATTGCTGGGTATGTCTACTTTTTCAATTGACATCAGTTGTGTTTTTATTTTTGCGCTGACTATGCTTGGTATTGTGTTATTTGGCCTGAGTTTTTCTGATTTACACTTGCCACGTGGCACACAAACTACCATGGGTCCTCAACTGTCTCGGATGCATCATAATTGGCTCTGCAGTAAAACCAATGAATTTCCAGTGTCAGAATCCCTATAGAACAGCCTTTCCGGCCGATGTGGTTAGATTGGACTAATTTCCAACCTGGGCAGTAAGTTCGAATCCATCTCCAACCGACGAAGGCGGAGATTTGCCTAGAATACATCGTAATATAGCGTTCAGAGACTTTGCAGATTAGTCGGGCGGAATGTCTCCGCGACCGCTTTGGTCAGAGAGTTTTTCCGATCGACATTGTAATAAGGTCCTAAGTGTTAATGGTGCCAAGTATTTCCTTTGCGGGTCAGGATTTGGAGGACATACCAACAACAGGGAATATTTCCCCCTTGGCAATTATTGTAATTATTGGTTGAAGATGACAGAAGCACAGAAGAGAGTAGCAAGACGCCAAACTGCAACTTCGTTTAGGAAGCAGAAAAGAGCCAATCAAAGCTAGCCGAAAATCTAGACAGAAAATGATCCAAACATTGAAGAAAATCATAACGACTGAAATAGTAGTAAAAGACTTAGGGCCCGATGTAGGTAAGTACATTTTACCACTTCTTAAATACCGAATGATACCGAATCAGTATTTAAGAAGTGGTAAAATAGAGGGGGGGGATGTAGGTAATACAGAATCGTTAAATACCAAATCGTTAAAGATTCGGTATTTACCGATTCTGTAAATACCGATTCGGTAATGCCCATTGATTCCAATCGGCATTGAAACCCAGAGGAATCAATGTGCATTACCGAATCGGTATTTACCGATTCGGTAAATACCGGTTTCAGCAAGGGTGCAGGAGGTGTCACTTTGACACCCTCTATCACCCAAATACAGGCATGTGTGCCATGCGGCACACAGAATGCCCTAAGGGCATGTCTGTGTGCCACTAGTCGCAGACAGGGGGTTTAAATACCTTGGAATATATATTACTTCACAGCCCGCACATACTTCATCGAGCGAAACCTCTTGGAGCGCTTGAAAAGACTCTGTCACGATGTTAGACTTTGGCACTCCCTATCACTGACGCTACTGGGTCGAGCTGCCCTGTTCAAAATGATGGAATTCCCCAGGTTCTTATATGCCCTGCAGAACACTTCATTCCTGTTTCCTCATTCCTACTTCAAAGCGATCAACGCAGAAGTAAGCCATCTTCTCTGGGGTGGGAAACCTGCCCGTATAGTCCAAAATAAATTGGTACGGGGATGGTACGACGGCGGAATCGCCCTACCTAATATTAAAACATACTATTGGGCCTCACAGCTTATTGTGGTAAACCAATAGATACATGCCCCACAGGATGACCATGTGTTTTGCATGGACAGATACACTCTAGGAACTGAGGGAGTTTTGGGTGCACTATACGACAAATCCCATAAACACGCACTATTCAGACCCCCCAGGATATAGCGGCATGGATTAGCAAATTTAGCGGCACAAAAAAGGAAATTTAGCGGCACAAATATGGAAATTTAGCGGCAATTTTGCGGCAATTTTTTGGACCATTTTTCCTACAACAAACACAGATATCTTTGTTTTTGAGTTATTTAGCAACATGAAGCTATGAGACTCTATTGCTGCTGCTTTCTGTCCCGAAGGGAGACAAGAGAAGGCACGAGCGTACAGGAAATGTGCACGCGTACGGACAGGAGATGTGCTTACCATACGCATGTACATCTCCTGTCCCCGGATACTGGCAGCGCCTTCAAACTGTTTTATGCAACAAGACTTCATGGGGTCATGTATTAGCCCATTTTATATCCTTACTAGGGAACCCTCGGATTTCAGATATTCCAAGTAGCTTACGTTCTAGTCATTGAAACATACAGATGTACTCAAAAAGTAAGCACATTGTGAACATCCACACAGAAAACACAAGGAGAGCAAAAAAATCATTGCTCCTGGATTTGAAGGTGGCCATCAGTGCAAAACCTAACTCAACAGCACCACAACAGCTTATATCTTAAAACCATTCCATGTTAGCACAACATCTTGTTGAAGCCATTTGCATGGCTCGCATTGACAGACAGTAAAAGTCAAATCAAATGGAATTTTATTCTGATTTTAGCAAGAAATCCATAAAAGCAGAGCAAACCAAATGCAAACATTCAACCCTCTCTCTCACCGTCTCCCCCGCCGTCCCTCTCTCTCTCACCATCTCTCACGCCGTCCCTCTCTCTCACCGTCTCTCACGCCGTCCCTCTCACTCTCTGTCCCTCTCTCCGTCCCTTAGTCTCTGTCTCTCTCTCCGTCCCTCAGTCTCTGTCTCTCTCTCCGTCCCTCAGTCTCTGTCCCTCTCTCCGTCCCTCAGTCTGTCCCTCTCTCTGTCCCTCCGTGTTTGTCCCTCTCTCTGTCCCCCTGAACATCCTCAATGACTGGAAGCCAATCTCCACTGAGGACACCATCCGTCTGATGAACTCTATCCACTCAGGATCCCCACAGACTCATGCCCTCACCACATCTTTAACAAAGCAGACTCCATCATAGCACCGCACCTCCGAGACGTCATTAACTTCTCCCTCAACTCCGCAACCTTCCCGGAAAGCTGGAAACATGCCGAACTCAGCGCCCTCCTGAAGAAACCCACAGCTGACCCCACCGAACTCAAAAACTACCGCCCTATCTCACTCCTTCCATTCCCGGCAAAAGTCATCGAGAAAGCGGTCAACAACCAGCTCGCCGCCTTCCTCGAAACCAACAAATCCCTCGACTCCTCACAATCCGGCTTCCGAGCCAAGCACAGCACGGAAACCGCCCTCATTGCAGCAACAGACGACATTCGAACTCTACTGGATAATGGAGACACAGTCGCCCTCATCCTCCTCGACCTCTCCGCAGCCTTCGACACAGTCTGTCACAGCACCCTTTTACAACGCCTCAGAAACGTCGGAATCCATGGAAAAGCACTGGAATGGATCACCTCGTTCCTCACCGGAAGAACCCAGAGAGTCCGCCTCCCACCATTCAAGTCAGAGGCCTCTGAAGTCATCTGCGGCGTACCCCAAGGGTCCTCACTCAGCCCCACCCTGTTCAACGTATACATGAGCCCCCTCGCGGCCATCGCACGCCAACACAACCTCAACATCATCTCCTACGCCAACGACACTCAACTGATCCTATCACTCACCAAAGACCCAAACACGGCCAAAACCAACCTGCATGAAGGAATGAAAGAAGTAGCCGAATGGATGAAGCACAGCCATCTGAAACTGAACTCAGACAAAACAGAAGTCCTCATCCTAGGCACCTCCCCCTCCGCCTGGGATGACTCTTGGTGGCCAGAGGCCCTTGGAAAAGCACCTATCCCAACGGACCACGCACGCAACCTGGGCGTCATCCTGGACTCCTCACTCTCGATGAACAGACAAGTCATCGCCGTTTCTTCATCTTGCTTCAACATTCTTCGCATGCTGAAGAAAACATTTTGCTGGATCCCCACCGAAACCAGAAAAACAGTCACTCACGCTCTGGTCACGAGCCGACTAGACTACGGAAACACCCTCTACGCCGGTACCACCGCAAAAATCCAGAAAAAACTCCAACGCATCCAGAACGCTTCAGCCAGGCTCATATTAGACATACCGCGTAAAGAACACATCTCTGGCCACCTGAAAAACCTCCACTGGCTCCCCGTCAATAAGAGGATTACTTTCCGGCTCCTAACCCACGCACACAAAGCACTCTACGAAATCGGACCCGAATGCCTCAACACACGACTGTCCTTCTACACCCCCTCCCGCCAGCTACGATCCTCCAACCAAGCCCTTGCCACTGTACCTCGCATCAACAAAACCACCATGGGAGGTAGATCCTTCTCCTACCTGGCAGCTAAAACCTGGAACTCACTTCCCACTCATCTTCGCCTTACTCAGAACCACCTAGAAAGCAAGCAACTTAAAACGTGGATATTTGACATATAATTCCCCTCCCTTTTTCGAAGTGCCTTGAGACCCTCTGGGTATGTAGCGCGCTATACAAATTTACTGACTTGACTTGACTTGACTATCCAGCCGGCCTCATGGCCGCCAATCGTCATCCTAATCTCAGTTAAACCCTCTTTCCTTTTCCATACCTTGGCGATAGCGCTCTCTGTCTCTGTCTCAGTTCTCCTCAAGCACTTAAATGCGGAACTCTACAGAAAGTTCATGTAAAATCTTCGGGGCGTCCCAGAAGGAGCATTGCAACGCTTGTCTATTTGTTTTAGGGGTGAAACGTGGCACGAAGTTCAAGGCCTGCAGCGCGCAGCGTGCCCGCCCTTGCCGAGAAATCAGCACAGCGTCCCGAAGAAGAAGCGGCCGCAATATTACTGAATACACGAGCAGCGGGATGGTGAAATGTTCCTTCCTGTGCCTGCTGAAATGATAGAGGTACCTCCTCCGGTTCACATGCAACCCCGCAGTGCCCATCTCCTGCCCCAATACTGCAGCAGCCTGCCCCCCTCTCCACGGGCAATACATCGCAGGTGCCATATGGCTTGGGAAGGAAGCAACATTTTACCTGCCCTCCTGCCAGGTGTGTTGGGGGTAATAGATGCACAGATATGTAGGTGGGCACTGCGTCACTGTCTTTAAAGGTTCTTGCGACTGTCCTTGATTGGCAGCTGCGGCGGCGACACTCAGTTCAGATTCAGACTGCACTGAGCCCCCTGAATCTGTAAAAAAAAAGAGGATCAGCGCCTGCTTATCCGCATGGCACCAATTTCAGTGCATCAGCACTTAAACAAGCAATGTAACAAGGCACTTAGAGACCACCACACTGGACCTGCAGCGTTTCCCTGGTGGTAAGTGAGGATAGGCCTATCTATCGGTCAGAGCGACGAACTTCAGAACTAGTGAGCCAGGCTCAAATCTCGGCCTCGACGCTCAACATCCTGTGACTCTGGGCAAAGCACTTAATCTCCCCTTGCCTGAAATGTAAAAAACAATGCATACTTGTGTAGTATAACTGGTGCTTATATCAAGCACTCCAATACTTTTATGTCAGGTTCATGCTGTATAAAAAAGCAAAAAAAGTGCCCAGTCAAGAAGGATCAAACACTGCTAGAGAGTGAAGCCTGTTTGGGGCGGTTTAATGTGGTCTGCGCAAGAAAGGTTTCACGTAGGGTTTGAATTTAATGATAAGGCTAGTACTGGTAAGGTGCCCGTAGCCAAACATGGTCTGGAAACGTTACACCCGAGACCGCCTGTCTGCGGTACCGGTTGTAGGTGCACTGGAGTGCATCTAAAATATAGGATGTGACAGACCCGTAGGTTATTGTCCTAGATTTAAGGTGTTTTGCGTAGTTGCATCTTTTTAAAGGTTCTCATTGCTCAAGGGGGAGAAAGGCAACGCATACTAAGGTGGGAGGAGCAGGAAGAAAGAGAACACAGACAGTGGGACGGGGCAGGAAGAAAGTGAACACAGACAGTGGGCAGGAAGAAAGGAACACACACTGCGGTGGAACGGGGGCGGTACTCCATAGTGCTTGGTCTGGAAAAACTCAGAGTCGAAAACGAAACACGGTGGTTGGGGCTGACTATACTATTAGGAATGTATTACTACCCAACGGAAACCTTTTTATTTTTTTTATCGATCTCAGAATAAGGTTGAGCAAAATAACCGGGATTTCCTAAACATATGCCTCGGTTTCCCTGCAGCTCTTGATGTGATCACCCCGGACAGCGAGGCGCTGTGCACCCTGTGATGCCAGAAATAAATGCATGTGGCCGCAGTCTCAAATCAGGGTTATTTTACACATGAATAGGGGACGGAGGGGGGTCATTTCACGGAGTGTTATTTCACGGAGTGTTGTGCCGATAAGATGCGCGAGGCACCTCCTTGTGCCTTTACAATCTCCGGAGTGGAAGCATCAGAGGTGTCCGTGTTTCCTGGTGTCATGGTGCCGACGCCGCAGGGCCTCTGAGGTGGTCAAGTGCCCTCGAGCTGAGGTCGAGTGCGTCACGGCGTGACAGCGCCGTCTCAAAGCGTTCGGACACCTTAAAAAAGACTTTGAAGTACTAATGGCTGGCAGATTTCGCGGGCGTTTGGGCAAATATCGCGGGATTTGCGGCGTTTGGCTGATTTCGCGATTTTTTTGCAAATCGCGAAATCGCGATATCCTGGAGGGTCTGACTATTGGACCAACAGCACACACAGTACACATTTGGTTCATGAAGCTTCGTGTTCTTGGCTGGGAGGGGGTCTCAACACAACATACACCACTTTGGGACACCCGACGATTAGGTAGACTCCGTAATAGCAAGGGCTTTTGCCAGATGGGACCATAAAGGTACATCGAGGGTGGGGGACCTGTGAAGAAAAGGCGAGACCGTTTAATTCTCCCAACTGCAGGAAACCTACGAGATGGCTCAGAAGGAACAATATCGCTACCGACATACCAAACATGTTCTCACACCAGCCATTCCACCAGGCACCGATCCCCCAGAGTCCTCACCACTTGAGGAGAGACTACTGACAGACTACCTGACCAAAAAGGCCATCTCCTTGACTTATCTTAAAAGTATAAATAACTGGCGGATCCCAATGTCGCACTCCGTGACAAATGGCAGGCCGAACTGGGGGAGCTGGATGAAACAGACTGACAGGAAGCTCTTGCGTCTCCATGTAAAGTAGCCATACTCTCCAAACTACAACTCGTACAGCTCATAATATTGCACCGAACATATTACACAAGACAGACACTATACAGAATGGGAAGAACTGACAGCCTGATATGTATGGTTGGTTGTGGGTCACCGGGTACTTTTTATCATACCCTGTGGGAATGTCCCAAGATTGTGCACTACTGGGAGGCTATCATGGATACTTTCACACAGGTTTGTGGGCTCACTGTCCCCCCAGAACCCAAGAGATGTCTTCTTAACATTTGCGAGCCGACAGACCTCAACTATGCGGCTCAGGACTGGGTGACTTCGGGTATGATGCTGGCTAAACGTAATAAAGCTCAACACTGGGGTGCGCAGGCAGTCCCCATACATAGACAGTAGTGTGCCGACATGGCTAGAGGAATGGTAGCAGAGAAGGCAGATTTTATCCATAGAAAGTGGCCCAAAAAGTGGACACAGGTGTGGGGGAGGTGGAATGCCTTCAGAGGAAATATCTGTACCCCGCCGCTTGAAGAATAGAATCTGGACTTGAGTGAATAATGGACACAATCACAATCAGTGTAACTTTTAGGACAATTATAATTGATGTATGGTTATGAAGGGGAACATGTGAGAGATGTGAGCATTGCAGATTCACAACGATTTTACTTCAATGTTGGCATGGCTGCACAAGATGCGGATACTTACAATTTCAGATTTTTTTAATCAGTATCAATTCTTGTGAAAGAACAATAAAAAATGTTTTAAAAAACGAATGTATTGTCAGCTGTAGTTTTCCTACTGTAGCTTAGATGTTAATTTTCGACTATTCAAATATAACTTTGATGGCCAAAAATTCAACACTTACATTGCTTATATCCCCTTCAAATTTCAAGTTGTAGTTATTGTCATTTAGTTTGGCAATAAAATAAGACACCTGTTCCTTCTCACCTTTCGATATCAGGACCAGGTTGTCTTTGTAGCATAACCACACTACTACATATGTGCCAAATTATTCTAGTGTCTCCGACACTTGCTTGCTCCCACCACCCCATAAGTAGATTGGCATAGCTAGGAACAAAGCAGGTGTCAATTGCTGTGCCCTGAATTTCTGTACACATCTGGTTATCAAAGGAAAAGAATTTGTTGTTGAGGCAAAATTCAATCATAGACAATATTATCTCTGTATGAAAGAATAGGGAAAGTGACCATGCCCTAAGAAAATGCCTGCATGCCAGTATTCTTTCCTCATGTCGAATGTTTGTATGTAGATTGCACACATCCAAGGAAATTAGAAAATAGTCACTCTCCCATGGGATGTCATAAACCCTACTTAGGAAATCATTACTGTCCTGGATATAGGACAGAAGGGAAAACAAATGGATGCAAGAAATGATATAGGACAGTAGGGAAAACACAAATTGACGCAAGAAATAATCAATATATTTGGATGTGTGTTGCAATAATGATTCAATGGGTCTCCCTGGAGGAGAAGCGGGCTTTTTGTGCAGTTTTGGTAGTAGATACAATAGTTGTATCTTAGGGAACCTATTGAGTGGGAAAGATTATTCCTCCCACTCAATACGTCCTTGTTCTTTCTTGTATAGGAGCATGCCATTATACCTAGAATTAGTTGTTTCAATTTTATGTTTTGATACAAAATCATAACATTCAATATTTCTTAATTGCATCACATCCTCTTGTAAATAGAGGGGACCACTGTATACTTAAACTTAAATTGTTCCATAACATTGTCAACCATATTCGATTAGTGGAAGACAATGTTATCGTCCTTTCATTTGTCGATAGATAGTCCGATTTGCATTTTTGCTTAGTAGCCATTTTCTTAAAGGCTTTGACCAAACTCTAAAAAGTATCAATGGCATCAGAGGAGAGGGTTAAAGGTGGATTTTGACCTGATGTCAATTGAAAAGTTCATCTCCAAGTTATTGCCCATAGTTTCAAGATTCAACTAATTATTCCCTTTGAAGTCTGTTTCTGTGTCTAACTCAGCAAGGGTAAATAGCAGGTCAACATCACCAATACTTAAATTACTCAATGTGGTTTGTTCCAGTGTCTTTAGTTTACACATTTGTGATGTATTGCTTTTAAAAATGTTGCTTGTAACACAACAAATTCACCAGTGAGCAAGGTGGTTTTGTCACCTTAATGTGTTGGGTTTAACCTTTTCTGTAAGGTGGCACCAGATTTAACCTTCTTATAAACATTCAATAAGTGTACCCATTTAACTATATTAAAGTGCATGCTTCCTCACTTGGCAGTGGGATTTGTGTTTGGATTTATGACAGGGTGCCCTGCCCGGGAGCGCACCGAAGGCACGAGGGTCCCAACCATGAGGAACTGTGAAAGGAAAATATTTCCAAATTATACACATTAAACAAAAATCATATGTACAAAGACATACTTACAGCACAAGTTCAAACACCCAAACATATATTTTTTGTTGGTATGGCTGAGAAAGTTATTTACCTACATAACACTGCGTTAAGATTATTAATAAGTACAAGTAGCATTTGTAATTCTTGCTTCATCAACCCGGATAAATATATTACAATGAAGCCAGCAGTTCCAAAGTTTAATAATATGGAAATAACTCTGTGGTTATGGTAATGCTCACGTATTTCCATTCCATTTTCAATAATATCAAGCATATACTTTTTAATGTAATACTTTTTCATAAAAATATTGTTCTCAATCACATTTCATTAACGTTTACTCATTAGTGTGGGCGGAACTTACATTAAAGCTTTGTGAGATTCTGTAGAGTTCCGCCCACCTTACAAATTTCATGTATTGTAAGTACCACAGGGGTGGCTCCACGTCTCAGTTCAAGATTGACTTCTAAAGTGCAATTAAATACAATAATATGAAATGGTACTTATTCATACAGTAAATATGTTCTCATGAAGTTGGCATGAGGTGCAATGTTTTTATAAACCATGAACTAGTTCACTTTAATAGGAGAAGGCTCATCTGAAGGGCACGTCTTGGGAGGATGAAGCTGCTTGCCCTACTAATGTTCCCAGAAATATACACCGCTAGCTACCAACTATAAATGACATTGGGAGCAAGACAATACAAGCCGCTTCTTAACCGAATCTGAAGGGGCCATGTAAGGCTGCAGTAATCTCCTCCTAGGAATACCGGAATAATTTTTTGTTTTGAGTCTGGGTGTCTTAATGATGAAAAGTCTGACAACCCTTTCCAATCAATGCGGAAAAGCTCCAGTTTTAATTTCTCCAGCGGTGAAAAAAAAAAACGTTTAGCTACATTGCAACTCAAAAAAGCAGGGCTCTCCTGTCCAGACACCGCTTATATGGAGAGCGATATTGATGCTGCCATTTCAACCAGAACACACTGAATTGCCTCCTATTTATTACCATCCATAATTGATGAGCAGATTGAAAGGATGAAGAGGGGGAAGCTGAAATGTTTGGCCTGCTTCTGCACAAAATCTTTCCTTGCAGAAGGAAGGTGGGAGGGAGAACAGTGTAGAACTGAGGGAGGTGAGGTACAGACGGAAGCATGGGCTAGTAATACCACCCAGCACCAGCACCAGGGACCTCAATACTGGGGCTGGACTGCAGTCGGTCACATCCCTATATCAGAGCTGAGCCGTAGATATGCAACATAAACACCTAAAGGCACTATCCCACAGCAGCTGTTGTACCAAGCATTAAGTATAAGGAAACAAACTCAATTTGCGGGCACATTCTATCAGTTCCATCTGCAGGGACCAACGCTGCTGAATCGCTCCCCTCCGCCGTCGCAAAGCCACCCCAGCGGCCGCAGTGCGAGGGGGGGCGCTTGCTTGGGACAGAACTCCATTACCCAGACGCCCTAGCCTTGGAACACGCCGCCACACCTCATTCCTGCACCAGGAGGCGCTTCAAAAGGAGGCCAGCCCCGGTGGAGCGGGGGAAACAAACTCAATTTGCGGGCACATTCTGTCAGTCCCATCTGCAGGGACCAACGCTGCTGAATCACTCCCCTCCGCCGCCGCAAAGCCACACCTGCGGCCGCAGTGCGAGGGGATGCGCTCGCTTGGGACAGAACTCCATTACCCAGACGCCCTAGCGGCGGAACACGCCGCCACACCTCATTCCTGCGCCAGGAGGCATTTCAAAAGGAGGCCAGCCCCGGTGGAGCAGGGGAAACAAACTCAATTTGCGGGCACATTCTGTCAGTCCCATCTGCAGGGACCAACGCTGCTGAATCGCTCCCCTCCCCTGCCGCAAAGCCACACCAGCGGCCGCAGTGCGAGGGGGGCGCTTGCTTGGAACAGAACTCCATTACCCAGACGCCCTAGCGGCGGAACACGCCGCCACACCTCATTCCTGCGCCAGGAGGTGCTTCTAATGAAGGCCAGCCCCGGTGGAGCGAGGGAAACAAACTCAATTTGCGGGCACATTCTGTCAGTCCCATCTGCAGGGACCAACGCTGCTGAATCGCTCCCCTCCGCCGCCGCAAAGCCACACCAATGGCCGCAGTGCGAGGGGGGCACTCGCTTGGGACAGAACTCCATTACCCTGACGCCCTAGCGGCGGAACACGCCGCCACACCTCATTCCTGCACCAGGAGGCGCTTCAAAAGGAGGCAAGCCCCGGTGGAGCGGGGGAAACAAACTCAATTTGCGGGCACATTCTGTCAGTCCCATCTGCAGGGACCAACGCTGCTGAATCGCTCCCCTCCGCCACCGCAAAGCCACACCAGCGGCCGCAGTGCGAGGGGGCGCTCGCTTGGGACAGAACTCCATTACGCAGATGCCCTAGTGGCGGAACACACCGCCACACCTCATTCCGGCGCCAGGAGGTGCTTCAAAAGGAGGCCAGCCCCCGCGTTGAGGGATCGCGTGCGGGTCGGCGCCGGGACAAGGGCAGGCTATCTGTGGCCATCAGGGGCCAGAAGAGGCTGGGCTGGGCCACACCCCTTGGTTCACTTATCAGGTACTTTTTGAACCTGATAGTATCAGCTGCCAACGATTAACCATCCTCATTAGACTTTGGACATTGTAATAAACGGGTTGGAGAAGACTGTATACTACTACTATTGAAGGGTGTGATTGAATTGAGTCCCTGAACAGTGGTGGGGTTTCCTGTTTTTGTTACTTCTTCGTTGGTAGTGTCTTAAGACAACTGAGAGGTAGAACACAGTGCTGTTTACCACAAAAGTAGTATGGCCACGAAACCAAAAACTCACTCTACTAAGAGCAAATCCCGTACCCCAATTATACCCCCTAAATTACGCCCAACCCCCATTAGTACGGTGGGTCAAATAACAACTCCAACGGCAATTGATTTAATGCTGAGGAAGGTCATAGGCGCAGTAAATGGGGAGATTGAGTGCACAGAGAGGCGCTTATCCATGACAGCTACAATCGTGCCCCTTACACCAACACAAGTGTTAGATTCTAATTTGTGTGAAGCCTCACTCGATGATAGCCAGGAAAAATCTCTAGAACGTATCCCAAGTGCCCAACGGGTAACAGTTGAGGGGGGTAAATCAGATGGGGTTGCTAAGGGTATTCCCCAAAGCAGAGGGAAGAAAAAAGATCCCAAAAATTCACGTACCAGGAAACAGAAACAAACTAGAAAAGACTACAGGGCAAAAGAAACAGGGGACGAAGTAGAGTTAACAGAAGCCCCATGCCCTGTAACACCCCCAGGGTGGTTGGATCCTGTAATTTTAGAACTTCAAAAAAATGTTGAGGCTTTCATAGTGAGCCAAATAAAACTACTAGTGAGTAAACTAGACAAGATAGTAAATGAGCTCCACAAACAGGGCAAGATAAGGGAGGCCTTAAAAACAAGTCCAACGGGAACATCCACTGCATTAGCGTCGCCTTCAACCAGACAATCCCCACCTAAGAATAAGTGTGTGAGCAATGAGCAGTGTCCTATTGTACAAGTTCATGCACCGCCTAAAGTCCAAGCCCAGCTGGGGGAAACTGGTACACAAAAATGTGGAAATAAGGACTGAGTTAATACTCTGGGGCACATAAAAGCGACACAAAACCAAATAGGGAACCCCGTATCAAACAATCTGGTATATAACTATCAAACAGGCCCTGAGCATAACGATAGAATGTATTGTCCCCTACCATGTATAAATTTGCCCCCGAAGTAAGTCCATATGTTGTTGTTTTCACAAGAGTACCTGAATTAAGGGGGGGCCAGAAGGAGACACATATGGAACTTAAAAATAAGATTGTCCATTGGTTGAATATCCACAGGCCATTGCAAGGAGAAGAACCTGGAGAAATTCTACATGTAAGAAGGGCAAATTAGATCGGTAGAAGGCGAAAAGTCATTGAAGGGAATTGTATTATAGCAAATTTTAGGAATCCAAACCTAGTGGAGTACATACTGGGTAACCGTAATAGGAATGCCACAAGTACTATACAAACTATGCCACTAGGGTATTTTTATCCCAGAAAATGTGACAATTTCCCTCCGTGGCAGGTTCAGGGTAGGAATGGCAGATTAACAGAGGGGTACTGGGAAAGGAATTATGAATACCGTGGTTTCCCTACATTAAATCAGGCCAGTGCTCAGTGGTCAAATAGATTTAGGCTTTTGCAATCCCTGGATGAAAATGAATGACTATCCCATTTAAGTTAGAGGTATGACTGGAGGGTCAGTCAGATGCCCAATGATCGCACTGAAAAAAGGGGTCAGGGAACTCAACATATGAAAGGGCCCCCAACTCCACCACTAACACAGGAAGGGGCGAACAGGGGGTCAGATTCACGAGGAATGATGAATTTAGTTTAAACATACAGGGCAGTAAAGTAGTGAAGGTTCCAGAGGGAAGGATGAACATTTTGTCCTGGAATGTTGCAGGTTTGGCGGGAACATTTGAAAACGTTGAGTGGAGGAATTACATAGGTGGCTTTCACATTCTAGCTTTCCAAGAAACGTGGGCAGTCAACTCCTCTCCCTATCAGATAGAGGGCTACAAGTGCTTCTTCGTTCCAGCCCAAGAAAGTAGTGCAGGAAGGGCCAAGGGTGGGTTAGCTATTTACGTTGACCTTAACATAGAGGGGAAATGGACAACACCAGTCTGGACATCACATACCCTCCAAGCAATAACATTTCGAGGACAAGGACTAAAATTACAGCTGTTTAATATCTACAATTCAAGACCTATAAATGGGAATAATGAAACCCTGCAAGAACTAGTTGATAGGCTCACCTATGAAGCTGAACATAGGAAGGAGGGGGGAGAACCAATTGTGATACTTTTGGGAGATTTAAATTGCCACCTGTGTCCAAATCTGATTCCTGTCACAGCTGGCTGGGATGTGTGCCCAAGTAAGAAGGGGCCGCATCTGGCGCATAGCAAGGAGGGAATGATAATAACTAAGGTACTAGACTCCCATTTGTTGGCACACACAATCGACCTGATTACCCCTGGTCCCGAGGGTACGCTCATCCCAACATTTAAAGGAAGGGGATGCTCCTCTATTATAGACTTCATAATGATATCCGGCTTTGCTAAAATCTGGATTTTAGAAGCTAGTACTGAATGGAGCTCCTTCAGCGATCATAATCCCTTAATGCTAGAACTAATTTACAAGGGTCGCCTGGAAGGGAACAAGCATGAAGATATAGTTCTGAGGCCCACGGATCAAGGGAGGCAATTAAGATGGGCAAAAATCAACTTGCATGATTTTTACAGCAAACTCCTAGAAAAAGGCAAAAAACATGTCGACTGCTTAGATCCTTCAATAGAGGGTACTGAGCTAGTCGCGACTTTTGGGTCATTAACCAAACTGGCAGATTCCTTATTGATGGCAAAGGGCCCGATAAAGATCAGTAGACAGCAAAGATGGTTTGATACCAATTGTTCCAGAGCTTTAAGGAACTTAAAAGCAAGCCTGAAAGCTAAACCTAGGGACAGGGTCGAAGTAGTTAAATGCAGACAACTGTATAAACTAAAGGTAAAAGAGAGGAAGACTACTCTTCAAGCAGAAGTCGGGGCTGATTTAAGAGAGGCAGGAGAAAATAGGGACTTCGCAGAATTTTGGAGGATTGTAAACAGGCCCTGTTTTCAGGACTGTAATGCTCCGGTCATTAGCACAAATATCCTCCCAGAGCAATGGGCACCCACTTTGAAGGTCTCTATAACAATAGCAAGGAAACTATCCAAGATGGAGTTTGGGACGGTACACGGTGCTCAGAAGTAGACCTCTCATTAATAGAGGTAACTAAGGCAATTTAAGGCCTGACCCCAAATAAAACCCCAGGGCCCGATGGGACCCCCCAGATATATATAGAAGTAACACTGACCTGTGGGCGCCAATTCTGACGAGGGTCTTAAATGCGGCTATTAAATCAGGCCTCCCCCGATCTTGGTCAACAGCATTAATTGTCCCTATCTTCAAGAAAAGAAGTAGGGATGATCCGAAATGCTACAGACCTATATCGCTAATTGACATCTCAGCTAAGATATTAGGCCGGGTGGTATTGAACCATCTTATGGCCTGGACGGAAGAGAAACACACCATAGCTGATACACAGTACGGGTTCAGAATGGGTAAATCGACCAGTGACCAGTGCCTTAATTTGTATCTGTTAGCCGCCAAGTATACTAAAGCTAGCAACGGCACTGTCTATATGGGGTTAATGGACTTGGCAGCGGCCTTCGATAATGTGAATAGGAATAAGTTGTGGGCCATGATGTTTGATTTGGGAATTGACCCGGGTCTCATAAATATTTTAAAAGAATTGCACTGGAACACCACTGCTAGGGTCCGCTTTAGCAGCGAGGGGGGACTGACTGACCCTTTCCCGTGCACAAGCGGAGTAAGGCAAGGGTGCATTCTTGCACCCTTCTTATTCTCGTTGTACATCAATGAGCTTGAAAATACTCTCAGTGCAATGGAAGTAGACTGCCCCAAAGTAGGAATGCGTCAAATTCCGGTACTGTTGTACGCGGATGACGCGGTCCTGCTTGCACGAACAGCCAGGAGTCTTCAATATCTTGTTGACGGTTTTGTTAAGTTCATGGAAAATCTAGACCTATTGGTGAACCTAACTAAGTCCTTTGTCATGGTGGCAGGTAAAAAGCCCTCTAAGAAATTTCCGTTTAAAATAGGGAATCATAGATTGGACTCTGTAAGCACTTTTCCCTACCTGGGTCTTCTGTTCGATGGTGAGATACAGTTTAGCTCCCTAATTGAGGAACGATGTATGAAGTTGGTTTCTGCAAACGGCGCCATTTTAAACTTTGCACGTAGGCTGGGCCGCTGGTCTCCCGAACAAGTGATGTGTTTATATGGCTCGATAAGCACGGCAAAGGCTATATACGGTGCCGAGGTTTGGGGCTTTAGGGACTCCAAAAAATTACAGCTGGAGGAAGATAAAATTCTCCAGGGAATTCTAAAGATCTCTCAGGCTACTCCTCCGGAGATTGCCCATAGGGAACTTGGCACCCCATACATCACAGATTTGATAAAAATGAGGCCAATTATGGCATGGCTCAGAATCTGGATCAATGCAGAGGCGGGCTGAGTAGAGAAATTGTTTTAGATTGTCTGCAAAGGGATAATGGCCTGCATATTCCATGGCTAAATTATGTGAAAAGGACATTAGAGTCCATCAGCCAGCATACTCTCTTTAGTAATCCCTCTACGATAATCTCCAATTGTAAACCACTAGTCAGGAAACTGCTGATGGAAAATTATAATATGAGGAGAGCAGGTACAGAGTCATCAAAGAGTTCAGTAGTGGCCCATTCCTAAATTGACAACGGGGTGGGTATGGAACATTATTTATGGCTGATTCATAATCAGCAGGACAGGTTTTTAATGTGCTGTTTTAGGCTCAATCTGTTGCATAATATATTATCTTATCCCTCTGGTTTTACCGTAACGATTGAGCAGAAGGGTGCCTGCGTCTGCGACAATAGGTCTCCGCAGGACACCATTCGTTTTGTACTTCTTTGTCCTTTTTATCAGGCCCCCAGGCGCAGTTTCCTAGTTGATATTTTAAGAGAGAAAAAATTGCATCATGCTAAAGCGGCATTACTCTTTTTACAAAGAGCAAGTGATACTCGCACTTTATGTTCTGTGATAAGTTTTCTAAAAATTGCTGTCAGGCTAAGGAACACACGGGATTAAGCTATGATGTACATAAAATGTGTATTCTCTATATGAATTTTACTAGTTATGTATCTGTTTTTATTTTTTTTAAACTCACATATAGTTCAGTATTGTAATGTAATGAATTTTATAACCTGTATTTTTATGATGGTTTTTATCATCAAAATAAAGATTTACTGAACTGAAGTATAAGGAGACAGCTACTCAATATGGTACCCAGGATGAGTTTCCCATGAGGCCAGGTCGAGGACGCCTGCTCTGCTCTCAGTTGTGGACGTCTCTCTGCCGCTTTTTTCCGTCTTCATCTGCCATTTCTGTTTACATCTGCAGCATAATGGGAAGGAGCCGGTGCAGTAAAGACAGAGCCGAGGATATAGCGTCTCCTCACACCAAAGAGAGGAACATGACTAGAGCAGGGGCGGACAAAGTCAACCTGTCATTAGACCTAATATAAAAGGACTCAACAAGGGAACTCTGCATAACCTATCATTTGGGTGGGTGGCAAACGTTGCCATGCAGCAGAGTTTTTGCCTAACTCCGCACTGCAAGCGGTGCACGTAGTGGGCAAAGTCTGTGAACTCTGCCGTCAGAGTGGAGTATACTGCCCACCATAATATTAATGTATTAAAATCTGATACTATTCAAAACTCATCCCTACACCCCATATTAAAAGCAACATAGAATGAGGCATTATATCATTGTCCAGCCTTTCTTATAAATATTGATGTGTTCAAATAAAGAAATCTACGTTCATCCAGTCTCATTACTAGTAATCTCTAGCCATTTGTAATCCTCCAGTGTTGTATGGTGGTTGATCATTATGTCCTGAGGTGAAAAGTGAGATAGGAAAGTATAGGTAATCAGCATGTTGCACTTTGTGCCTAATGTTTGACAGAATACAAGTGAACTATTTGGAAATCCAGTGCATTCCACATGTCCATCAGAGTACACAGAAAGAAATACGGTAAAGCTGCGACTTTAACAAATCCTATTTAGGCACAAATATCCCAAACACATATATTTTGACTTATAAATTAGACAAAACCTCCAGCAGATGGGCATAAACGCCATTGTGCATATCCATGCCCAAAATGTACCAATTTATATTGCACCCTGTGATTATAGTGGCCTAATTAAAAACACCATTCACTTCTACACTCTCAATTGAGTGTGATAGTTTCATCAGACGGATCATATGCATCTTGTGCTAGCTCCCATTCACCATATAAACATAGCATCATTATAGAAAATAAATCCCGTCCTTAATCTAACTTTCAAAAAAATTGATTAAGAGTATTGGTACTAGAAATAAACAACATAAATGGCCCAGTACAATCCTTAATCTAGCCCTCAAAATAAGAGTATGAGTTTTAGGAATCTGCAAATACCCAAGGTCCAATCCTTACTGGTGACAAAATAGTTCCCATATAGCTTCCCATGCAACGTCCATGTGTAGTGTAGAACGCTGTTCCATTTTGAGATGCCATTATATACGTAGTCGACTGAAAGTCACTAGACCCCCTTCAGGCGAATACTCCCAAAATTTACATAGCATTGTCCCTGGTTAATGTAGCTGCCATCTTTATGAATGAAAAACATTATATGCAGCCTCAAAAGAATGCTCCCAAAATAAAAGAAGTACCATTCCAGACTCAATATCACTGCCGTGTTTGTGAGGGAAATTGTCAAATACAGCCAAATAGAATATAGTAAAAATAAAAACAAGTGACTGAGTGAAAATAAATGTAAAATTGGAGCTGGTGATGATAGCCATCAGTTTTTATGAGAAGGAAACAGCATCCCAAATAGAGAAGAATTGAACTAAAATCAAAGCTAATCTTTTGGAAAAAGCTCACGTACAAAATAAAAATGAACAAATCCAAGTCTATTCCATCCATCCAATTAACCAACCTCTCCTTTATAATACTCCACTATATACTTATGGTACTATGCTTACCACATTTAGAGCTGTCCCAGACAAAGCAGATATCTCTAGCATTTCCAGAAACGTTAATACTGTGGTTCCTTTGAATGCATTGGAAGTTTGGAGGACGGCTCACTTTCCACGTTTTTTTTATTTTCAAAAACAAAATCCCAAAATAGAATTTTATTTTGAAAATAAAAAAGCACAAGGACCCCCTTGCCCTGGGTATTCTCATGTGTAGTGTGGTGCAGAGTATGGTGTCTATAATGTGTGACAATGGTGTATGGTAGAAGCAGTGGTGGTCGGGCTTGGCATGTACTTAGCTGGAATATCAACAGCATAAGAATGGCCGCTAAGTGCTGGCATGAAAGGGTGGAACTCCTCCTTCTGAAACCTCACCTGCTTTGCCTCCTAGAGAATCACCTATTTACAATAGAGTCTAAAAATGTGAATATTCCAGGATGCTATATGTCTGGGGTTCAGGCTTGGAAGCTTGAAAGTGAGGGGTGGTTTATTTAGGCAAGGGATAAAAGGCTGTAACTCTATAGGTCTAATATTTATGAATTACAAAGATGGCCCATTGCCAATATAGCAAAAGATTAGCTGTTGTTTGGATTAGCTAATGCACCCATTGCCTTTAAACATGTCATTTATGATGTCTAATGGGATTCAACAGATGTTTTAGCTGTAACATAATTGGAAGCCATCTTGATAGACTGATCATTATTAGATTAGGTCATAGAAATCATGCACTAGAAAGGTTTTCAAGACTGAGGTCAAATTCCTTTCATGGAAATTTGAAGTAAAGACAGTCGGTTCGATTTGGGGGTCTCTAGTTGGCAGAGGTAGGTACCTTTGACCAAATAGGGTCCCTTGCATCTAGTCAGGGTAAGGAGGTACCCTCCTAAAATAACCCCTGCTCACTCCCTTGATAGCCTGACATGAGCAGATAGGCTTATCTCAGAGGCAGTGTGTAAAGCATTTGTAAACACATACAGTAACCCAGTGACAACACTACAGATGGACACCACACAAGTTGTAGTATAAAAATAAGTATTTTTATGTAGACTTAACACAAGACCACAAACGACAAAAATCCACCATACTATACTAAAAAAATGGTAGAAATAGCTTAGTTCTCTTTAGATAGTAAATGTGACACGTTAAGTTCAAAAGTTAAATGTGACACGTTAAGTTCAATGTACCTTCGGATGCGTAACGCTATACAGTGATCGTGTTGCAGGGAAGGTGAAGCGTTGGTTCCTTACTTGCAAGAATGGTGATGCGTCGGTTCCCTACTGCTGCCTAGGGGACGGTGATGCGTCGGTTCTTCTCAGCATGGGGAGGTAATGCATCAGTTTCTTACTGCCGCGTCTGTGGCGATGCAGCCTGCAACGCCGTGATGGAGTGAAGATCAAAATGGCGTCTTCTTCTTGATGCGACAACTGTGTGTGCACGCCCAACGGCAGTGCGGCGACTCAACTATTATTCTGAGCCGCAACAAGCCTTGCAAAACGCTTCTCTGACGATGCGACAGCATCTCCTGTGAAGGTGACACTTTGCTCCGGTGATGCGAGGTGCTTCGGGTGATGCGATGTTGACAGCGGCAGCAGCGATACGCTTCTCCGGTGATGCGACAGCGACTGCTGCGACAGCGACACTCTACTACAGTGATGCGATTACAAGGGCTGAGGTGGAGACACGCTTCTTCAACTTGAGATGCGCTTCAAGCTCCCAGCAACATGCAGTCTCTCGGAAGGCCCTGCTCAACAGGTGGCACTTCAATTCCCAGCAAAGGGAGGCAGGGGAGCTGGTTGGTGAAGTCTTTTGTCCCTGAGACTTAAGCAGGAGGCAAGCTCTATAACAAGCCCTTGGAGATCCTTTACAAGTTGATTTGAAAGTAGCACAAAGTCCTTTCTCCTTTCTATGGCAGTCAGGCAACCACTGCAGGCCAATCCCCAAACAGCACTCAGCTTAGGGATAGTCTCCTCCTCAGTTTCTCTCGTTCCTCTCCTCAGAAAAGGTTCTTCTTGTTTCCCAAAAGTGATCTAAATTTCCGGGGTCTATGTCCCCATATTTATACTAGCAAATGCTTTGACCTTTGAAGTCAGAGGATCCTGTACCCAGTCAAAACCAGTTCTGTGCAGTCCTGGAGCACTTTGTTGACAAGACTCCTTCTTTTCTGTGACAGTGTGGGCCAGGGACATCAGACGCACTACAGGAGGTGGAGCCAGCATTGTGGACGGCAGGCCCAGCCCTATTCC
This sequence comes from Lissotriton vulgaris, assembly GCF_964263255.1. Lineage (NCBI taxonomy): Eukaryota > Metazoa > Chordata > Amphibia > Caudata > Salamandridae > Lissotriton > Lissotriton vulgaris. The sequence continues at coordinate 491,791,065 of NC_141693.1, forward strand.
GGTCCCAGGTGTAATTCTTCCCACACATATACATGCAGATAGCTCTATTTAGTCCTGTTCTGACTCACCCTGTCTCCTGGAATCCCCTAGCCTCTATCACTCAAACTCCAGACAAGGAATACACAACCTAGCAGAGGCAGGCTTGGATAGTTAAGCAAGAAAATACCTACTTTCCAGAAGTGGTATTTTCAAACACAGAATGTTAAAACTAACTTCACTAAACATGTATTTTATCATTTTGAGAGCAGGCATTCTAAACTTGAATTTTTACCTAGTTCCCTGAGTCAGTTAGGATTATAAGATGTTATAATCAAACTGCCCATTCTGGCCTATGAGGAACAGGTAGCCTTGCAATAGTGAAATACGAAAATGGCTGTAATTCACTATCAGGACATGCCACACACATCAGGGCTTGTCCTACCTTTTACCTACAATACACCCTGCCCTTGGGCCTACCATAGGGGTGACTAACATGCAGAAAAGGGAAGGCCTAGGGACTGGCAAAAGGGTGCACTTGCCCAGTCAAGATGGTAGTACCAGACTGCACACAGGCTCTGCAATGGCAGACCTGAGACACACTTTACAGGCTGCTGCTGTAGTTGGCACAACCAGTACTGCAAGCCCACCAGCAGCATTTGATTTAGAAGCCCTGGGCACATGCAGTGCAGTGTACTAGGGTCTGACAAGTAAACCAAACTAGCCAAACATGGAGTCACTAATCCTTACATCAATTTACAATAGGGAGAGCATATGCACTTTAGCACTGATCAGCAGTGGTAAAGTGCCCAAGGTCATAAAACAGCCAACAACAGGTCAGACAAAATACAGGAGGAAGGCAAAAAGTTCAGGGATGACCCTGCAAAAAGGTCCAAGTCCAACACAGTCTCCTCCCAAAGTTATGTTATATTGTATGCAAGGATTATCAAAAATCCTGTAAGCGGCAAGCTATAAAACATTGGCTAGTATAGTAAATATTTCAAGCAAATGCACAGAATTGTAGAGTTTGCTGAATTTGTTTTAATGCTTTTTTCATGACTGCTTCATCATTACAACTAACCATGGGCGGGCGTAGTGTTGCCTACTTCGCCCTTTGCAAAGTAGGCGAAGCAAGCAACACTACGCCCACTTCGTGGGTGTAGCGAAGTTACCCACCACCCGCCTCCCTCCCGCCCTCACTAAATGCTTAAATTAACTTAAAAAGGAATTATAAAACCACTTACCTTGTCCTCTGCATTCCCGGAGCTCCCTCTCGTCATCGCGCCGTCGCCGTCTTAAATACTAATGCTCATGCGTGGCCCCCCACGCATGCGCATTTCTCGCGAGGACGCAGCAGACAAGGTAAGTGGTTTTATAATTCATTTTTAAGGTAATTTAAGCATTTAGGGAGGGCGGGAGGGAGGCAGGTGGCGCGTAGTGGGGTTACGCGAAGTGCGTGGGTGGGCGTAGTTTTTTGCCCACTTCGCGAAGCCCCACTACGCCCACCCTAATTACAACTATATTTAGGAAACTCATAAAAGAGCGTCTTTCATTTGGGAAACTGTAAAGCAAACAACCTTTGATAATCTCAAGAGGAAATTTACCACAGCCTCATTAATCTACCATGTGACTCTTTCAACTTATCAATCGCTAGAAGTGGCCCAAGAAAAGAGGGCGACCCCCTGTAGTCACACGGTAGTCACACAGTCGTCAAGGGCGGTGCGCTACACCAATTATGGCCCTAGCAATTGATACAGTAAACTTGATCTCAAATAAGAGTATGTGCCCTGGCCACACCACATAATGCAGGTGGAGTTACCTTAAGTATATTGATATACTAAAGTCATATCAGCAGAAAGGGAATCAATCATAGGCAACCGACAGTCCTGATAAAAGCCGGTAGAGACACGGATTGCAGCAAAAACATGTCGACCTTTATGCAGAAGGGAGGTGTGTAGGGTGCATGATACACTCACTACTCCACCACCATCCTAGGGTATGAATTACTTTTTTTAACCCTGACAAGGGAATCCAGGAACAACATTGTTATCAGGATATCCCTTAGTTAGTTTTAAGACTCATTAAATACACCTTTTTGGATCCTTCTTTTTCCTTTTCTATTTGTTTGTATTGTCTCCCCCACCCTATTGCTCTGCCTCAAGCATTGGTCTGTGCTGAGGCATCGCAGAAGCCCTATGATGAAGCATGCTACAATACGTTGTGGATGAGGTCAGTTTTTTTACAAAGTAATTGTGGTTTTGCTGCACCTTATTGTAGACTACACTTGACTTCAGGAAACCTTACTTCTTTTCTGTGTGTTTCTTGTTTTCCAGAGTCCCTTGCTGGTATTTATTGAGGAATTTCTTGTTGTTTGTTTACTGGCTAATCTGTGCGTAGTTTGCAGGATGCCAATGGAGAGCCATTAGCATGTGTGACTGAATTACCACGATGATGAAATCACAGTATGGATAGCTGAACTTACCATGGAAACATACACACAATTTATGGTATGATGTTTATTGATATTAAGGATGTATACTTAGGGCCTAATTTACAAAAGTAATCTGAGACAATATCCTAACTTTACAACTTTCGTTTTTCACAAAAGGCATTTAGTAGTAATATAGTTAGGATTCCTAACTTTACTAATACTAAACTGAGAAAAATCCTAAGTTTACGACTTTCAGTGTTCACAAAAGGTATTTAGTAGTAGTAAAGTTAGTATTCATAACTTTACTACTACTACTAAATTCCTTTTGTGAATACCGAAAGTCGTAAAGTTAGGATTTTGTCTCAGATTACTTTTGTGATTCGGGTCCTTACAGCTTGAGGTATTCATAAAGAGGACATGCGCTAATTTACTACTACACAGGGACATTACATCTTCTAAAGAAATATGAGTATACTATGAGATCTGTACTTGTAAGGTGTCCATGTGAAAAACTGCAACTTGTAAAGATTAATTATGAGTAACACCAAGGATAATATGTATAGTTCAATAGAAGTGACGGTTACAGGGCTTTTACTTTCTTTCCCTCTGTAATCAGTTTTTGATGTTGCTCTCTTCATGCACCTTTGTCTTTTACCTTCTTTTGGGTATTGTAGTTGATTCTATGCAAATTTGGCTTTTTAACTTTGCATAATGTCTAAAATGTATGTCATTTGTGGTCAGTTTTTATCTTATTCTAAAGCCCTAAAGACGTTACGTTGTGTTAAAAGGAACAAAATGGGTTGTGTGTTAGGTGATTTTGTTATTTAATGAAGAATAAAGAGAAGTTAGTTGGTCACTTGGATCTTTGTCAGTTCATGGTAACTTTAAAGTTGCTCTCCTCTAAATGGATTAATAGAATGTCTTTGCCCCTATGGATAAAGGTAAAAGTATGACTAATAGGAGGTGTACTGGGTTTTTGCTTTGCCACAACTGCTTGCATTGTAGCATCAGAGTTCTATCTCTGCCTTCTATAATCTGTTTCTATGTTTTCACTCCACCTGAAGCCTTATCTATTTTCCTTTATAAATGGAAGCTAAGTGTTGTAGGTGGTGGGAGATAGGTGGGTTACCTTTGAAATCTCTTCTATGGGCTGCCTCATGAAAATACTCAGGACATTTTCCTCTAATGCTGGTTGCCAGTACGATGAGTTGCACTAGCAGGAAAAACTCAGCATCAGCTTGTAACTCCTTTCTTGCTCTGCCTCTGCCCTCTCCTGCTACAGTTGCTATTATTCTATGGCTCATCCAAGGCCAGCCTCCATTCCCACATGCATGACCACTGTCCTGTGCCATTGCCATCACACCCTACCCAGCATTCCTCCACTCGACCTGCCCCATTTAAGTCTACATAAATAACAAAAAAATTTGCCAGTACTGATATCAATGAGTAATATACATAAGTTCAAACACAGTGCATGAAACAGCATTCAAGACTGGAGGCTAATCAATAGCTTTTATTATTTTTTCACTTTGTTAGCAGAGAGACATATTTTATCAAACATATATTGTCAAAAACAAACATATAATACATGCTAAATGGAAACTCAAATTGGGGGGTCATTCATCATATCAGACATATCACAAGCGAACGACATACAACCATTCATGGGGGGAGGATACAATGAATACAAAAACTGCAAAAAGTACAAAAGGATGCAATATTTACAATGGAATAACAGGCACAAGACAAAAGAAAAAGGGAAAGCCAAAGTCTGCGGAGCAATCGAGAGGTAGTATCAGTTCAAATTATTCCAACAAGGGGTACATTCCTATATCAACTCGGAATATCCAAGACACTTTGTTAATCATTGGGTAAAGGTAATGTACAACAAAATGATATTATCACTCTTGCAGACACGAAAATGGCTGGGGCCTACGCGTTTCGAATCCCGCTGATTTCTGGGGATTCTCTTCAGGGCCTTTGGCAATCTCTAAGTAAAAATACAGAAAAGAAGAGGGACAAAGTATGAGAAACTCAAAACACCAAGGTTTGTTTAAATGGAGGATCAACATCAGGTACACGACTCAGTCACCGCCCACCTCCCCACAGGCTTACCGAGAAGCAGAGATACAGAGTAACAGGGGTCTCACAGTTGTAACGGGATGGGCTGGGCCAAAGTCTGAAAAATTAGTTCAAAAGGAAGTCAGTGGACTGAATACTCTTTGATTTAACAAGAGATTTAAAAATTAAGGGGCTTGTTTTTACTTACCTTATCTAAAAAAAGAGGAGTTTTTTAGAGGAGAAGCTGGCTGACCGAATTTTAGCAAACGAGAACCTGTGTGAAGGTAAACATGCACAATATCAGAAAAAGGGGCTCTAGTAACACTGGGCGAATGCTACTCTATAGATTCAAAAAACCTCTCACCTAGTTAATATGGTCCGAAAGTTGTAGCGGGTACAGCCGTTGAAGAAAAAATACTCGCAAAAAGGTCTGAAGGGGTAGAAAAGGAACTTAAGTATACACAACCTGCAATGTTACATTTTTATCTCAGTCAGACTCATGAAGAATGTCGAACTGTGAAAAGAAATCTTACCGAAAAAACAACTAAAGGTCAAGTAGGGTATTTAAAAGAGGTTGACGATTTCTTAAGGTTGGCGCTTTTTTAGTCTTAAGCGTTATATTTCAGTCGGCTTTTTCTTAATCTGAAAACAAGTCAACAAAGAACATAGTTAGCAGCAACCAAACGTGAGATTTTTTTAGGGTTGATACTGTTCGTAAAGGCGGCTTACCGCAATTGTAGGTAACACGCGTTGAACCGTGCAGGGCGGGTCGCGGAAGCAGAGAAATTCAAGGCACCTGCAACAACTGTGAGAACAAGTGATTAAATGTTTATAATTGTTCGCGGTTGTGGCGACTCTAATCTCAAAGTTTTGAAGGGCTTACCAACATCTTTACAAGGCAGGGCCGCAGGAATTAATTTGTTAGCTAAAACAAAAAGGAAGACAATGCGGGCATTAAATTAGGGAAAAGGGAGGGAGAAAGAAAGACCGGCTGGCGATACGAGTTCTGGATGATTATACTTACGATCAGTTAGTCTGACGAGACCTGTAGTTCGGCGGCGTCTGCAACAGCACTGAACAATGGCTCATGCGCAGTAGCAGGCCGGGGCAGAACTGGTAGCTAAATACCTGAACCAGGTGAACAGTCACGCCCTCTCCGTGGCCCTAGTTGCAAGGGAAAAGCGGACTGGAGCAGCCCTAAAAAACGGACCGGAGTATTTAACCAGGGAAGCGAGTTGTAACAACTTGTTTGAGGTTTATAATTTAAAAATTTCGCTCAATTCATTGAGCCCAGATACTGCTGTATCGAATTTAACAATAAGAAACGCTTCTCGTTTAGACAAAGCCAAGTTCTGATCCCCTCCTCGAGGGCTTTTTTAAGTCTACAGCCTTGAGCCCACTAGGCCAAAGCTGGGTCTTGGAAATTTACAGAATAGATAAGGCAGGGGGCATTTTCCATACTTTTGCATTGATCCATTTGAAAGAAAGCAATTTATCTACCATGAGATGTGTATTTTCAACATTGTATCTTCAATAACATTTAAATCAGTATTAATTTGTAAAATTTTCAATAAGTTTATTATTGTTCATCAAATCAGAGAAGCACTCCAGTGTTATTTCATAAACATTTGCAATATTTTTAAGGATCACACATTTTCTCTTGTATGTCAGGCTTTTAGGGCCTGGCTAATATTTTGATGGACGGCCCATCATGCCGCCATGGGCATGGAGTAATATACTCCATCCCTATGGTGAAGGGCTAGCCCGGAAAATGTATAAATGACTACCAAGCAGGTGGTCAATTTCAATGCATTGTCAGGAACTGCCATTTTGGCTCTTCATGACAATGTATATTGCTGTTTGGTAAAGGCTGCATGATCCAACCCTGCACAAACAGTATTTTTTTTATTTTCAAAAAGAGAATCTCAAAACTGGATTGTCTTTTAGAAAATAAAAAAGTAATGAGAGTCATCTCCTATGATGTGGGAGCATTATTTGTTTTTTAATTTCCCTCAGCGCCAGGGATTGCCTGGCGGTGAGAGACAGTAGAAAAAATAGCTACATGTCCACCCATCCTGATTGGGCGGGCAGACATATAGCCATTTTTCCAACCAAGACAAAGGTCCATCCACATTTAAATTGGACAGGCAGGCCTTCATGTGAGCTGAATGTATACTCCGTCACTGTTTTAACAGAGTATAAATAGCACCTACATTTAAATCGTCCCCATAGTGAGTGCATATCCAATCACTAATCCATGTTGTACCAAGTCACTAGCATCATCGCCCAACACTCTGTAGCAACTGATATTTTTATATACATTCAAGTGAATTACTATAACTGATCCCAGTAGTCACCTGCATGACAGTATTTAAAATTAACAACTATAGACATCTTCAGTATGGATTTTGTTCCATCTCATATTCAAAATACTTCCTCTGGACTAATGCTCACTTTGGTGTCTGGATTACTCTTTTGCTCATTCTCTAAGTGGCAGAACCCTTCTCTTGGTTTGTGGCGCTTCTTGTCCCGCCACAGAGATGTGGCTACATTGGATCTTCACTCCTGTGGAAAAAACAAAATCAAAAGAGCAGCTCCTACCCTGCATGATTACCATTTGTCCTTCGAAGTTCTTTGTGTTCCTTCCTGAGAGTTGTTTACACCTCTCCGTAGGAGGGCAGTTGGCTGTCTCAAGGACAGCAGCTTGGGTGCAACCATAAACGGCCACTGGAATACTTGCCCAAAAAGTTGCAAACTTCTAAAGTTGCCATTTGTGTCAAAAGTTACATTAAATTCGACTTCCTCAATAAGTCATGTTTAATATAACAATTCTTTTGATACCTTGAAGTATCATATTTAGTTGTCCCATTTAGAAGATATCACTACTAAGGTGTCAGCAGATAACCTAGTACTCAACAATGGGACTACTAGCCTTTAAAAGAAACAATGTGAAGTGTTTACAGGCAGTGTTGTGTTTATTATAAACAAGGGAACCCGCAAGGTAGGAAGGACCCTGGGTGTCAACTAGTTATGAAAAACAATTGGTCTTTCAAATAATTGTAAGTCAAATAACTGTAAATATAGACTAGAATCAGTACTATATTGAGTTTAAGATGTCCAGCCGGGCATTTGAATTTAATAGATTCAAAAGTGGTTAAAGCGATAAATCAGAACGTAATTGAGTGTGACACAGTCCTGTATCCTTCAAGAACAAAACTTAAAGACAATCACAATTAAACACTCATTTATTCAGGCAAAATAAAACAAGCTTTTTGCCAATGCAAAATAGTGAGGGCAAATTTTTAGAAGTAAACAGTAATGCACTTGTTTTAACAAGTGAGTTTAACGTGCATGCTATTTAGAGAGTCAACGACATTTCGATCTATTACTAGATACATAGATCATCATCAGGACAACAGTATATAGTAAGACTGAAAATATGCTGTCTGTAACGAGAGATGAACCGGGGAGGGAGGCAGGAAACAAAACATTAAAAAAAAATTAAGGTAGCGAGAGAAAAAGTCAAGTAACCTCCAGAATTTAGACCACACTGTGAAGCTGAAAAGTACATTAACAAGGAGTATTTAAAGGTGAACCAACAGGCTTGAGTGAGTGACAGGCCTGAGAAATTAAGAACACACATGCTGCTTGCTGACGGATGCTTGAAAAAATGAAGGCCAAGTGATCCCTGCATGTAACCTGGATAGGTGGGACTTGGTAATTAATTGTATGCATCCTGTGTTTGTGAAGGACTGCAAATGTGGTAGTGAAGTGGTAAAAACGGAGGCCGAGTTTTCCCGGCATGTAACCTGGAACAGTGGCACTTGGTAAATAATTTAAGGCATCCTGTGTTTGTGAAAGCCTGCGACTGTGGTAGTTAAGCAGTAAAAGTGAGTAGGTATCTAAAACCATATTGAGAATGCACGACAGGTTCTTGAGATTTAAAAGAACCGCGATGAGCTAAAACATTCCGTGGGCGAAGGGCTAAAATGTTCAATGAGTGAAGTGAGGAACAACGGTGTGCGAGATAAAACCCTATGGGCTGTGGGCTGTGGGCCGCGGTGAGGGACTGGAGCATTCTATAAGCTGGGCATGCAGGTTGCAGGGACTCACCTGGATGGCGAGCGCGGGGTAGAAAGCATCCAAGGTTGATAGAAGTAATGAGTGCTAAAAGGTTAAGGGGAGGCGTTTAGTGCAGTGAAAGGGGAAAGGAAAGGGACCAAAGTGAACATCATCAGGGGCGGGAGCTTCCCTAATTCAATGTGAGATGGTTGAGAGCCATTGCACATCTTAATGATAAAGCAGAACCGAATAATTATACGGCGCCAGGGTAAGTTAGGACGGCATCCGTGGGAGTGAGTGCGGTGGCGGCTGATTGCCGAACACAGGAGGAGCTGTTACTTGCTGACCACAGGATATCGCCTGAAAAAGGGGAAAAAGGACATCAGAGGCATATGATGGCACTCAGCGGAACCATCTCTGGGTAAAGGAACCAGTCTTACCAATTCTATGGCAGGACAGGAGGCTCAGATTATGCTTTCTCGATTTCTTTACTACAAACAGCAGCCAATAGGAACGCAGTAAAGAAACGAAAGACTACAAATCCGATGAGCACTTAGGCAACCACAGAGAGCACATCCCTATATAAACAACCATAGAGGGCAAGACTTCCTCTTTCTTTGCTGCTTTGCAGCCAGTTAAGTCATTTTTTGCTTATTTCATGCCTAATATTGTATTGCATGTATTGCTTGACTTGCGCTCGTTCATTACGCTTGACTAATTGCAGCGCTTCTGGTTTCGCCGGTTTCGGCGTCTTGCCTGCAGCTGTTGTGCTCGTTGTTTTCTTCCGGCTTCTCGGTTTGCCGTGTTGTGTTGTGAGAGCGCGGGTCGCCTCTGTTTGTGCTCGGGCGCTTTGTTCCCGCGTATTCCTGTGGAGTGGGACTGGGGACTCGAGCGGTCGCGCGCTGCAGTTGCGCGTCACTCTACTTCCGGGCATTTCAGGCGGGCTTCTGCACATGCGCGACAGCCCTTGTTTACATTCCGTGTCTCTCATGGTTTTTTGACATGCTTGAGGTGGCATTTTCTTCACAGCCTGTGCCCACTACTGCTGGAGAGTTCCCACTTGACGCCCTTTCCTCTATCAGGGTTGGGGTTGTAAAATTATTAGAAGCATTGCCTAGAGTGGTTTTCTTGCAAGCCTGTCCCTCCACATTTTAGCTGCTCCTCTGGGGAGCGTGTGGCTCTACCTGTCTGGTTTGCTAAGGGGTTGTCACTCCCCCTGACTGGGTCACTTCTGTGTCCTGATAGTTCTTCCTGTGTGGGCTTTTGTCTGTCTCTCCTTTCAGCCTTATTATAGCGAACATGGCTGGCTATGAGGAGGAGGACGACTACTATTACGGCGAGGAGCCTGAGGAGTCCTTTGAATATGATTTGGTTGACGCTCTTGACCAGGGGGTGGAGCACTCTGTCAATACCGCGCTGATCCGCGCCATTGGACCATTGAAATGTCATCTGTCTGACTATGCACACCAAATAGGTTGGATTCCTTCTTCTTTTTCTGCCAAACACTCCTCTAAATCCCCCAAGAACCCTCACAAATCTGATTTTGTCAAGTTAGCTAAATCTCTGTCTGCCTCCGGTGGTTCCAAGAAGGCTAAACCATCTTCCCCGGATACTGTCTCCAGCGATGCTTGGGTGTTACAGACTGTTCAACGTTACCAGATAGAGTTTTACCATTCTCCCCATCAATTTCTCGTCCCTTCTCCCCTTGTTTTTTCCCAACTAGATCAGGACGTCATCACCAAAGAAATCGAGTCCCTTCTGGTAAAAGGGGCCAATGTGCGGACTTCCCTGCATCCTCAGGGGTTCATCAGCAATGTGTTCCTGTTGGAGAAGAAAGGGGGAGGCTCTCGCCTGGTGCTCAACCTCAAGGAATTCAACAAAGGAGTGGTCTATCGCCACTTCAAGATGGAGGGGATGGACTGGATGGTTCACCTGGATTTGTAGGACGCTTACTTGTCCATCCCGATTTTCCCGTCTCATCACTATTTCCTCCAATTCCAATGGTTGGGGACATGGTTTGAGTACACGGTTCTCCCGTTCGGTCTCTCGCCCGCTCCGTGGTGCTTCACGAAGCTTCTGAGACCGGTCATGGAATCGCGGAGGGCCCGCGGGGTTCGTCTGATAGGGTATCTAGACGACATATTGTTGATGGCTCAGTGTCCTATCCAACTACAGACCCATTTGGCTTGGACGATCGAGCTCTTGCAATCTCTAGGGTTTCTAGTGAATCCTCAAAAATCTCTTTTACATCCCTCTCAGTCGTTCGAGTTCCTGGGTTTCCTAGTCGACTCGGTCTCTTGTCAACTGCTCTTGCCCTTCCAGAAGATCAGGTCTATCAAGAGGGAGTTGACATTACTATTGTCAAAACAGAATGTGTCCTTAAGATCGATTGCTCGGATTGTCGGACTGTAGGCTTCGTCCATTCAAGCAATCTTTCCGGGTCCCTTACACTATCGTGCCCTGCAACGACTCAAGATCAGATACTTGCAGAAAGGTCTTCGCTATTCCGATCTTGTTCCTCTGTCACCAGACGCGAAGTCGGAGATGGTGTGGTGGCTCGACCACATGGAGGCTTGGAACGGGAAAGCCCTGTTCGGATCAACCCCGGATGTGGTGCTGGAATCGGATGCAAGTCTTTGGGACTGGGGAGCCCGGTGCGGGTCTGTGGTCGCAGGAGGAACTGAGTCTTCACATCAATTGTATGGAGCTCCTGATGGGATCGTTTGCGATCCGCAGTCTTGCTCCTCAGGCCACCAGGTGTTGCATACTCCTCCGCATGGACAACATCTCTGCGGTGCGGTATGTGAACAAACTGGGAGGGATGAGGTCGAAGCTCTTGGCCGAAATTGCGAAGGACTTCTGGCACTTCTGCCTTCAGAGGAAGATCACTCTTATGGCAGAGTATCTCCCGGGTCGCCAGAATCAGGTGGCCGATTGGAACTCTTGGCATCTGCTGGACTTCAGCGGTTGGCGGCTTCATCCCAGGGTGTTTCAAAACCTGTCTCGCCTCTGGGGTCGACCTTGGATCTATCTGTTCGCCTCTCGCCTCAACGCCCAATTGCCCAGGTTTTACAGCTGGCGTCCGGATCCGGAGGCTCTGGCCACGGATGCCTTTCTTCAGATTTGGCCCCCTCATCTCTGCTATGCGTTTTCCCCGTTAGCGATGGTTCCTCGGGTCTTGGCTCGAACAAAGCACTTTCAGTCAGAGGTCATTCTGATAGCTCCTCTTTGGAGGGCTCAGGCATGGTTTCCAGATCTTCTGGAGATGAGTTGCTTGTCGCCGTTCCTTCTTCCACAGAAGTGGAACTTGTTGTTGGATCCTCTGCTCAACCCGCATCCTCTGATTCTGTCAGGTCAGCTCCGGCGGGTTGCGTGGCGAATTTTGGGGAACGCTGGAAAGTCCCTGGCTTATCTGGAGATGCTACATGATTTATCGGTGAAGCTTGGGCCCCCAACACGCACAAGCGTTATGCATCAGCTTGGAGACAATGGTGTGGTTCGTGCTCTGAACGGAACTTGTATCCTGCTTCAGCAGATGTTACTTTAGTAGTTAACTTTCTGGCTTCTATAGCTTCTTCTGGTTCTGCTTATAGGACAGTCAATTTCGTTCGCTCCACGGTTTCTGCGGGCCACGATTTTGTTGACGGGAAGCCTGTTGGGGAGCATCCCTTGATTTCTAAATTACTTCGTGGCATTCGGCTGGTAAAACCGCCTTGGCCAAAGTATGTTGCTCTTTAGGATGTCTCTGTTGTTTTACGTTTTCTGGAGGCTTAGCCTCCCAACTCCTCCTTGTCTCATAAGCAACTTTCAGCAAAGTTGACGATGTTACTTTGTTTGGTGTCTTGTAAACGCATTTCGTATGTGCGGGCGTTAGATCTCGCGGGGCGTTCGTTTTCTCCGGACGGGGTCACTTTTACCATTTCCTGGAGCACCAAATGTAATATGTCTTCTGTGACATATCCAGCTTTTCCTCAGAATCCACAATTATGTGTGGTTCAATGCATAAAGGATTATGAGGTAAGTACTGCTCCTTTTCAACAAGATTTGTCTGGTCAGTTGCTGATTGCTTTGCAAAAGCCCTTTAAACCTGTGGCGCCGGCTACACTGGCCCGTTGGGTGCGTTGGCTTATGTCTGAGGCTGGAATTGATGTCTCTATTTTCGGAGCCCATTCCGCTCGGGGACCCATGGGCTCTAAGGCTTTTACTGTTGTTGTGAGTTTGACGGACATCATGAAGGCCGCTGATTGGTCTTCCGATACTGTGTTTAAAACGTTTTTTTTCAAGCCCATTGTGGATATTGCTTCTCTTGTGGTGGCTCAGCTTTGAACAAGCATAATCTGAGCCTCCTGTCCTGCCATAGAATTAAAAATTTGCAAACATTTGTGACAAGAATATTCAATTCTATTAAGGACACGGAGGCGAGGATTATCCCACCCAAATGTATTTTAAGGCATTTTCTCATGTATATTCTCATTGCTATGGCATTGTTATGACATGTTTCTTGCACTATTTCCCTACCCTTTGTACTTTTACCTTCCATGGTACTGGGATGGTGTATTACGGCTCTGATTTTCTTTCAGGTTCTGACCAGAAGTGAGCTTCTTCAGTGCTCTCCTGCCTTGGTTCCAGCCTTTCAGATTCTGGATCTGTGGAGTTTTGCCTGCTCCAGTCTCCTGCTCCTTGGTTCCTTAGGATGTCTCCTGTTGGTCGTTCTCCTGTTGCCATCGGATGTTTCCTCCAGGCTGTTCTTCGGTTCTGCTTTAATTGACTCTTACCTGGTTAACTTTATTGGACAAAGAAAGAGGAAGTCTTGCCCTCTATGGGTGTTTATATAAGGATGTGCTCTCTATGGTTGCCTAAGTGCTCATGGGATTTGCAGTTTTTCGTTTCTTTACTGTGTTCCTATTGGCTGCTGTTTGTAGTAAAGAAATCGAGAAAGCATAATCCTCACCTCTGTGTCCTCAATAGAATTGAAAATTCTTGTCACAAATGTTTGCAAATTTTTAATTACTCCTTGGGCCATCTAGAGAAGAATCGCTGGTTTGTGAACGCCGCGAGTGAATGTCTAAAAGGGACGGTGAAAGTCACGTGACGTGACGCTCGGGAAGACATGCTCCCGTGATTTAGTGGGATAATGGCATCCATGTTGGGTGAGTGTGGAAGTGCATTGTAAGAGACCCGGTGTCGAGTAGAGTTGTGACATACATGGAAGATTTCAAGGCATGTAGTAGACATTTATACTCACGACAAAATTGGTTTAAACAACTAATACATGATAAGATGACTACTGGCATTTAGAACATTGCATTTTGGAGAGTTAGTTGATGGAATACTGGCATCCATGTTGGGTGAGTGAGGAAGGAAATTATATGAGAATCATGACATAGAACATATCAAATATGAAAAACAGTAAGGGTTTGACTCAAAAACTCAGCAAGGCTGAGCCAATAATAACTTGAAAAACAACACACCTGCCTATGCTGAGCAGTTTTTTGGAAACAATTCTTTGATAATTGTACATGAACAATAAACATGAACAATGGCTTTTGAAATTGCAACGTTTCTTTTAATTTTTTGCAGACTATTTTGCTTTTTAGTCTTTTGCTTGTTTTTTGGCATGAGAATACAAAAAAATGTGTGAGAAAAAATACTATACATTTACATATACACAAGGAAAAACACACTTTTGGTATGTACAAAATTCACTCAAACTGGCATTCAACACATTCTTGGCCATCCAGACATACAAAATACATTCATACAGGTCCCATCATCATAATACAGTTTGTAATAATGCAAGAATAGTAACAGTTGTAAATTTCAAACAAAAGTGAAACTTTTTCAGTTTTTTAGAAGGAACAATAATCCATCACTTGAATGACACAACCATGCCAACAATGATGATATGGGACTGGGTCAGGTCGACGCGTTTCGAACCTTATCCTTAACAGGTTCTCATCAGGACCACAATGTTACTAAACGGGGAAGAGGAAAGCAACAGTCACTATACTGAACCTTAGAGATCACCATCTCAACCAATGTACCCCTGCACTCAGCCTACCTTAATGCGTGGGTCAAAGCTCCTCAAATAATGTGGAAAGACGATGTATTCCCATCAAGGGGAGCGAAGAGGTGCTGTGAGGAAAGGATAAATGCATTCAGTCATGCCGGCTCACAATGTACTGCCTGTGTTTACACTAGAGCGGGGCTTAGAGGGACAGAGGGAGGTAGCGTGTGCTCACCTTGCTGCGCGTGTGCGCTCGCCAATGCTTGTTAGAAGGCGCTCGGTCCGCAATTTCTGGGTCCGGCGCGTCTGGGGGAAAAAATTGTGACGATCAACAATTTGGAATCGGGCAGGCGGGAGAGTGCGACGAGAACCGATTAACGATCGCGCTGAAGCGTGCCAGTGTCCGCTTACCTAAAATCCAATTTGAACTCTCAGAAACAGTGTTTTGAACGTCCTCGCTCCTCATGCAGTCACTGCAGTCACTGCTTGCAGGTTACTGAAGCCGTGTAGTCACTTGACTAAAGGTGGAGGATGCCTCCCAAAGCATGAAGGGAGTTGTAGTTTGGATGAAGGGAGTTGTAGTTCGGTGTCAAAGAGGAGAATTCTGGGAGATGAAGTCCTGTGGGTTAATTCATGGAACAGTTTTATAGATTTCCGAAATTTCATTTAGTCCACTGACTGCTGTATCGTACTTCATGATCAAAAGTGCCTCTCTTTGGTTTAATCTTAATTCTAAGTTCCCCCCTCTGGGATCTTTTTCGATTTTGGACAGGACGGTCCATTTGAGGTCCTCTTTATCATGCTTGTTCATCAACCAGTGGTGTACCAATGGCGCATTCTCCACTTCTCTACGGATTCTCGATTTATGCTGTGTCATACGTTGTCTGACCTCCTGGGATGTTTTCCCGATGTATAATTTGGGGCAGGGGCAGACAATCGCGTAAACTACATTCCTGGTTTTGCAGTTGGTAAATGATTCATGCTTCCAGTGGATGTTGTTGAAGGAGAATACTGTTTCTTCCATGGTGTCATGACAACAAGTGCAGGTACCACATTTATGGTGGCCTTTTGTCTGGGGGAAGCCAAAAAGGCTTGTTAGAGTGGGTGTTTGTTTACTAGGTAAGGCTGCCCTTACAACCAAAGAGAGGCACTTTTGATCATGAAGTACGATACAGCAGTCAGTGGACTAAATGAAATTTCGGAAATCTATAAAACTGTTCCATGAATTAACCCACAGGACTTCATCTCCCAGAATTCTCCTCTTTGACACCGAACTACAACTCCCTTCATCCAAACTACAACTCCCTTCATGCTTTGGGAGGCATCCTCCACCTTTAGTCAAGTGACTACACGGCTTCAGTAACCTGCAAGCAGTGACTGCAGTGACTGCATGAGGAGCGAGGACGTTCAAAACACTGTTTCTGAGAGTTCAAATTGGATTTTAGGTAAGCGGACACTGGCACGCTTCAGCGCGATCGTTAATCGGTTCTCGTCGCACTCTCCCGCCTGCCCGATTCCAAATTGTTGATCGTCACAATTTTTTCCCCCAGACGCGCCGGACCCAGAAATTGCGGACCGAGCGCCTTCTAACAAGCATTGGCGAGCGCACACGCGCAGCAAGGTGAGCACACGCTACCTCCCTCTGTCCCTCTAAGCCCCGCTCTAGTGTAAACACAGGCAGTACATTGTGAGCCGGCATGACTGAATGCATTTATCCTTTCCTCACAGCACCTCTTCGCTCCCCTTGATGGGAATACATCGTCTTTCCACATTATTTGAGGAGCTTTGACCCACGCATTAAGGTAGGCTGAGTGCAGGGGTACATTGGTTGAGATGGTGATCTCTAAGGTTCAGTATAGTGACTGTTGCTTTCCTCTTCCCCGTTTAGTAACATTGTGGTCCTGATGAGAACCTGTTAAGGATAAGGTTCGAAACGCGTCGACCTGACCCAGTCCCATATCATCATTGTTGGCATGGTTGTGTCATTCAAGTGATGGATTATTGTTCCTTCTAAAAAACTGAAAAAGTTTCACTTTTGTTTGAAATTTACAACTGTTACTATTCTTGCATTATTACAAACTGTATTATGATGATGGGACCTGTATGAATGTATTTTGTATGTCTGGATGGCCAAGAATGTGTTGAATGCCAGTTTGAGTGAATTTTGTACATACCAAAAGTGTGTTTTTCCTTGTGTATATGTAAATGTATAGTATTTTTTCTCACACATTTTTTTGTATTCTCATGCCAAAAAACAAGCAAAAGACTAAAAAGCAAAATAGTCTGCAAAAAATTAAAAGAAACGTTGCAATTTCAAAAGCCATTGTTCATGTTTATTGTTCATGTACAATTATCAAAGAATTGTTTCCAAAAAACTGCTCAGCATAGGCAGGTGTGTTGTTTTTCAAAATAGAACATATCAAAGGCATGTAATCGACATTTATATCCACAATAAAATTATTCAGATTGTGAACATTACATTTTAGAGATACATTGGTTGTTACTGTTGGTAGGAGGGGACGTTAAGTAGCAGAAATTAGATTAAGGCTGTCCAATCTTCGTTCCTGTTTAGACCATTTCTGATAGTGTCCAAAAGGATGATAAGTTTTAGTTCCTTTTTATTCAAAAGTTGTGCTAGGTCAGCCCCTCTGGCTGGTAGTTTGACAGTCTTGAGCACAGTCCACTTGATCTCATCGTCTTTGTGGCCTGCGAGATTGAAATCTTCGACTAGTGGTTCATTGGGGGTGTTGCAGGGAATCCTGCTGCTGTGTTGTCCGATACGAGTCTTGATCTTTTGTGTGGTCTGTCCGATGTAGTTCTTCTGGCAAGGGCATTGTATCAAATAGATGACGTTGCAGGTGTTACAGTTGGAAAAAGTACTCAAATTGATGACAACATTCTCAAATTTGAAGGTTTTCCCTTCCATAGTTAAATTACATATATTGCAATCACCACATTTTGAGTGTCCTACCAATGGTGTGAGCCCCCAGTGTGCATCCAGTGTAAGCGGTGGTGTTACATTGGGAAGTGCGGCTCGTACCAGGTGGTCCTTTAAGTTGCGAGTTTTGGAAAGGCAAACAAGGAGTGTTCCATGTTCAGAGTCCCTGCGTTAAGTGTGGGCCAGACTTTGAGGATAGATTTGCGGACAGGGTTAGATGCCATTGAAAATATTGTAATGCAGACTATTCTGTTGGTGTTAGTTTTAGGCTTTGGTGATAGCAGGATTTCTCTGGGACAGTACCGTGTACGCTTTTGGGCATTACGAACGAAACGTTTGGGACAGCAATGGGCCTTAAGTTTAGTGGATAGGATGGAGACTTCTTGGAAGTAATCTTCCTTGGTGTAGCAGTTGCGCCTGATGCGTAGGAATTTAGAATAGGGTAAGGAGTCACACAAAGCCCTGGGACGATTGTTTCCATACCTCAGCAGTGTGTTGCGCTCAGTGGGCTTCCTGCAAAGTCTACTCAGTAATTCACCATTAGAGTGATATATGGTGAGATCCAATAAGGGAATAGAAGACTGATCTTGTGACAGGGTAAATTGAAGCCTCGGGCAGTTGTTGTTTAGCCAATGTAAAAATTGTCGAATTGTTGCCTCATTGTTATGCCAAATTATGAAAACATCATCGATGTAACGGCGCCAAAGTGTGATGCCGGAATTGAAGGGGTTACTGGGTGACAAAATGATGGTGGTTTCTAGGAAATCCATGAAGAGAATGGCCAAGTTGGGTGCAAAAACTGCCACTATTGAGGTACCCTTCACCTGCTGGTAAAACTCATTGTCAAAGGTGAAGAAGTTCCTGGTGAGGCAAAGCTCAACAAGCTGTAATATAAATATTGTGGGAACAGTGTGTGGTCTAGGTCCGGAGTCCAGAGTTTCTTGAATCACTGTCAGGGCCACGACCTGAGTGATGTTAGTGTACAGTGATTCGACATCCATTGTACAAAGTAAGTCGGTGGTTTGGTTAAAGGGGTGATGTTCAACCATGTTTATTATTGCCATGCTGTCCCTGATATAACATTGTGTCTGGGGTACAAAATCCTTAATGAAAAATTCAACACATTTGCCGAGTGGTTACAGTACAGAGCCACAATCCGAAACTATAGGGCGGCCAGGTGGGGTAGTGAGGCTTTTGTAAATCTTTGGTAATGTGTAAATCACTGACATTCTGGGTGAATTTACATTTAGGAATTGGAATTCTTTCTGTCTGAGATACCCTTCGGTTTTGGCTTTGGTGGTGATTTGAAGGATAAGCCCTTGTAGTTCGTTTGTGGGGTTAGTAGGAAATCTACAATAATGGTCAGTGTTAGATAGTCGGCGTAGTATTTCAGCTTTGTAAGATTCTATTTCTTGTAGGACAATGCCCCCGCAGGACATGTGACTGTACAGCACCCTGCCTTAGCACTCATTAGACCTGCCTTAAGAGTGACTTATATTTATGTTAAAAAGAAAAGTTTGGGCTTTGCTAGTACTTTAAATACACAAAATTGAGTTTAAGCCTGCTCTACAAGTCTTTACTTAATAAGTGCTGTGGTCTACAAGGGGCACTTAACATACAGGCTCTGGGTACCCCTGGTACCATATGCTAGGTATTTTTGGTAAAATAAGCTATGCCAATTATGAATAAGCCATTTAAACGTTCATGCTTAAGGGTCAGAACAAATGCACAGAGGCCTGGTCATCAAGGTTCAGTGTATCAAAGTTATTACACCAGCACAAAAGATGGGGCAAAAAGTGGAGTTGAACATGCAAAAATCAACTTCTTCACATTGATCCGTGATTTGGTATGCAAAGAAGGCCAAGCATAAATAGTTAGGATGTAAGATGTGTAATAATGTCTTAAACTTCCTGCTCTGGTAGGCCACATCGACTCTGAATGGTAATACTACCTACTGGTAAAAACGTGATTGACTCAGTGCTTGAATTAACCTCAGCCATTAGTAACTTATGTTGTCTACTTGGTACTCAATAGTTATTTTTCCAAGGAAGACCAAGACTGATTTGCATATTGTTGGGCCCTGTCTGTAGTAGCCCAGTGTGAAAAAGATAAATACTAATCAGATTTCCATTTGCTTTTTAATTGGTTTGCATTAGTATATGAAATTAAAAACAATAGCCTATCCAGCACTCTGTTGTGTCCCTGCTTGGTTCACACCATGCATGTGTAATTACAAGCATCACCACTAGTCGTAAACTGCAGGCTCGCTCCATATAAAAAGCATAACACTACAAATGAGAGGAAAGGGATATGTCTCTGAAAACATATAGAAAAGCTTTTAAAAATAATATGAGTAAAACATATCTGGGGATTCTACAATGGAATTCACTTGTGAAAGTATAGGAAGTCATTGCTTAGGAATATAACATATTTAATATATATATTTGACAACTAGATTTAGAAATATCATTTTAATATGATTTGACTTTTCTGTAGATTGACTGATTTGCTTATGGTTTCGATATCGGATTTGTGCTGGCATATGCAAAGAATTTTTATTTTTAAATGTATTTTATAAACACTGTTCAAGCTGACTCTTTATTAAATCCATCACACTAGGAAAATGGTAAATCGTGTATACCTAAGTTGCTACAGAAATTGTTTTCCTATACCCATTAAGCTGATGGTTGAGGCAAGAGAAGGATTCATCTCCTAACCTAATGTATCTATTGTGAATTTTTTCATGCCAGGAGTTACAAACACATCTCTCTGCAGACAGATTGAAGGCTGCATATAACTCTTGAGGCAAAGGCAAGGTCATGATATGCTGTGCCAGACACACTGAGTTATCTGCCTCTCAAAGAGATAACTAAATCAATCCAAGTTTAATAGTTCAAAACCGTATTCTCGAGGGTAAGCTCATCCAAGAGTATTTGAGTATGCTATAGACCTTGCAATGTGGAAAATACAAATAGCCTCATCTAGAGGTCAGCACAAGTGCATAAATGAACAGAGATGATTTTTGCGTTGGTTTTTTGCACTGTAATGTATTATTTCGCACCAGGATTATTAGTGCTTTGCTTAAGTGATCAATTGTTAATGCTGCTGAATATAGAGGCTGTAGTATGTACCAGTGTGTGTTCGGAAAGGTATTCACACATGTTTCAATGCAATGTGCAGAGGATATTACAGTTAGAGCTAGCATGGCACTGTAGTTATTGGAAATGAACTTCTTTTGTGTGTTGTACACTCAGGTTTTAGCCTAGACTGTTTTGCTGGCTGTAGAACTCTGCACTTTATTCCTGATAGTCAGTGTTAAAGTGCATGTTCTTCCCTGCTTAGCAAGAGGAAGTTGCCATACCCCTAAGTTGGATATTTAGCTTACATATAAGTCCCTAGTATACGGTATAAAATGTACCCAGATCTGTAACTTAGATGTCACAAGCGAACTACAGCACCCATTGTGCCATCCACTAAAGTTACCCCTAAGTAGCCCTTACTGCCCATAGTTAGGGTGCATGGTATTTAAAAGTAGGACATATGAAAGCGACATGCTAATCATGTCCTTACTGTGACAAGGTACCAACAACTATTTTCTCTTTAGCAAGAGCCACTGCTCCATAGAAAAACAATGAGATACAACACTACATTTAGTATTATTTTCTCCGGCTTGGAAACACTGTAATTCTTGAACTTTTTGAAAAATGTATTACAATCCCAATTCCCCAATTCACTAGTGAATTCTGAATTGTAATAAATATTTTGGAATAAGGTACTTTTATGAAGTTACCTTTTCCCTGCCTAAAGCTTCTGGGCGGCCATTTGCATGAGCTCCAGCTATAACACTATCACCCCATTGATGGAGGAGTGAAGTTGCCCTCAAAGCTGTGAAAATGGCATTTGGTATGGGGAGTTGCTCAGTTCCTCTGGCAGGATGATTGGCTTGAGGTGCTGAGGAATTTGATTAACTTCAAAAAAGCCTTATCTGTCACAGGCAAATGTTAGCTCACACCGGGGCAAGGCCCTTCTTTGTTCCTGCAGTCAGGTAAGCAGAAACCCCAGTGGGACAGGAGCTGTCCCACTGGGGTGGGGCAGCTCCTGTCCCACCCCAGTGGGTGTAACTATAGAGGAGAGTTTACTCAATTCCCTGTCCATAAATCTGAGTTGGCCACATTGGTTTTTGCACAAGGGGAGAAGGTTCCGCCATCATGGATTTACATAGAGAGAGGCAATGTGAGATGGTTTGCAGTAGGGCACGTTGGAAGTGCTGCAAAAGTAGGAAAGATTGCCCCTAGGAACATTTTATACTATTCGTTAGAAAGGGGCCAGGAATCACCCTTATCCACATGCTGGTGACAGACATAAATATAGCACTCACAGTGCCCTCCTCAGAACACCTTCCGATCTTGTGACAGTACAGAAGAGTACTGGACCTGCTGTTTGTAACCTGATGTGAGGAAAGAAGTGTCAGGAAAATGCATGCACAAATGCCTTTAAGTTTCATATTCAGGCTCAAGAAACTCACAATAAAAAAAATCAAAACAATGTTATTTCCTCTATAGGCATATATTTCACTACAACTCCCATGGTCCATTGCGAACAGCTCAATCAGTCATGTGCGGGAGTGACTATAAATAGAGTACTTACACATAGACTAAAGTGCATAATTTCACCTGTGAAGTCAGTTTTGTTCTCGAGTGGAGCTGAAGAAGTGAGGATTTATGGCTGGCAGTTTTGGCAGCATTTCTATGCTTTCCAGTAAAAGAAACTGTGGATTTTGGTGGCTAATGGAGGTCTGCCTTTTCTGTCGTTCTCAAGTTTCCTGTTAAGTAATAGGGAAGGACTTCTCTGGCTGTTCTTCCATACACACCAACTGCTGTGTTTTTATTTTTTGAAGTGCAAGGTGTGCTTGATTTATTTGAAACAATTTCTTCTTTATCGAAGTCTTATGACCGTTTGCATGATACAAGCCTATTGCTAGGAACAGCTGTTTAGCTGAAATTCTTATCCTGTTTGGCAAAGCATGCTGGGCTTCTGACATTATACCAATAAGTGACTGTTTGATTTTTTACTTTAAGAATGTTGTCCTGCTGAATCACAGAATGTTTTATTTTTACTTCTTGCTTTTTCCCTTAACTCCCAAAATACAAGACTGGTTCTTCTATTTTTGAAAGGGGAGATTATTCCTTGTGACATTTAACCTTGGGAGATTTAATGAATACTTTGCAAGTAACACTTTCTTTTGTGAGTAATTATCATTTACCTAAAGATTTTTTTCTTTTTGCTGATTTTGGTCCATTGGCTACATAATAACCATTACAGAAAAGAAATAATTTTCTGAATCTATTGTTTGGTGACATTATTTGGTTAATTGATGTGAATATTCATCATTGACAAGCATACATATCTAATAATGGCAACTCAAATTTTTTATGTGTTAATGAAATCCGACTTTGTAATGTTTTTTAGGACGCCCATATTTATTAATGATTTGAATTTTAGAGCCTTTAATTGTGTTGTGTTGTTTAGTATGTCGTATGTGATGTAATTTTATGTTTTTTTATTAAACAAATAAAGTGGTTTGACTGATTGACTGACTACACAGGATTTACAGTGTGTGCATGGTATGTATGATTTTCTATATAACACATATCATGCCTTACACTAGTACCACAAAGGTTTTGAATGATGATTTTTGAATTTATTTGTGATTCATTTGTATTGCAGCATTTCTGTGCATATCAGCAAAAGGGACAAAAGGAAAGCCATTGGTTCCAAAAGGCAGCACCCCATATGATAGGTAATTTTCATAGCAAAACAACATATATGGTATCTTCTAATAACAGCGAGAGTGGAGACCTTAAATGTCTTTATCTTTTCTTCACAGGTCTACTTCCTTGCAGTTCTTTTCCCTACTATCCTTTCCCTCACTCAATCACTCCAAGCTTCTGTGCCTATATGGTATGCAGAATTGGCGGTATTGAGGGGTGGACCCAATCCGAACATCGTACTGATCCAGAGGAGGTTGTATGCATACACAGTCAGAACTTGACAAGAAAAATGGACCTGCTCTCCCTCTTGTGCCAGGACAAGAAGTAGACTACATGGAAAAAGCTACAAAAGGCCCTTTGCTGCAACTGCTCAGGGGACCAACTCCAACTGAACCTACTTGGGGCCCTGTTGCTGACCAATGCTGAAGAGAGCCTTCATCATGAAGTGCTGTCTAAAGGTCCTAGACCCTTGGCTGGTGTCAAGGTTTTCTCCAAAGTTTTCTCAGTAAAACATGCCTGGATCTGCCCACTTTTTTAACGTCTTGCCTAATTTCCTTGTAGGTGCCTTCAGCTTAGACACTTGCTGCGAGTTTTAGAGGTGCCTGGCTCCCTTTTTACTAGGCACCATCTTGGAAGGGATTGCTTCCCTGTTCTGTACCTTTCATGATTTCAAATGTATCACTTTGGTTCCTTACTGTTAATTTACCAGTATACATTCCCTCGCAGGGGAGCGTGTGAGGGTCTGCGGGGTTGCTGGGCCCAGGTTTTGCACCCATTTTTGTTTGGTGCTCTGTTTTTAAGGTTTGAGCTTCCTAGTGCTGGTGTTTCTAAACACCCCCCATGTGAAGGATTATTTAGGCACTTCACTGGCACATCCACTAGAAGTGGGTGCGCCAAAGGCATGCCTAAGGCAAGCCCGTCTGCACCCGTCCGTGACTGGATTGTGCCAAGCGCTGGAACCCCTGGTGATTTATTTCCAGATCCAGTTTCAATGAGATGTTACTCCAGTAAGGAACTGCGCTCTTTCAACTCACTTGTGCGTTAGTGTCAATCTAGCTGCACTCTCTTCTGCTTCTAAAACTACCTGCACCAATGGTGCTTTCCAACTTCTTGTGCAAGCCATCCAGCAAGGCACCCAAACACTGGACAATTCCCATACCGTTTGCGACCCTCAGAACACAATTCGGTGTGCACTCATAAATGCCAGTTCGGTAGTTAAACACTGCTTTGAGTTAGCGGAATATATTGAAAGTCACCTTTTTGATATTGCCTTTGTAACTGAAACTTTGGAAAATGCATCGACCCCTGTCGGCTATTCAATCCATAGACTGAATAGACCACTTAAAAGGGAAGGGGCTTAGGCATTATCTATAAAGACTTCCTCAAAGCCAAATTTTTGTCAGAAGCTTTCGGAGATTGGAAAGCGCTGTATTTTAGCTTCATACTTACAAAAAGTAATCTTTTAAAAGTTTTTTTGTCTATCTCCCTCTGGGTACTAGGAGTAGCCTTTAAAAAACCTTTGGCTCAATTGGAAGCTGGAGCTTGCACAAATGACTTAACGGTTTTAGGAGATTTTAATTTTCATATTGAGCTTTCTGAAGATAAGGACACAATGGCTCTCTTAAAGACAATGAATGCCCCGGTCCTTTCACAATTATTGCACAAGCCCACTCAACTGGCGGGTCATACGCTATATGACATATTTTATAATAATTCACACATTAACATAAAAGATGCTATACCCCTAACATGCTCAGACCACCTTGCCATTATTTTTTACTTCAATATCTCCAAAAAACAAAACAGTAGTAGGCTTGCAGAAAATGGAGGTCGTAATATAAATATCATGAGAAAGAAATATACAAATGTATACTCATGAAGGAAAAAATGACCTACTACACCCAGTAGATAGATAGTGCCAAAAATTGCTTTTGAGAATTATTTCAGGTGACTGCCAATCTAAATAAACTCCCTGGTAATACAGGAGCAAACAGCAGCCAATCTTTATGTGATTTACTTGCCCACTGCTTTAGGGATAAGGTTGACCAAGTATATCTGGAGTTTGGCACAAATAAAAATCTGAACTCCATGAAAAACATTAAGAATAGATACACTACTGAGGAGGAAAGAACCAATCAGAATGACCTTAAAAAATCAACTCCTTTTGAGTTTGCTCCAGTGTCACTCTATCAGGGGATTTAGCGAATCAACACTACTAAGTAGGAAAGTCCAATAGACCGATGTCCGCCATCGGTGATTAAACTGATTTCAGAACTTATAACTAATAATCTTACAAGCATTTACATCTCTATGTTTGGGACTGGGTATTTCCTTCACAGTAGAAAAAGGCTTCAATCCCTCCACTTCTTAAAAAAGCTAGCCTTAACCCTGAGGTTCCAACTATCATCCCATCTCCCATCTGCTGTTTTTCACAACAATAGTGGAAAAGGTAACAAAGCCACAACTGATGTATTTTATCCAGGAAAATCATCTTCTGGGCCCAACACAGATTGGGTTCAGACCTGAACACAGCACAGAGACGCGGTGATCAAGTCCACCGAGGAGAGAAGAGATGCGTTGGATAATAGAGTAACTGGGGCTCCTATTCTCCTTGATTTGTTGGCAACCTTCGATATGGTTGATCATTTTGTTCCGATCAACCGTTTGGAGACAATTAGTATAGGGAATAGGGGATTTTCCCTACTGAAATCATTCCCAGAAGAAAGAGAACAAACTGTGTCCTTAGTCTCTTTTACTTCAAAATCATTCTCCCTTCCTTGCGGGGTCCCACAAGTGTCCTCCCTTAGCCCTACCCTATTCAATCTTTATGGAACAGAGTCAGCATCGCTGATCAATTACTTTTTATTTTCTGGTACCCCCTATGCTAATGAAACCCAACTCATGCTATCAGTGGACTGCACTGGCTAACAGTTAGGAACCGCATACAAGTCAAGGCACTCTGCTTAGCCGATTAAGCTCTCCAGGGCATTGCCCTGCTTTTTTAGACAAACTTTTCAGTGGTATGAGCCCAGCAGAAATGTAAGATCTCTGGGTCTAACAATGCTGTTGTCCCTAAATTTAAGAGCCCTAACTGGGGTGGAAGCAGTTTTTTCCTTCCAGGCCACTAAAATATGGAATCTGACTTCGCATATTATTAGGGTTGCTCCCTCTTTGCTTACTTATAGAAAGGAACTAAAACCTTTGAGCTTTAATAATTAAACTTTTACTTGGATTTTATCAGTTGTGCTCCAACATTTGCTAGACCTATGACCCTGCTCGCAGGCAGGTCACTCCCCACGCTTCTGCACGGCTCTGCCTGTATTGTTTTTGCCTAATCTTGTATTTTTCCCCTGTGCCTAACTTGCTTTCTTGCCAAGACTTGTTTTTATTCCCATGTGCCTGTACTTGCTTTCTTGCCCAGACTTGTTTTTATTCCCCTGTGCCTAACTTGCTTTCTTGCCCAGACTTGTTTTTATTCCCCTGTGCCTAACTTGCTCTCTTGCCCAGACTTGTTTTTATTCCTCTGTGCCTGTACTTGTTTTCTTGCCTAAACTTGTTGCTGCTGCATCCCTGCCGCCCTGCCCACCTGCAATCCCATTCGCCGCCCCGCTCCCGCCTCCAAGCTGCTCCTTCCTCCCACATCCCCTCATATAGAAGCCGCTACGCTGCGCATAGCGGCCAAGCTCAGCGGGAGCGCCGCTGGCGCCCCACTGGCACACCTAAGGCAAGCCCGTCTGCGCCCGTCCGCGTCTGGAAAACGCCCAGCTTCGGAACCCCTTGCCCCCGCGCCCTCACCGCACCCGACCCAGACTCAGCTACGACGCTGACTCCCTCCACGCTCTCAACACCACCCGAGACCAATGCTGCAACCAGGCTGCCCCGAAAGACACCCACGGACCCTTCTCCTGCCGCAGCTGCAGATTCACCTGCGACAGAACCATCAAACCACCAAGAACCAGACCCAACCACCTCCGCTGCATACTCCTTAACACCCGCTCCGCACGCAAGCACGCCATCAAGATCTGGGACCTGCTCCACACCACAGGCCCAGACGTAGCCTTCCTGACCGAGACATGGTGAAACGACTCCTCTGCACCAGACATCGCCGTAGCCATCCCACAAGGATACAAGATCACCCGCAGGGACCACACCAATGGCATCGGAGGAGGAATAGCCATCGTCCACCCTCAAGGTCACCACCCACGCAGATGACCCCCTCAACACCGCCAAACACCTGCACTTCCGGATCCACACCGACCCCAACACCACCCTCAGAGGAACTCTCATCGACAGACCCCCCAGACCCCGCCCCGCTTCAGCGACTCCAACGCCGACTTCGCCAGCACCCACGCACTCGCCTCCACGGACTACATCCTCCTCAGGGACCTGAACTTCCACCTCAAGAACAACAATGACGCCAACTCCTCCACGCTGATCGACAACCTAGACAACCTCGACCTCAGACAACTCGTCACCGCGCCCACCCATGCCGCCGGCCATACGCTGGACGCCATCTTCTCCACAAGCACCCACGTCACCTTCGACCACGCAACCGAACCCCACTGGACCAACCACCGCTACATTCACTTCACCTTCAAAAAACCAACCACGCACCATCGCAGCCAGATGCTGTCTCGCCGCTTGCTGGAGCAAAGTCACCAAAGGTCAGCTGATCACCACCCTCTCCAAGAACCCACCCACTGACCCCACCAACCCAGACGCCGCAGCCCGCAACCTCAGGCAGTGGATCAACGACTGTGCCAACACCCTCGCCCCACTGAAGAAACCCTCCAACAACCACGCCAGCAAGAGAGCCTCCTGGTTCACCGACGAGCTCCTGGCCTCCAAGCGCGCACGCCGGAAACTGGAGAAGAAATGGCTCCACGAATGCACACCGGACAACCACACAGCCCTCAAGGACGCTACCCGCAGACACCACCATCTCATCAGATCAGCCAAGAGATCCTCCTTTAAAGACCACCTGGATAACAACGCACACGACAGCAAAGAGGTCTTCCGCATTGTAAAAGAACTCTCCAACCCCAGCGCCAACACCAACGACATTCCACCCTCACAGGAACTGTGCGACTCACCGGCCAGCTTCTTCCACCGCAACATTGCCGACATCCACGAAAGCTTCAACACCACGACCAACCCGACCACGGCAGACTCCACCCCTCTCCCGAACACCAACAGCACCAACCGCCTGATCTCCTCGTCCAACGTCAGCGATGTCGAGACACGCAAGGTCAAGAAATCCATCCACTCAGGGTCACCGACAGACCCATGCCCACACCACATATTTAACAAGACAGACGCAGCCATCGCACCCCAACTACGGAAGATCATCAACATCTCCTTCGAAACAGCAACATTCCCGGAAAGTTGGAAGCACACCAAAATCAACGCCCTCCTCAAAAGCCCAAGGCGGACCCCAAGGACCTCAAGAACTTCCGGCCCATCTCCCTGCTCCCGTTCCCGGCAAAGGTCATCAAGAAAATTGTCAACATGCCACTGACCCGCCACCACGAAGACAACAACATCTTGGACCCGTTCCAATCCGGTTTCAGACAAAACCACAGCACCGAGACAGCCCTCATTGCCGCCACAGACAACATCAGGCGCCAATTAGACAATGGCGAAACATCTGCCCTCATCCTCCTGGACCTCTCAGCTGCCTTCGACATGGTCTGCCATCGCACTCTAAAAACACGCCTCCAAGAAGCCGCTATCCAACAGAAGTCTTCGACTGGACCACATCCTTCCTCTCGGACAGATCCCAGAGCGTCCGCCTCCCACCTGTCCGATCCAAAGCCACCGACATCATCTGCAGCATCCCCCAGGGCTCCTCCCTCAGCCTGACGCTGTTCAACATCTACATGGCCCCCTCGCACAAGTGGCCCGCCACCACAACCTCAACATCATCTCCTACGCTGACGACACTCAACTCATCCTCTCCCTCATCAAGGACCCACACACCACCAAAACCAACATCCACAATGGAATGAAGGCCATTGCCAAATGTATGAGGAGCAGCTGTCTGAAACTGAACTCGGACAAGACGGAGGTCCTCATCCTCAGACCCAATCCCTCAGACTGGGACCATTCCTGCTGGCCAACCACTCTGGGGACACACAGACACCCACAGACCACGCACGCAATCTTGAATTCATCCTCGACTCCTCCCTCTCCATGTCCAAACAGGTCAACGCCGTCTCCTGCTACAACACCCTCCGCATGCTCCGCAGGACCTACAAGTGGATCCCGACTGAAACAAGAAGAATGGTGACACAGGCCCTCATCAGCAGCAGGCTGGACTATGGCAACGCACTCGACGCCGGACTCCCAGCCAAACACCTACGACGACTACAGCGCATCCAAAATGCCTCCGCCCAACTAATCATCAACGTCCCCAGCCGCAGCCACATCACCCCCCATATGAGAAACCTACACCGGCTCCCCGTCGACAAGAGGATTACCTTCAAACTCCTCACCCACGCACACAAAGCACTCCACAGCGCCGGACCAGCCTACCTGAACAGCAGACTCAGCTTCCACACCCCTCACCGCCAGCTCCGCTCCGCCAGCCTTGCCCTCGCCGCCGTCCCCCGCATCCAACGAACAACCTCAGGTGGCAGATCCTTCTCCTACCTCGCCACCAAGGCATGGAACACCCTTCCTACCCACCTACAGCAGACCGAAGACCTACTCGCCTTTAGATGACTCCTCAAGACCTGGCTCTTCGAACAGTAGCAAAGCTTCCACCCCCCCCCACCCTCAGCACCATGAGACCCTCACGGGTAAATAGCGCGCTCTACAAATAGATTGATTGATTGATTGATTGTTTGACACCTGGGTAATCAAGCACTCTACAAATTGCTTAACATTAACAAAACCATATCCTGAAATTCGGAAATAGAAATTATTTGGCTCCAAAAATCTCTGGAGGGCTGCCACCAAACTACCAAGCTGATCTGAAATAGGTGCGTTGCTGCTAGGCCAAACACCCAGATTATTCCCACTCCAAGCTTTTCCACAGCAGAAAATCTGATTCACCGGGACATCAAGGAGAACGTATTAGGCCTCGTGGAGCCCTGTTTGGCTAGAGTTTGCAAGCTTGCCCTACTGGAAGAATCAAAACTGCCAAAAAGTGACTAAGTCTGAACACAGAAATCTTCACAGGGCAGAGATGCCAAAATTATCCAGCCAGCAAGTGCCCCCCTGGATTTGCACTCTCATTCACTTGCACTGTGTGGAATGCATACCACAACGTGTAGGAACATGCAGTTTGTGTTCTCACTGCAATGGTCTGTATGTTAGGCTCTCCTATGAGTCTAACAGACCACTTTTGTCAGACGGCCACTGCAATGCCCACCCGCCATGGATTACATTCACAATCCGGTGGGCTGGTGCACCACAGCCTTGGCAGTACTCCAGCGGAAGGCGCAGTGGCGTCGCAGCTGGAGGATCGCAAAAGTCTTAATACGGCCCTAAGTCCGATAGTAAAATGTACAGAGGGGTCAACACTAGTTTCTGTATGTGATCCATGCACCACAGCCTTAACTTAAGCCTAGGTTCCAGTCAAGTGCAACCAGATGTCCATGGTTGCACTTAAAGCTTTTGGCACAATTTATACATAGAGACCTTACAAATGTATAACTCCTGTTTCCCTTATTGGACTTTTGTCATTTTTATGTCTTTTAATTTTTTTAAATATATTCTATTTCTGTAAATTATTTTGGGATTGTTCTTGTGTTGTTTTTTTACTTTATTACTGCTTTGGAACTGAATATACAGTTTAAACATTGCCTCTTAGTTAAACCTGTTGCCTCTGTGCCATATCTATCAGGAAGTTTAACTATCATTTAATAGTGACATTAGTGGTTCACTCTGACAAGGGTTGCTATTACTTGAGGTCAGTACTCACCTCCCTCAACTAATACCCCAATTTTTAAGAGTATTTTACTGCTACATAGATACTAAGGAAATGCTTATTTATATTTATTTTATAAAGTTTTATATAGCGCGAACATGATGCCAAAGGGTATCAGAGCGCTTTACAAAAGGACCCAAGTGCCCCCCCCACAAAACCAGGACGTTTATTATAGGTCATTTTGAGGTTTCCACAATATGTTTTGGGTCATTACCTGTCACGGGTACTGGACCCACCCACACGAGTGAAGTACCATTGTTATCGGGAGACCGGGGGGAATGCTGGGTGGTAGGAAATTTGTGTCAGTTCAGTAATCGAATAACTTTTCATCACAGAAATTTGAGAAAAATTAGATTGTTTTACTCAAAATTTGAAGTTTGCAAGGGATTCTAGGTAGGGAAACTTTGGGGGAACCATGCAAGCCAAACCTCACTGGGCTCCCCCAGGTCTCTAGTTTTCAAAAATATTTCAGTTTGGTAGGATCCCTTAGAAGGGTGCCAAGCCTGGGACCAAAAACGCATGTCACCCCCCTTCCAAAAGTAGATCGTTTTGTGATAGGTAATTCTCTCCACAATACTTTTGGGCCCTCGCCTGCCAAGGGTAGTTGACCAACTCACAAGAGTAAGGTACCATTTTTATCGGGAGACCTGGCGAAAACACTGGTTTGTAGGGAATTTGTGTCAGCCCTTTGATCCTACAAATTTCCCACACAGAAATTTGAGAAAAATTTGATTTTTTTCATCAACATTTGAAGTTTGCAGGGAATTCTGGGTAGGAAAACATTGGGGGATCTATGCAAGCAATACCTCACTGGACTCCCCCAGGTTTCCAGTTCATAGAAATGTGTGGGTTTGGAAAGTTTCCCTAGATGACCACCAAGCCTGGGGCCAAAAACCCAGGAGCCCCCTGCAAAATCAGGTTGTTTTGTGATAGGTGATTTTGATGTCTCCATAGTACATTTTGGGCCCTTGCCTGTCGCTGGTACTTGACCCACCCACACGACTGAGGTATTATTTTTATCAGAAGATTTAGGGAATGCAGGGTGTGTGGAAGTTTGTGGATCCACGCAGATTACAGAACTTTCCATTACAGAAATGTGAGGAAAAGGTGTTTATTTGACAATGTTGGAGGTTTGCAAGGGATTCTGGGTAAGAGAACCTGTTGAAAGCCACACAAGTCACCCCATCCTGGATTCCTATGGGTGTCTAGTTTTAACACACGTATGGGTTTGCTAGGTTTCCTTAGGTGCTGGCACAGCTAGGGTTCAAAATCTAAAGCTAGGCACTTTGACAAAGAAAAAGTTACTGGAAAAATGTGGTGTGTCCATGTTGCATTTTGGGTCATTCCCTGTCGCGGGCACTAGGCCTACCCACACAAGTAAAGTATCATTTTTATCGGAAGACTTTGGGGAATGCAGGGTGCATATAATTTTGTGGATCCACACAGATTCCAGAACTTTCCATCACAGAAATGTGAGGAAAATGTGTTTTTAAACAAAGTTTGAGGTTTGCAAGGGATTCTGGGTAAGAGAACCTGGTGAGAGCCACACAAGTCACCCCATCCTGGATTCCCCTGGGTGTCTCGTTTCCAAAAATGTACAGGTTTGCTTGACTTCCCTAGGTGCCGGCAGAGCTAGAGTTCAAAGTCTACAGGTAGGCACTTTGGAAAAAAAGAGCCTGTTTTCACTGTAGAAATGTGGTGTGTCCACGTTGCATTTTGGGCCTTTTCCTGTTGCGGGCACTAGGCCTACCCACACAAGTGAGGCACCATTTTTAAAGGGGGACTTAGGGAAACACAGAATTGTAGAGCAACTGTTATTAACTACTAACTTTTGATGCGTTTCTGCCTTCCAAATGTAAGACAAAGTATACAAAATAAATCACTTTGAAAAATGTGCTAGTATGGGTACCCACAATTTCGGAGATGTGCAAATAGTTACTTTTTCTAAACTCTATATTTTGTTCCCATTTCAGAAATACATAGGTGTCTTTCATACTGATTTTTCACAGTTATATTTTCCCAAATGAATTGCTATATACCCGGTACAGAATGAAAAAACATTGCAAGATGCTGATCAGTTATTGACTCTGGGTTCATATGGTTCTTGGTGAACCTACAAGTTCTATAAACTCCATAAACAGAAGGGTCCAGCGGATGTAACGGTATATTGCTTTAAAAATTCTGTCATACTTAGAGGAAGGTACTGATGAAAATGTTGGGACAAATGGCTGTTTTTTTTCCAACTCATTTTTAATTTTTCCTATTTCCAACTGTTAGTTTCATTTTAAAACACCTGAAGGATATACGCTAATGATCCCTTGCTGAATTCAGAATTCTGTCTACTTTCTTTAAATGTATCAATTTCCAGGATCCATTATTGCTTTTATATCTCTTTCTACCTTAACTGGTAGGAGGTTGAAAGCACAAAAAATAACAAAAATAGGCTACGTCCCAGTAAAATGCCAAAACTGTGTAAAAAAATGTTGGTTTTCTGACTAAAGTCAGTCTGTCCCTGCAAACTGGGAAGATGGTGATTTCAGCACCACAAATCCTTTGATGATACCATTTGCAGGTGAAAAAACTGACGGTTTCGTCTTCAGCACTTTTTTCCAATTTTTCCCCCAAAAAACAAAGTTTGGCTGTATTTTGGCTAATTTCTGGATCCCCTCCAAGGGAATCTAGAAACCCTGGGTACCTTTAAAATCCTCATGATTTTAGAGGAAAAAGGAGGCAAATTTAGCGTGGTTACCTTATGTGGTCAAAATGTTATAGGGGCCTTAGCGCAAATTACCCCAAATAACATAAAAAGGCTTAGCACAGGGTGGGGAAAAGGCCTAGCAGCGAACGGATTAATGTGCAAATCAAATAGGGGTGGGCAGAACTTGTTGAGTTTCACTCCACAGAATTTTTCCTAATTACAGAAAAACCCCATAAGATTCAGCAGAATTCTGCCAACAAGCTTAAAATATGCAGATTGTGCGGCAATTGAGTGCTGGTAGCACGAGTAGATCGATTAGCACCATGAGTTGGCAAAGGTGCATGACCATTCAGGTTGATTTTGCTGCTGCTCGAGTAAAAAATTTACTCAAGCAACAGCAAATCTACCTACGGCAGCCCTCTCACTATGATTATTCACAAATGTAGGAGACCGTCTACATTAGAAAATCGTGCTAGAGGACATGTCACCTTTCGGGTACAAGAAGGGAAGGAGCCAAGATTAGAGGGCGACTATTTGTCTCTTTTATTGCGTGTTACAGAATAATGAACACAAAAAGAAAGTCTTAGGTCAGACGCATTAACAAAAATCCGGGGTCAGGTTTGTGGTCCTCGGGACACTTCTTGGGTCGAGGTCCGGGATACTCCAGCACATGGAAGGAAAAGAAAAGAACGAGGCTTTTAGTGCACTGTGCACTTTCTAGAGACTCTTGAAATAGGGAGGGTGTAAGGGAAAAGCAAGAACCATCACCACATTCAGTGACTTGCAAACTGTTCTAAGAAACGAGTTGCCCCGGTGCTTGCTCTGTCTCCTACCCGGTCCCTCCCTTCTTTAAATTCAGTAATGAACCTAAACGAGCACGCACCTGGGAAAGCCACGCGTCCTCCTTCGCGTGGCTGGGCGAATCGCGGTGTCGTTGGCCTCCTGGCTTTACAGCTGCCGCCATCCGTTTCTCCTCCGTTTCGGACCCGGCACCTTCTCTGCTCCTGGTGTCGGCTCTCTCCAAGGACTCCGTCGCCGCTTTGCTCTCAGCGTCCCCAGTCGCGTTGTTTTCCTGGCGTCTCACGTCCTCCTCCCACGACGGAGACACGGCGTCTTCCGGGTCTTCCCTCATATGGCGAGGGGCCTCTCCTGATAGGTCCAAAAAGTTAGGTGGTCCAGAGGCGAGGCCTTCGTCACGAACACAAAGGCTATCCTTAAAGGGCCCGTTTTAATCCGCCTGTTGAGGAGATGGACAATCGGTTAGCCCTGCCGGGGCCGAGCAGGGGACTCCCTGACAGGACACTTAGGGGCAGATGTATCAAGTGTTTTGCATGTCGCAAATGGTGCGAATCGCAATTTCGCAGCGTTTTCGACATGCAAAAGTGCAATTGAGATGTAACAAAAAAATCGCATTGCATAATAAGAAATAGCATTTGTGCGAATTCTTAATGTGCGAGAAGTCACTATTCGCAGATTTTTATGCAATTCCTAATTTTGCATTTTCGCACCTTAGCGAAAATCGCAAATAAGATATTGCAAGGCAAGAAATCGCATTGAGATGTAAGAAAAAATCGCAAATTGCGAATTTCCTAAAATCGCACTTTAAGAAATCGCTATTAACACCAAGTAGAAGCAGGTGGTAAAAAAAACACATAAAAAAGCTCCCAGAATGCATTTTCTTTCTCTACAAAATGGCGGGACTGTACCTGATTGCCAGGAGGCTGCACATCCAAGCTCTTGCCCAGAGAAGACAAAGGCAGGATAGAATTTTCCGATTACGCATTACGCTGTTTGAGCAGACTCAGGAGGAGATCTATGAAAAATACAGGCTACATCCTCACACCATTCTTGACCTCATTACTGAATTGGAACCTTTTTTGGCACACCCAACAGCCAGAACACAATCAATACCAACACATGTGCAGGTATTGTGCTCACTGCACCTTTTGGCATCTGGCTCCTTTCAAACTGTAATTGCAGAGGTTGGTTGAGTGTCACAGAGCGCCCTATCACGTTTTTTCCATCGCTTCCTGGACGCAATGATAAATAGACTCCAATATCACATATTTTACTCAAATACACAGCAAGCCATACAGGAAACAAAGTTGGTTTTCTATCAAATTGCAAGATTTCCTCATGTGATTGGATGCATAGACGGAACCCATATTCCCATCACGCCACCAGCAGCCATAGAATATGTATTCCGGAATAGAAAAAGCTACCACTCGCTGAACATCCAGATCATATGCAATGCAAAATACATTATCAATGACATTGTTGCAAAGTTTCCAGGGAGTACACATGACTCTTACATCTTCAGACATAGCGCAATTCATAGACGTCTCAGTGCTGGTCAGTTTGGAGATGGATACCTGCTAGGTAAGTAATACACATGCAAACATTCATCCATCCATCCATCCATCCATCCATCCATCCATCCATCCATCCATCCATCCATCCATCCATCCATCCATCCATCCATCCATCCATCAATATGTACTGGAACATACAATTACTAATTCCTCTATAACTTGCAGGTGATAGTGCCTACGCAGTGCGTGATTTCATACTCACCCCATACTTGAATCCTGCAAATGCAAGTGAAAGACGGTACAACAGGGCACACCGGTCTACACGTGGGGTGATTGAACGTACATTTGGAATCCTGAAAAGCTGTTTCAGATGCATACACAAAAGTGGAGGTGCATTGCAATACAATCCAGAGACAGGTTGCAAAATTGTGACAGCATGTGCAATGCTGCATAATATGGCTAGTCGTAAAGGCACAGAAATGGAAGTGAGTGACTGTGACACATCTGATGATGATGACAACCCTCCACCAAGAATGGCAGTGGCAGGAGTAGGAGCCATGGCTGGTCGTCAAAGAAGGGCAGAGACTACATGTAACTATTTTTAGGTAAGAGAACATACTACACACACACTTAGCTATTGTTATTTTAATTCGGAACATCCAACAAGTACTATATGTTTGACTGATTACTCTAATTTTTGTGAACTTAAAAGAGACATAAGTGTTAAAGAAAAGAAGAAATTGTCTCTATGCATTACTGCTGCATAGTAAATTGAACACTTTCAAGTCATTTTTTACGCTGGCGGGTGGAAGCATGTTGCTCCGGTGGAGGAATTGCCTCTTGCTCAGCTCCGGTAGTGGAACGCCTTCCACTCCTGCGTTGCACCATGATGTTAGTTGGGGTGGGGTTGTTACTACTCTGACTGGAGTTGTCCTCGCTTTCTCCAGAGCAGAGGAGAGAGCTTGCACCTGATTGTGTGGTTTGCATGGTTTCCAGGACCAATGTCATTTTGTCCACGCTCTTTACAACTGCACGTGTGCAGTCACTCAATTCACGCTGCATGTTGATGCTGCGACGTGTGAAATTGCTGGTGACTGCACATAGCCTGTTGATGGCCTTGGTGCATGTGTGCATCCTATCCTGCGCAGCCTGTGCAGCAGTGTTTCGTGCCTTTTGTGTTTTTAAAAGTGTCACGCAGAGTTTGTCAATGAAAGCAGCCATGCATTCCTGGTTTTTGTTTGACTTCAGTAGCTGCCTATTAATGGATCTCAGTGCCTTATGTTGTTGGCGTTGCACCTGAATCATGTTATGCTCAAGCCCTGCAAACACTGTGACTCCATCACTTTCTCCTGTGTTATTTCCAGATGCATCCGGACGGAATGAGCGTGCCCTCCTTGGTGTTTGGGATTCCTGTTGTGCGGCTTGGGAGGACACTGTGACTGTCTCATTGGGGACTGTTTCAACATCAGAATTTTCATCCTGTACCATTGGTTCTAAAGGTGGTACACGTCGGCGCTTCCTTTGAATGGTGACATGTTGCACTAGGGCCTTAGTGACTGCATCTTCATTTTCTGACGTCACATGGGGAGGTGAAAATTCTAATTCATTATCACTCCTGGCCTCACTTGTATGTCCTGTGGATGTAGAGTGCAAAATATGAATTTGTGTTCATGACAAAATAAAATAATTCATGGCAGCCTACTACTTGTACTGCATTGCTACAGCAGACCAAAGTACTACTCATGAAAATACCATGAGTGACTATGATTGAGAGTGTTACTATGTGAAAAGGACTACCACTCCCATAATGCACTGCTCAGTTCTTATTTCACAGTGTGACTGGACTACTATTCCTCTGACATTCAGAGCACACACACACATTCTTTGTACACACACATGCATGCGATTTGCAGTCCTCTTACCTTGTGGACTTCCTGTGGGTTCAGAGCTGTCAATGGTAGCCACTCCACTCACACTTTCAGGTAACAGTGTGGATTCAATCAGTTCCTCATGGGGTGTGGGTTTGTCCACAACAGAAGTTACCCATCTGTTTGGTTTGCATCTTTGATCCTCTCAGCAAGTCTTTCTTTAGATCTGAGTCTCATGTCATACCACCTTTGTTTGATCTCATCAATGGAGCGTGTGGTGACTCCTACAGAGTTAACTTTCTCCTGGATCTCCAGCCAGATTTTTATTTTCCTGGAGTCAGGTACGTTCAATGCTTTTTTGCCAAACAGGTCCTCATGGTTACACACCATTTCTTCTAAGAGCACTTCTTGCTCCTTTTCTGAAAACTTCTGCTTCCTTTTCCTCTTTTCCAAAGCCTGCTCCTCCTGTGCCTTCTGTGCCTCCATTGCTCTCCAAACAGGTCTGCTCTGCCTCAGCACACTCTTCCAACTGCCACTGGGTGTGGCTCTGGGTAGCAGGTGCAAGCAATCACTGAAACTTCCTGGTTGTGATGTCATCAGACTGTTCCTGCATTGCATGGTTCCTGATTTTGCGATTTCTTAAATTGCGATTTTCGCTATTCTAGAAATCGCAAAAAATGTGCAGATTATTCTGCGATTTTTATGGAATTGCTATTTTCTCGCAGAATTCTTCTTACATACCATTTTGCGTTTCCGAAATAGCGATTCGCAAAAAATCGCTATTGGGACTCGCAAATTGGTTTTTTGATACATCTGCCCCTAAATCTCACTCAGGCTCATCAAATTGCATATTCTGGCGCCTAACGGGAGAAAACATCTGTCACTCAGCAATTGGCGGAATTTGGGCAAAACTCCGGGCTAAAGAGTAACGCTGAGTGGCCAAAATTCCACGTGGGAACAGAACATTCCACCCACCTCTAAAATCAGACTCAAAAACTTGATTGGCAATTAGAAATATTATTTGTGCTGAGGAGGTTTTGCACCTGCTATTTTTTGGCATTGATGTCTACATTGTAACCATCGTGATCCTGCTGAAAGAATATGATACATCCTTTGCTTTTCATGGTTAGTAAATTATTCTGTTTGCTGCATAATTTAGTCAACCGTTCCCACGATGGATAACTGCACTGATTAATAGAAATTGATGGGACCAGAAAAGCTAAGAATAATCCAAGAGATGAGCAAGATAAGAACAAATGCTATATTCTATTAAATGTTCCTGCTACATAGGATGCGTCTAAAATTCAAAATGGACAATAAAAAATAAACAGTGTAATAATCAATTCTAGAGATGCAATGGCATACTCCACTGTGAGAGCCACATACTAACCCCGGATTGTAGCTGAAAATAGTGTTATTGATTTACCCGGCTACATTTTCAGAAAAAATGTAAGCTCACTGTGTGACACGTTTATGAGCTTTATAAGCCTAAGTTTTTATCTGACTGTGATAGCTTTTAACAACGTTGGACACCTGGTTAGCATAACAAGGTCAGCTGGGCAGAGTGATGCCGGTAAGCTGCAGTATGAATAAATTAGATTTACATCTTTTTGCTGAAAGTATGAATTTAGAAACGCTGGCTCCAAGTAGGAACAGTGTAAAACCCATCGTTGTTTGTGACAAACTTAAAAAAAAAAATTAAAAAGAAGAAATGTGTGGTGAGCTTTCAGTAGGCCTCACTTGCGGCATATGTTGAGCATGATTATGCTGCAGCGAAGATAATCGATGCTGCGTCACTGGCTCGCGCGCATCGAGTCCTGCCGCATAGCGAACATGCTATGCTGGGCCTCACGCAGCCAGTATCTGTGAATCTTGAACTTCTCCTTGGAGATTACTTTGGAGACTTTCATTTCAAGGATCATTTCAAAGGTCATGTAAAAAGGACTCCATCCTCTGCATAATAAGAAGGGAAATGAAGACGGCGAATGAATGTAATTGGATTTCTTGGCATAACTATTCATGAAAAGCCTCGTGCACATTTGTTTTGATGCCAATGACTAGGAGGGCATGCGCGGCTCTAACATCCAACTTAGTATATAACATTCGTAGCAGCGTGGCATTGGTATTCTCTTTCATCCTTTCCTCTGCCGCTGTAAAACAGGACAGCTCCTTCTTTACATGGGTGTATTTTTGGTGTCGGGTGTAGTTTCCGTCTCTCGGGGCTGACTTGGTGTAAGAAATGCAGTGAACGAAGATTACCTCAAAGAACTATGAAATGGTTTGGTTAGTTTTAAGAGTAGAGGAAATTAGTTTATTTTGCAGCAGTTCGTATAGCATTACAGCGGCTGTCTGAAAATATGCATAACAGGCATATGATTACATACATGTAATCAATGTTTTCTTTTTGTGTTCAAAGTATTTTATTGCAGTTTAAATAAAAAGGAAATACAATTAATAAATTAAATGAGTGATATAGGCTAGACAAAGCGGTACATATGCAAACGGTATAAAGGAACATATGAAAGTAGATATAAACAAAAGACGGATGGCAAACATAAAAGGAAAAATACTACAACATGTCCTTGTAAAAAGTAAGAAAAAAAGGTACATCAGTAAAAGTAGCATATATACTTAAAAAAAGAACCGAAAATGTTGTGTAAGGTGGGTGTGGCTTGCCGTGGAGTGTAAAGGGCTCTTGAACGAGCGGCTCCGCCAAACCAACCCGGCGACATTCCCCGGTAAATCCGATCAATTATCCATAATCGGGGAGGGAGCGGGATCCGTATGTCTCACTGACCGCCCGGTGCTGGACTGGCCTCCAAAAAATCAGATTGATCCTGAGCAGGAGGTAGGGCGGAGAAGGGCCTACCAATGAGCAGTATCCCCGGACCTGAGTGGCAGAGCCGGAGCGCACTGTGGACCGTGGCATGAAGATCCAGCGTCTGGCCCCGCCAGCGGTGCGCTCTGAAGACTGATAGGCTGCCCTGGGACACCAAAGGTGGCCACCTACGAGGGCGGCCACCCTTAGTGCCATAGGATGGCACGGACCCTGAGCGGTCTATTGGTTGGGGGGACCAGTGGTCCCCCTGTGATGTCACTTCCGGTCATGGGGGGAGGGGTTGTAGGGCTATATAGCCCAGGGGGCGAGGGTCAAGCGCCCTCTTTGTCCCTGGCCCCTGCTCGCGTGACCATTGCCCTCCCCTGCCCTGACCCCGAGCAGGTGCTGCCCGTTGCGGTTTTTCTTGTGGTATAAGGTGAGGAGGGACGTGGTGGGTATGTTGCAGGGTTCAAGTGGTTGGGTTTTATGGCTCAAATGGGAGTGCGGAGGGGGGTTCGTTCTGCGGGGCCGGGGGGTGCTCTTATGTTTTGGGATCTCTGCCCCAGGCCGCACTGCTGCGCCGTGTTGCTTCACCTGTGGCATGTGGGGGGGGGGCTGTGCTGAGGGAGGCGAGGCTCGCTGCTGGGGCAGCTGGTTTTAGTTCTCGTATGGGGAGGGGGGGCTGGGGTTTCCGGGGGCCTTGCTTGTTTCGCGAGCAGGCGGGAGGCTCTCCCTCGCCCGTGATTGCGTTCCGTTCCTCTCCCCCTCCGATGAGCGACCTTTTTGCACGCAGCATTAGTCGGTTCTCACCGGGTAATTCTTCTGGGGCATGGTGGCGCTGCAGGCAAGGGGGGCTCACCGTGTCTGCGCTCTGCCGGCGCTGATCCAGGCCTCCGGTTGTCAGGGATTTCCCGGAGGGTGGGGAGGGACGCTGGGGTGGCCCGTGCCGGTCACTCAGCCTCCTCCTCTCATGGCCGGCGGGGGGGGGGGGGTGGACGGGCGGCGGCACGGCTTTCTCGTTGCACTTCTTCAGGGGAAGCGTGCACCTCTCCGTAGGAGCTCTCTCTTTAGGTGCGGGTCCTGCGGCGATGCATGCCCTCGTGGTGTGGGGCACTTGCAGGATAAGTTTTGGCGCTTCTGGCCCTTATTGAGTGGGGGCGATACAGCCTTTGGGGCAGATCTCAGGCCAGTTGAGGATCGGGCGTTTCTCCTAGGTCCTGGTTCGGTCCTCGTGGTGGGGGCCCACGTC
This sequence comes from Lissotriton vulgaris, assembly GCF_964263255.1. Classification (NCBI taxonomy): domain Eukaryota; kingdom Metazoa; phylum Chordata; class Amphibia; order Caudata; family Salamandridae; genus Lissotriton; species Lissotriton vulgaris. Next base: position 491,833,189 of record NC_141693.1, read on the forward strand.
GGACTTGTATCTGGCGCTCATGGCCGCTGTTTTGCCGCGGACCCGCGCATGCGCGGTCCTCAGGCCCTTGTCCCCCCCCTCCTCCCCAGCAGCTTCCTTTGTCACACGCGTCGCTGCAGCGGGGAGGGGCTGCACCTCCTTGCCCCTCGTGGTACAGGGAGTGGGCTGGCTTGTCTATGTCTGGGCTTATGGTCATTTTGGTTTCCTGTGCTTCACACGCGGGTTTCATGTCATGGGGGAGAACGGTGTCACCTCATGGGTCCCAGGCCACTTCGTTGTGATCTGCAGCTGAGCCTTTCATGTTTGAACGTCGTTGGGGGGGTGGCGGGCTTGGGGATTTTTACGTGTTGTTTTGTCTTTCAGCAGAGGGGCGACAAAGAGAAGGTCGACAGACACGAAGGGAACGGGGCAGTGTTGGGTAGTGGGAGGGGGCGGACATAATGTTTTGATCACTTTCAATTTTTATCACTGCATGACTTCAGCGAGATTGATTTGTAGGCCCCCACATCGTGGATGGAATCACATGGGTAATTGGGTTTGTCCCACTATTTCAGTGGGACGGCTATATTGGTCACAGTTGCAGCTTGATTGTTTGCCAGGAAGCGTGTTGCCACTGGAATTTTGTCATATTTATTCTTGCTTTTGTTTTTACAGTCTGTGCTTGAGATTGGATGCCCTCTGCCTGTGTTGCTTCAACTCTAGGGCCTGCATATTTTGTTCTAGTCCTGTTCTGCTTGTGTTGCTTCAACTCTATGGCCGGCTAATTAACATTTCTGCTTGTGTTTCTTCAACTCTATGGCCTGGTAATTTTGTTTGTTTATTCCGGTAACAGTTCTCTCATGAAATGTAACCGTTCTATTGTTCAGTGCCCTGACACTTTTGGGTCTAGCCATGATGAAGAAAGTACTCTTAACATTAAACACCTAATAAGTTGAATACGAGCATTAGTAGTGATACAACTGTAAGTCGTTGTACATATTTAAGGGCAATTTATGGACAGCTACGGTGGTACAACCATTGTAGATATAGGCCAGGTAGCTTATTGTGCTACCCAGGGACGAGTTAGTTGATGGGTGAGTTTAACATACATTATTCCTCATTCGGCGATGTGGTTCTGCAGGGGTCAGGTAGTCGTATTAGATCAGGATTAATTAAGGTAGTTCATCAAAAAGGTGGAGTTGACGTGAACATATATGCTCTTGTGGAGTTGTTACTATACATAACATATTTACGCATGCAAGCTTTTTCCACAGTGGCCAATGCGGCCTACTACTCTCAGCAACTTGAATCTCCCTTTTGCTTCCCCAGTCTTTCTTTTTGTTTTCACCCAAACCAAGGTCAACACAGACCCAGGCCGCTCCGAATCTAGCGGCTGGTATGTGAACAAGTGTAACTTTATCTGCAGTTATCAACCATATCGAGCAGACTGATTTGGGACCCCCCCACCTCATCCGCTTGTAATTTTATCTGCAATACATATATGGCTGTACCATGCATAGAGAAACCACTTTGCGGACTGACAATGTACAATTTTAAAAGCATTCTTTATTGGTGACATGTGAGGGCCTTAGTACTCTTTTCTACATGCGTCTGCCACTACACCTGTAAGACGGCAGGTGCCTCTATTGTGGTGTTATTTCATTGCACAGCGTTTATTGCTACTAGGGAGAGCTCTTTACACCGGGCAACACTCTGCTGCTGTAACCAATGTTAATAATATTACAGTGGTCATTGTTGCTCATTGGGATTAGTATTGCTTTTAAGGAGAACATGGAATGCTTCACCGGTTTAGTGGGTGATAATAGTTGAATAGGCATTAGACATGCCGTAGGATTCTATGCATATGGGGAAGTGTCATGTCAAGTATACTATTACATGCCAAAGGTAACTCAACACCATGGGGTTTCTCGAGCCCGTTCTGCGGGCTTGGATGTCTTTTGTTTATATTCATGCAGGTATCGGTCAGAGGAGGACGTCGTGGATCACATCATGGCAGCCATCGAAGCGACCTGTGTTGTGGTTTGGCATGTGTACAAAGTAGTAATTTCACGAGGGGGCATGCCTTGTTGCAATTTACTTAACGTCAATGTTCTTCATGGCATGTAAGGTCCACACAAGCACTGTCCGGTGGTGTGTATATAGCATATCTTATGAAATATATCGTTATTAACTGATGTCTATTAGCAGCATTGATCATTATGAGCGTATTCTTGGTGTTTCGGAAATAGGTCTTCTTCCATCATTCCTGACATGATATGCTGGTGCGAGGGTAGGAATGCTATCAATGAATCAGAAGTTTGACAAAGAACATTGCGGGCTACCAGGGGGAATGGGGCCTGGCATGAGGATATTAGAGAACGAACTCCTAACAACCTGAAGCCGAACTCTTGGTGAGCGAGAATACATTCCTACACTCAGTTAATGTGGAGTGACTGACCCAAGCTTCAATCTAGAGGCCTGCGTCAGAGTAGACGGAGTAGTTTTTAGAGGTGAGAGGAACCTTGTGGCAGGTCTCTGCAGTTCTATGCGTCAGGCGTGGGTGCGCGGACTTTGCCCGATGGGGGTCAGAACGCTTCTCAAGGGGGGCAGTACCGACACTCCCATAGGTGTTCTCAGTACATAGCTGCGCGTAGTTACAAGAAGCAAGTTTCTACAGGCGCGGATAGTAGAAGATGTTTGTACTGGGCATTACAGGGGGAGAATGGGTCTTGTGTGCCATTTACATTAGCGTATATGTACAAGGGAGGTACATTCAAGGCGGTCAGTCTAACGTAATAATCTAACTTTATTTAAGCATTGAGGCAACTCGTGCTAACCCCGGATCTAAACAGACTGCTAGAGGTAGGAAGCTGTGTGTTACCGGAGGTTGGTGACGGGCGCATGCGACAGCAGAGGATCTACTCAGTTAGAGGGATAATACTGCAAGAATGGGCAGCCTCTCTAGGCATCAGAACACTTGGGTAGACACCTTCAGAGCCAAGGAGAGGAAGATTTTGTTTATAAATGGACTTCCTTCAATTAATAGGAGAGGACAACTTTAATTGTGGAAAGGTGCAGGTATTGCTGACTAATTAGTGCTCTCAACCCCAACCGGCCCGGGTAGTGTGTGGGGCATTGAGGACCATGTCTCTTTGCAGAGAATGCAGATTGTGGATCCGGGGGGGGGGACATTTTAATGAATGTTTTCTGTCTCTAATGCAGGTACCGCGCACGAGAACCGCCCCACCCACATGGGGGGCCACCTGAATTATCAACAGGTATAAGGATCATAGCACATTGGGGGCAGTGTGCTAGGGTCTGGGATTACCATCTTCTCCCCAGTTGTCATTACTATCCGGGGTGTGGGACGCGGGCTGGTTTTACTCATGGAAGTAGTACTTGGATAGTAACTGGGAGCTGGGACTTATTAGGCAGCCCTGTGCAGATGGCATGTTCTCTCTTACTTGAGTCTGGACAATGTCTTTTACGGTGCAATAATGGGGGTGTTCGCTATGGATTCAGTGGCAGAACAGGGGCTAATCATGCATTTCATGTGAAAGTTAATGGGAAACGTGTTCAACTCAACTACGGGTTGATTTGGGCATTTCATGCATCTCATGTGCAATAATGGACTGCTGTGCCTTTTGTTCTTTAATAATTTTAATAGCAGTTTGAACAACTGAGGCCCCATCCACTGAGGGACGGGTGGGTGCTAAGAGATCTGTAGCACATTTGAAAAACCCATGCTGGGACTACTCCCTGGGCACAGGCTGATCAGTTCAGAATGGTGGAATTTTGTTTTCTTCCACGATACCCACAGTTATTGTTTAACAACATCAGGCAATGGCCAGACAGCAACAAAGTCTTATTTTCCTGTCGGGCCACAAGCTCCTAGGTAACTGGACAAGTATCCTCATGAATACTACGGTAGAAGACTGGTCGGGTCCTCTTTGTGGGGTACGTGGAGGACTTCTCTTAAAATCTCCGGTCTCACGGGCCCAGGCAGTTTTGATTGACTGTGTAATTTTGTGATACTCTGTCCCATCTGAGCTACGCAGTCTCATTCAAGTCCAGGCACTTTTACTCCCAAGGTTTCGTGCATAGGTCACTGTTTCACACATGCACCCTCCAAGCTAGGGAATGTCTGACAAAAGCAGCCTTATATCCGTGGTCTGCCCAGAACCTTGTGGGTCAGATGGGCGTGAATTCTGACATTGGGTCTCCCTCATCTTCAATGTGGTGAGCTAGCAAGAAAGTGTCTTTCTTTGTCTTTCAATGTCACTCTTCGTGCACTGAAATAATGGAAATGTCACACATAGCAGTTGTACGCGTGCAGCTCTGAAAAGGGGTGGCTACTTCGTGGTTGGCTATGCAAGAAAGCTTTAACTGAGGCTTCCTTATCTTGGGCTACTAGCAGCTTTGACTGTTGTAATTAGAGTGCTCCTTTTGTAATTCAGGGAGGCAATTGGCATAGTGGCAATATACCAGGCAATTTCAGCACATTACCTATACAAGCTAGATAGCCTGGCAGTTGAGTTGGGCCTGCACAAGCCACTCCTTAGCTGCTGCACCCTGGCCCACGCTGAGACAATCACATAGTTATACCTCAGCATTGCCAGTTTCCTTCACTCTGGCCCATTGGCACTATGGGGATGCATTATCAGGTTGCACAGAATGTTGGGCCTGCATTAACCACTCACTTACCTCCTCCAGTCTGATCCCGCTAGACCTCTCAGCTCTGCCCCCACTTTGAATCAGGCTGTTACAGTAAGCCTCTAACTTGTTAGTTCTTGGGACACAGGTTGGCACATGTTTAGCCATGTAAGCGATTGGTTTTGGCTGGTTTTACGTGAAGGGTCCGGAAGTGGGCAGGCAATTTTAACAGCTAAAAATCAACAGGGGTTGACACGCAGCGGGGGCCCGTGGCTAGGTGCTCGGGTGAGCTTTTCCCTAGATAGTATTTACTTAGTTGTTTTCAGGTACTAAAGTAGGGATTCCTTTGGCAGTGTGCACATGCCAGGATGTGAGAGGAAGAATTAGTTCTTCTAGCTGCACAACTTGTATTACAGTTATATAGGCTGCTTGTTACAAGCTTCATAGGGTACATCGAAGGCCAGGCACCGGGGACGTCTTGTACAAGTGTCAAACATGAGGAGATACTCTACAGTGTTCTAAGCCAACACCAGAACGCAGTTGGCAGGCATAGTTGAGAGGTGATGGTCTTACAATTAGGTTTGCATGGGTTTGAAAGTTACGTGTCTTTCCAGTGAGGCTAAACATGCGAGGAGTTTTTTAGCCTACAGTAGGGTCGGCGTCATGGGAGTGAGCTGCCTGGCGTCACCTTGATGGTAAATATGTCCCCAGTAGATCTAAGTAAGGGGGTAAGGCCACATGCTAGACAGGGGACACCATGTCAGTGGCAGTGGTGTTGTTTACCTGATAGGGGCTTGTTGGTTGCTGGTCAGCCAGCTGTACAGAATACGAATAGACTAGGGGATGGCGCACTAGATGGACACCTGCAAAGCACAGTTGGCTGTTAGTTGTGAAGTTCAGGGACATCACTGTCACACTTTCCTGTCCGGAGGGCGGCAGAAGTGAAAAGGAAGTTTGGTTGCGTACCAGTTTGGCGGTGCTGAGGAAGAGAGCAGACTTGTCCTTGCCTGAGCCAAGGGAGAACGGTGATTGCAATTGTAGTGCAATAGGTCCTTGGCGCCAATGAGAGGTGGATAGTGTCACCGACAACTTGGGACTAGCCTGAAGCATATGAGAACTTGTTTCATCAGGCTTGGGTTTCTACTTGCCAAAGGCACTGTGTGCCTTGATGTAGACTTGGTTAATGGAAATTGATATGACGATTTTTGGTCGATATAGTGGAAAGCACTAGGAGCAGCAGGTTATACTAATAGGAAGCTAATAGGTGGGGGGCTCTGGGGCGGCGGCGGCCACACCCAGAGCCATGGCGGAGTTACAGGGTGATCGAATGCAGGAAGGTACAGAGGGGTACCCTCTACAGGAGCACCGGAAGGGTACAAGAGCAGAATTATCCCCAGGGAGATGCACGCTGTGATGGATCCTGGAGGACCGACGGCGCCCCGTTAGTCCTTCGGGCTGTTGTAGACCTGAGCAACCGGGGGTTGCCACAACGCTCCGCCCCCCGAGGGGGAGGGCATGAGCAAGGGGCGGAATAGAGGTCCGCCGAGGGGAGGGGTTAGACCTTCCCTCGAAACAGACAACGCCCCGCGGTTAACACCTTGGGGGTTATGGCTCATCAGGTGGGCGGGTCGCGAGAGGCGGCCTGCTCTTGGATCGCCCGTAAGATAACCCAACATGTTGGCATAATGTATGTGCTAATAAAGCTGCAACAACTTTCTCCATCAACTTGTGTTGTGTCGGTTATTGGTGGAGGGGTGTGTTGTATGAAGAAAGGTCTTGGTCTGGGCCGATATTGGCACTATGATAGGCTGCCCCAGGACACCAAAGGTGGCCACCTACGAGGGTGGCCACCCTTAGTGCCATAGGATGGCACGGACCCTGAGCGGTCTAGTGGTTGGGGGGACCAGTGGTCCCCCTGTGATGTCACTTCCGGTCATGTGGGGAGGGGTTGTAGGGCTATATAGCCCAGGGGCGAGGGTCAAGCGCCCTCTTTGTCCCTGGCCGCTGCTCGCGTGACCCTCGCCCTCCCCTCCCCTGACCTCGAGCGGGTGCTGCCCGTTGCTGTTTTTCCCTTCCATCCGCTTACCCTGCTTTCTTGCAGTAAGTTATGTTATGTTATGTTATGAATATTTATTCAGCGCACAGATGCTCCAGCGAAGGAGCGTCCTGGCGCTTGACAAGGAATCCAACACAACACAACCAAGGGACCATGGACTAAAAAAGAGAAGACTCAGGGAAATAGTCTTGATGGCTCTGCGAAATAAAAAGAGGTTACCAGATGCACGAATCTCTAACGGAAGAGAGTTCCACAAGGCAGCAGCCCAAACTCGAAAAGAGCGTCCTCCAGCTCGGCTGAGTATAAACCTAGGAACCACAGCCAGATCCTGACCCAGAGATCTCAGTGGGCGGGCAGGAACATAGGGTATCAACAGATTCCTGATGATCGGGGCCGAGAGGCCCTTGAGAATTTTGTAGGACAGACACAGCACTTTAAATTGGATCCTCTGCTTGACTGGCAGCCAATGGAGGGAACGTAGGGTGTTGGCAGCGGAACAAAACCTGGGCAGGCCCACCACAGCTCTGGCTGCCGCGTTCTGGACACGTTGTAGACGTGTAATTTCCGCCTGGTTCACCCCTACCAGAAGGGAGCTGGCGTAGTCAAGCCGGGAATCACCGTCGCCTGCAACACCAGCTGCCTGGTAGCGGCGTCAAAGAATTTCAGTGCTGGTCTGAGTCCTCGCAAAATGCCAAAACAACTGGCGGCAGTTATTTTGGTATGGGACACAAAACTAAGGGCAGGGTCTAACCAGACTCCCAGATTTTTAATCTCCGTTACCGGAGTCGGGGTAGGTCCCACTTCCGGAGGCCACCATTTGTCGCCCCAAAGTTCCGGTTTCTTGCCGATGATCATTATCTCAGTCTTTTTTGCGTTCAGCTGGAGATAGTTGGAATTCATCCAGCTGGCAAGCGCCCTCAGCCCATTCTGGAACCTGGGGGGGGTTTGTTATTAATATTACTGTCTTTTGTGTTGCAGGCGGAGTTACAGGGCGATCCAATGCAGGAAGGTACAGAGGGGTACCCTCTACAGGAGCACCGGAAGGGTGCGAGAGCAGAATTATCCCCAGGGAGATCCACGCTGTGATGGATCCTGGAGGACCGACGGTGCCCCGTTAGTCCTTCGGGCGGTTGAAGACATGAACAAACAGGGGTTGCCACAACGCTCCGCCCCCCGAGGGGGAGGGGCGTGAGCAAAGGGGCGGAATAGAGGTCCGCCGAAGGGAGGAGTTAGGCCTTCCCTCGAAACTGACAACGCCCCCGCGGTTAACACCTTGGGGGGTTATGGCTCATCAGGTGGGCGGGTCGCGAGAGGTGGCCTGCTCTTGGATCGCCCGTAAGATAACCCAACATGTTGGCATAATGTATGTGCTAATAAAGCTGCAACAACTTTCTCCATCAATTTGTGTTGTGTCGGTTATTGGTGGAGGGGTGTGTTGTATGAAGAAAGGTCTGGGTCTGGGCCGATATTGGCACTAAGGAGTGGGGGTTGCCACCAGCCGGAGAAGCCTGGGGACCATGACAATGGGAGAAATAGGCGGCGGGCCCGAAGAAGAAGAAGATGGGAGTGAGCACTGAATAGAGCCCGGTGCCCTGTGAGAATCAAGGTGGCTGAGAAGGAGAGCAGACCTGTAATAATTGACGTGGCGCAGTATTGTGTACGACGGTAAGTGAACAGAGGCTGAACTGCCGCAAGTGTGGGGGACGCAGCAGACGTGTACCGGCGAGTGCGCCATCACACACAATTGGAGATGACGGCCCTAGCCCAGCCATTTTGGTGAGGCTTAATCTGTTATATACAGGCCAGTCAACAGAACAGCGCATCCTATGAGCCCCTAATGATTAAAGACTCAGAATCGGACCCATAGGGAGGGCACCCAGGGACCATATGAGGGACCTGTACACCAGAGGAAGAGGAGGCCAGGGGAAGAGGCTGCAGAGAAGGTGACATGCACAATACACTGCTGGTCCTGCGATTGCCTCTACTGAAGGGTGCCTTTGCTCACAGTAGGTGACGGAGAGAAGTGTTTTGGCCCTCCGCCCACTTCAGTGGTCTCACAAGCACGGCACCGCAACCATGACAGGTGCGAGAAGTTCACGTTGCCCCCACCAGACAAAATTGGACAAGTACGCTGTGCCCAGAGATCAAACGGCCAATTCAGAGGGGGCAGATGCCTCCAGTCGCAAACAATGACTTCCCAAGCAGTAAACCTGGAACCTACATTGCAGGATGTCATGACTTCAATATAGGGGATCAAAGCAGACCTTGCAGGCAAAATTGACGTAGTAACTACGGAGGTGTCTCTGCTCAGAGCAGAGCTACTCAACATGAAGGAAAGAGTAATCGAAGTGAAGGGAACAACTGCTGGGCTGGTGGTGGACACAAAAACCCTGCAGAAGCAAGTCTGAGAACTAGCACAGACAACGAGGGAGCTAGAGGCCAAGCTGGAGGACCAGGAGGGGCGCTCCCACCACAATAATATCTGTATAATAGACTTACCAGAGAGGGTGGAGGGACAGGCTGTAGACCTGTTTGTCGTGGACCTCATAGCTAACTCACATCAGCCCATGGGCCTATCAAAATTATTTTCGCTGGAACGAGCCCACAGAATCCCTGGAGTATGGCAGAAGCCTGGAGCCATGCCACGACCCATAATTGCGAGATTATTTAACTACTGAGACAGGGATGTGATCCTTCAGGTGGTCAGGAGCCCTCACCACTCAAATAGGATAATGTCCTCATTACCTTCTATCCAGATTTTTTTGCAGAAAGTGCAACAGAGAAGACTAACTTTTCTGGACATTAAAAAGAGCCTATGTTAGGTACTCTGTGCTTTTCCCGGCAACACTTTGAGTGATGGCAAAGGGCAAAGTATGGTGATTTGATCTCCCAACAAAGCCCAGGATTGGTTAGACAACTGGAGGACAGTTACGAAGACACGGCACCAACAGCAGAATGCATCGAGGGAGGATGCAGTAGATCATGCTGGTGGGCCAGGATCGGGTGGCTGATCGAGAAAAAGGGACAGCTGTGCTGATATAGGATTATTGCTGCAGTGAGAGACACCAGGGGTTTGGGACCTTTGAGACCATATTTGGTTTGTCCTGACCTGGAGCACATGAAGTGCGATAGCATGATGGCCTATCGGTTGAAGACCCTGTATACAGATAAGACTTATGCTTCCTATATACAGCCAAATGTGATGTAATACTTTTGCACCTGCCTAGATATAAAACGTTCCAGCACCTACATCACATATATTAGTAGGTGGTTGGGGATGGACCGGCGGTCTCTCTGACGTTGAGCCGACCCCAGTTGGGATTGTTGTTTTGGGGCAACAGGCTCTCTGCAAGTTGGGGTGGTTGTTTTTGAACCTGCAGTGCAGCAGGGAGGGAGTTTATTCTCAGGGTTTGCAATGTTGGAGTGGCCACCAAAGAGATGGCACCGTTTTAAAGTTATACAAGTTGATAGCCTGGCAAGGTGTGCGAGGATGAAGTGGCATACAAACAGGAAATATGTGGCAAGGTAGACTCCTCACACACGTGGTATATGGGATACAGCCCCAGTGCTCAATCATATACTCATGTCAGAAATGGGCACCAATGAGTGCCGGACCTCCCCGGGACAGGGGTAGGACTACGGGTCCTGACCTGGAAGGTCAATGGGATACAACACAAGATAAAACGTACAGTGGTGCCACAATACCTCCTTAGACAGATTCCCGACATAGTACTAATCCTAGAATCTCACCTTAAGGGTACAAACTGCAAGGCGCTTGATAGGTTTGGATATAATTTAGCAGCACAAGCAGGCCTCGCCATAGGGTCGAGAGGGTTTGGGATCTTGCTCCGGACGACTCTACCCTTCACTCCCGGGAACATATGGCATGACCCACTGGGCAGATATGTGGCCATCAAAGGAAAATGAGAGGGCAAAGTGCTTAATCTCTGCTCCGTCTATTTACCACCAAGGCTGCACTTGGACACATTGAGGGAGTTGGGGCCTTGTTACTAGATCTACTGGATGAAATCATAATAATGGAAGGGGGCATGAATGCAATAATAGATCCAGGGTTGGAAAGGATATCAGCGACAGGTCGGGAGAATGGACAGGATACCCTAAAAGATTTTGTGGGTGAGATGAGGCTAGCACAGTTATGGAGAATGCACAATCCAGAGGACACAGAATATCCATTTCACTCCGCCCTACAAGTAGGGTACTCATGCTTAGATTATCTGATGACGCAAACAGTGCATGTACATTGGTTTACAGGAACAGTACATAAGGCAAGGGGAATTTCTGATCACTCGCTGTAGAAACCCACTTGAAAGGAGTTAATAGAGATTATACCATGCCCTCCAGAATGGACCTCTGGCTCTTTAAGGATAAACAGATTAGACACGAAATAGGAGAACAGATGGGACAATATTTCAGGGATAATGTTGGAACAGTGGACTCGTTGTGCAGGGTCTTGTGGCAGGGAGAAAGAAGGGGCAATGTATCCAACAGGACACATTAGAGAAGGAGATCCTACAGCTAGAAGGGAAGGCCATGGAATGTAGAAAGACAGTAGCGCAGGTTAGGCAGCCAATTTGACTCAAGCAAAATTAGTTAAAATATATAGTACAAGAGGAAGCCAAGAAACATGCCAGAGTGACCCAAAAGCGACTATACAAGGTTGGGTACAAGGCCAACAAGTTGTTAGCATGGCTGGAAAAGAAGGATAAAGAGCGCAGCTGCGATTAGAGATAAAGACTCCACAACAGAAGACTAAAATGACAGGTGCAAAATAGCTTCAGCATTTGCGGATCACTACAAGGCCCTGTAAAAATCAACATCCAATAGAACGGGGGAAGATTGTGAGGAGCTGTTCAGAGACCTCCCAGTCCCACGATTCTCCAACGAGGACAGGGAAGCATTGAACAAAGACCTCATGACAGAAGACATACTAGGGACCATGGGGGACCTAAAGTCGGGTAAATCGGCTGGTCCTGCCGTAATACCCATAGAATTCAACAAGGGAGTGGCATAGAAATTATCCCCACGCATGCTGGCTCAGTGGGGAGAGCTACCAGCAGACCAGAGATTGGCCACAATCATGGTAATCGCGAAACAAGGTAACCCATCAGAGTATTGTGGATCATACCATCAGATACATCTGCTTAACGTAAAGCTCAAGCTACTGGCAAAGGTATTGGCAAACAGGCTTGGGGTGGTTGTTTCCTATTTAATACACACAGACCACTCTGGGTTCTTGCCTCACAGGAGCACCAGGCTTAACCTGGGAAAACTATACAGAGTCTTACATGCTATTAGCGCCGACTCAGGGGGAGATGCGGCGCTACTGTTACTTGATGCATGTATGGCATTTGATAATATAGAATGGCCATACCTGCAGGCAGTACTGGAGAGGTTTGGATTTGGCCCTGTTTTTGTGTGTGGGTGTGGCTACTATACGTGGGCCAGCTAGCAAGTGTACGAGTGAATGGGGCCATCTCAACAGGAATACAGCTGAATAAGGGCACCAGGCAGGGCTGTCCACTCTCGCCCATGTTGTATGCTCTTGCGCTGGAGACCCTGGCGGCATGGGTCAGAATGGACCCATTCATCGGAGGAATAGGTGTGGACAGGGACTGGGACAAAAAGATATCTCTGTATGCCGATTACATACTGCTATATGTCACCAACCCTGTGTCTTCAGTTGGCCGAGTCATTCATATATTCCACATGTCCAGAACCTATTCGGGATACCGAATAAACTGGAACAAGTCCCTACTAAATGTACTGTCCGGCACGGCACTGAACCTGCCCTCTAGCACTCGTTCCTTAGAAATAAAAGATGCATTTAAATATCTAGGTATCATAATATCCAAAGGGAACAACCGATTCCTAGGAGAGAACTTGTCCCCCAACTAGATAGAGTACACAGAGATATTGTCCACTGGAGGAAGCTCCCACTGTCCCTAATAGGGCTTTCAGCTGTTTTCAAAATGAAAGCGCTGCCACAATACCTGTATGTACTACAGAAACCCCATGTAAAATACCACCTAGCTTCTTTAAACAGATAGATTCCTAACAGAGACTACTTTTATGGGATGGAGGCCAGGCTAGAATTGTGATACACTAGTTGCAGCGCAGTGTTTACAAGGGAGGGCTGGCAATTCCTCATATAAAAAAGTACTATTGGGCAGCACAACTAATAACCAATAATGAGTTGTTGTTTTCAGGAATAGAGGAACCAGCTTATAGAATGGATCAACACTACATAGGAGAGGGAGGCTACTTAGCTCAGCTGAATGGGGGAAGAGTGAGTGGTGCACTACCCCCACATACTAAGGTGACAATTCAAGTCAGGAGTTAAGCTAACACATTCCTGGGTTGGAAAAGCAGGTTGACTGAACGAATGCCACTATGGGTTGGCGACCACCTAAGGGAAGTGGGCCAACTAAAATGATTCCAACAATGGCAGACCATAGGGATAGAATACCTGGGAGACATGTGGAAAGGGAGTAAAATGATAGGCTTTAGCAATCTCAAAATAGAGTACCAGATGTCAGAGAAGGAGTTCTTACGTTACTTGCAGTTACAACATGCGCTAAAAGGACAGGTAGTAGATGGGGAACAAATAGCAGAATATAATCCACTTGAAGACAAGCTACTTATGGATCCCATGCTTGAAAAGGCTGTTTCATTCGTATATAAAAAGATAATGAACAATTCCCCTGAATCTTTGATGGCTCTTAGGGAGGCCTGGACAAGAGACTTAGAGACGTTGGACAATGATGATTGGTTGGAGGCGATACAGAGTCCAAGGTTGGTGGCGATAAAGGCCAGATTTCAGTTGATACAGTTGCGTATACTGCACAGATCATACACCTCCAAGGTGCTTCTGCACCGGATCAGGCAAAGTGACACTGACCAGTGTACACAGGAATGTGCGGAAGCATGAACATTCTTTCATATATTTTGGTGCTGCCCTAAGGTACAACAATTTTGGAAGAATGCCTTACACGTCTTGTCAGAAGTAAGTGAGCTGGAAGTTCCATGCGATGCCAAATGGCATATTATATGTGTGAAGGGTGAGGTTAAAAGGTCCGAAATATTTTAAAATATGGCTTACAACAGCGAGCATAGTTGCTAAACACAACATAGCAAGGGTGTGGGGGGCAAGTCAACCACTGAGTGGGACAAAATGGCAGGAAGATCTGGACTGGTGCTGCAATGCTGAAAAGGTGATGTTCCAGGGGAGAGGGTGCCCAAAGAATGGGACAAAATATGGGGAAGCTGGAAACACTACAGAGGACTTTAACTGTTGGCTAGCTAGCTGTGTGTGGGAAAACAGGAGAGATTACATACTGTAACACCCTGAAATGTACTAAACCATTCCTTGTTATGATGATCTTGCTTTGTATGCAAAAGGATGTAAAAAAGCGAACTTTGTAACAACACAAATCTGCAAGGTGTACTTGTTGACTTCCATGATGCCAGGTGCTGTTCACTTAATGAACAGATTACAAAAAAAAGAAAATATTGAGTAGGGACTGGAAGGAACAACCAGGTATCACAAATTATACTGTGATGGTTAGACAAGGGAAACAACAAAGAGAGAAAGGGGAAAAGATAGTAAGGGAGGGGGAGGGATGCACCAGTGGAACTGCTCAAAAGTAAAAATCAAAAACGAAATAGAAAAACAAACGCAAATAAATCTTAAAATGTTACAGGTAATAGAGGTGATATAATTGTATGCCCTGGAGTCCTATGCACAGTGTTGAACATAATTGGCCAAAGATCACCAGACTACAGTAGAGATAATTGGAGAGGAGTGGCAACCAGAGTGCAGCATGTGAGCGTGCTCTGACTGTTAGGAGAATGTAAATGCACTCACTGTCTTTCTCTTGCCCTTTTACACAGGTCTAGCACAGTTCACCAGATTGGAATTAATAGAACAAACTCTTTGGCATCCATGTGGCGTTAGCCTTTGCGTATTGACTAATAATATAGCACTGTCATATAGACATAATACATATAATGCACAATCCACATCATTACAAGTGTCCCGCAAATATGTATTTTGGATCTACATTTACCAATATCGGGGCATCCATAAATTGGTGTGGGGGCCTGAGGGAAAGTAACAGTTCTCATATATGACTTGAGAGACACTTAGAAATTGGAAATTACTGGGACAATCAGTATTGTTGGTCCTAGTTCAATGGTTATTGTGTATTGTTTGAACTATTGAACCCAGAAACACTAGATTCACAAAGTTGCCACAAATCTTTATTCTGACTTGGTCCTTATCTCCTGTTACCAGCTGTATTAGGATTAATGAAGATCTTACAATGAAACACCATAGAGGGGCATTTCTCTCTTGATCTAATTCTGCAAAGCTAATATCATTTTGGAATACAGATATAGATTAGGACAACTCTAGAAGTAGAGTCAGACAATATATGTTTTACTGACTTGTGAGAGTTTTTTCTCCCCTTTTCCATCTCATGTCTTCCCTTCATTTCAATAAATTCAAGATCCACATTAAAATAATCATGAACTGTGTACCTGTCTTGTGCGCATTAAATGTACAAAATTGAAACATATGTTACATGAGCCGTTATTTTACATTTGGTTGTTATTGCAAATGTATAGGCACTTATTAATGTAGTGGAAGGATATGTAAACATTTATTCAAAGAAAACTTCATAATAGTTTTCAAGTTGACAGACAATCTGAGGAATTTTGTAAAAGACAACATAATTTAGCGGCTTCGCATCCTAGAGGCCAGTCATTTTCATTTCTTAAAGCTTTATACGGTACATGTCAATAATGACCATAAAAGCACATAACACATACATATATGATCAACATTGCAGAGATAATCATTTATACACACATAGATTAAAACATCATACTTTTCCTGGCATTAATTGATTTATATAAAAAGGTGGCAGTAAAAAAGCAAACATCTGGGTTTTGCATATTAAAAATCAACTTAATTGCATCATTTACAGAACGGACTCCATATTTTATGAACATAGGTTTTAGATAGACAATACGTAAGTTTCTGTAAAGATTACATATTAAGAGAAAGTGCAATGTGCTTTGTTTGGATAGACTATCACATGGGCAAGGGCCAACCGGGTGTTTTTTTAGGTGTGGGAAAGCAACCAGGTGATGTACCAGCCTGAGCCTATGCCTAATAAGGACAAATCTATGTGACGGTCTTCGCACCTGAGTTAGGTATAATTGAAAACCTTCACTAACTATGTATTTGTTATAAAACATACAGGTAGACAATTAACCACTACTATTAGCCCGCCTCTTGGCTATGCAGGACATAAATATAATCTTCATCTCAGTTTTTGGAATTGCTACAGCAGCATACGGATCAACCAAAATATTTAAATCAAAGATTTCCTGGAAACTGTGTACTATATATTTTATCCTGGGGAATCCTAAAATGGTTATCCAATGCGAGACAGTCATTAATTACAAGTCTATTGAAGGCTGTCTTCTCCTTTTGCCAAATAGATCGCCAGATCATTAGAGGCCTTAGGGATATCAGATCTGACAGATAGTCAATTCCTAGTTCTCCGTGGGTTAAATCAGTTGGGGCTGAGGTTGGTAGACACAATAGTTTTTTGAGGAAAATATTTTCCTCAAATTGCAGACTGCCATCAGAACAGTATCCCCACACCCCAGCACCATATAAGGCGATAGACACACATCTAGATTGCTAGACCTGCATCATGTCTCTGATGCGTCTGTCGCCTATCTTTGCCGCAAATCTAAAAACCCCGTGAGCACTGTTGGACATCTTTCCACGAACATTGGTAATTTTATGCGACCATGATCTATCTTTGGCGAAGGTAATTTCTAAATAACAAAATTTGTCTACTTGTAGCACTCTCTCGCCATCTATAAAAAAGGTATGGGACCTCTTACGGCCTACCCCACAGATCATGGTGTGTTTTTTTTTTATTGATGAGCAGTTTCCTGTCCTTTATAAAGACAGAAAATCGATCGATTAAACGCTGAAGGCCAATGGGGGTCCTAGACAGTAACACGGCATTGTCCGCATATAACAATACCAGCACTTCAATCCCTTTTACCTGAGGAACATCAGCACTTATAGTTTTTAAAACTGTATCTACCTCGTTAATAAAAAGTGTAAAAAGCAGGGGGCAAGGACACAGCCTTGTCTAATGCCACTACTAACGCTAAATTTGGGGGTACACTCCCCTCTTACCCCATATCGGACGTTGGTTTGCAGGTTTTAATACAACCGGGCTAAAAAGAAGATTATTCCTTCTGGGGCCCGGGCTCTAGCAGCGTTGTCCATAGGGTGGAATGGTCCACCAGATCAAAGGCACTACTTAAATCTGAAAAGCAGAGATAAAGAGAGCCCTGTTTGGCCTGGGTATATTTCCTAATTAGCAGATCTAAGTTTATACACTGATCAAGTGTTTCACGCCCTTTCCTGAAGCCATATAGGGTATTGGCCAAGATCCCATTAGCCTCCGCCCATTCTTCCAGCCTTACCAGCAATATCCTACTCATGATTTTAACAGAGGAGTCTAATAGGGAGATAGGGCGGTAGTTTTTAGCATCCGACCTATCTTCCTTCTTATGGATCGGAATTATGATAGATTCTCCCCAGGTCGGTGGGACACTGCTACTCACAGCCGCATAGAATACAATTGTTAATAGGGGACTCCACAGCGACGGAGCCGCTTTATAGACATCTGTAGGAACCCCATTCGGCCCCTGGGCCTTCCCCCCCTTGCTGGCACTAATGCCTTTTTCTACCTCTGCTACAGTAAAATATAAAGGCACAATAGGCCAAGATCTACTGTTGGCACCGGAGGGGCAATGATTTTTGAATTTAATAGAAAAATGGGTTACCCAGGCCTCACTAGTAACATTGGACATAAGCTCTGGGATCGAATCATCTTTTAGGAAAGGGGAATTAACCATAGCCCAGAAGAGGGCAAAGTTAGACGTTTCCGCAGCCTGTGTCAATTTTTCTTAGGCCTCCTGTTGCAGCTCTCCCTTCCTGCGCTTGAGAGCGAATTTATAATCAAGTCTCAGCTGGGTTACCAATTTCTGATCCATTGGCCTGGTCGCTAATGCCTGCTTTAATTCGGTAAGTAATGCAATGCAGGTATGGTCAAACCATCCCTTACTATAGCTGGTTTTCCCTTTGCCAAACCTAGTAAAAAGTGTGTCTATTATTTTGTTAATGCCTCTAAAGTTCTCTAAAATACGTTCTGAGTCATTATCATTGTTCAGGATGTCATTAATTTCCACTATATTCCCTTTGACAATGGTTTTTAATACGGCCTCATATTTTTCTCCTTTCCATCTCAATATCATGCCATTGTGGTTCGATATTCTCCACAATTCCTATAATGGGGACAGACCTGCCTTCCCAAATAATAGTTACAAAAAATACAATTGTGGTCACTCAATTGGTTTCTTCAATCCTTGGGGCCATATAATATGGTATATTATTTGATGATACAATGACATGATCAATGATAGAGTTTGTGTTCCTACCCGTATACGTAGGAACAGTATGACCACAGTCATCATTTACATATTGAAAAAGTTCCATATCATGATCCGCCATAATTTTATTAAGTGACTCACCATAAATATCCTGGGGGAAGTGCAAATCATCCACTCCTGAATTACTTTTAACCCCACATGCCTTATGGGTAGACATAGCACAAGTAGAAATATTAAAATCACCCACCCAAAAAAAAATCAAAAATCAAATTTTCCTCTGCAATCAATTTCTCTATAGTGACCTCTAGATCATTCACAACTCGATGCTGCGTGTTGTCAAATATGTTATTGTAATAATTAACTAAAAGAATATTGTGGGCATGCTTCTCATGCAACCAAAGAATCTGTGAATGTGCCCCAACGTTCAAATACCTTTCCACAGTTAAGGAATGATTTATGTAGACCAGTATCAAAAGACCTCCCTTTGCTCTTCCAGACACAGAGCCCTGCGCTGATAAGTTATAAGAGACAAAACCATAATAGCTAATTAAATCCGTACACCAAGTTTCTTGGAAACAAATTATATCATATGATTTGATAAAATCCATCCAACCCAGTTTCTCCCTTTTAGAGGCCAACCCGGCAATGTTCCAACTAACAATGGATATCCCTTTATTGCCACAAGTAGTAATCTTCTCACGAGTAAGATCTCCTGTCGGGACTTCCATCGCCCTTTGCTCAGTTACATGACCTCCCCTTAAATCTGTAGCGTTGCTTGGATTGTCTACATACATAGTCCCCAGATCATCTAGTTTTTTCCCCTCTTTTCCATCAAGACTGTGAGAAACCGCCACTTCGATAATAGGGTGGTCCAGATTATGTCAGTCGTTTACATCTAGGGTGCTCAAGACTTGAAACCGATTTGATACAGGTACCTCAAAAATTGGATGTATGTCAGGGGATCTACCAGGGTGAAGAAAACCTCTATTTACTCTATCATTTGATTGGTGTGTTAAATGGCTATAGAAATAGCCAAGTGGGCGTGATGTGATAATTTGTTCAGTACATGGGAACGATGTTGCTCTTATCAAGGAGGTTGTGGCATAGTGGGGGGTTTTAAAATGAATAATAATGCAATCACCCTTGATACTTTATTAGAATTTCCAATACAATTGACCCTTCTTGCAGTAAGGATCTGATTGGAGCAAATTACGGGGGAACCCACATTGACGGTTAAGCCAAGATACCGTTTTATTTTTAAGAGATTCGTGGGTCTCCAACTGATTTGAATTCATATTTTGATTCAAAGGTGGAACATTCGTTAAAACAGCCACATACGGAGTACAGCCGGGCGGTAGGTTAATAGTATTACTGCTCTTAACTTCATGGATTGTCTTTTCCCTCCTAAGTTCAAGTGCTGTATGACTCTTCTCCCCACTAGTGGTGTGGCTATTAAGTTCCACTGTGGTTGTCCTAGCCCTCCCCCTGCTGCATTGAACCTCGGGCTTGAGTGTTTCCACGGTGGCATTACTAGATCTACATTCTTCCTTGGCTTTCAATGAAGTTTTTACTAATTTGCTTTGGACAGATATCTTTCCACCTAACCTTGTGACCTCTCTAGTCAGATTGTCTAATTTTTCGGTCAGAGGTTTAATAAAACTTCCAATTTTAGCAACAAAAATGTTAAGTAATTGCTCAATCTGCCCGTCATTAACAACCGCAGTACTAGTGTTACCCAGTTGCTCATCTATACTTGATACATGTGTAGGTAATGTTTTAACACCCTTACTGATATTAATTGGACCCCGTTTCGTTTGGGTTTTTCTACATCCCCGTCTAACTTTAGGGAAAGGCGACCTTTGAATTGATCAACCGGTATTATTGGTGTTAAGCCAATAGATGACACAGCACCTAAGCTATTGGGCTCCCTGCTAGCTACAAGGTGTTCTACGAGGTGTTCTGGCAGGGACATTAGGAGTGTTGCTGGTAAGCTACCTAGATCCAGCGAAAGTCGCTGTTCCGCTCTTACTATTTCATCGTTGAGTACATTCACTGCTCTAACAAGGTAATTATCGAGGGTTGCACTTGCATGCTCAACAGGGGTTTTATTTCCCTTCTGGTTTGACATAATTAAAAGGAGAAATCACAATTTTGTTAAAAGAAAATTAAATGAACTATGTACACAAAGCTAATGTAATTCAATGTTAAAAAAGGGCCGCACGAACACTTAAATGATCTAGTCCACGGCAGAAAGTTCAATTAGTCCTTACCCAAAGGGTGGCACTTGATAGTCCTTCTTTGTTGCATGGGCGATGTCTCTATATTGCAAAATGATGAATAGAGACCAATAGGACTAGCCCAGCCCAGCCTCGACAGTCTCGGACGGGCTCAAACAGGCCCGCCCTTGGCCCGGGCTTCGCGAGGGAGGGGCAATGAGCAGCACAGGTGGTAGTGGTGGCTCCCTCAGGCTCCAGGCAGGCAGCAAGGGACCCGGCACACAAAGACCGCTGCAAGTGGCTCCCGTGGAGCGGGGGCCGCGAGCGGTAAAGATGGCTGCGAGGGAGGGGCAATGAGCAGCACAGGTGGTAGTGGTTGCTCCCTCAGGCAACCAGGCAGGCAGCAAGGGACCCGGCACACAAATACCACTGCGAGGCCAGTCAATTTTCATGCACTTTTCTAAGATTTAAAGTTGATAGTGAATGCCAATTGATTTGCTTATTGTAATGTACCAAATGAATATAATTAGCACTTTTTGGGCCCTGCATAAAATGCGTCTTGCTTTGTCAGATTTGGATGAAACCTATTGTCTCTGCACTGAGTTTTACTTGCCATAACAATAAAAAAATAGAGACATACATGTCTGTGATTTTTGATTGCATTTGTCAAAGTTTATTAGTAAATAAGCACTATTTGTCCTCATTTAACTATGTCCCCCTTGATGGGACTGCACCATAAATATTTTTAGAATAGAAATGATTTTGTTTGTGCATTGCTCTATGTAAGTTAGCATGTGTGGCATTATTTTGTATCTGGGTGCCATTTTGAATCAAGATGGAAACTGATCCTTTGCCATTACATAGAAATGGCCTCTTCGAGGTATTGTTTTTTCAAAGCTGAGTTTTGCTACACTAATGAATGCACTGTTCTTATTAGTGCATACCTTTCCTACTGGGTAGAGGTCTTCTCCTACTTGTCTAGTGGCAGGGATAGCCGGAGCGAACTTGGATAGTAGATAGTGTTGTCCGGGTTAAAAATCAAAATTTACTCCCTGTTTTTCTCTGTTCAGCTGTATCTGCTTGGAAAATTCCATTGTAGCATGCCTTCATTAGTTCTGAAATGTACATAATGTATCTTTATGTTTGCTGATGTCAGTCCCTCTGCAACACTCCTAGCGACTTAGCAGACCCGGCTCCACTCTGGGTGTACCTGAATAAACAGTTATGGGTTTGTATTCTCTACTGTCTGACTGACTCTTCATTTGGTGTGGAAGGCTGAGAGGTGGTCGTGAGTGACCCGGGTGACCCTAATCGGGCCACTTCCTTCAGTATGTTGAGTAAGCAAATTATTCTAAGAGTCTGTCAAAGTCCATTCAGACCCATAAAGTGTTATTGAAAATATTTACAATTTAAAGATTTTTTGATCCTCCCCCTTTACCCTTCCACCTCGCCCGCACCTCGTTTGATCTCATTTAACTCTAAGATCATTGCACTGGAAATGACTTGCCAATAACCTTCTAAATGTCATGCAGGGCCATTAGTCAGAACTGAAATGTATTAGCAAAAAAAATCAAGATTTTAGGAGCAAGCTAAACTTGCTAAGTCACCAGCAAATTTATTGAAGATCCATGATGTTGCATTAAAGTTGTTAACATATTTGAGGAAAGGATATGGCCTTACGGCTGGAGCGGTGCACATGGAAGCTGGGGAACTGTGTTCGAGTCTCGGCAGCGACGCTTAACATCCTGGGATTCTGGGCAAATCATTTAATCTCCCTGTGCCCAACAAAAATTAATGTGTCCCCCTGTAACGTAACTGGGGCTCATGTAAAGCGATCTGATACCTTTGGGTCAAGTTTGCATTACATAAAACTCCTGAATAAAAAATAATGATTCTGCTCCCTTTATGTTTTTTTCTCCTACCCGGTTGTGCGTTAAACGGTATATACTTGTACTGGATGTTAGTTGTTGGGCAATGTCAGAGGATGACACATGTGGCAAATGCGTTCCTGCTATTTAATCCACTATGGTTTTCCGCTTATGACTAGCCAGTTATTGGACATTTCATGTGAGATCAATTGATCCTCTAAATTACTTTGTGCATGTAAATGTCAGTAACACTGGCCCTGGAGACATACAGTCAAGTAAAACAAGATTTTTTCACGTTGGGAGGACATGGTAATCACACAATTCATACACTCACCTCACTCTATCAAAATCACTTTCTCACTTATAACCAGTCAATTTAATGCTTGGCAAACACTTAACAAGGAAAAACTTAAATTATGTTAAAAAGTGTACATTTTATTTTTAAATAAAAAACATATGAATCCATATACAATATCATAAAAAACACAAGTACAATTACACTGTCAACAAATGGTCTGAATTAACTATATATAAAGACAAAGCCTGTTGTCTTTTTAAAATTTCTCCATTGTCCACATTAGGTGGTTTTATTAATTGTACTTTTTATGATATTGTATATGGATTCATATGTTTTTTATTCTTGTTTTACTTGACAGTATACTGGTGCTCTATTTCCTATTGGGTTTTACCGAGCCCCTCTCTTTTTGTTGAGGATCCTGGAGACATACACCCAGAGTCTAAGTAAATAAACATCCACAGTGTCCCAAAATTTCAGATAGGGATTTATCCACAAAGGGTCCATCCATGCTAGGCAACCAGCAGATTCCATTGCTTTTCTCTTTCTCCACCTTGTGCATGGGCTTTTAACTGAGGCTAGAAAGTTTAAACATGCATTTGCAATGCATTAGGTCTCACAATTGTCATATTTTGAGCTATTGTCATTGTGTTTTAAAAACAAATAATAAAAGGCATTGTTATTTATAACAGTTCAAAGTTTCTAAAATGTAAGACCTTTAACTATAATACAGAATATTAAACCATTAAAGTTCCTTGTACAAGTACACCCACATACTTACAGTTACAAAACACTGCAAATAAGGAGGCACTCTAGCTAAAAAAAATGGTAAAAAATGTAGCATTTCAAAAACTGACCTCCAGTCTGCACACAGCATGCAGCATTACACCTACCCATAAAAGCGTTTTTGTGCAGTGTTGGAAACATTCTGAACATGTCGTACATCTGAGCATTGCATTCTGTAAACTTTGATAAAGTGCTGTGCACAGGTAGATGACGCTGTCTAGCTCCTATTTTGGGATCTTGAAAATGCTAAGAAAAGTTTTAACTTGGATCCCTCTGGATGCAAGAAAGACTCTGATTCAGGCGCTGATTGTGAGTAGGCTGGACTATGGGAATTCCCCTATTGGTCGGGGCCAGAGAAGAACTGTTCTCTAGGCTCCAGGTACTGCAGAACACCACAACTAGAATGGCTTTGAACAAACCTAGACGCACCCCACCCCGCCCCCTGCTGCAGTCCCTACATTGGCTGCCTGTTAAGTGAAGAGCAGTCTTTAAATGTTTGCCCCTGGTGTTCAAGGCAAGATAAGGCCTGGGTCCGGCATATCTAAAAAAGAAGGTAAGAGCGTATGTGCGGGGGCGTCAATTAAGATCCTAGGCAAAATCTCTTAGTCCCGTGCAAAATCAACAAAGTGAGAATGGGAGGGCGGGCTTTCTCATATCTGGCGCCCTTCCACTGGAACAGGCTACCGGAAGCATTACAGGGATGTACATCCCTGGTTTACTTCAAAAAGAGCTTAAAGACCTGGATGTTCTAGGAGCCTAGGCCCTCCAATGGGCCTGTTTTCTCTGTATTGCCGGACACCAAGAGATCCCCCTGGGGATGATTAGTTGCGCCTTGCAAAAGTTAAATAAATAAAAAAATACATTTTACAATGGCATTGTAACAAATACTATACAGGTAACACCACAAGATTTTGTGGGCTGTTAGTGAGTGATGCTACACATCAGTGTTTAACCCTATCTGCCGTGATAGGGTCGTCACCTTGTGGCATCCTAATGAGAGACTGGAGTAAGATCGTAGAGTTCCAGAAAGTAATGACTGTAGTTTAGGTGGAAAACTGTTGTGTAACATTAAAAGTCTGGCAGAGGGTGGAAGCCATTTTAGGCAGCCTGCTCTTTTGTGCCCCTTCTGCAGGGGGGTTAGCAGCAGCGACGGGAACACACCTTTAGTTTTGAGGTGTGGTGCAGAAAAAAGAAATGCGCACGGCCTCCCTTACAAACTCGCAGTTCCTCCCATTGACGGACAACTCTCAGAATATCTACAGCCATTTGAATTTGAAAAGCTACTCGGCGGCGCTAATATTATTGACGAATTACATCCTTTAAATGATCAACAACAGAAGATGAACCTGATCCGAGGTGCATTCACAGATGATGCTTGTAAGTAACTGACATTGACAGGTGATTTGCGTACCTGCTCCTACGCAGTACTTTTAATGGGAACTTGTTTTAGCTGCGCGTCGTCAGGCATGGTAATAAAATCCGCTTTAAAATTCTCAATGGTCTCAAGTCCCCCAACGATGCATCCCCAAGACCACATTTATTTTCTTCCTCAGCACTGCCGTCTAGGAAATATCGATGAGTTTGTTATGTGTATGTCGAAACTAATAGTTACAGATATGTAAATGTAAATGTTGTATACTTGTAAAGCGCACAGCTGCCCACACCGCGGGCGACCCGGCGCTGTATACCGCTGGGGAACCCATCCTGGCTTTCCCTGTGAGATGGTCCCTTCTGGGCACCCCCAAGGTGAGACCAGGCATCCCCGGCGTTGAAGGGGCCTTTGTGAAGATTAAGCAAACTATTGCCCAGAGTTGCAGAGTGGGACCCAAGGTTAGAGTAGGCGCTGAGGCGAGAATTATCAGGCCCGCGGACATTTTGACCCAAGACCCTAGATACAGTTGTTTCTCCGTGACTAAAGCTCAGGGTGTATGATTCTTATACACCATTAATCAGATTCATTCTGCATCCTTCTCCGAAATGTCAAGGAGCAGACCCTCTGCAAGATTATGCCCAAGGAGGAAGTCCTGCTGCTCTAGAGGAAAGAAAGTTCACCCTTCTTTGTACAGTGTTTTCTTCATTCTGTATCTTCTCCCTGTTTTCTGTAAATGCATCTCGACACTCCCACTTTGACCACAAGGCTTTGTAATGCAACAGGTCCCGCTTTTACGCAAGTTTAAGCTATCAGCATCGTAAATGACAATGCGTTTTATTTATGTTTAAAAAAAAACAGAAATAAAAGGCATTGTCAATTACAATGGCAATAGCTCAAAACCACGTAAATGTGCGACCTATTGCATCATGCCCCACATTAAAATGTTCCAGTGCCGCCCATGAACTTGCAAGTGACAAAGAAAAATTAAAAAACGCAACCTGTAATGTTTTCTCGACCTCAGAGGAGCACAGAGCATGTGTTGGCATTTATATTACAGCGGCCTAAAGCATGGTCATCCACAGGGGGGGGCAAGGAGGGGCGCTTGCCCCCCCCTGGAGCGCCCATGTGCACAAATGCATCCCAGAGGGAGGCCTGATGCCAGGCTCATCCTAAGGCAGGACATCATCCAACCATCCGCCTTAATTTTAGGCATTGCAGGGAACAGAGATGTTCCCTGCAAAAGGCCTTAGCTCCCTGAACGGGCTACCTCACACTCCCCTGTGCACAAGAGCAGCCCCATCCCGCCCATTACCATTCTGTGGGGGGCTGATTGCCACACAGCATGTGGTGGCCTCCTCCAGCCTCAGTCCAGGGCAGGGCATTCTGTCACATGGAAGTGCAAAAACGCCCATGCTGCTGCTAGGTGAGAATCCAGTTAGCCAAAGGAAGGCTGTGAAAGAAGTTGAAAGGAAAGGATTATAGTTATAGTATAGCAGCCATGGTTGTTGCTTTTTAATTTTATGCAACTAACAATCATAGACCAAGCCAGTAGTTCTGGCTTGTTGTAGGTGTAACATTACTTGTTCCAAGTGTAACGTTACTTGTTGTATTATATAGCTGGAACAATGACAGAAGCAACAAAAATACCAGTCTGGGTGAACATTATATTACGCACAGATTTTTAGCTTATGTGTTTTAAGCCACGCATTTTATTACATCAAACACCCTTTTGGAGAGACCCCCCTAGTTTTTTCCTCCCACTTAACGCTCTGGAAACAACACCATGTCAGTCGCCCCCCGTCAAGGCACTGTGTATCATGCATGACTCATGCCTTCCACTTTTTCAGATTGCCTATGTGCAGGGGCATAGGGAACCCTGCTCCACCCCACCCCTTGCTTTAGGAACTACAGCAAGGGTGGAGTTCTTGATAGATCCCATAATTATTGTGAAAAGGTGAGTGAGTAAGTAAGTGAAGAGATGGGTGGATAGATGGCTGGATAGATGAGTGAAATGATGGATGGATGGATGGATGGATGGATGGATGGATGGATGGATGGATGAATTTATAAGTGAAAGGGTGGATTGATGAATTGATAAGTGAAAGGGTGAATGGATGGACAGATGAGTGAAAGGGTGGATGACGGGCGAGTGAATGGGTGGATGGATGAGTGAAATGATTGATGGATTGATGAATTGATAAGTGAAAGGGTGGATTGATGAATTGATAAGTGAAAGGGTGAATGGATGGACAGATGAGTGAAAGAGTGGATGTAAGGCTGGATGAGTGAGTGAAAGGGCGGGTAGATGGACAAAAGGATGTATCAATGATTGAAGGAGTGAAAGGGTGGATAGATGAGTGAAAGGATCGATGAATGATAGGTTCAATGGATGGATTCATGAGTGGATGAGTAGATGGATGGGTGGGTGGATGGAAGGATGGATGGCTAAGTGAAAGGGGAATTGAAAGAGGAAGGGGGATGGGTAAATGGATGACTGAACGGGTGAATGGCTGGATAGATTAGTTAATGGATGGATGGGTGGAAGAGTATATGGATAAGTGTATGGATGGATAGGGTAGATGGATGAATGATGGATGAGTAAAAGGATGGTGAAGGATAGATTAGTGAAATGATGAATGGAAGGAAACGTGATAGATAGGTTGGTAAATGGATGAATATGGACATTGTTGGGCACACAGATGGAAGGAAAGAATCAATGGTGAAAGACTGAATGATGGATGAAAGACTGAATGGTGGATGAAAGTATGATTACACATTGTAAGCCCCATTATCTTAAGCAACATTTCCTATACATTGAGTTTCCCAAGAGTGAATGTCTCTTTTTAATATGAGTGTTGTAACGCACTCCAAAACTCTACCCACATACTTTGGATGAGTAGCACACAACAGCTTCAGCACTCAACCGACGAACGCCACGACCGAACCACCGCCCCCCACCACCACCCTCCGCGCCTGGACTCCGATCAGCACCGAAGACACCGTCCGCACGATGAACTCCATCCACTCCGGATCTCCGACCGACCCCTGCCCTCACCACGTCTTCAACAAGGCCGACGCTGTCATCGCACCCCACCCCACCTGCGGGACATCATCAACACCTCCTTCGACACCGCCACCTTCCCGGAGAGCTGGAAGCACGCCGAACTCAGCGCCCTACTTAAGAAGCCATCAGCCGACCCCACCGACCTAAAGAACTACCGCCCCATCTCGCTGCTCCCGTTTCCTGCAAAAGTCATCGAGAAGACCGTCAACAAGCAGCTGGCCGCTTTCCTCGAGACAAACGGATCCCTCGACCTCTCACAATCTGGCTTCCGGGCCAACCACAGCACCGAGACCGCCCTGATCGCAGCCACCGATGACATCTGAGCGCTGCTCGACAACGGAGAAACAGCGGCCCTCATCCTCCTCGACCTTTCCGCGGCCTTCGACACTGTCTGCCACCGTACCCTAGTACGGTGATGGATCAAGCCCTGATCTTTGGACTGGGTAAGAGTGGTCTGTTTAATTCAGACACTCTGTTCATCACCACCCCCTTTTCTGAATCATTTTGTCCACCATAAGCGTGGAAGGGTATACTCAGATGTGAGTCCCTTGCTCATTGCACCATCAGGATTCAAGCAAGCCGGGCCGAAGATGTCTGAAATGCCAGAAACCGGTCCCCGGAAGCTTGTTTCCTTCCCAGTATAAGAATTGGCTTGGTAGTTTGGTTTGCCCTGTTCCCATCATGCACTGGGACAGGAACAGACTAATTTGCATGTAGCCAGGTTCTGAGCTGGGATGGTGCAGTGAGCTAAAAAACGGTGATGGATCAAGCCCTGATCTTTGGACTGGGTAAGAGTGGTCTGCTTAACTCAGACACTCTGTTCATCACCACCCCCTTTTCTGAATCATTTTGTCCACCATAAGCGTGGAAGGGTATACTCAGATGTGAGTCCCTTGCTCATTGCACCATCAGGATTCAAGCAAGCCGGGCCGAAGACGGCTGAAATGCCAGAAACCGGTCCCCGGAAGCTTGTTTTCTTCCCAGTATAAGAATTGGCTTGGTAGTTTGGTTTGCCCTGTTCCCATCATGCACTGGGACAGGAACAGACTAATTTGCATGTAGCCAGGTTCTGAGCTGGGATGGTGCAGTGAGCTAAAAAACGGTGATGGATCAAGCCCTGATCTTTGGACTGGGTAAGAGTGGTCTGCTTAATTCAGACACTCTGTTCATCACCACCCCCTTTTCTGAATCATTTTGTCCACCATAAGCGTGGAAGGGTATACTCAGATGTGAGTCCCTTGCTCATTGCACCATCAGGATTCAAGCAAGCCGGGCCGAAGACGGCTGAAATGCCAGAAACCGGTCCCCGGAAGCTTGTTTCCTTCCCAGTATAAGAATTTGCTTGGTAGTTTGGTTTGCCCTGTTCCCATCATGCACTGGGACAGGAACAGACTAATTTGCATGTAGCCAGGTTCTGAGCTGGGATGGTGCAGTGAGCTAAAAAACGGTGATGGATCAAGCCCTGATCTTTGGACTGGGTAAGAGTGGTCTGCTTAATTCAGACACTCTGTTCATCACCACCCCCTTTTCTGAACCGTACCCTAGTACAGCGCCTCAGCAACGTCGGAATCCAGGAGAAGGAACTGGAGTGGATCATCTCCTTCCTCGCCGGAAGGACACAGAGAGTCCGTCTCCCTCCGTTCAGATCTGAAGCCACCGAAGTCATCTGCGGCGTCCCTCAAGGCTCCTCGCTCAGTCCAACCCTCTTCAACATCTACATGAGCCCCCTCGCAGACATCGCACACCAGCACAACCTCAACATCATCTCCTACGCCGACGACACCCAGCTGATCCTCTCCCTCACCAACGACCCCGCCACTGCCAGAGCCAACCTTCACGAAGGGATGAAAGAGGTAGCCGAATGGATGAAGAACAGCCGCCTGAAACTGAACTCGGACAAGACAGAAGTCCTCATCCTGGGATCCTCACCCGCCGCTTGGGACGGCTCCTGGTGGCCCCCCGTCCTAGGCAGCGCACCCAAACCAACAGACCATGCACGCAACCTGGGCTTCATCCTGGACTCCTCCCTCTCCATGACCAGACAAGTCAACGCCGTCTCCCCGTCGTGCTTCAACATCCTGCGCATGCTACGTAAGATCTTCCGGTGGATCCCCACCGAGACCAGGAAGATGGTCACCCAGGCCCTCGTCACCAGCCGTCTGGACTACGGCAACTCCCTCTACGCCGGAACCACCACCAAACTCCAGAAGAGACTCCAGTGGATCCAGAACGCCTCAGCACGACTCATCCTGGACATCCCCCGTCGCAGCCACATCTCCGGACACCTGAGAGACCTGCACTGGCTCCCGGTCAACAAGAGAATCACCTTCCGTCTCCTCACCCACGCACACAAAGCCCTACACAACCAAGGCCCAGGATACCTCAACAGCCGCCTCAACTTCTACGCTCCAAAACGCCAGCTTCGATCGACCAGCCACGCCCTCGCCGCCGTCCCCCGCATCCGAAGAGCCACCACAGGGGGACGGTCCTTCTCCTACCTCGCCGCCAAGACATGGAACTCCCTCCCCACCGACCTACGCCTGACCCAGGACCACCTCGCCTTCAGGAAGCAACTCAAGACCTGGCTGTTCGAGCAGTAGCGGACCCCCCTCCCCCAGCGCCTTGAGACACTCTGGGTGAGTAGCGCGCTATATAAATGCGATGATTGATTGATTGATTGATAGCACTATAGAAGAAATTAAATACACATGAGAGAGGGTCTATGTGAAGATGAGGGGCACCATTGGAGGGTGGTAGCAAGGCCAGTCTGGCCAGACCGGGCATCATGTGTTTTCAATGGGAGCTGGAAAGGTGGGGGCAGTTTTGTTACCACAGAGGACCTGCACAGTTGCTTAAAGCTGCACGCATACTGACAAACCATGAAGTGCACAATTGTCTCAACCTAATATAAACTTATTTTCCCTTGTACTTTAGTGGTTGTCTATTTACTTACTTACATCAGAGAAGGTTGCGCAATAGTATATGTCGGTAAACCATACATTTTGTCCTGAATTTTGACCCGCTGTCCTGAATTTTTATACTTACTGTCCTGAATTTGCACCCATGCCAGTTGGCTTGTAAATCTGCCCTGTAGCGTTCAGCTTTTGGGATGCCAGTGGGGTCATTTTATGGTTCAGGGTGGTTATGGGTTTTGGGGTGCCAGGGGTAATTTTAGGGTTTAGGGTGGGTATGTGTTTTGGGTTGCAAGGGGGGACATTTTAGGGTTCTGGGCGGGTATGGGTTTTGGGGTGATAGGGGGACAAATTTAGGGGTCATGGCAGGTATGGGTTATGGGTTTTGGGGTGCCAGGGGGCTAATTTTAGGGACCAGGGAATGTATAAGTTTTAAGGGGCCAGGGGGGTAATATTAGGGCTTATAAGTGTGCTCTAATTGTTGTCCAGTTTCAAATGCAGAATTCACAACTTTTTTTTCTCAGCTTGGTCTGAGCAATACCCTATCCTGGTTGTCTGTCATTTTAGCCTCTCCCCTATTGATTAACATTAGCCACGCCCCTTCGCTTGCCAGGTTAACCCCCCCCCTGAAAAATTTCTGCAGATGCCCATGGCCTCAAGTGAGACCAGTAAACAGCAGCGCCGATGCTGGCGCCTTGGCAGCCGGGAGTCGAGCGGCGGGGTTGCGGTGGCAAGAGGAATGCTCCCTAGTGGTAGAAATAGCAAGTAGTTCACAATGGAACAACTAACCAGCTACAGCATAAGGGGACTGTAGTTGGCCGGTGCTTCTGGGTCCAAAACAGAAGTGATGAATCGGCAGAGACAACTAATGAATTGCAACCAAAAAATACCTACGCAGGAATGAGCCGATGGTAAGCACAGGCAGAATTTACCTTTGGTACAGTGCTTACAATAAGTCTTGCAGACAGCGCACGCGTTGTCAAGGCTCGACCTAAAAAT
The DNA here is from genome assembly GCF_964263255.1 of Lissotriton vulgaris. Lineage (NCBI taxonomy): Eukaryota > Metazoa > Chordata > Amphibia > Caudata > Salamandridae > Lissotriton > Lissotriton vulgaris. The sequence goes on from NC_141693.1 coordinate 491,864,897, forward strand.
GGCCATCACTGCCCAATCCAAAGATGATACTCATATTTAACCCCTGGTCCATCTATCCCTTACAGCTTCATGAAATGTTTCAATATGGCGACATCCAGTGCTCACAAATCTCAGCTCTCAAAGAGCTTTAGGCCGACCTTCAACTGTTGCTGCCAAAGAAGGTCCTTCCCAACAAACCTTCAAACGGGTCTTCTAGAGAGAATGCATACAGAAGCCTGGCTGCTCCAGTATTACTTCTCTGAAAACGGCTTGCCCAGCCCTGTTCAGGCAATTTGTATGCATTTAACCTATGTCGATTTTGCCACTACTGTCTTCTTCTCCCAGGAACAGACTTTCCCAAATGGGCCTATTGTGTGGGGAAGGCTTTGGTCTACGATATGACAAGCAGACCAATTAACTTGGTAAAGCAGAATAGTTCAAGCAAAGAATCTAATTAAGTGCCGATTCAGAGAATTATGACCAAAGCCCAAAGTACATGAACAAGTGAAAAATGGCCAAATTAATATTAAATAGAAAGATACTTTAAACTCTCCTTTATGTTTAATCAATGAGATGTTGTTATTTTGGACCAGGTTTTGCCTACAATGTAAATCACGACTCTTAAATTGAAACACTACTGATTTACATTATAGTCAAAAAATAAATGGGGATTTTTTTTTGAATGAGCAATTAAATTATAAGGCACAGGACATAAACACTTTATTAAAGGTCCCAACTGTGACAGGTTACTTGTGCACAGATATGTCTCTGTGTTAGTCAGTAATTCCAGTCACTCAGCCCACATACGTTGCACACACCCACAACCCAGAGCACTAAGGAGTGTTGGGCGCACTATTAACAGCTATACACAGTGGGAATGGGTACACATGGGGGTTGCGCGGAGGACCTGGACTCACAACCAAACGCTCTTGTCACTGCCACATACCATGTACAGAGGGACTGATGCCCCATTTACTTGCAGACCCTGCAGTTACGTGCAGGGTTTAGCCATATGTCAGGACCTATGGCAAGTCCTGCTGCTCACAACCAAATGCCATGCACAGCAGGTTTACCAGCCCATTGAGTGCTGGGCACAGAGGCCGCAGGCCAATCTTTGATGCATTTTACTGAAAGTAATGTGCAGCACCAGATTGGCCACTGGTGGAAGGTTGGACCAAGTGCCAAGCCGTGGGACAAGGCCTAAAGCCAACACTGACTGGCCGACAGGCTTTCCACAGAGGGAGATTGCTTTTAGATAGTCTTGTTTTAATATCTCCTAAACAAATACAAAAAGTAACTCAAAATACAGTTAGATTGAAGTTATGTCTAGTTTCAAGAACAAAACCTGAGCATTTGTCTTCTGAAATTCGCTTATAAAGAAACACAGCTGAAGTGTAGTTAGAAAATAGAACCCAAATCCCCTAAAATTCTAATGTGCTACAAACCATAGCTTGAACACCTGCCAGGAAAACCCTGCGCACATTTGTTGTGCGAGTTATGATTTGCATGACATGGATGCGAACCATGGAACTAACAACAGCTAACTAGACAGACAGACAGACAGACAGGCAGGCAGGCAGGCAGGCAGGCAGGCAGGCAGGCAGGCAGGCAGGCAGATAGATAGATAGATAGATAGATAGATAGATAGATAGATAGATAGATAGATAGATAGATAGATAGATAGATAGATAGATAGATAGATAGATAGATAGATAGATAGATAGATAGATAGATAGATAGATAGATAGATAGATAGATAGATAGATAGATAGATAGATAGATAGATAGTCCTCATTAACGGTATAAAGGTATCTGTTCGACAAACCTTGAAACATGTAACAGCGCATTCTGAGAACTCTCAGCTACATTCATCATTGTCCCGTTTTGCGAGTCCTTAATAGCGATTATTAAGGAATCGCTATTAAGGACTTGCAAAAAGGCATTCATGTAGGAATCGCTAAATAAATTGCGATTCCTACACATTCCTTATTTGCCATTAGCAAAATGCTAATCGCAAATAAGGAATAACCCTATTCATTCCTATGGGAGTTATTCCTTATTTGCGATTAGCAATTTGCTAATCACAAATAAGAATGCGATTTCAAGGGTGCCAGGGGTGTCCAAAGGACACCCTGTAGCACCCCTGAAATGTAATCTACATTGGTCTTGCGCACAAGTTTTCGCTATTTACCACGAGGTTTGACCTCGCGGTAAATAGCGGCCCGAAATTGCGATTTCGCAATTTAAAAATGGTTAATGAATTGCATGTAAGGAATCTCAAATAGAGATTCCTTAAATGCAATTCCTCGCAATTTAGCGAATTCGCAATTACCGATTTTTGCATTTGGGATGATGAATCACAAATGCAAAAATTGCGCTCGCAAAGGGCCAGATTCTCAGAATCTGGCCCTTTGCCAGCACATTTTTCAATGATGAATCTGTCTGCATGTCCTGAAACATTTTGCGAGTGACAACAGTGATTTCCATGGTAACTCCACGGGGCCTATTATTAACAACTAGCGATATTTATTGCTAAATAAGCTTAGCGACATTTATTTTATCGCCGCGCATCGCCGGATTTTATCGCAGAGATAACGTGCTATTAGCAACCTTTATCTCCAATGTGATAAAATATCCGGCGATAGCGGCGAAATGCGTGAATATCGCTGGAAATCCAGCGATATTCAGGCATTAACGCCAACAGGGTCTTAACCTGAATATCCAACTCCCATTGGATATACAGGTTAAGAAGTGGTCTGTGCAGCCATTAGTTTTCAGCGATATTCGCTCTTAGCGCAAATTTTTTAATTGCTACGCTTGTGTTGTTAATAGGCGATAGCGATGTTAGCGACTGATTTCAGTCACTAACAGGTTGGGTACGCCCACTATGCATGTCATTAGCGATAAATATCGCTGACATGCAAAACGGGCCCCAAACCGCTCTCTAGCACCTAAAAGCTGTCGCTAACTGATGTTAGCGACAGCTTGCCAATAGGGCGATGAAATTATCGCCGCTTTGCAGCTGAACACGGCCGCAAAAGTGGCGATAATTTCATTTTGCCTGCCTTGGTAATATGCTCCCACATTCTTCAGGAAATTATACATCACATGGTATTGGTAAACTAATTTGTGGCATTACTGGAGTGGTTTGCCCACAATACCTGTAATTATGCACAGAGAAGGCAACACCACAAAATTATGTAAGATTTATTTGAGAGTGTTTCGAAATTTCTAGGTTTTCTAAATTATATTTATTAAAATGTATGTCCTCTCTATCAATAAACAAGAACATTTCTTTGCAGACTGGTATCAAGAACCGAAGAGAGACACTTTTTTGAATGACTAACTTCAATGACTGATGATTTATCATTTTGATACCTCTCATTGCCAGTAACTAAATATAAAACAACGGAAAACAAGATAAATAACTTATGGAAATTGGTCCCATCATTTTCATATCATGTAAATGAAACTTACCAGAGTCATTTACATATAAAAAATAACAAACAGAGCGGACATGGAGTCCTGCATTTAATCTCTAAATTACAATGAACAGATGTGAAACATTAAGAGAACAATATTCATGTTGGCAAGAGAAAGCACTTTAACACAGCATGCATTGATCCTAACAGATTGGTTTTTAAATGCTTTTCACTTGTGACGGATATGAAGAAGACAGAGCAACAAAATGAAGCAATAAACCAATCCATATACATGCTATTTATATGGATAATAGTGTTTGTTATAAAAAATACTCTTTTATAGCCAATATGTATGTTGTTTGTTGCTGTACTTGTCATTAAACCGGTCCACATCCAGCGGGCTTTTAGATAAGTAACTTAACAGAAATTAATAACGATTGTGTTGCACATTAGCTTCCATTTTAAAAAGGTGAATCTGCCACTCTGTTGACGCAATTATATTCTAAATGGCTGATAGCGTGCTGCTGATGAACTTTGTGAAAACACCGATTCACAGTATTCTTGCATCCCGCAAGAATACTATGGCCAATGCTACTTACCGCTTCCAAAACGTATTTGCAGAATATTTAAGGACGCTCTCTAATTTACTATGGAACCTGGACATGTGAGGAGCCTCACTATGTTACTGATCTCCCTGCAAACAGTGAAGACATGAGATCGGATCCAGGAAAGGCTGTCTAGCAGAGTCTTGGATAACAAAGACATTGCAAGTATAAACTCCTAAAATGATGGCCGGGGTACAAAAAACACACCTCACACTTGCTCCAATTGGTAAAATATATGGGATTCTTAGACCATAAGCAGCACAATTAAAGATCACCAAAATATAGCGCACCACAGAAAGCCCACGGAAAAAAAAGAACAAAGTCACATCTATAAGTAAACCATAAAAATATGTCAAAATAACTATATTTGTCTTACAATAAACTGCAAGCCATAAGCAATTACAATTGTGAAAATAAAATGTGCACATCAACACATACACAAACACATGCACACCCACATGCAGAGATACACAAATGCCTGTAAAACAACCAAAGTGCATGCGAACTGCAAGACACAGGCCACAGATTATATGCCAGTGAAGGACAACTCAGCAATCTGAATCATATCCAACTCAATACTGGAGAGAACACTAATGGCCCTCATTTTGACCTCTTTGGTTTCACTTTTGACCACGATATTACAATGATGGCAGTCAAAGGTGAAACCAGACGCTCATTCGGCTGGCTTCCGAAGGGTCAAGGATCCTTTCGGCCAAGCCGAACAGGCACATAATCCCTTAAGGACGGCGTTTCTGCCGTCAGGATTACGATGTTGGTTTCCGACAGGCTTTCCATGTCTGGCTTTCCAACATGGAAAGCCTGTCAGGAAGTTATTTTGGGGGCCCCTAGGAGGGCCCCCTTGCAACAGTGGCCTCCGGTTGGGGGACACATATGGTGCCCCTCTGTCAATCCCTGCATCAAGTGGCAGCAGGCACCGTGTGGTGCCTGCCACACGGTGCAGGGATTAACAAAAACTCCTATAGAGGAATGGGTTTTGTGCGACTGACTGCAGACCGGATGTCGGGTAGTCCAGATTCCACAAATGCTGTCCACCAGACATCGTACGAGGCCCCAGGTCTCGGCAAATAGGAATTTAGGGTTTGTCAAGATGTTGAAACGTAACCAAATTCCAATATGATTAATGGCACACCTTAACACTGTTCAGTGCCAACACATGCTCAACTCCCATTACAAGCTTTAAATTACATTGAGTAACATGACTGACTTGGAAAGCACTGGCTAGGTGCTCTTGATACTGCTGCCTCAATGTTTTCTTCCTCCTTTTTTTTACCTTCTTTTTGACTGCTTTAGGACTCAGAGGACTTTACCACTGCTAACCAGGGCTAAAGTGCATGTGCTCCCTTCTTGAAACATGGTATAATTGGTTTACACCTGTTTGGCACATTTACATTTCTTGTAAGTCCCTTCAAAAGTGGTATACCATATACTCAGGGCCTGCAAATTAAATGCTACTAGTGGGACTGCAGCACTGATTCTGCCACCCACACAAGAAACCTTTCAAACCTATCTCAGGCCTGCCATTGCAGGGCCTGTGTGGGCAGTTTACTTCCACTTCGACTTCTCATTTAAAACTACTCAGCAAGCTTTAAACTCCCCTTTTACTACACATATGTCACCCCTAAGGTAGGCCTTGGTAGCAAATAGGGCAGGGTGCAGTGTAAGTAAAAATGAGGACATTTGCTTTTACGTTTCTCATGTCCTAGTAGTGACAAACAGGTACATTTATTTTTCGGCACTTTGTGGCCTACTTCTCTCATAGGCTAGCATTGAGAATTCCTTAAGACAGCTTTGAGCTGTAATGCTGGATCAGAAAGGAGTAGCGGCATCGTGTTTTATATCTTAAGAATGGGATGATAAATCCTCTTTAGTGGTAAAGTTGGATTCAACCTTAATATTTTAGAAATACCACTTTTAGAAAGTGGACATTTCTCTGCACTGTGCCTTACAGTATGTCTTTAATACACGTTTGGGGTGGGTGACAACCATACTTTGTGCATTCTTTCTATACAGCCACAAATACAGGAAAGGTGGTTGTGACAGAGAACTTATCTGCATTCATCTGCATTCTGATAGCTCTTCCTAAGCAGGAAGGGAGGGGGAGTTGACACTTACACCTGAATAGGCAGTGGCCTATTTGTTTCCCACACAAAAGGCTGATTACCCCTACTGATTGTCTGGAGACAGGGCTGGGATGAATGGGGGGCCTGTGCACTTCAAGGGCCTGCTTTGATGTCAAAGGCACAACTGGGCATGAGTCCTGGACCTCTGGCCCTACCAAGAAAGACACTTCTGGACTTGTAACCAAAGCTCTGCCAGAAGAACTGCTGTGCTGCTTAAAGGACCCAAATGGATGCTGATCCGGAAAGCCTGCTTTTCTGTTTGTTGCCCTGCTGCCTGCTGCTCACTGACATTTCTCCAAGTGTTCTCCAAGGGCTTCTTGGCTTGGCTCCTGTTGCTTGAGACTCAGGGATATCAAAGTCTCTATTACCGCTGCTAAGCCTGATTCACTGGAAGCGGACCCAGACACTTTAAACACAAACATAGACACATCTCCTGTCTGTGTGTAGCAGAGCAGGGCATCGACCCAGGTGCAGGAGTAAAATCAGCACTTTGCTCCTAGAACCAATTTAGCACGTTGGACCCATATATCACTGTTCCAGCAGTTCGGAGAGATTGATGCATCCAGTGACTGTGTGAAGAAAACGGCACATCGCTCTATGGATCCAATGCTACTCATCCCGGGGTCTTACCTTCAGAACTGATGCATCGCCATGACTGTGGCGAGAAGAATCAACTCAACCTCGATCTGCAGGATTGACATCTATGCATCGCCCGGCACATTCCGCCATTACAACCAGGAAAGGTACTTTGCTTACCCAGGCCTGCGTGGATCTCGTAGCCAGCCGCTGCTCAATCGTGATGGGCCTGAACTTTGACTTTGCCCCGGTCCAGCGTGACCTCAAGTAACCCCTTAGTTGATATTTGCTTCTAAGTGCTAATTTTCACTTATTCTTTTGAAATTGAATTCTCTACTTAAAATATTCAGTGAGGCACTAACAAGAGATCCTATTTCACCAAATAGGAAGAAATTTAAACCATGGGCCAATAGATAAAGGTACATCAAAAATCTTTTAGAATACTTTGAGAATGCGGCAAAGTGCAGTTGGGAAATCCTCTTGGATGGGCATCTGCTATTCACTATTTGCCATTTTCAAGACAGGCAAAAGGTGATACAACGTAAAGACAAGGACTGTCAGAAAACACCAGCAGTGAAGCACTATATTGTTTGCTGGTGATGCTATCTATAAATCCAGAGAAATTGGTTCACAGCCATTAGTTAACATCTAGATGATAAATATTCGCTAAAGAGATTTCAGACACCTATATCCTCATGTATCTATTTTTCCAACCCCAAAACGGTCACACTGCTCCAACTGTCCGAGCAAGCCGCACTTTAACCATATCCTCTATAAATAACTGGTTATAAAGCTGTACCCCTCCTTCGCCAATTGCTCCTGTTGTCTGCTACACTACCTCATATAAAATACCATTTACAGCACTCTGTTTCTGTACAAATGTTCTTTCCAATAAGGCATCGACAACAGAAGCCACATATATAAATACCTATGTAGCAGTTTAGTGTCACAAGTTATCCTGTTGTGTGAGGTTGGGCATAATTAGGGCCACAGGGTCGTTGGTGGTTTGATGGTAATTAACTAAGTCAGTTTACTAAAAAAGATAGAATTTTTTTTTTATAAAAATGTCTTACATTCATTTTTCACATGGTGTATCTTTCTGCCTCTAACATTACCCCCAGCTACTTCTCAGTTACACCGAAGTAGCATTACAATCACTGTTAAAGATAAAGCAATAGTATCCCATGAACACATCCCCGATCTAGGGCAACATTTTGGAATGCTCTGTAGTCCGCGTTCATTTCAGGAACTCTATCACACAGATTAACTCACCCGAGTCACAGATCTAGGTTGAATCCATCATCAATCTTTAGCTCACTTCGCTACCCCAGTTCAGAGCCTGTGACGGGCCACATAGAACTTGAAGTAGACGGAACCGGATTCTACTTAAGCAGACTCCAGGATTACATACAGCAAGAGATCAAAGGCAATTTGTCATGTGCTGAATGGTATATTTTTGAAGCTCATAAGAATGATGGGGGGAACATGGTGGTCTGCTGAACGCGTTGGCTGCGAGCTCTGAAGTCTCTGCCTGTAACGCCGCTTACCTGAATGGAATCATAGCCGTTCACACTTCTCCGAAGTCGTCCTGCCTTTCTTTGCCATTTTTGTTTTTTCACGGTTTCTTTGCTTAACGCTACGGGGGAGGTAGAGAGCCAAACACAGGCTCTCTCTGCCTCTTTGTGCCCTCCGAGATCTGACGCAATCGGCATGCGGCAGACTGAATCAGTTTACAGGGTGTCGTAGGCAGATCCCACAACTGTCCTCTGGCAGTAGACCCCTTTCCAGAGCCTAGGGAGTGAGAAAAGAAAATACTGAGCTCATCTATGACTCCCAAAAAGAAAACACAAACTTTGCATACACACAAGTTTTTTTCAAGTTTATTTTATTATGTTTTTGGCTCTCAAAAGAGGGCCACATAAAACAATCACATAGCTATACACCACTACATACAGTAAAAATCACAATAAAAGCCGATTGAAGGATCACAACATGAACACTGGCCGAACAATCATCAAACAACATCTCCAGGGATCATTAATAAATATCTAAAAAACCCTTAAAAAAGTTAAAATTTTTGAAGCAAAACATTTCATTAGGTGGACAATAAAGGGCATGAAAGAAAGTATTTACATTAAGAATTCCTAATTGTAGACAAATAGATTTTAACCATTTAGAGCGCAATGGACGTAATGTGGGACAAATAAACAAAACATGATTTCGGTCCTGCACTGCCTTATTACAAAAGTTACATACTGGAGATGTCCCATACCACTTTGCTAAAAGTGAATTTAAAGGAAGCAAATCATGTCTTAAAAGGACCGCGTCAGTTGATATAGGCGGGCCACATTAAAATTCTGAAGGAAGAGAGAAACCCTATTAGCCTAAGAAGCAGTCTGAGTAATGAGACATTTATGTTTTAGGTGTGATGCCTACCTTACAAGAAAATTCAATTGGACAACTTCTGTTGATCCAAGAAAACTGGCTGTATAGTCCAGTCGTAGGAATGTTCGATCCTATCTGAAAGGAGTTAGCATATTATTAAGAAATGGAATTCGATAAAAGTATGGATGTTATTTTATATCCAATTTAGTTAGCTTAATTCCCAGTTTTAAAAGTTAAAAAACTGAACATAATGGCAGGGAAACATAAACAAATTACTGGTTAGAGTGAAGCTACCAGGAACGATTTTAAAGGAAGAATTTTTAACACAGATTCAGTAACTGCTAGCGCGTTTGCAAACTGATTAAGTGCTGCTAGCGTGTTTTATCGCTAAATCCTTTGGAAGTTTTAGTTAATGCTATTGCGCAACGTCTAACATCTTGAGTCTAGCAGAAGCGGCTGCATGTACTTACTTTTTGAAATAACTCCGGCGGCAAAATTGTATTCCCGTGGGTTCGTCTGAATAATTTGGCAGAACCCCGGGTAGGGACATTTATAGTGAATAACCCGGAAGTAGAAGTTCTTCGTGGCCGAATTTATTCAATAAATGTCTTACAACCTTTAGTGTGAATAATATTAAAGATCGTACACTATCTTGTAGATAGTGGGTTCAAAACAAAGCAGATCTACTTAGGATTTAAAGATATTGAACCAGAGGTATTAGCTGTTGTTTCTACATAAAACGGTGGCCATCTTGGATCGGGATAATGAATCAAACCAAAAAACACATAAAGGGTAGCCGAAATGTGTATAAAATATCGCCCACCACATACATTTTGAGGGGAGAGCTCTTTGATTCAAATAACAATTTTTGGTGTTTACATATGCCGAACCGGCAATAATTGCCTTCGTCTTTTGGATGGAAAGGTGGCCATCTTGGATGAGGACAAGAAATCTAAGTGCGAATGGTTCTCAGGAATATGTCAATATTGATCTGTTATAAAAGGCATAATAATTGTGAATTAATTTAGTAGTGCATAGTTACAAAAAATATTGCTATTAATTATACAGATCGAGATGGGGGTTAGTTCAGGAATTCAAATGACAAGAAGACTACACCACAAAATACAATTCATCATCTTTTCCTAACATTTAGAAAACAGCAAAACATGCAATATTTATAACATAACAGTGTATTGAATGTATGTATAAAGATATTACTTGAGCTTCTAACTAAGACACGCCAAAGCGTGCCATTCTGTATAACAGTTTAAACCTGTTTTTACTGAGTCTGCCAGACAAATCCAGCGTTGTTCCTTTAGGGTCAGTAAATGGTCCACATTCGGTTGTCTGATGGTTGGCTTGATAACTTCAACTACCCACCAGTGAAGATTATTCTCTCTGTGTTTTTTGATAGAGTAATGTTCCACTAATGGAGCATTTTCAGTGTGGCAGCGAATTCTGGATTGATGTTGGAGAATTCTTTTTTTGATTGGCTGGGTAGTCTTGCCAAAATATTTGAGACCACACGGGCATTGGATGCAATATACAGCATTCGTCGTATTGCAATTTGAACAGTTTCTGAGTTTAAAGCATTTATTGTTCAGATCAAACTGCTTTATGTTAGAGGTGGTATTACAGGCTGCACAGTGATTGCATTTGTAATGTCCCTGTAAGGGACTCAGTTGTCGAATGTTGTCTACAAGATCAGAATCTTTTTTGTTTTTATTTGCGTGGACTAACATGTCTCTTAGATTTCTAGCTCTTTTGAAGGCAAAGAGTGGCTTGTCAGTTAATTCTGGTAGGTCTGGGAGTAGAGACCAGTTTTTGGAGATCACTTTTTTAATCAAATTACTAGATGTGCCAAAAGTTGTGACACATACTAGTTTAGGTTCAGTATTTTTAGCTTTAACTTGTAGTAGTGATTCTCGATTATTATACATGGCCTGCTTAAGGGACTGTTTCAGTAGCCTATTAGGATAACCACGGGAAAGCAGTTTATGTTTCAGTACCTGAGCTTCCTTAAAATAGTCAATCCTTCTTGTGCAGTTTCTACGCAATCGTAAAAACTGCCCAAAGGGCAAACCATCGCGAAAGGCTTTGGGGTGACAGCTGTTGTATTTTAAAAGAGTGTTTTTCGCCATGGGTTTAGTAAATAAGGATGTGAATAAGGTACTTTCTTCTGTGACTTTAATAGAGATGTCCAAAAAATCATTGCTCAAGTTATCAGAGACCAAGGTAAACTGTAAGTTGGGATTTTTTGTGTTAATCCAGTCGTGAAATTTCTTCAATTTCTCGTCCCACAGAACTATCCCTCCGCCTCTGTCAGCCGGTTTCAGGATAGTATCTGGGAGGGATTGTAAATGTAGAAGGGCTTGTTGTTGTGATTTGTTGAGATTGTAAGGGACCCATTTCGGATGTCTAAATAGGTGTTCAATCTCAGTCATTACCACATTTTCAAATGTGATAATTTCTTTGGCAATCAGATTGTTAGTTGGAAAAAAGTGTGAGGCCGGGCGTAGCCCAGTTACATCAACCGTTTGGATTGAATTTCTGTTGGCAAAGAAATTTTTAAGGCGCACCGTTCTAAAGAACTTATATATATATTGGTTGAGAATAATTCATTTTTATGTGTTGGAACAAAAGACAAACCTTGTGAGAGAACAAATATCTCATCAGGAGAAAGAAGGTGAGAGGAGAGATTAAAGATTGGTACACTTACGTTCTCTTCTACCACTCGTAATATTGATTCCGGGTTCGTCTGTACCCTGGGGTATAGTTGTTGCGGCCCCAACCTCTGCGCGATTGTCTCTGTTGGCCTCGGACCGGTTGACCTTGTCCTCTCTAGCCCTGTCCTAAAAAACAAAGAGAGGACCTACCCCTATCTTAACAAAGATTTCTACCAACCACAAGGGCAACAACAAGGTCCCTTTCGTGGCCACCAAAAGAGGGTCACCTTCTCGGGTACTGATTCTGACTCAGAAAACAAGACTGGTCCTGATTATCAACAAAGAGGTGGACAAGAACAACCATCTACCTCCAGACAGCCTTTTTTTAGGACAGGGCCAACTAACTATCTGATTGCCAAAGAAAATATCACATTTGAAAATGTGGTAATGACTGAGATTGAACACCTATTTAGACATCCGAAATGGGTCCCTTACAATCTCAACAAATCACAACAACAAGCCCTTCTACATTTACAATCCCTCCCAGATACTATCCTGAAACCGGCTGACAGAGGCGGAGGGATAGTTCTGTGGGACGAGAAAGCATATGATCTGGAACTAGAAACACAACTTTCAGTAGCATCGAATTATCGAAAGCTATCATGCAATCCAACGACACAACTAGCAATTAAAATCCGAAACCTATCAGTAACAGGAGTCAATGGCGGATGGTTAAGTGACAAAGAGGCAGCTTTTTTAATCAACAAAGCTCCCACAGTCCCGGCAATATACATACTGCCAAAAATTCATAAGAACCTAACCAGTCCCCCTGGGCGTCCTATTGTGTCAGGGTGCAACTCCATTCTCAAGCCCCTGGCACAATATGCAGATTTCTTCATTCGCCCTTTTTGCCACAGAAAACGAAAGCTACATCAGGGATACTATGGCAGTAATTAACAAAGTCGAAAATATTCCATTTGATAGCAACACTGAACTCTTAGTAAGTATGGACATTGAGAGTTTATATACTAACATCCCTCAAGAGGAAGTCTTAAACATCTTACTATCATTGTTGGAAAATAGAAATAGACCCCACCAAGTTCCGTCTGACTTTGTTATAGACTGTCTGCGTATACCCCTTTGTGAAAATTTCTTCATTCACAAAAAAACGTTTTATCAACAACAGAAAGGAGTAGTCATGGGCGCAGTTTTTGCGCCCGACATAGCAAATATCTATGTATCCAACTTTGAAGATAAATTCATCTATGACATTAACAATCCTTTCGCAGCCAATCTCAGGTGTTGGCTGCGTTACATAGATGATATTTTCTTTATTTGGCATGGCACCTCTTTAGAATTGAAGAAATTTCACGACTGGATTAACACAAAAAATCCGAACTTACAGTTTACCTTGGTCTCTGATAACTTGAGCTTTGATTTTTTTGGACATCTCTATTAAAGTCACAGAAGAAAGTACCTTATTCACAACCTTATTTACTAAACCCACGGCGAAAAACACTCTTTTAAAATACAACAGCTGTCACCCCAAAGCCTTGCGCGATGGTTTGCCCTTTGGGCAGTTTTTACGATTGCGTAGAAACTGCACAAGAAGGATTGACTATTTTAAGGAAGCTCAGGTACTGAAACATAAACTGCTTTCCCGTGGTTATCCTAATAGGCTACTGAAACAGTCCCTTAAGCGGGCCTGGTATAATAATCGAGAATCACTACTACAAGTTAAAGCTAAAATAATGAACCTAAACTAGTATGTGTCACAACTTTTGGCACAACTAGTAATTTGATTAAAAAACTGATCTCCAAAAACTGGTCTCTACTATCAGACCTACCAGAATTAACTGACAAGCCACTCTTTGCCTTCAAAAGAACTAGAAATCTAAGAGACATGTTAGTCCACGCATATAAAAACAAAAAAGATTCTGATCTTGTGGACAACATGCGACAACTGAGTCCCATACAGGGACATTACAAATGCAATCACTGTGCAGCCTGTAATACCACCTCTAACATAAAGCAGTTTGATCTGAACAATAAATGCTTTAAACTCAGAAACTTTTCAAATTGCAATACGACGAATGTTGTATATGGCATCCAATGCCCGTGTGGTCTCAGATATTTTGGCAAGACTACCCAGCCAATCAAAAAAAGAATTCTCCAACATCAATCCAGAATTCGCTGCCACACTGAAAATGCTCCATTAGTGGAACATTACTCTATCAAAAAACACAGTGAGAATGATCTTCACAGGTGGGTAGTTGAAGTTATCAAGCCAACCATCAGACAACCGAATGTGGACCATTTACTGACCCTAAAGGAACAACGCTGGATTTGTCTGGCAGACTCAGTAAAAACAGGTTGAAACTCTTATACAAAATGGCACGCTTTGGCGTGTCTTAGTTAGAAGCTCAAGTAATATCTTTATACATACATTCAATACACTGTTATGTTATAAATATTGCATGTTTTGCTGTTTTCTAAATGTTAGGAAAAGATGATGAATTGTATTTTGTGGTGTAGTCTTCTTGTCATTTGAATTCCTGAACTAACCCCCATCTCGATCTGTATAATTAATAGCAATATTTTTTGTAACTATGCACTACTAAATTAATTCACAATTATTATGCCTTTTATAACAGATCAATATTGACATATTGCTGAGAACCATTCTCACTTAGATTTCTTGTCCTCATCCAAGATGGCCACCTCTCCATCCAAAAGACGAAGGCAATTATTGCCGGTTCGGCATATGTAAACACCAAAAATTGTTATTTGAATCAAAGAGCTCTCCCCTCAAAATGTATGTGGTGGGTGATATTTTATACACATTTAGGCTACCCTTTATGTGTTTTTTGGTTTGATTCATTATCCCGATCGAAGATGGCCACCATTTTATGTAGAAACAACAGCTAATAACTCCGGTTCAATATCTTTAAATCCTAAGTAGATCTGCTTTGTTTTGAACCCACTGTCTACAAGATAGTGTACGATCTTAAATATTATTCACACTAAAGGTTGTAAGACATTTATTGAATAAATTCGGCCACGAAGAACTTCTACTTCCGGGTTATTCACTATAAATGTCCCTACCCGGGGTTCTGCCAAATTATTCAGACGAACCCACGGGAATACAATTTTGCTGCCGGTGTTATTTCAAAAAGTAAGTACATGCAGCGCTTCTGCTAGACTCAAGATGTTAGACGTTGCGCAATAGCATTAATTAAAACTTCTGAAGGATTTAGAGATAAAACACGCTAGCAGCACTTAATCAGTTTGCAAACGCGCTAGCAGTTACTGAATCTGTGTTAAAATTTCTTCCCTTAAAATCGGTCCTGGTAGCTTCACTCTAACCAGCGATTTGTTTATGTTTCCCTGCCATTATGTTCAGTTTTTTAACTTTTACAACTGGGAATTAAGCTAACTAATTTGGATATAAAATAACATCCATACTTTTATCGAATTCCATTTCTTAATAATATGCTAACTTCTTTCAGATAGGATCGAACATTCCTACGACTGGACTATACAGCCAGTTTTCTTGGATCAACAGAAGTTGTCCAATTGAATTTTCTTGTAAGGTAAGCATCACACCTAAAACATAAATGTCTCATTACTCACACTGCTTCTTAGGCTAATAGAGTTTCTCTCTTCCTTCAAAATTTTAATGTGGCCCGCCTATATCAACTGACGCGGTCCTCCAGTAATCATAAAGGTATGTTGTTAGCTCCCTAAATATACACGAACAAACCACTAGCTTTACCTTTTAGGTAGCTTATGCGACAATGTGAGGGATATTTAAAATGACAAGTCGATTACATTTACCCTTTTGATTTTGCTGTCTCTTAAAAGAATTGTCTAAGCTTTGCCAGCTCACAGGTAATTTTTTTGCATACAGTGAAATGAATCAAATTCTGTTTTTACATGTATCCAGAATGTTCCGTTTAAACAGCTATCCCTATATAGAGCGAATAGAATGAAATCTTGTATTTGCTACTGACAATGTGATCTGATAGAATATTCATCTTAGGACAAACATTGGTGTCAAATAACCACTATTTAACCATGAAAATTGTTTTCCCTATATGTTGTTGATGTGAATTAATTCTAGAATTGTGAGATACATAACTCCCCACAATAGAGTTGGCAAAATATAAGCCTCTGTTTGTCTATTCAGATGAGCATTTTTAAACATGAGATACAGTATGCTCAATTTATTATTGTCTATTAATAGTCTAAAGTCTATAAAGAAAGTTAGAAATGTTGTTTAATTCATTTTTAGTTGAACAATACCTCATTCTTTGAAAATTAGGTTTTGCTTTTTAAGTGACAACTTCT
This sequence comes from Lissotriton vulgaris, assembly GCF_964263255.1. NCBI lineage: Eukaryota > Metazoa > Chordata > Amphibia > Caudata > Salamandridae > Lissotriton > Lissotriton vulgaris. The sequence continues at coordinate 491,881,021 of NC_141693.1, forward strand.
ATATGTGGATTAACAAAAGAACCATACAAGTCAAATATCAACACAAATGAAATTCGGTCATATTGACTTGAAATTGATTTTTAATCACATAGGGGGTATTACCGGGAAGGGGTAAATATCCTCTTAAAGTCTAATGCATCCATTATGTTTTCAGAGTTTCTAATGGTTTTATTAATATCTTGTTGATAATGAAAATTTATTTTTATGTAGTTCTTTACAGCATTCAAATAAACATCGTCCTGATGATGGTCTTATTGATGAATACAGCAAAGACCGAAACGTCGACATCTTGTCATCATCTCCTTTAATGTTGTCTTTAGACACCAACCTACAACCACTGTTTATTGTATAATTTGGGTTGTCTGTTTGATGTAGCCGGAGTTGATGTATAATGTTATGAACTATAGAAAAAACATTGTCTATCTTTGTTCATGACTATTCTTGCTTCAATGGATTTGTGTACATACATCCCCCATAGCTTTTTTCAAGTAAAGAATTAATTTGAAATATAACCTTTTTTGCTCTGTTTTTCTTCTAACCTTCCGTGAATTCATATTGTGTCAAATAAGATTGATATCCCCTGGATACTGCGGAGTGTGTTACTATGATACCACTCAGTAATTCATAGTAAAATATCTTCAAAATACGTCCCTTGTAGCACCCTGTGTCTTGAACTTCATCCAAGTCTAACATTGCTACCGCTTTTCTAAAATCTTTTACTATTAGTGAAAACTCGTTTAGATTGCCCAGCAGTTCCTTTTTAATATGTGCCCGTAAGGAACCTGATTCACTTCTGGCCAAACAGGCCACCCATCTTACAAGGGCAATCAACCCCTGTACCCAACAGCTCCGAAGGCCAAATTCCTGCCTGCATGCGTTCACAGAGAAAGCTGTATTAAAGGAAGAAATTCTTCTTAGTACCTTTCCTTCCATTAACTGCAAAAAAACCCAATGCCTTAACTCCACCAGTTCTATTCCATAAAGCAGAGTTGCAGGGATTTTTGCTCTATACACTTCCAAAAATCGAGCAAAGTGTATTTTCCCTGTAGCAGAATACAGGGAACATAACCCCATACCATGAGTCAATGCTTTACGCGAATTATGTTCAATATGGGGTTTTTCGCTTAGGTTTGCCGAGATTATTTTACCTAAAAAGGTGTAAGTTTTAACCACCTCCAGTCTCTGGCCTCCTATAGCCCATCCGAAGTTTTCAGACCTACATTTTTTTCTTCCAGTAATGCACATAATTTTGCTTTTGGAAGCATTAATCTTCATAAAATGTGCTTCTGCAAATAAATGTAAAGCTTGCAGGCGATTAGACAGGCCCTTCGGAGTTAAGTCTAAAATGAGGATATCATCCGTATACATTAAAACAGAAATGGATGAACCTCCAACTACCGGGGCTAAACCATCACATGCATCAATGGAAACAGGTAGGTCTGCAATATATAATGAAAACAACATGGGGGCCAATAGACACCCCTGTTTTAAGCCATTCAAGGATGGGATAATCTGTGAAAGACCCCTTTCTCCGCCTTGTAGCACCTTACACCAGGTATCCGAGTGAAGGGATCTTACAAGTTCCAGTAGATGGGGCGGCATACCCAATACAGCAAGCTTTCTCCACAGCGTCGGACGGTCCACCTTGTCAAACGCTGTGGAGAAGTCTATGAATGCCGCATATACTCCACCTCCTTGCACTCGTACATATTTGTCCATAATCACTTGAAGAGCTGTTAAATTGTCAAGTGTACCATGCTCTTTGCGGAACCCAGTCTGTTCCAAAGGTAAAATACTATTTGCCTCCACCCAATCAGTAATTAATATTAGAAGACACTTAGCAAAAACTTTTCCGATAGCATCCAGAAGAGCTATCAGACGATAGTTCATGGGTTTGTCCCGCTCTCCCTTCTTAAATAAGGGTATTAATATACTTCCCCTCCAAGATGTAGGAACTGATCTAAGTGAAAAGCAGGCTTTAAACAAAGGGAAAAGAATCCTGCTCCAAGAAATGACATCCTGCTTCAGTACTGAAATGGGCAACTCGTCCGGACCCATTGCTCCGGAAGAGCGCATACTCTTAATCGCCGAAGCAATGGATATCTCAGATGGAGGATCCATAGTATACCCACTGTCCAAAACAAGGTCACTATCCTCACCCTCTACGCCACTTGACGCATACAGATTCAATATAAATGAAATCCAGACATCTTCAGGAATAGAAATAGGAGTAGGGGAAGTTCTTGCACCACATCCCTTACCAATTATGGACCAGAATTCTCTAGATTTTCCATAAACAGAAGCCTCCCTTAAACTAATCCAGAGTGAGTCTTCTTTATCTTTTTTTAACTTTGCTCTCACTCTGGTCCTCCTTCTTTTTAGTAAGGATAACTTATTAGCAGTTTCCCTGGATCTAAAAAGAAATTGTTGCCTCACTAGTTTATTTATTTCTTTATTTAAGGGCAATAATAAACTAGGAACAAACATCACTTTCCTAGAATATATAGGCTTCTTTGCAGTTGCAGTAAGCTTCTTCAAAAAGTTTTCAAAGTGCAAGAATTCCTTACCCTGCCATTCTTTTAATTCAAGTAAGGTTTGTGCAAGAATGTTTTGCAAACCCTTCATAATAGTAGGGTTCCAGAAACATCTACCGGACTTGCAGAGAAGAGAAACTTCTCTATTACTTAAAGACCAGGAATCAGTGACCGGAGGTTGTAGTGAAAAAGTTATACTGGTCACGTTATGGTCGCTCATAGGTGTTTGAGAGACCATTATATCCTGAGTAAAGGAGAAAGTGTCATAGTCCGTAATTACATAGTCAAGGATGGATTCACCCTTAGGGGACCTATGAGTAAATTTAGCAGGGGTATCAGAAGGCATTCTTCCATTTACAATTAACCCCTCTAGATAGCTAAGTTCTTCTAACATTATCTTTCCTCTTTTGCTAGTTTTTATTTTATTCGGAAAGATAGATTGGGGTATATTATATGCCTCTTCTTTAGACTTATTTCTAAACAAGTCTATGCTTGAGTTAGAAACTTTGCTATTCAGATCGCCCACGAGTAGAATATAAGGGGGCTGGTCAAACTCTAATAATTGTTTAACATAAGAAAACATTTGCTTCAATACTGTATTAAAACCATCTTCAGGCGGAATGTATGCATTAATGATTACCAAGGAAAACTGGCTACCTACACTGGCTTGATTATTAATAGTTATTGCTTGAAAGAGGTTACTTGTGTAAACATAATGGGAAAATTGCCATTGTAATGAATTAGACAGGAGGCAGGCAATTCCCCCTTTTGCGTGACCTTTTTTCGATGGCGTAGCTGCTGCCTCAAGCACAAAATAATCTTTCCCACCATACAAAATATTTTTACACCAGGTTTCTTGAATGCATATCACATCCGCGTTCAGAGTAAATAAAAAAACAAATTTCTCCGGTCTATTATGTAACCCTGCTGCGTTCCAGGATATGACTTTTAATTGACTGCTAAAGATGTTGAAACAGTCTTGGATTATCCGTAATATTATTAGACAAAACTCCTGGAAGCCAGTTCCACCGATGATTATCCTCAGTTGTAGGAGCAATCAGGTTCAAGGGGATAGGTAGAACCTGAGAAACCATACGTTTACCTCTTGAGACCCAGATTTTTAAATCTTTATTGGATGTGGATAGATCTTCCTGCCTAAAGCCCAACTTTGTGGCCCCCTCTCTAGGGAACATATCCTTTCCAGTATGGAAAGAGGGAAACACATCAATCCCTCTACATTGGAACGATTCTGCCTGTTGTAGTACAAGATTAGCTATCATTTTAGAACAAAATTTTACCCGTGCACGTAGCCCATTTTCATACCCTACTAAAGAAACCAAGTCAATGTCACTCGACTGAATAAGTTTTAAACATTCAATATCCTTAAAACAATTAAGCAACCATGACCTGTTTAGGTATAAGTCAGAGTCAAATAAGGGCAAAAAGTCCAAAGTTAGAGTATCCACATAAGTATTAGGAACTTTAAACTGTACAGAAGGAGAATATGTAGCAACAACAACCGGCAACCGAAAGATAGGCGCTGATGGATTAAGTGCCCCTGATGCACCAGGAATAGTTCTGGTCACCTCTTCGATTGGAGCGATGGGCAATAATCCATAATCCTCTTGATAAGGGGCTCCCCCATCATTGGCACGAATATTAAGAGGACATTCGACTGCAGAGCCAATAGTGCAAACAGCAGCCTTATTAGAAAAAGTGTCCAATAAAGAGTTATCTTCAATGTCTACAACATCATGCTCTTTTGTATTTAAATGTTTTTGAAAAATAATTTGCCTCTGTCTTTTCTTCTTGTACTTACGAACAGGTTTCCTATTTTTCCCTTTGTTCTTTCTGCTTTTTTCTTTATTTTTTCCATTTACATCAAGATTCACTTCAGGCTCCTTTTTATCAAGGGTGAAAATTGGGAATAACTAATTTCCAGCGTTTAAGTCCACAACCAACAAACTTTCTTCCTTTAGGATAGGTTCTGATACCTTCATACAATTTGAAATAGATGGAATAGGCATCCCTGAGGACTCATGTTTGTCAACCACTACTGGCGTACCCGCAGGAGCATTTTTTCCCAATAAATTACCGCTATCCAAAAGATTCTGCAAGACAATCTCCGGGGCGGGAGTAGTACCATTTTCTGTGCTTTTTGCCAATAATACTTTCAATATCTGTGTAACTGAGTCCAAGATGCAATCAGGGCTCCCAACAAATTTGCCCAATAAAAACAATATGGAAGCCAGTAAATGTTCTAGTGCTATCAAGGAATCAGAGATAGGTCTATCGTCTTTGGGAAACTCAGGAGCGGTGAAGGGGCAAATACCGGATAGATTAAGTGGTGGACTCCTAGAACCATTCTGCATTGAAGGAATGTCATTAGATGGTATAGAAGGAGTACTACTATATAGCAATAATCCTGACGGCATGGCTCCATTTGCTGTCTTACTGGGATTAGGGTGTTTCAGCTTTCCATCATCCATATAGCGACCACACAATTCAAGGTCGATACTGGACAAAAAAGACTCTCCTTTTATAGCCACGTCAAGACATTCTGCACCATTAGGAATGTTAGGCAGAGGGACTTTCGTATCTGCTATCCTATTATCAGGATGCTCTCCCCTACAGTGCATACTGGGAGATTAGCAGTAATAATTATTGGCAGGGGAAGCAGGTTGTTTACAGAGGCTGGCTCAGGGTTGGAGTCTTTCTCCACATCAGGCGGTGCACCCACCAAAGGCACCATCTCAGAACCAGCAACTACCGGGACTTCCAAAGACATATCAACTGGTTTTTCCCATAATTTCAGTAACTGCATCTGTCCCTTCAATAACACACTGTTGTCGTATTTATTCCTCAGGGGGTTAGATCTAGTTTTTATACATGACCTCCCCCCTAGAACTCTTCCAGAGCGTAATTTCTTTGCAGTCATCATAAACGGAGAAGTAACCAAGCAGCAGGATATTGTTCAGAAGATATATATATATATATATATATAACAATAACAAGTCCAAAAAAATGAATGAATCACCAGAGAAGTAGACAATAGTTGCTCGGCCAGTAATCAGAGATATCTCCTTCAAAACGACACACCTCAAATCACGAAAATAGCTAACATACAAAGAAAATGACGGGGCCCAGCCCAGCCTACCTCCACCACTGAGGGCCACGGAGGGCCCGCCCTTTGCCAGGGCTTCGCCCGGCGCACTCCCGCGCACTCCCGCGACGCGGGGGTGACGCCGCCTTTATGCGCCTTCTGGCGCGATGGAGTCAGCGTGTGGCGCCCCTAAGCCTGTTAGGGGTTGTAGTTTGCGGCGGCGGGAGGGGGACACTGTAGGCAGGCTCCGACGGTCTCTTGATTGGATCCCCTTTCAACGTTTTCCCCTCACGCAATCAGGCTCCTGGCAAATTAGGTTTTTGTTCGCGTCACCCGCTCAGCCGGGGTGACGCCGCCTTTATGCGCCGCCTGGTGCGATGGAGTCGGCGGTACACAGACAAAATATCGATTTTTAAATATTGATATACAAAAATATCGAAGTTTAAATATCGATGGGACAAAATATCGAAGGTAAGTAATATCGACAGTCTTAATATCGATATTGGTATGATATCAGTAATATCGAAGTTGTAAATATCGATGACAATAATATCGAAATTAATAACTTCGATGTTACTAATATCAATTTTTAAATAAATTTAGTGTATATTATATTGTATTTATTATGTTTTATTATTTATTTTTAATGTAATTTAATTAAATATTGTCTTTTACTACTGTAGCGGGTTGTGGGTTTATAGGGGAATAGGGTGGGAAGTAATTTAATTATGTTAAATTAATTTTTAATTAGTAGGAATTATTAATTAATTAATTGAGAAATAATTTTTAATTATTTTTAATTAATTGATTAATTGATAAATATGTTCTGTAGCGGGTTATGGGTTTATAGGGGAATAGGGTGGGAAGTAATTTAATAATAATTAATTAATTGATATATGTGTGTACATATTTTAATTAATAATTAATTGGTAATTAATTTCTAATAATTAGTTAATTAATTAATATAATTTTGTACATATGTATAATTATTAATTAGTTGGTAATTAATTAATATTAATTATTTAATTACATTAATTATAGTAATTTTTTATAAATAATTTATTGTTATTCTTAATTATTAATTGGGAAAAATAATATTAATTATTAATTTAAATTAATTACAGCAAATGTGCTAATATATTTACTTTATTGTTATTGTTAAATAATAATTAATTGGTAATTAAATAATATTATTAATTTTGGGTAAAGGAGTATTTTTAGGGTTCAGGGTCAGTTTTCAGTTTTTGGGTAAAGGGGTATTTTTAGGGTTCGGGGTCAGTTTTCAGTTTTTGGGTAAAGTGGTATTTTTAGGGTTCAGGGTCAGTTTTCAGTTCATGGGTAAAGGGGTATTTTTAGGGTTCAGGGTCAGTTTTCAGTTTTTGGGTAAAGGGGTATTTTTAGGGTTCAGGGTCAGTTTTCAGTTTTTGGGTAAAGGGGTATTTTTAGGGTTCTGGGTCAGTTTTCAGTTTTTGGGTAAAGGGGTATTTTTAGGGTTCTGGGTCAGTTTTCAGTTCATGGGTAAAGGGGTATTTTTAGGGTTCAGGGTCAGTTTTCAGTTTTTGGGTAAAGGGGTATTTTTAGGGTTTAGGGTCAGTTTTCAGTTTTTGGGTAAAGGGGTATTTTTAGGGTTCAGGGTCAGTTTTCAGTTTTTGGGTAAAGGGGTATTTTTAGGTTTCAGGGTCAGTTTTGGGTTTTTGGGGTACAGGGATATTTTTAGGGTTCAGGGTCAGTTTTGGGTTTTTGGGGTACAGGCGTACAGGGTAAAAACAAAAAAATATTACATTAAATCAAATAAATTACATGATAAAAATTAAAATTACATTAAATTATTAAGTGTTTTATTTATTTTAAATGCATATGTATTCGTTTTAATTTAATATTTGTAAAATTATATGTATTTTAAAATTATTTTTACATTATTATTAATACATTTAAAAAAACGATATTTTAGATTCCGATATTTTTGTACTACGATATTATTTTTTCGATATTTTTGTACTTACCTTAATGAAGATAGGATTCCGATATTTTTGCTGTTGATATTTTTGCTCCGATATTTTTGCATTTCGATATTCTGTCTGTCGATATTATGTCAGACATTCGGAGTTGGCGTGTGGCGCCGCTAAGCCTGTTGGGGGTTGTAGTTTGGATGCCCCCCTCCGCTCGGCGGCCGCTTCTCTCAGTCAGTTGCGGCGGCGGGAGGAGGACACTGTAGGCAGGCTCCGACGGTCTCTTGATTGGATCCCCTTTCAACGTTTTCCCCTCACGCAATCAGGCTCCTGGCAAATTAGGTTTTTGTTCGCGTCACCCGCTCAGCCGGGGTGACGCCGCCTTTATGCGCCGCCTGGCGCGATGGAGTCGGCGTGTGGCGCCGTTAAGCCTGTTGGGGGTTGTAGTTTGGATGCCCCCCTCTGCTCGGCGGCCGCTTCTCTCAGTCAGTTGCGGCGGCGGGAGGGGGACACTGTAGGCAGGCTCCAACGGTCTCTTGATTGGATCCCCTTTCAACGTTTTCCCCTCACGCAATCAGGCTCCTGGCAAATTAGGTTTTTGTTTGCATACACACAGGGAAACAAAGTCTCCTTCACATAGAAAAGGACTGGACCGGACAGCTATACCATTTAAAAAAGGAGAAAACAGCTGATCTAGAGGAAAATACACCAACCTCCCTAATACCTGCTACTTCTAAAACTGTAGAGAAACAAACCCAGATACACATGAAGAAATACAAAAGTTGGTGGAAGAGAATTACAAAGTAATGGTGCGATTCAGAGTCTAGACAGCAGTTCAAAAACTGCACTAGGGATTACTACTATGGGTGGTGCACAACTCAGCACCCGTAAGACTGCGAAAAGGGGTGCTAAGTCCATAATACCATCTACAAACCACTCTGGAGAGAGACTTACGATTACCCCTTCCTTAAGATCATATTTTAAGATTAAGAACACTGATGAATCTCAACCACACCAGACCAAGACTTCCAGAATGGAATCTCTCAATATTATTGAGGAAGTAGACTCTGCAATACTCTCAGAGAATCGTTTCCCCCCCTGCTGAGTGAAGATTTGTCTACTATCCCCTTTGGGGCATTTTGGCCACAACATCCTAAACAACATTAGAACCAAGACGTACTCTTATGAATGCTGGAGCTTTAGAAGGGAATATAGGTGGGGGCAGAGCACAGAAGGTCAAAACATAAAAGAGATACCGGCCATAGAAATTTCCCAGATCCTGCTCACCCTATCATGTGACATTAAAGAAAAATTTGCTGTTACGGAACAGAACCAAGCTAATATTGAAGCATCTTGTGAGGGTTTGAAGGAGAGGCTGGTAGACATTACTGAAAGACTTCTTGTCATGGAAACCTCTCTGGGATCACTGCAAAAGGAAGCCAAAATAAATCAAAAGTAAATAACGGCATTGAAGACAGGAGAGAAGGAGCTGAGGGACAAACCTGAGGTTCTAGAGAATAATTCCAGAAGGAATTATCTAAGGGTTCTAGGTGTTCCGGAAGGCATGGAGGTAGGAAATTTAAAGAGTTTTGTACTAGATTTATTAGCAAAATTCTTCCCGGAAACAGTAAAACTAGATCCACAGAATGACATTCAGAGGGTACATTGTGACCCTTTTAGAAAACCTCTGTAAAGGGGAAAGCCTAGAAAAATATGATCAATTTCAACACCTATACAACCAAAGAGCTAATTCTCTCAACGGCCCTTAGGGGCAAGCAGTTCAAAAAGCAAGATTGGTCCTTTATGATTAGGTCACACATCGCAAAAGCTATACAAACTTACCAATGGGAATTAGGGAATTAGGGAAGTAAATCCAAGACCTGAAGACTTTAGGGGCAACTGCACATATAAAATTCCCGGCAACTCTCAGAGTGACGAGAAAGAGGTTTGAGGTAGAGAACTTAATTGCTAAAATGAAGACTCATAAAGATTCCGAAATTGCATTAAGTCATTGTATAAGGCAGAGGCAAGATCTCAAACAGGGCATGTTGAAATACCTGGAATGGATACAGGGAGGGTTCCCTATATCAGGGAGGGATCCCTAGGGTGGGTGGAAGGGGGAGCAGGCAGTCATTTTGTGCTTTTTTATTTATTTGCACACAGAGTGGGGAGCAGATAGGGTACAAATAAAAAAATATGGTCCTCATTAGTGGACTATTAGTAAAGATAGTATTTTAGGAGCGAGAGGAGGGTTTGAAGGTTGGCACTGTATAGGGAATACGAAGGAATAACCAGAGAGTATGGCTAATAAGTTAATAAGTTAAGAACAATGTACTATAATGTAAATGGCTTAAGGGCGTCTTCCAGGTGAAGGAGGATTCTGGAATTTATTAAGCCTTCTGATACTGATATTATCCTATTGCAAGAGATGCATCTACGCCATAAAGAGTGGCTAGAAATCTTAAAGAGGAATTGATGAATTTCGCATCCGGTGTGTACAAACCAAACTTGTAATGTGAAGGGAGTGGGAGTCATATATAACAAATTGGCCCAGATTAGGATAGAGGGATAGATGGTGGTCTCCAGGGCCAGGTGGGCAATAAGCTTCTTTAAAATTCATAACATAGGATATGCCTTTGTGTCTTATTATGGACCAAATATTGATGATCCGACAACACTTAAGGAACTATATCAACACCTTCTTGAGACAAAATATCATATCATTTTGAGAGGAGATTTTAATACCCTGCTGGACACAGTCCTGGATAAATCCACTTCTAGGGCAGCAGTACACTCTCTCAAAATTAGGGAGTTTACCTATTCTTTGATAAAAAAAATGTAGCCTTGGTAGATATATGGAAACTAAAAGCAGGACAGGAAAGAGGGTATACTTTCCAAAATAAAAAACTGACCCATGCATCAAGAATTGATTTTTGATTGTTGAGGCAAGGAGGGTTATTTTCTTATATGTTTGTGTTATATTTCCCCTTGGTCCTATGCCCTTAATATTTTTAAGGGGGGCTCATGTATAATTCTGCAGCGACATCACTGATGAAATCACTGATTACATCTCAATTGACATCACTGATGACATTATCCAGCAAATTAAACTTCAATATCCTTCATTAAATACCATTTAAATTTATTTTAAAGTAAGAAGAGGATACAGGTGAGAGTCGTACAGCACTGAGCTCCCTGTAACCTTATTAACTACTACATTCACTTATCACCTAAGAGACAGTTCTCAGCAGATGGTCCTGTCTCTTCTGAACCACTTCTCTTAACACTAATAACCAAATAATACATTCACTAAATAGGCTAGTCTATTGCAAATGACAAAAGCACGATTCATGAACTTGGAAAGATGTCCGTACTGCAAAAGTCAGATTTACGCAAACTGCTTCAACATACAGGCAGTAGAGAGGTCTTAGCGGAGACGTCACCAGTGTAGAGGCTAGTTTACTAATAATTGCATTCCAACTTTATTAAATGATATTATAGATCAGATGACATATGTTAGAAATAGTATCACTAATTAGTTGTACAGAAGGAATACTCATTTAACTTTTTAGTAGCATAGTAAATATCTTTAAGTCTCAAAAACTTTTATGAAATGCTTACACTCACTGGATGATGTCATCAGTGATGTCATTTGAAATGTCATAAATAATGTCATGAGTTATGTCATTAGCCATGTCATAAGTGAAGTAATATGTGAGATCATAAAAAGTGCATTGCGGGGGCACAAGTTAAAGTTTGCTCAGCTAACTATAACTGTTGAATTCCTATGGTTTTGTGTGTGTATGTAAAATCTGAACCTACCTATATCATCCCTGTAACCTTTGTTTATTTAGTGGATTGGTACTTTTTTTTTCTCTCATAGCTATTACTACCCTTTAAGCTTTTTGTTTTTTTAAAATTAATTTCTAAATATAACATCCTTGTAACCTTTGTTTTTTTCTATGAATCTAATTTTTTAAAATATTAATTGCACTACAATTTCACTTATGAGGTTAATTTAGTAATTATGGGCCCGATGTAGGTGGCCGTTTCAGGCCATTTACCGACCGGCAACGGCCGATTTCGGCCGTTACCGACCGGTAAATGGCCAATCGGTATGTAGGGGCCTAAATCCAAGGCCACATGTAAGTAAATCTACATTTACAGAATCGGTAAAATTACTGATTCTGTAAAATACCGAATCGGTAATTTTACCGATTCTGTAAATTCCATATGTAGGTGGGACTCTTCTGAGTCCCAAAGGCCTTAACGAATCGGTATTTTACCATGAAATCCAACTTCATGGTAAAATACTGAATCCGGTGTGCATGCACACCTATGCCATGTGGCAGGCAGGCCTGCCCCTAGGGCTTGTATGCCAGCCACATGGCACCCAATCCTGTTTAGGGGGTGCCAGGGGGTGTCAAAGTGACACCCCCTGCACCCTTGTGAAATTCGGTATTTACCTATTCGGTAAATACCGAATCAGTAAAGCCTATTGATTCCTATGGGCTTTGAAGCCCATAGGAATCAATAGGCTTTACCGATTCGGTATTTACCGAATAGGTAAATACCAACTTTTGCCGATTCGGTAAAAGGGAACATCTGGATTCCCTACATACCCACCCCTCACATTTACCGATTCTTCATTACCGAATCGGTAAAAATCGGTAATTTTCGGTAATGAAGAATCGGTAAATGTTACTTACCTACATCTGGCCCACTGTCTTTTACAATTCTATAAACAAATTAAATTTTCACAAAATGCATGTGTGAATAGCTGATTGGGTCTGTGAATGGAAGTGAGAGTGGTTTTGTGAGTTTGTGATTGTGTGTGTAAGTGGCTGTATGGGATGGGTGCGTGGGTGTGTGAGTGGTTGGTGGTGTGAATGTGTATGTGAGTGGGTTTGAGGGTATGTGAGCAGACATGTGGATGTGTTAGTGGGTGTGTAAGTAGTTGTGTGGGTCTGTGACTGGGTGTGCAAGTGGTTTTGTGGGTAGATGTGTGAGAGGTTGTGTGGTAGTGTGAGTGGGTGTGTGACTGAGTTGTAAATGGCTGCATCTGTGTATGGCTGATTGTGTGAGTGGCTGTATCAGTGTGTGAGTGGGTGTATGTGCAGCCTTACCTACCAAAAGACAACCAATCACCCTGAACGACCAATGGGGGCTACCACCTCTTACAGGCCATGCCAAATGTGGCAACTGTAGCATTTGTAACCTCACAATTGACGACAAAGAGCTTTGTTTTGAAAAGATGTGATTTTTACATAAAACATTTACAAATTGTAATACATGCAATGTTGTATATGCAATCTTGTTTCCTTGCAACAGAATCTATATTGTTTAAACTACTCAAAGGATGCACATATGTCAACACCGGAGTAGAATAAGATGCAAGACACGAAATGCACCACTGGTGGACCACTACACAGAGGCTGGACATTCTGAAGACAACATATGTTGGACCGTCATATATGTGGTCAAACTCCAACCAAGGGATGGTGATATGTCTAAACTGCTCAAAAAAGAAGAGCTAAAATGGATTTTGTAAACTAATAGCTTGCACACTGGACTAAATTGCCTTGAAAATTGGACTGTCCATATATAACCAGGGACACTGTACCATATCTTTGAATATGGCCCCCTGATAATAATTCCTGTAATCCTTGTATGCAATGCATATGATTTTAATTATGGTTTTACTTCACCTTTGTCACATGTGCCTCACTTGATGCAGCCATCACCATTTAAGGCTTACACCTGACCACAGAACTCCCTGGCCTATCGTCACTCCAGTCCAAGATGCCCCCCACTCTCACCTATTAGGCCTTCTTCACTTTCCCATCCCTCCACTTGATCACATGACACTTTCCGGCCTATTCGTGCGTGCCACTCCCCATTTGAGACCGAGCAGGTTTTCCTTCATCTCCACATTTACAGACGATGACCCCTGGTATAACACGCCTCTTCTACCAGCTCAAGGTAAGCCAATTGAACTGCCAAACCTGAGTGCCCTCGAGTACCTCGCCCCTTTTCCCCCCACCCCTACCACTTCCCTACTTGATCCCCTGTTAACGTTCCTTTACAGTCCATCACGCCGTTTAAAAGCACACGACTCTAGCTCCTCCATTGGGATGCCTATTAATCACCCACGCTGCCTCACACCATGAGTTGAGTGACCGTTAGTTATGCCAACCTTGATTGCCATCGCACATCCTTCCCGCTCCTTGATCCTTACCCTTTCTTCCAGGCGGCCGCATTTAAAAATCGCTACTGGCACCCACGCCGCAGGCCTTGAGGTACTTAAAGCCATTGCTCCACGGACTGCAGACAACTTCCGCTGGTAAGCACCTTGCCTCCCATCCCTTTTGCCTTTTCAGCAGATAAACCTTATTGTCCGCCGACCTTTACATTGGGCTCCTTCCACTTGTAGTGAGGTTACGTGGTTTTCGACTTCGCTTCGTATCTAGCCTCCATTTTGTATTTAACCACCATTTTGTGTTGCCTCACTCAGGCAGCACGGCGGACGTGGTGAACGCGATGTTTTTGCTCTTTCAGCTGCTACGTGTCCTTCCCGTTAAAGAGTAACTTCTGCCTATGTTTATGAAACCGATGTCAGGGTCTCCCGAGTTTCGTAAATCCATGTCTAGACTGATTAATCCATGTCTTACTCCACTGTTTGGGTCCCACCATTCTTCTTGACTTTATCTTGTTTAACTGGCCTTCGCTATTCTCTTTGTGTGTTCTCCTGTTACATAGACTGTCCTTTGAAGCATTCAACATGTTCTACCACCTGCAAATTGAATTACGGGCACTAGTGTTGATTAACCTGAAGGGAGGAGAGCACACAGGGTCTGAAAGGAGAGTGTGTTTTAGACATTCGATAGCTTGTTTTCATACTATTCCTATTTGTCAGTTTTGTATGTTTTGGGAGTTGGCATTGTGAACTTGTGTACTATAATAGTCTGTGCGCCACGGAATGAAGTGGCAGTCTCCTGATAACATACCCGCTGGTGTACTTACAGGACCACTGTGCTTAGCTGCAGCTAACAAATCTGCTTTTCTACGCCCAACAGAGTGTCAAGTGTCTCTGTCTGCCAAAGCAGGTGAGCCTGGAGATCTTAGGTGCGCCGCCTGGCCCGTAAGGTCAGGTTCTCCAATTGGCGGCCCAACGCGTGGGCGACTTCAGCGGTAGTAGTTTTGCCCAAAGGTCGTGAGGAGCTTCGCAAGAAAATTCCGGAGGATTTCGCGAGCCACGTGAGTGACCCCTGTATGTCGAAGTGGACCGCAGGTCTTTTGAGCCGACAGCTGCTGACGACTGCTGCCCTGACTGTCACCCTGCTTTGGCCCCTGGTGATGATTAGTATTGCGAGACGTTAGACGAACACCTGTTAGAGCGAGAAAACATTTAGTTAAGTATTCGTGGGTAGTGCCCACCTTTTTGTTTTTGGTTTTTGTTATTCGATTAGTGCACAAACCGAAGCCAAGGGGTAAGTATGTTTGTGCTGTGACTATATTGTCTAAAATCCCTTGACGTTTGTAAGTAGTCCACTTTGTTACGAAATGCCGGGATTTAGTAAGTTTAGGAAATTTTGTTGTTTTGGTTGTATTAGGGATTCCCGGCTAGAGGATTCTTGTCCGATTCCTCCAGTTGGAACTCCCACTTATGAGCTCTATTCAAAACATGGTCCTATTATTTTTAATGAAACATGGATTTGATACACTAAAAAAGATGGTGTTTTACTGTGGCCACAAAATGGTACCTTTGAGCCTGCTATATTAGACAATTTGGAAATGATTCTATTTAAGAGAAAAGCCCGGCAGGCAATGTTTGACTCTTTCCGCCTCTGGCGTAAAGAATCCAAACAGAAAGAAATTAAGCAAATGAAGAAAGATAAAAAAGAGCAGGATATGACAATTTTACAGGCAGCCCAACAGTTTAAAAATGACGAAGCTGATCAGATGGTTGAGGTTTTGGAGAGACAGCATTGTATGCCAATAGACAGATGTTATCCCGTGTTACCTACTGCTTCAAAAAGTAAGGGTCCTGATGATGATCCTTTTGTGTCCCATCTCTTGACGTTTCCTCCACCTTATGTGTTAGGCGCTAATGCACCTCCATTACAACCTGTTGTTAATCCAGCTGTTCTGGTTCCTGCACAGTTGCCTCTTCCTGTGATTTCACCTCCACCCCCTTTGCCACCGACTTCTGTACCTCAAGCTCCTGTGCCTCAGTTTCGTTTACCTTTTTCTGCTACTGGTTCTTCTCCTACTTTACAGAATACGTTGTCTCCTGTTTTATTGTCAGATTCTCCGACAGCTCGACATCGTTTAGTTGAAACTGTTTCTGGTCTTTTGTCACCTTTTCTTGGATCTCTTTTCTTTTCTCCTGCTTCATCTCGAAGACAATCTCGTAGTCAGATCCCAGATTTGGAAGAACGGACTAAGTTAGATTCTCTTGCTCGTAATTGGATTACGAGTAGTTTACAGTATAGTGTGCGTGATATTTTAGACACCTTTCTGCAATGGAATGCGCCTACACAGAGGTATGCCTTTAATATTATGTGCAACACTCTTATCAAAGAGTGGGAAAATATGGATTTGGATTCATCTCATCAGGGTTTATTTGAGATACGTGATCAATTTGATAAGGGACTTATTGTAGGTCCTGATGTAGAGTCCGCTGTTCAGAAGCTTGTTACTTTCCGATCTTCCTTCTTTTCTCAAAGTTCTCTTGAGCCTGATCCTGCGGTTCGTCGTAAAATGGTACAATATCCTATGCAAGAAGTTCCTCCAATATGGAGGGATGCAGTTCCTCAAGCAGGTGCTAATCCAGCTAATTTTCAGTGCATATGGGTACATGATCCATGGAAAAGATCAGAAGTGTTGGCACTTAAGCAGTCCTTACCAGACCCTCGTAAGAATCCTGCTGGCTATTATAAGGAATTGTCTCAGACTGTTAATGCATGCATTATGAATTTGGCAGATATTGATTTGCTTATGGGAAATGTAGTCCCACAAGCTTTATGGGCTAAAATTCGTAGACAAGACCATGATCAAGCTTTAGGTAGTAATTGGGCTGCTATTGCGGCCGCAGATGAAGGACACGTAGGTGGTGCCAAACCTGATGATCTGATTACGGAGTTGCCCGGTAGAATAATAGCTCTTATGAAAACGATGATGCCTGCTGTACGCGTTAACTGTGATAAGTTAGCAGCGTGCAAACAAAAGGTCGATGAAAGTGTCTCCGATTTCTTTACTCGCTTTGAAGAGACTTTCATCGACCATAGCGGTCAAGATATGAGTACTGAAGGTGGACAGCGATTGTTTGTAGATAAATTCATTTTTAATTTACTTCCAGAACTGTCGCATAAATTGAAACAATCTGAGAGTTCCTGGGCTGTTTCTTCAACTGCCCAGATATTAGCTACTGCTCAATATTATGAGAATAGGGATAAGAAAGATAATGAGAAAGCGGAGAAGAAAACTAAAGAATTAAAAACAAAGGTTCTTCTGCAACAGGCTTATCCCCCTCGTTCTGCTCAGCCCCAATTTCAACAGCCCTCACAGTTTCAGAAGCTGTTGCAAAAACCTGAATTTCCAGCTACGCGATTTCCGTTGGATCCTAATCAATGTGCCTACTTTAAAGGGGAAGGTCATTTTAAGATTAGTTGTCCGATTCTGTTGCAGCGTTATGGAGGATCACAGCCACGGGGTCGTGGAGATTCTCGGTCAGTGTCCAGAGGTAGAGGGCGTGGTGCATCGTTGCAGGAACAACGCCCCTCTCCCCCTCAGGACTCTGCAAATTACTTTGACCAGCGGAATTCTCAGTCTGCACAGTATTACAATAATGATTATTGCGCAGATGGTGAGAATGCTGATTTCCTCACTTGCTAGGACAGCCATAGACAGAGTAAGGGAGTCGTGTCAGTTCCAGTGGATCAGGATGGACCTTATGTTAATGTTGTAGCATTGGGTGTTACAGAACCATTTCTTTTGGATACTGGTGCAATTAGAAGTTCTATTATGCATTCTCAACTCCCTGGGGCACCTTTGTCTGGCTTAGCAAATGTTTCTGTGGGATTCTCTGGTGCCCCAGTTCGCAACCCTGTTTCTTGTCCTTTGCCTATTTCCATTGGTCCGTACGATTTAGAAGCTCCACTTCTTTTGACAACGGGTTGCGGAGAGAACTTATTGGGTTTGGATTTATTGAAACCTCTGCATGCCACATTGTATTGCTCACCATATGGTGTACATCTTACTTTAGGTGCTAAGTTGACTTCTCTGATGTACGTATCTAAAGACCAACTGCCACTCGAACTGCGTTCGCTTCCTGCTAAGTTTTGGGCTACGGGTCCAAATGATATTGGTTTGCTTCAAATTCCACCTTATGTGATTACTGTGAAACCTGATGTTAAGTTACCACGCATACCACAATATAAAATCTCTAACGATGGTGAGAGAGCTTTGCTGGCTATTGTTCATGACTTGGTTTAGAAGGGTGTGGTCGAGGAGACCAGAGGAAATGTTTGTAACAGTCCTGTTCTGCCTGTTCTAAAGCGTACTGATCCTTTTCAGCCACCTGTGTATCGTTTTGTGATAGACCTCCGAGAGGTCAACAAAATTGTTGTTCCTCAGTTTCCTGTTGTTCCAGATATTACTGCCTTGCTTACTGTGGTTCCTGCTTTGGCAGCTTGGTTTTTCGGTCATTGATCTCAAAAATGCTTTCTTTAGCATTCCCATTGCTGAGGAGAGTAGGGATCTCTTTGGTTTCTCTCTTGGAGGCCGAAGTTTTCGATTTAAGCGTGCACCTCAAGGCTATTGTGAGAGTCCCTCCATCTATAATCAAGCCTTGAAGTCTCAGCTTGACACCTTTTCTTTACCATCAGGTGCTACTCTTATCCAATATGTGGATGATTTGTTAGTGGCTGCCGATTCGGAAAATGTCTGTAAAAATGCGACTGTGTCACTTTTGCGACATTTGTCTGATCTACACCACAAAGTATCGCTTTCTAAGTTACAATATTGCAGAACTGAGGTTACCTATTTAGGTCATCTCTTGTCAAAGGAGGGAAGGCGATTGACCCCAGAACGTATTCAAGCAATTGCGCAAATGTCTGTACCATCCACACAAAGAGAGGTGCGTGCTTTTCTAGGCATTACCTCTTATTTTAGACAGTGGATTCTGAACTTTTCCTTACTAGCTAAACCCTTGTTGGCACCCACTCTGAAAGATACGCCCCAACCTTTTCCTTGGACTGATGAATGTCAAAAGAGTTTTTCTGATTTACGTACTGTTTTGTGTTCGGCTCCTGTGTTGGGTACCCCAGATTACAGTAAACCCTTTACACTTCATGTTCATGAAAGGGAAGGTTGTGCATTATCAGTCCTGACACAACAATTTGGAGGGAAACAAAGGTCAAGTGCCTATTTCTTGGCTACATTAGATCCAGTTGCTAAAGCATTGCCCAGTTTTCTTAGAGCAACAGCGGCAGCAGCGATTTCTATTCGTCAATCTGCTGGATTGGTGTTGGATCATACTCTTAATGTTATGGTACCATACGCAGTAGATACTCTCTTGAACAGGACAAAAACTCAGCACTTAACGAGTGCTCATTTTTCTGGATATGAGTTGACACTTTTAGCAAGTCACATACATATCAGGAGATGTAATGTTCTGAATTCAGCAACATTGTTGCCTATTTTGGATGAGAAAAATGTACATATCATCATGATTGTTTTCTTCGTACGGAAGAAGAAACTAAAGGTCGAGTTGATTTGAAAGATACACCACTTACGGATCCGGACGGGATCCTGTGGGTAGATGGGTCTTACTTCAAGCTTCCTAATGGTGAGACAACAGCAGCTTATGCTGTTACAACTCTACATACGATAGTGGAAACTGCACGCATTTCACAGAATTCAGCGCAAGCTGCAGAGTTGATTGCGTTGACGAGAGCATGTGTGTTGGCGAAAGGAAAAAGAGTGACTGTTTACACAGATAGTCAATACATGTTTGGCGTTGCCCACAGTTTCGGACGTTTGTGGAGAGAAAGAGGATTCTTTACCTCCCACGGCACTAAAATACAGCATGGTCAGTTGGTGACTGACCTTCTTGAATCACTTGCATTGCCCACTCAAATAGCAATTGTGAAGTGTAGTGTCCATCAACAGATTACTGATGACGTGGGTCGGGGAAATGCATTTGCGGATGAAATAGCGAGGGAAACAGCACAGAATGTTGAGAGTCGAATGTATGTTGCAGGACCGGCAAGTTGAGTCCCAGATGCTGGTATGTGTGAAGACACAGTAGAAAGCGTGAAAATGAGGAGGCAACTGAGAAAGAATTGAGTAAGTGGAAAGAAAGTACGGGAATGTTGGATACGATGGGATGTTGGACGGAATTGTCAGAGCATCAGCAATGGTTGTTACCAGATGCTTATGTATTACCTATTGTCACTATGGCTCATGGACCAGCCCATATTAATGCAAGGGGTATATGTAAACTCCTAGCTCCAGTATGGCAGAACGAAAATATTCCTAAATGAGTAGAAAATGTAGTGAGGCATTGCATTGTTTGCTTGATGCATATTCCAGGAAAGGGAACTCCAACTCCAGCAGGTCACTTTGCTCCCCCTACGTATCCTTTTGAGGTACTGCAAATAGATTACATCCATATGGAACTTTTCAATAATCTTAAGTATGTCCTGGTAGTGGTTTGCGCCTTTTCCAGATGGCCTACCCCCTAAAGGACAATACTGCTTTGTCTACTGCCAAAGTCCTTCTGAAGGAATTTTTCCTGAGGTTTGTTGCACCATCAGGATTCAAGCAAGCCGGGCTGACGATGGCTGAAATGCCAGAAACCGGTCCCCGGAAGCTTGTTTCCTTCCCAGTATAAGAATTGGCTTGGTAGTTTGGTTTGCCCTGTTCCCATCATGCACTGGGACAGGAACAGACTAATTTGCATGAAGCCAGGTTTTGAGCTGGGATGGTGCAGTGAGCTAAAAAACGGTGATTGATCAAGCCCTGATCTTTGGACTGGGTAAGAGTGGTCTGCTTAATTCAGACACTCTGTTCATCACCACCCCCCTTTTCTGAATCATTTTGTCCACCATAAGCGTGGAAGGGTATACTCAGATGTGAGTCCCTTGCTCATTGCACCATCAGGATTCAAGCAAGCCGGGCCGACGACGGCTGAAATGCCAGAAACTGGTCCCCGGAAGTTTGTTTCCTTCCCAGTATAAGAATTGGCTTGGTAGTTTGGTTTGCCCTGTTCCCATCATGCACTTGGACAGGAACAGACTAATTTGCATGTAGCCAGGTTCTGAGCTGGGATGGTGCAGTGAGCTAAAAAATGGTGATGGATCAAGCCCTGATCTTTGGACTGGGTAAGAGTTGTCTGCTTAATTCAGAAACTCTGTTCATCACCACCCCCCTTTTCTGAATCATTTTGTCCACCATAAGCGTGGAAGGGTATACTCAGATGTGAGTCCCTTGCTCATTGCGCCATCAGGATTCAAGCAAGCCGGGCCGACGACGGCTGAAATGCCAGAAACTGGTCCCCGGAAGCTTGTTTCCTTCCCAGTATAAGAATTGGCTTGGTAGTTTGGTTTGCCCTGTTCCCATCTTGCACTGGGTCAGGAACAGACTAATTTGCATGTAGCCAGGTTCTGAGCTGGGATGGTGCAGTGAGCTAAAAAATGGTGATGGATCAAGCCCTGATCTTTGGACTGGGTAAGAGTGGTCTGCTTAATTCAGACACTCTGTTCATCACCACCCCCCTTTTCTGAATCATTTTGTCCACCATAAGCGTGGAAGGATATACTCAGATGTGAGTCCCTTGCTCATTGCACCATCAGGATTCAAGCAAGCCGGGCCGACGACTGCTGAAATGCCAGAAACCGGTCCCCGGAAGCTTGATTCCTACCCAGTATAAGAATTGGCTTGGAAGTTTGGTTTGCCCTGTTCCCATCATGCACTGGGACAGGAACAGACTAATTTGCATGTAGCCAGGTTCTGAGCTGGGATGGTGCAGTGAGCTAAAAAACGGTGATGGATCAAGCCCTGATCTTTGGACTGGGTAAGAGTGGTCTGCTTAATTCAGAAACTCTGTTCATCACCACCCCCCTTTTCTGAATCATTTTGTCCACCATAAGCGTGGAAGGGTATACTCAGATGTGAGTCCCTTGCTCATTGCGCCATCAGGATTCAAGCAAGCCGGGCCGACGACGGCTGAAATGCCAGAAACTGGTCCCCGGAAGCTTGTTTCCTTCCCAGTATAAGAATTGGCTTGGTAGTTTGGTTTGCCCTGTTCCCATCTTGCACTGGGTCAGGAACAGACTAATTTGCATGTAGCCAGGTTCTGAGCTGGGATGGTGCAGTGAGCTAAAAAACGGTGATGGATCAAGCTCTGATCTTTGGACTGGGTAAGAGTGGTCTGCTTAATTCAGACACTCTGTTCATCACCACCCCCCTTTTCTGAATCATTTTGTCCACCATAAGCGTGGAAGGGTATACTCAGATGTGAGTCCCTTGCTCATTGCACCATCAGGATTCAAGCAAGCCGGGCCAACGACGGCTGAAATGCCAGAAACCGGTCCCAGGAAGCTTGTTTCCTTCCCAGTATAAGAATTGGCTTGGTAGTTTGGTTTGCCCTGTTCTCATCATGCACTGGGACAGGAACAGACTAATTTGCATGTAGCCAGGTTCTGAGCTGGGATGGTGCAGTGAGCTAAAAAACGGTGATGGATCAAGCTCTGATCTTTGGACTGGGTAAGAGTGGTCTGCTTAATTCAGGCACTCTGTTCATCACCACCCCCCTTTTCTGAATCATTTTGTCCACCATAAGCGTGGAAGGGTATACTCAGATGTGAGTCCCTTGCTCATTGCACCATCAGGATTCAAGCAAGCCGGGCCAACGACGGCTGAAATGCCAGAAACCGGTCCCCGGAAGCTTGTTTCCTTCCCAGTATAAGAATAGGCTTGGTAGTTTGGTTTGCCCTGTTCCCATCATGCACTTGGACAGGAACAGACTAATTTGCATATAGCCAGGTTCTGAGCTGGGATGGTGCAGTGAGCTAAAAAACGGTGATGGATCAAGCCCTGATCTTTGGACTGGGTAAGAGTGGTCTGCCTAATTCAGACACTCTGTTCATCACCACCCCCCTTTTCTGAATCATTTTGTCCACCATAAGCGTGGAAGGGTATACTCAGATGTGAGTCCCTTCCTCATTGCACCATCAGAATTCAAGCAAGCCGGGCCGACGACGGCTGAAATGCCAGAAACTGGTCCCCGGAAGCTTGTTTCCTTCCCATAATAAGATTTGGCTTGGTCGTTTGGTTTGCCCTGTTCCCATCATGCACTGGGACAGGAACAGACTAATTTGCATATAGACAGGTTATGAGCTGGGATGGTGCAGTGAGCTAAAAAACGGTGATTGATCAAGCCCTGATCTTTGGGCTGGGTAAGAATGGTCTGCTTAATTCAGACACTCTGTTCATCACCACCCCCCTTTTCTGAATCATTTTGTCCACCTTAAGCGTGGAAGGGTATACTCAGATGTGAGTCCCTTGCTCATTGCACCATCAGGATTCAAGCAAGCCGGGCCGACGACGGCTGAAATGCCAGAAACTGGTCCCCGGAAGCTTGTTTCCTTCCCAGTATAAGAATTGGCTTGGTAGTTTGGTTTGCCCTGTTCCCATCTTGCACTGGGTCAGGAACAGACTAATTTGCATGTAGCCTGGTTCTGAGCTGGGATGGTGCAGTGAGCTAAAAAATGGTGATGGATCAAGCCCTGATCTTTGGACTGGGTAAGAGTGGTCTGCTTAATTCAGACACTCTGTTCATCACCACCCCCCTTTTCTGAATCATTTTGTCCACCATAAGCGTGGAAGGATATACTCAGATGTGAGTCCCTTGCTCATTGCACCATCAGGATTCAAGCAAGCCGGGCCGACGACTGCTGAAATGCCAGAAACCGGTCCCCGGAAGCTTGATTCCTACCCAGTATAAGAATTGGCTTGGAAGTTTGGTTTGCCCTGTTCCCATCATGCACTGGGACAGGAACAGACTAATTTGCATGTAGCCAGGTTCTGAGCTGGGATGGTGCAGTGACCTAAAAAACGGTGATGGATCAAGCTCTGATCTTTGGACTGGGTAAGAGTGGTCTGCTTAATTCAGACACTCTGTTCATCACCACCCCCCTTTTCTGAATCATTTTGTCCACCATAAGCGTGGAAGGGTATACTCAGATGTGAGTCCCTTGCTCATTGCACCATCAGGATTCAAGCAAGCCGGGCCAACGACGGCTGAAATGCCAGAAACCGGTCCCAGGAAGCTTGTTTCCTTCCCAGTATAAGAATTGGCTTGGTAGTTTGGTTTGCCCTGTTCCCATCATGCACTGGGACAGGAACAGACTAATTTGCATGTAGCCAGGTTCTGAGCTGGGATGGTGCAGTGAGCTAAAAAACGGTGATGGATCAAGCTCTGATCTTTGGACTGGGTAAGAGTGGTCTGCTTAATTCAGGCACTCTGTTCATCACCACCCCCCTTTTCTGAATCATTTTGTCCACCATAAGTGTGGAAGGGTATACTCAGATGTGAGTCCCTTGCTCATTGCACCATCAGGATTCAAGCAAGCCGGGCCAACGACGGCTGAAATGCCAGAAACCGGTCCCCGGAAGCTTGTTTCCTTCCCAGTATAAGAATAGGCTTGGTAGTTTGGTTTGCCCTGTTCCCATCATGCACTTGGACAGGAACAGACTAATTTGCATATAGCCAGGTTCTGAGCTGGGATGGTGCAGTGAGCTAAAAAACGGTGATGGATCAAGCCCTGATCTTTGGACTGGGTAAGAGTGGTCTGCCTAATTCAGACACTCTGTTCATCACCACCCCCCTTTTCTGAATCATTTTGTCCACCATAAGCGTGGAAGGGTATACTCAGATGTGAGTCCCTTCCTCATTGCACCATCAGAATTCAAGCAAGCCGGGCCGACGACGGCTGAAATGCCAGAAACCGGTCCCCGGAAGCTTGTTTCCTTCCCATAATAAGATTTGGCTTGGTCGTTTGGTTTGCCCTGTTCCCATCATGCACTGGGACAGGAACAGACTAATTTGCATATAGACAGGTTATGAGCTGGGATGGTGCAGTGAGCTAAAAAACGGTGATTGATCAAGCCCTGATCTTTGGGCTGGGTAAGAGTGGTCTGCTTAAATCAGACACTCTGTTCATCACCAACCCCCTTTTCTGAATCATTTTGTCCACCATAAGCGTGGAAGGGTATACTCAGATGTGAGTCCCTTGCTCATTGCACCATCAGGATTCAAGCAAGCCGGGCCGACGACGGCTGAAATGCCAGAAACTGGTCCCCGGAAGCTTGTTTCCTTCCCAGTATAAGAATTGGCTTGGTAGTTTAGTTTGCCCTGTTCCCATCTCGCACTGGGACAGGAACAGACTAATTTGCATGTAGCCAGGTTCTGAGCTGGGATGGTGCAGTGAGCTAAAAAAATGGTGATGGATCAAGCCCTGATCTTTGGACTGGGTAAGAGTGGTCTGCTTAATTCAGACACTCTGTTAATCACCACTAACGGTGGGCGGCCAGCTACGCTCCGTCTGCGGAGTGTGCAAAGTGCCGCCTACTCCGCATTTTGCGGAGCTGGCGGAGCCAGGCGGCACTACGCACGCTCCGCAGACGGAGCGTAGCTGGCCGCCACCCGCCTCCCTCCCGCCCTCCCTAAATACTTTGAAATCAAAGAATCAAATAATTTAAAAAGCACTTACCTTGCCGCCGCTGCCCGCCGCGTCCCCGGGGCTCACTATCTTCCTCTTCCGTCATCTATACTAATGCGCATGCACGGGCGGCCGCGCATGCGCATTTTCTCGTGAAAATGCGCATGCGCGGCCGCCCGCGCATGCGCATTAGTATAGATGACGGAAGATAGTGAGCCCCGGGGACGCGGCGGGCAGCGGCGGCAAGGTAAGTGCTTTATAAATTATTTGATTCTTTGATTTCAAAGTATTTAGGGAGGGCGGGAGGGAGGCGGGTGGCGGGGCTGGCGGCCAGTGGTGTTTGCGGAGTGGGGCTACGCGGAGTGCGGAGGTGGGCGTAGTTTCTCGCCCACTTCGCGTAGCTCCGCGAAGCCCCACTCCGCGAACTCCGCCCAGGGTTAATCACCACCCCTTTTCTGAATCATTTTGTCCACCATAAGCGTGGTAGGATATACTCAGATATGAGTCCCTTGCTCATTGCACCATCAGGATTCAAGCAAGCAGGGCCAACGACGGCTGAAATGCCAGAAACCGGTCCCCAGAAGCTTGTTTCCTTCCCAGTATAAGAAGTGGCTTGGTAGTTTGGTTTGCCCTGTTCCCATCATGCACTGGGACAGGCACAGACTAATTTGCATGTAGCCAGGTTCTGAGCTGGGATGGTGCAGTGAGCTAAAAAATGGTGATGGATCAAGCCCAGATCTTTGGACTGGGTAAGAGTGGTCTGCTTAATTCAGACACTCTGTTCATCACCACCCCCCTTTTCTGAATCATTTTGTCCACCATAAGCGTGGAAGGGTATACTCAGATGTGAGTCCCTTGCTCATTACACCATCAGGATTCAAGCAAGCCGGGCCGACGACGGCTGAAATGCCAGAAACTGGTCCCCGGAAGCTTGTTTCCTTCCCAGTATAAGAATTGGCTTGGTAGTTTGGTTTGCCCTGTTCTCATCATGCACTGGGACAGGAACAGACTAATTTGCATGTAGCCAGGTTCTGAGCTGGGATGGTGCAGTGAGCTAAAAAATGGTGATGGACCAAGCCCTGATCTTTGGACTGGGTAAGAGTGGTCTGCTTAATTCAGACACTCTGTTCATTACCACGCCCCTTTTCTGAATCATTTTGTCCACCATAAGCATGGAAGGGTATACTCAGATGTGAGTCCCTTGCTCATTGCACCATCAGGATTCAAGCAAGCCGGGCCGACGACGGCTGAAATGCCAGAAACTGGTCCCGGAAGCTTGTTTCCTTCCCAGTATAAGAATTGGCTTGGTAGTTTGGTTTGCCGTGTTCCCATCATGCACTGGGACAGGAACAGACTAATTTGCATGTAGCCAGGTTCTGAGCTGGGATGGTGCAGTGAGCTAAAAAATGGTGATGGATCGAGCCCTGATCTTTAGACTGGGTAAGAGTGGTCTGCTTAATTCAGACACTCTGTTCATCACCACCCCCCTTTTCTGAATCATTTTGTCCACCATAAGCGTGGAAGGGTATACTCAGATGTGAGTCCCTTGCTCATTGCACCATCAGGATTCAAGCAAGCCAGGCCGACGACAGCTGAAATGCCAGAAACCGGTCCCCGGAAGCTTGTTTCCTTCCCAGTATAAGAATTGGCTTAGTAGTTTGGTTTGCCCTGTTCCCATCATGCACTGGGACAGGAACAGACTAACTTGCATGTAGCCAGGTTCTGAGCTGGGATGGTGCAGTGAGCTAAAAAACGGTGCTGGATCAAGCCCTGATCTTTGGACTGGGTAAGAGTGGTCTGCTTAATTCAGACACTCTGTTCATCACCACCCCCCTTTTCTGAATCATTTTGTCCACCATAAGCGTGGAACGGTATACTCAGATGTGAGTCCCTTGCTCATTGCACCATCAGGATTCAAGCAAGCCGGGCCGACGACGGCTGAAATGCCAGAAACTGGTCCCCGGAAGCTTGTTTCCTTCCGAGTATAAGAATTGGCTTGGTAGTTTGGTTTGCCGTGTTCCCATCATGCACTGGGACAGGAACAGACTAATTTGCATGTAGCCAGGTTCTGAGCTGGGATGGTGCAGTGAGCTAAAAATGGTGATGGATCGAGCCCTGATCTTTGGACTGGGTAAGAGTGGTCTGCTTAATTCAGACACTCTGTTCATCACCACCCCCCTTTTCTGAATCATTTTGTCCACCATAAGCGTGGAAGGGTATACTCAGATGTGAGTCCCTTGCTCATTGCACCATCAGGATTCAAGCAAGCCGGGTCGACGACAGCTGAAATGCCAGAAACCGGTCCCCGGAAGCTTGTTTCCTTCCGAGTATAAGAATTGGCTTGGTAGTTTGGTTTGCCGTGTTCCCATCATGCACTGGGACAGGAACAGACTAATTTGCATGTAGCCAGGTTCTGAGCTGGGATGGTGCAGTGAGCTAAAAATGGTGATGGATCGAGCCCTGATCTTTGGACTGGGTAAGAGTGGTCTGCTTAATTCAGACACTCTGTTCATCACCACCCCCCTTTTCTGAATCATTTTGTCCACCATAAGCGTGGAACGGTATACTCAGATGTGAGTCCCTTGCTCATTGCACCATCAGGATTCAAGCAAGCCGGGCCGACGACGGCTGAAATGCCAGAAACTGGTCCCCGGAAGCTTGTTTCCTTCCGAGTATAAGAATTGGCTTGGTAGTTTGGTTTGCCGTGTTCCCATCATGCACTGGGACAGGAACAGACTAATTTGCATGTAGCCAGGTTCTGAGCTGGGATGGTGCAGTGAGCTAAAAATGGTGATGGATCGAGCCCTGATCTTTGGACTGGGTAAGAGTGGTCTGCTTAATTCAGACACTCTGTTCATCACCACCCCCCTTTTCTGAATCATTTTGTCCACCATAAGCGTGGAAGGGTATACTCAGATGTGAGTCCCTTGCTCATTGCACCATCAGGATTCAAGCAAGCCGGGTCGACGACAGCTGAAATGCCAGAAACCGGTCCCCGGAAGCTTGTTTCCTTCCCAGTATAAGAATTGGCTTAGTAGTTTGGTTTGCCCTGTTCCCATCATGCACTGGGACAGGAACAGACTAACTTGCATGTAGCCAGGTTCTGAGTTGGGATGGTGCAGTGAGCTAAAAAACGGTGATGGATCAAGCCCTGATCTTTGGACTGGGTAAGAGTGGTCTGCTTAACTCAGACACTCTGTTCATCACCACCCCCCTTTTCTGAATCATTTTGTCCACCATAAGCGTGGAACGGTATACTCAGATGTGAGTCCCTTGCTCATTGCACCATCAGGATTCAAGCAAGCCGGGCCGACGACGGCTGAAATGCCAGAAACTGGTCCCCGGAAGCTTGTTTCCTTCCGAGTATAAGAATTGGCTTGGTAGTTTGGTTTGCCCTGTTCCCATCATGCACTGGGACAGGAACAGACTAATTTGCATGTAGCCAGGTTCTGAGCTGGGATGGTGCAGTGAGCTAAAAAATGGTGATGGACCAAGCCCTGATCTTTGGACTGGGTAAGAGTGGTCTGCTTAATTCAGACACTCTGTTCATCACCACCCCCCTTTTCTGAATCATTTTGTCCACCATAAGCGTGGAAGGGTATACTCAGATGTGAGTCCCTTGCTCATTGCACCATCAGGATTCAAGCAAGCCGGGCCGACGACGGCTGAAATGCCAGAGACCGGTCCCCGGAAGCTTGTTTCCTTCCCAGTATAAGAATTGGCTTGGTAGTTTGGTTTGCCCTGTTCCCATCATGCACTGGGACAGGAACAGACTAATTTGCATGTAGCCAGGTTCTGAGCTGGGATGGTGCAGTGAGCTAAAAACAGTGATGGATCAAGCCCTGATCTTTGGACTGGGTAAGAGTGGTCTGCTTACTTCAGACACTCTGTTCATCACCACCCCCATTTTCTGAATCATTTTGTCCACCATAAGCGTGGAAGGGTATACTCAGATGTGAGTCCCTTGCTCATTGCACCATCAGGATTCAAGCAAGCCGGGCCGACGACGGCTGAAATGCCAGAAACTGGTCCCCGGAAGCTTGTTTCCTTCACAGTATAAGAATTGGCTTGGTAGTTTGGTTTGCCCTGTTCCCATCATGCACTGGGACAGGAACAGACTAATTTGCATGTAGCCAGGTTCTGAGCTGGGATGGTGCAGTGAGCTAAAAAATGGTGATGGACCAAGCCCTGATCTTTGGACTGGGTAAGAGTGGTCTGCTTAATTCAGACACTCTGTTCATCACCACCCCCCTTTTCTGAATCATTTTGTCCACCATAAGCGTGGAAGGGTATACTCAGATGTGAGTCCCTTGCTCATTGCACCATCAGGATTCAATCAAGCCGGGCCGACGACGGCTGAAATGCCAGAAACTGGTCCCAGAAGCTTGTTTCCTTCCCAGTATAAGAATTGGCTTGGTAGTTTGGTTTGCCCTGTTCCCATCATGCACTGGGACAGGAACAGACTAATTTGCATGTAGCCAGGTTCTGAGCTGGGATGGTGCAGTGAGCTAAAAAACGGTGATGGATCAAGCTCTGATCTTTGGACTGGGTAAGAGTGGTCTGCCTAATTCAGACACTCTGTTCATCACCACCCCCCTTTTCTGAATCATTGTGACCTGAATAGTGACTAGGTCAACAGGACTTGCAGTGTCATAGGACGGCTAACAACCACAGCTAAGTGATTAAGGAAGATTATCATGAGCAACGCCTTTAGAGTAATGGATAGCGCTGGAAAAGAGAATGATGTCAAAATTAAGAAAATAAATCATTATAAGAAATTATTAATCAGCCGTTGTGGCGTAGCATTATGTATTTCAGTATGTTTATGCAGTTTATTAGCATGTGTAGGATGGATCGTACACAGTATGCAGCCAACACCTGTCCCTACTTCTACTTCTTTAATTTCCTCTACTACTATTTCTCCGCATAAATTTTACACACTCCCAGACCATGAGCAGATGAGAAGAATGGAGTATTTTAACAATTCATTTATCCAACTGTTACATCAACATTAATTGGTAGTGAATACTTTTGATTGTTGGGTTTGAGGGCTCATACCACACAACACAGAGAGAGGGATGCCGTATTTAGTCCTTCCATTGACGTATGAAGGTTCTGCCTGGGCTCATCTGGCTATGTTTTCTATTGCATACCAGAACCTACTCCGATATCCTCCTGGTGGGTCCTATAATGGTGGAGTGAATTTCAGTCATAGCTCTTTGATAAAGGGAATAGTGACAATGGCAAAAATCTCTGATATTATTAAGATTCACAAAGATAAAAAGAGAACATATGACAGATGGAACGTGACTCAGTATGCCACTTGTCTCACTGATAAGATTAAACAGAAGAAATGTGCACCAATTTGGGTTTTACTCCGGAGAGGTAATCTGTGTTTACAAATAAATGGCCAGAATATGAAAATTAAGTAAGAAAGGAGTAATTGTTCTCACATATATGTCTATACACCCTTGACTCCTTCACCGTTAGTTCCATCTCAAGGTACATACTTTATCTGTCATGATAAAGCTTATACATGGCTTCCCACACATTTCTCGGGGACATGTTATGTAGCTTTTCTTCTTCCTCCGACATATACTGCTCCTGCAGATCACCATAGAAAGAGATTTGGTAGAGGTGTTATTGATGCGGAACACACAGCCGGACAAGAGGGAGGAGATTTCCTGAAAGGATTCCTTCCTTTTTGGGGTCCAATTGCAAATAGTAGAAACATCAGACGCCTGGTTCGTGTGGTCAATCCTACCATAAATATATCTTCTGGTGCATTAAATAATCTGACAGCTGAACTTCAGGCGGATCGCCTTAAACTTTGCAGAACCGAATGGTTCTAGACATTGTCCTGGCTGATAAAGGCAGAGTCTGTAAAATGATTGGGTCCAGTTGCTGCATTTACGTTCCAGTTAATGCCCCTGCAGTATACCAAGCCATCTCTAAGCTACATGTCATCTCCGAGTCCATTCATCAGGACACTGGAGACTGGTCTGCGATGGGATGGTTTTGGGGACCACTGTCCACATGGGGATGGAAAGTGTTAAATTTCCTTGGAGTGATTCTAGTAATCATCTTTTCTTGTTGTATTTGTTTACAGGCGGGCCAGCTATTTGCGGACTTTGTACCACTGTGTGTGTTTCTAAGCCAGTAACACAGGAAACAGAGAACATCAGAATGATGTTGCAGCAACACCCCAATGACCTCATGACCATCGATATCGAATCAGACTAACACGAGTCTTTTGTGCTTTGCCTGAGTATGGCAAAAGGAGGGTCTCAGGTTACGTGGTTATCGACTTCGCTTCGTATCTAGCCGCCATTTTGTATTTAATTGCCATTTTGTGTTGCCTCACTCAGGCAGCACGGTGGACGTGGTGAACGCGATGTTTTTGCTCTTTCAGCTGTTACGTGTCCTTCCCGTTAAAGAGTAACTTCTGCCTATTTTATTAAACCGATGTCAGGGTCTCCCGAGTTTCGTAAATCCATGTCTAGACTGATTAATCCATGTCTTACTCCACTGTTTGGGTCCCACCATTCTTCTTGACTTTATCTTGTTTAACTGGCCTTCGCTATTCTCTTCGTGTGTTCTCCTGTTACATAGACTGTCCTCTGAAGCATTCAACATGTTCTACCACCTGCAAATTGAATTACGGGCACTAGTGTTGATAAACCTGAAGGGAGGAGAGCACACAGGGTCTGAAAGGAGGGTGAGTTTTAGACATTCGATAGCTTGTTTTCAAACTATTCCTATTTGTCAGTTTTGTATGTTTTGGGAGTTGGCATTGTGAACTTGTGTACTATATTAGTCTGTGCGCCACGGAATGAAGTGGCAGTCTCCTGATAAC
The DNA here is from genome assembly GCF_964263255.1 of Lissotriton vulgaris. Classification (NCBI taxonomy): domain Eukaryota; kingdom Metazoa; phylum Chordata; class Amphibia; order Caudata; family Salamandridae; genus Lissotriton; species Lissotriton vulgaris. The sequence continues at coordinate 491,913,192 of NC_141693.1, forward strand.
ATACCCGCTGGTGTACTTACAGGACCACTGTGCTTAGCTGCAGCTAATAAATCTGCTTTTCTACGCTCAACAGAGTGTCACATGTCTCTGTCTGCCAAAGCAGGTGATCGCTAAGCATGAGCGGGAAATCCGTTACGCTTGCGGATTTTGCGGATTTTTGGGAAATCCGCAATCTGCGAATTTTGCGGATTTCCCGCAAAATCCGCAAAAAAAAATCCGCGAACGTAACGGGTTCAAAAGTTGAACCCCCACTCATGCAACTATTTTACAATGGCGCCAGCAAGCTGCCAGCGCCGTTGTAAAATAGTTACAAAGTTAGCTTGCACAGGAACCACTAGATAAAACAAAGCAGGTGCTTCCTGTGCAAGCTAACTTTGTAACTATTTTACAACGGCGCTGGCAGCTTGCTGGCGCCATTGTAAAATAGTTACAGGCACAGCCTTACACAGGTCACTCAAGGGACCCCTGCGCTCTTCAGGGCGATTGCATAGTAACACACACATGGTCACTCAAACTAGTTGATGCTCAAATTCAGTGACTCATTCATTAGCCCAAAAACAATCATGAGCGTCTTCGAGGCTGGACAGGTGTGCCTCTTCCCAAATCTACCGTGGAAAATCAGCTGTGATGCTGGGTAGAGGGCGGCCTTTGCATGGTCGCTCGAACTACTTGATGCTCAAAATCAGTGACTCATTCATTAGCCCAAAAACAATCATGAGCGTCTTCGAGGCTGGACAGGTGTGCCTCATCCCAAATCTACTGTGGAAAATCAGCTGTGATGCTGGGTAGAGGCCTTTGCATCCTTGACTTTCATGAGCGCAATCCCCGTGCTGTTCCTGTGACCAGGAGCTTCTTTCTCTTCATATAACTGTGTTCGCACGGGTTGCTGCAAGTTCGCACGCGTTTTGTACAATTTCGCAATTTGCGAAATTGTACAAAACCCTCGCGAACTTGCAGAAACCCGTGCGAACATAAAAAAAAAAATCCGCGCGATTCGCGGATTTTGCGGATTTTGGCAATCCGCAAATTCGCAAATCCGCAAATTCGCGGATTGCCAATCCGCCAAATCCGCTCATGCCTACTGATCGCGGAGATCTTAGGCGTCCCCTGCGCCGCCTGGCCCGTAAGGTCAGGTTCTCCAGTAGGTCTCCCCTAGCGCGTTGGTCTATCCTGGCACTCCTCCTTCACAGATTATCAGCTCCGAGAAGAATACTCCCAACAAGTAAGAATGACTTTCCACCCCTCATGTGTGGCCCCTCACCCACCCTGCGTGCCCTTAACTGGCATTGGAAGGTTCCGGTATTGGTAGCTTCCAATACTGCTGCTTGCAATCAAAGATGAATGTATGCAAGTAACACCCTGTTCAACTGTTATCAGCACCCAGTCACTGTGCCGTAAAACCCCCCCACTTAATCAAACACCTTGTCACTACGCCATAACCTTTTCGCTAATACAACTATGTCACTGTTTTCATTCTTTTTGTGCTAGTTGAATGATACTAGGTCACTTCACAGATGCTAATGTGCTCTACTAAGTCGCTACTTCATATTGCTAAAATCACTCTGTCATTGTGTCAATTCAAATTTTATAACTTTTTTGTGAGATGAATGACATTAGGTCACTTTACAGCGTTGTATGTGTATTATTAAGTTGCCTCTTCATTTCAACAAGTGCACCAAGTGATATGAGGTTTTGTTTACTTTGCATACATCCTTCTAACTCTCCCTTTTCATGTTTTTCTTCCTTCCCCCCTGTAATTTTACCTTTTTGTTTGTTAATGAATAGTATACTAATCTTAAGGCACGTATTAACAGGCATGCTTATCTAATGTCCTGAAGATGATGCTTGCACTGCTTCTTGGATCGAAACGCCGTTGAGACCTCAAACTTTGCATACATACACTGTGATGTTATTATCTCCTATGTAGAGTTGTTCCTTGTGATTTGTTTGTCTAATTGATGATTTGTCTTGGAAACAAACCCGTGAGCACACCCTGAGCTTCCCCTAAATGTTTCCCAAACTGTATGTCTCTATGTCTCTGTAGTAGGATGTAGGCTGGTATACCACTTTCAGTATCATTGTCCGCACATTTCCTAAAGAATTATCAATTATTTACACATTGAACCGCAGTCCGGTTGGACAAGTTTAACTAATACAGCACTGATTGGGTCTGTATTCATTGCTCTCTTCTTATTCCTATTCTCCCCTAGAGACCACTGTTGTATTAAATAAAGGAAACAGCCCCATCACTTACTCTGATATGAACAGACCAGCATATGCCAAGAGCCTAGCCTGATATAGCTCAGAGAGTTGAGAATTTGCCATAAAAATCTTTGTGCAAAATGCTAGTAATTGGTGAGTCTTGGCAGGGCCAATTGAGGCATACAGCCTTCCAAAGTCAATTGACTACTTTTGGACTGGAAATAATAACAGCAGATGTCATTTGAAGTGCTAAGATGCAGTTAGGTTTGTATAAAGAGCTTCATACATTTCCATGCATTATGTATAGAAGCTGAAATAACTACTTTCTTGTTCTACTGACTTTTCATTAATATTGAGCTCTAGTACTTTGAGTTCTCTTTCCTTCAATAGTTTTGTTCTTACAGCATAATGGATCATTGCTGCAAGTTCACTAAATCTTGCCTTTGCCCCCTGATCACATATCCCCTGGAGTCCCACACTTAAACATCCCAATTTAGTTTGCTTTGAAGAGGCTTTAGAAATGTTTCTGTATTCAAAGAAAGCCTGGTGCTCTAGGTAAGACTGCTGGTACTTGTATCACCACCCCTCCAGGAATAAGAAGCAAAGAAGATAGTGTCAGGTTCTTATGTATCCAGCTGGGTGGTAGCAGACTTAGCGGCTTATCCTGGCTTCGCCTTTTGACCAAAAGTATGTTCTTTGACAAATCGTGTTTCTTCAGGTGCCAAAATCAGAAAGTCTAAAAAACAGAGGGTTGCCTTGATTTAAAACCATATAAAAAGTACCTGGAAGGTATGCTTCACAGCGGGTAGACGGGAAGGACTCCCAAAATAACCTAAGACACCTGTGTTATGTATTCTGATGGGCACAGCTTGAGTGAAATTGGCTGGCTGGCATCTGAAAAGACTTGATCGAAGTCTGAAGTCATGACACCATTCTGCAGGTCTTTCCAAAAGAGTGGGCAGGTTCCAAGTTTATGCCAGTAGAAGGAAGCACTGGGTTAATGTTTGTTCTCTCATCACAGCACACTCAATAAAGTGAGAGTAATTTGGTCAGGGAATAGAAACCTCTGCATGTGTGCAATAGGAAACTCTCAGTGTGTTGTGTACTATACAACATAAATGGATCATGTATATTGTTCGTGATGGGAGTTTGTTGACTGAATCTGAGGAGGGCACAGAAGACCCATACGTAGATGCTGCATTTATATAGTGATGCTACGTCTCAAGTTAACTACTCACACACCCATGCATACAGACACACACACACAAGAGACACCTTCATTGCACATATTTCGGAAATTCTGCTGTAAATCGTTGTATTAACCCAATAGAATTATAGTTAGGTGGGTTAATACCCATGCTATAAAGATTAGAATTTACCCTGCAGTTCACAGGTTTTGCCCTGAAAGGGAGAACTCAGCATTTCATGTTTTGAGGTCGACATCTTGCGTGCTATCAAGTAGGGTGATAGTGACGTCAAGTGATAATTCAGTCTGTGGCATCCGCTATGTATATGGATATTATGATTGTTATCCCGTCATCAATGTTAGTAATTATGACAGCCAAAGCAGGTACACAGGGAGTTACAACCCATGTAACTGTAATAACTGTAATAAAAGCTACTCTACTCTACAAGGCCATGACTCAGACTATATTACAGCAAAAAATAAAAAACAGGTCTAGGGGGGCAGAGTATTTCTACACTGACCCCTTCTGTGTATTATTTTACTTTTTTCTTGGGACTCCACTGAGTCCGAGTCCCAAGATGGCTGCCATCACTTCCTGGCTGAAGTGTTGGCAGCCAATCAGATCTTAGCATGATCTCTGTCGGATCCATGCAGGATCCACGCCCCTAGATGTCTATATTTTTATTTTCTTAAGTAACTCCAAAACTACTGAATGTATTTACAACAAATGACAAATAGGGCTCTTTTTCTATAAAGAGTTAGCTTTCTGACAACATTGGTCCTATGTGAAATTGCATGGGGAAAATGCATTTTGGGTCCCCTCCCTTTTTCTTGGTCCCTGGTTGATGAATCACCCTGAACTTTTCTAGGCAGCAGCTGGAGTGAATGGTTAACTGTTTTTGAAAATTTAGTGAAGATTCGTCAAACAACATTAAAGTTATATGCAAAACATAAAACGCTAGGTCCTAACTTTATATGTGTATATATATATATATATATATATATATATATATATATATATATATATATATATATATATATATATATATATATATGAAGTGAGGGATGTAAACACCAACTCTTACCCAGCACAGCGCTACAGTTCCAACCTGCTCACGCATTAGTCGGTTTCCAAACTTGAAACCAAAAGAATATACCGGCTAAACGGAATCACTTGAGCGCAATGGACCAACTGCATTCTGGGGATTGCAGTCCTAAGTAATGTCCTGCCTGAGTGATTCTGTGTAAGGTGCTCCAGGTGTGCTCCACACTACTTTAGGAAGTGGGGCAGTTTATAAAGACTCACTTGGGAACTGTGAGGACAAGAGGCATTTTCAAAACAACACCGCATCTGAGGAGGTTTAAATACCGAAACGCGCTATGCCTATTTTAATGAATGGTTTTACAAGCCCCGCAGGTCTCCTCATCAACTTCAAAAGAAGGAGGAGGTTTTTTTCATATATAGCGTGATGCCAGTGACACGCGAGGATGGCCCTTCCATAAGAGTCCTGTGAATCAGTGGCACTATCCCGGACCACCCCTTACTCCAAAGGAAACAGTGGACATGCTGCCATTGCAGTCCATACTTACATGGAGAGATGGTGTTATTTCAACAGCGTCTACGGACCTACCACTAATGGAATTAGGAGATTGGAAGTGATGGATGTAAACACCAACTCTTGCCCAGCACATCGCTACAGTTCCAACCTGCTCACGCAATAGTTGGTTTCCAAACTTGGAACCAAAAGAATATACCGGCTAAACAGAATAACTCAAGCGCAATGGACCAACTGCATTCTGGGGATTGCAGTCCTAAGCAATGTTCTGCCAGAGTGATTCCGTGTAACGTGCTCCAGGTGTGCTCCACACTACTTCAGGAAGTGGGGCAGATTATAAAGACTCACTTAGGAACTGTGAGGACAAGAGGCATTTTCAAAACAACACCGCATCTGAGGAGGTTTAAATACCGAAACGCGCCATGCCTATTTTAATAATTGGTTTTACAAGCCCCACAGTGTCTCCTAATCAACTTCAACAGAAGGAGGTGTTTTTTTATATATATATAAGTAAGAAGCACTCGAGCACCACAAATGCTTTTCCCCAACACGCTTTATTCAGGTTCAAACACTTGCTTTTGCCAGTAGATGTGGGCTGTTTCATCCGGACGCATTTCGGGCATTTACCTTCCTCGGCGGCATACAGTGCATGAAACACCATGTTGTCCTGCCTCCATTTTAAGCCGAACTCGCATGCCAGGGATTGGCTGATCAACATGATCCTATGCGTTGCTTTATGGGAGGCGTAGTCCATATGATTGTGGTGCTCATATATTGATAATTAAAAGCTACAGTGAGCCCCAGCAAAAGCAGGGTGTTAACATCCTTTTTGCAATGTCCCACAGTTGAAGCCCCTGTATGTGGCTCCGTGGCCTCCTTCTCTTGAGTGGTGCCTCTTAGCGGTAAGACAGCCGCTAAATATTCACGCTCTTTGGGGAGTGTCCAAACAAGTAAGAAGCACTCGAGCACCACAAATGCTTTTCCCGAACAAGCTTTATTCAGGTGCAAACACTTGCTTTTGCCAGTAGATGTGGGCTGTTTCATCTGGACGCATTTCGGGCATCTCCCTTCCTCGGCGGCATACAGTCCATTAAACACCATGTTGTCCCGCCTCCATTTTAAGCCGAACTCGCATGCCAGGGATTGGCTGATCAACATGATCCTATGCGTTGCTTTATGGGAGGCGTAGTCCATATGATTGTGGTGCTCATATATTGATAATTAAAAGCTACAGTGAGCTCCAGCAAAAGCAGCGTGTTAACATCCTTTTTGCGATGTCCCACAGTTGAAGCCCCTGTATGTGGCTCCGTGGCCTCCTTCTCTTGAGTGGTGCCTCTCAGCGGTAAGACAGCTGCTAAATATTCACGCTCTTTGGGGAGTGCCCAAACAAGTAAGAAGCACTCGAGCACCACAAATGCTTTTTCCCAACAAGCTTCATTCAGGTTCAAACACTTGCTTTTGCCAGTAGATGTGGGCTGTTTCATCCGGACGCGTTTCTGGCATCTCCCTTCCTCGGCGGCATACAGTCCATGAAGCACCATGTTGTCCCGCCACCATTTTAAGCCGATATTGCATGCCAGGGAGTGGCTGATCAACATGAACCTATGCGTTGCTTTATGGGAGGCATAGTCCATATGATTGTGGTTCTCATATATTGATAATTAAAAGCTACAGTGAGCGCCAGCAAAAGCAGCGTGTTAACATCCTTTTTGCGATGTCCCACAGTTGAAACCCTTGTATGTGTCTCCGTGTCCTCCTTCTCTTGAGTGGTGCCTCTCAGTGGTAAGACAGCCGCTAAATATTCACGCTCTTTGGGGAGTGTCCAAACAAGTAAGAAGCACTCGAGCACCACAAATGCTTTTCCCCAACAAGCTTTATTCAGGTTCAAACACTTGCTTTTGCCAGTAGATGTGGGCTGTTTCATCCGAACGCGTTTCGGGCATCTCCCTTCCTCGGCGGCATACAGTCCATGAAACACAATGTTGTCCCGCCTCCATGTTAAGCCGATATCGCATGCCAGGGATTGGCTGATCAACATGATCCTATGTGTTGCTTTATGGGAGGCGTAGTCCAAATGATTGTGGTGCTCATATATTGATAAATAAAAGCTACAGTGAGCCCCAGCAAAAGCAGCGTGTTAACATCCTTTTTGCAATGTCCCACAGTTGAAACCCTTGTATGTGGCTTCATGTCCTCCTTCTCTTGAGTGGTGCCTCTCAGCGGTAAGACAGCCGCTAAATATTCACGCTCTTTGGGGAGTGTCCAAACAAGTAAGAAGCACTCGAGCACCACAAATGCTTTTCCCCAACAAGCTTTATTCAGGTTCAAACACTTGCTTTTGCCAGTAGATGTGGGCTGTTTCATCTGAACGCGTTTCGGGCATCTCCCTTCCTCGGCGGCATACAGTCCATTAAACACCATGTTGTCCCGCCTCCATTTTAAGCCAAACTCGCATGCCAGGGATTGGCTGATCAACATGATCCTATGCGTTGCTTTATGGGAGGCGTAGTCCATATGATTGTGGTGCTCATATATTGATAATTAAAAGCTACAGTGAGCTCCAGCAAAAGCAGCGTGTTAACATCCTTTTTGCGATGTCCCACAGTTGAAGCCCCTGTATGTGGCTCCGTGGCCTCCTTCTCTTGAGTGGTGCCTCTCAGCGGTAAGACAGCTGCTAAATATTCACGCTCTTTGGGGAGTGCCCAAACAAGTAAGAAGCACTCGAGCACCACAAATGCTTTTTCCCAACAAGCTTCATTCAGGTTCAAACACTTGCTTTTGCCAGTAGATGTGGGCTGTTTCATCCGGACGCGTTTCTGGCATCTCCCTTCCTCGGCGGCATACAGTCCATGAAGCACCATGTTGTCCCGCCACCATTTTAAGCCGATATCGCATGCCAGGGAGTGGCTGATCAACATGAACCTATGCGTTGCTTTATGGGAGGCATAGTCCATATGATTGTGGTTCTCATATATTGATAATTAAAAGCTACAGTGAGCGCCAGCAAAAGCAGCGTGTTAACATCCTTTTTGCGATGTCCCACAGTTGAAACCCTTGTATGTGTCTCCGTGTCCTCCTTCTCTTGAGTGGTGCCTCTCAGTGGTAAGACAGCCGCTAAATATTCACGCTCTTTGGGGAGTGTCCAAACAAGTAAGAAGCACTCGAGCACCACAAATGCTTTTCCCCAACAAGCTTTATTCAGGTTCAAACACTTGCTTTTGCCAGTAGATGTGGGCTGTTTCATCCGAACGCGTTTCGGGCATCTCCCTTCCTCGGCGGCATACAGTCCATGAAACACAATGTTGTCCCGCCTCCATGTTAAGCCGATATCGCATGCCAGGGATTGGCTGATCAACATGATCCTATGTGTTGCTTTATGGGAGGCGTAGTCCAAATGATTGTGGTGCTCATATATTGATAAATAAAAGCTACAGTGAGCCCCAGCAAAAGCAGCGTGTTAACATCCTTTTTGCAATGTCCCACAGTTGAAACCCTTGTATGTGGCTTCATGTCCTCCTTCTCTTGAGTGGTGCCTCTCAGCGGTAAGACAGACGCTAAATATTCACGCTCTTTGGGGAGTGTCCAAACAAGTAAGAAGCACTCGAGCACCACAAATGCTTTTCCCCAACAAGCTTTATTCAGGTTCAAACACTTGCTTTTGCCAGTAGATGTGGGCTGTTTCATCTGAACGCGTTTCGGGCATCTCCCTTCCTCGGCGGCATACAGTCCATGAAACACCATGTTGTCCCGCCTCCATGTTAAGCTGATATCGCATGCCAGGGATTGGCTGATCAACATGATCCTATGCGTTGCTTTATGGGAGGCGTAGTCCAAATGATTGTGGTGCTCATATATTGATAAATAAAAGCTACAGTGAGCCCCAGCAAAAGCAGCGTGTTAACATCCTTTTTGCGATGTCCCACAGTTGAAGCCCCTGTATATGGCTCCGTGGCCTCCTTGTCTTGAGTGGTGCCTCTGAGCGGTAAGACAGCCGCTAAATATTCACGCTCTTTGGGGAGTGTCCAAACAACTAAGAAGCACTGTATGCCGCCGAGGAAGGGAGATGCCCGAAACGCATCATCACTGATGACATTTGAGATGTCATCAGTGATGTCATCAGTGATGTCACGGACCATGTCATGAATCATGTAATAGGTGACATCATCAGCAGTGGATTGCGGGTGCGCGAAATATAGTTAGTACAACTAACTATATAGGAGCAATTTCAATGGTTTTTTAAATGCTAATTCCGAACTATAGAAGGCCTGAAACCTATGGTTTTTTTAAGTGAATATATATATATATATATATATATCACCTACTGGCAGTCACCAGTAGGTAGTTATAGTTAGAGCCTATTATCCATAGGGAAAGCATTTGTTCTTTTCTCAATAACTTTGGCGGCGGTGACGAATCTTCGCGAAATTTTCAAAACTATTGGGGAGCTCCGGTATGCTCCTATCTTGAAAGTTTCAAGGTGATTGGGGAAGCGGGGGCCAAGAAAAAAGGGGGGGCCCAAAACGTGTTTTCTCCATGTTAATTCCCATAGAATAATTTAGACACGGATACAGCCCGAACTGCTGAACAGAATTAAACCAAATTTGGCATAAAGGTAGCCCTTTGTTCAGAAAAAACTCATATATATATATATTCAATGAAAAAACCATTGGTTTTAGGCCATATATAGTTAGGAATTAGCATTTACAAAACCTTATTTTACTCGCATAAAACCATTGAAATTCCATATATAGTTAGAAGCGCTAACTATATATCGCGCACCCGCAATCCACTGCTGATGATGTCACATATTACATCATTCATGACATGGTCAGTGACATCACTGATGACATCACTGATGACATCTCAAATGACATCACTGATGACATCACTGATGACAACATCCAGTGATTGTATGTGTCTGTAAAGTTTAAATATGTTTTACATATTGAAGAATGAGTGGATGTATAAGTGTCTGGATGAAGAATTTAGTAGGTGCATGACTGACTATATGAGTGAGTGATTAAATGTGTCTCACTGAGTGCATGGGTTAGTGACTAAACTGTCTTAATTTGTGCATCATTATGTTTGTTGTTGTGTAAGCTGCTGCATGTGTTGATCAGTAGCTATAAGAGTGGCCATATGGGTTATTGATTGGTTGCCCAAGTATTTGAATGGGAGGCTGAGTGTGTGTGTGTGGGTGGCTGGGAGGTGCGTGACTCTGTGCATAGATGTGTAAGCAGTTGATTCACTAGGAGTATGAGTTCAAGAGTGCATGTGGAAACAGCTATATGGGCGGTTGACTGTGCATGGGTCTGTTGGTGAGTGAATGGATTTCTCATTGCTACATGTGCAAGTAAGTACGTATGTAAAACACAATACATGTGAGAGTTGAGATATATAAATAACTGAACATAAGAGCCAGTGAATGTGTGAGTGGCTGTATCGATCACTGTGAGCTTGTATCAGGGATTATATAAGAGAGTAAATATGTGTTATTATATGTTTGAATAAGTAAGATGTGTATAACTGTATAGTTGAGGAAATGGAGGTGTGATTGATTCTTTGCATGACTGACTAGGTGTGTGAGTAACTCCATGGATGAGTGACAGTCTGTGAGTGTCTGTTTATACTGAGTGTATGTAAGGTTATATTAGAGTCTGAAGAGGTTCATTGTATTATCACATGAGTGATGTGATCAGTGATGACAAATGAGATGTCATCAGTGATGTCATTTGAGTTGTCATCAGTGATGTCATCAGTGATGTCATTTGAGATGTCATCAGTGATGTCATTTGAGTTGTCATCCGTGATGTCATCAGTGATGTCATCAGTGATGTCACTGACCATGTCATGAATGATGTAATATGTGACATCATCAGCAGTGGATTGCGGGTGCGCGATATATAGTTAGCGCTTCTAACTATATATGGAATTTCAATGGTTTTATGCGAGTAAAATAAGGTTTTGTAAATGCTAATTCCTAACTATATATGGCCTAAAACCAATGGTTTTTTCATTGAATTTTCAAGGTTTTGTAAATGCAAATTCCTAACTATATATCCACTATAACCTATGGTTTTTTCTGTGAATTTCATTGGTTTTTTAATAGCAAATATGAAAAGCTTTAAAATGTCAAGTACGTGATAGCTAAAAACATTTTCGTATTTATGCACGCTGATGTGCTTTGAACGCTGCACCCCCCCCCCCTCCCCTCTTTTGTCTTAGTAGTACTCTCTCTTTGCAGATACTGAAGGGTAGTTAACGCAGGCCTTTACCCCCGTTGTAATCCGTCGTGCCTCCTTGTCTCTCCATTTGATTGATTGTTGTCCAAGCATTTACTGTTTTAGAATTGGTTCTCTTTGGATCATTCTCTATTTACAAACAAGCACAAAGTCGCAATACTCTGTTTAGTCTTTGCAGATAGTGAAAAATCGTGTAAAAAAATAAAAGTAATCGAGCAAAATCAGTAGGCCACTAATTGGATCTCTTTTTGACCTCGCTAAAATAGAAATATTAGGAACAACCCTTCATGAGAAATACGAAAATAGTGAGATGAACTGAGCTCCACACCATGAGGGCTGCAAGACCGCTCGGCTCCATCACCCATCCCGCACAAAATAACGACAAACTCTATGCAAATATTAAAAATATAGACAACACACCAGCAAAGAAACAGGGTAAAACATTTTATTAAAAAACTATTTACATAACGTTGGTTTATAAGATGATGTCAGTAGTGGACCGATGTGTGAATAGATCGAAAGCAGCACAAGGCTCCAAGATCCGGATGGCAAGCTCCTGGATGTTGGGTGCCATAGTTTAGAGTTCTGAATTTCAGCCTTTTTCAATGTCTGTGCTTTGTTGAATCAAATTTGCGGCTTGACACAAAGCTAACTCAAGCGTTGCTACTGATGCTATGCAGACCAAAACTGGTTTTCAGTTTGTACATTTTTCTAGATTTTTCAATCCAAGTTTGGTTGACTTTGTAGAACGATGGCTTCAGATTTTCAACATACGGTGTGGTGGCGCTGACTGGGAGAGGGCGCTTCGCTCCTGCCCCCTCCCCAAGTAAGATTTTCATACGTGAAAGTACGTTAATGGTTTTGGTCCCTGAGATGCTTCAATGTCACTGCCATTCTCAAATAGCATAAGTTCTGGATGTTGGGTGCCATAGTTAAGAGTTCTGAGCAGTGCTTGTAACACTGTCTAAAGCTTATTTCCACCTACTGCAGCTTCACTATTCTCAAAGTAAGTGAGTGTTGTTTGTAGACCTTACTGCATTAGAAAACAATGTGATATGTTACCTTCCTAAACAGCTTGACAGAGGCCCCTGAGGGGCGGTGTGATGGCCATGGACTCGGAGAAGACGCATGGCTCCGACACCCTCCCCAAGTCTTATAGCACTGGTGTAGCCTGAGATCGCCCCCGACATAGGCGGCCGGCTCCCGGGGTCCGGCGGAACTTTTTGCCTTTTGATGACTCTTCAATTCTGGACCTTGTCCCACAATCCGTTTGACCTGAAGACAAGCTGTAGTGGGGCGCCCCTTTATCGTTTTAGTTGCCATTCCGCCCGCTTTTGCTACACTGTGCCTCTTCCGCCATTCAGCTGTTTACCGCCCGCTCTTGCGACTACAGCGTCTCGCTCACCATGTAGTTGAGTTGCGCCCGCTCTTGCGGTGCAGCGATAGGCGGCTGCCACAGGACTCTCAAAATGGCGGCCGGCTCTTCGGTTTTGGGCCTGGTCCACTAAAATGGCCCTGGGACACCTTTGAACTCGGACGCTTCCCTGATAGGGCTTGGGTCCCATTCTCGAAAAGCGTCCCCTCAGCCGTGAAGATTCTACAAAAGTCTTGGGGGCCTCCGACTCCCGCAGGCTTCTGGTGGGGAGCGGCTGCCATGATTGCTCGTGGAATGGCCACGACGGAGCTACGAGATGGTAGTGGTCTCATGCTGACGCCTGCTTAAGTCTGAAACATCCAGAAACACTATAGACTACCAATTCGATCAGTTCCGGTAGCGCCCCAACATGACCCGGAAGAGAAGAACTTGCCCTCCCCTCTTTGACTGATGGTTCTTGTTGCCTGTCCCCTCTGTTCTCATTTAACAGAACTTTTTGGACTGCTGAAAGGGGTTGTGTTCTGAACGCTGGTTGGTGGAGACATTTAGACTATATTCTTGACCTACGTTGTCGCGTAATGCGTTTTATGACACGCCGCGTTAGCGCACCCGGAAGCGATACGAAGCGCAGCGCGCAGCGCGTAACGTAAGCATAACAGGTCATGTGACTTGTTAATAAAACTTTTCATTGGTTCATTTTACTTTTGTTAATTTAATGATGAAAAGCTTGGTCATATGACCTAAAAATTACGCTTTTTATTATTTTCGAACAATATTTTTTTTTCAAACATATGTTATAATATTCCAGGCTAATGTACTTTCCCGGAAAATTTACAACTGTCTTGCAAGTAAAATATATTCCTTTTTCGAGAAAAAGGGCGTTTCTTCCTTCCATGACGGAGCCGTTGAGTAAAAGAGATTCGGCCTGCTGTCTTAGTCGCCGATACGCCTGATTATCAGATTCTTATCGATCACTTTATGTTGCAGACATGAAAAACACAACTGCCCTTGACCATTTATCTTTACTGCGTTCCTACATATAAAACCTTTTATCCGTCATGTAATTGGACTGCTTTATTTCACTTGCCTTTTACTGATTCGAAAACAGTGACTAAAAGTAAAAACTTTACCAATGTAAATACTACTACCGTGTTTTGTTTTAAAAACCTTTATTGTGAAAATGTCAGTATACAAATAGAGGCTGAAATGCCAGAAACCGGTCCCCGGTAGCTTGTCTCCTTTCTGGTAAAGAATTGGCTTGGTAGTTTAGTCTGCCCTGTTCCCATGATGCACTGGGCCAGGGACAGACTGATTTGCATATAGCCAGGTTCTGAGCTGGGATGGGGCAGTGAGATAAATAACGGTGATGGATCAAGCCCTGATCTTTGGACTGGGTAAGAGTGGTCTGCTCAATTCAGACACTCTGTTCATCACCACCCCCTTTTGTAAATCGATTTTGGCCACTATAGGTGTGGCAGGGTATACTCAGACATGAGTCCCTTTCTCACTGCTCCATCAGGATTCAAGCAAGCCGGGCCGAAGAGGCTGAAATGCCAGAAACCGGTCCCCGGTAGCTTGTCTCCTTTCTGGTAAAGAATTGGCTTGGTAGTTTAGTCTGCCCTGTTCCCATGATGCACTGGGCCAGGGACAGACTGATTTGCATATAGCCAGGTTCTGAGCTGGGATGGGGCAGTGAGATAAATAACGGTGATGGATCAAGCCCTGATCTTTGGACTGGGTAAGAGTGGTCTGCTCAATTCAGACACTCTGTTCATCACCACCCCCTTTTGTAAATCGATTTTGGCCACTATAGGTGTGGCAGGGTATACTCAGACATGAGTCCCTTTCTCACTGCTCCATCAGGATTCAAGCAAGCCGGGCCGAAGAGGCTGAAATGCCAGAAACCGGTCCCCGGTAGCTTGTCTCCTTTCTGGTAAAGAATTGGCTTGGTAGTTTAGTCTGCCCTGTTCCCATGATGCACTGGGCCAGGGACAGACTGATTTGCATATAGCCAGGTTCTGAGCTGGGATGGGGCAGTGAGATAAATAACGGTGATGGATCAAGCCCTGATCTTTGGACTGGGTAAGAGTGGTCTGCTCAATTCAGACACTCTGTTCATCACCACCCCCTTTTGTAAATCGATTTTGGCCACTATAGGTGTGGCAGGGTATACTCAGACATGAGTCCCTTTCTCACTGCTCCATCAGGATTCAAGCAAGCCGGGCCGAAGAGGCTGAAATGCCAGAAACCGGTCCCCGGTAGCTTGTCTCCTTTCTGGTAAAGAATTGGCTTGGTAGTTTAGTCTGCCCTGTTCCCATGATGCACTGGGCCAGGGACAGACTGATTTGCATATAGCCAGGTTCTGAGCTGGGATGGGGCAGTGAGATAAATAACGGTGATGGATCAAGCCCTGATCTTTGGACTGGGTAAGAGTGGTCTGCTCAATTCAGACACTCTGTTCATCACCACCCCCTTTTGTAAATCGATTTTGGCCACTATAGGTGTGGCAGGGTATACTCAGACATGAGTCCCTTTCTCACTGCTCCATCAGGATTCAAGCAAGCCGGGCCGAAGAGGCTGAAATGCCAGAAACCGGTCCCCGGTAGCTTGTCTCCTTTCTGGTAAAGAATTGGCTTGGTAGTTTAGTCTGCCCTGTTCCCATGATGCACTGGGCCAGGGACAGACTGATTTGCATATAGCCAGGTTCTGAGCTGGGATGGGGCAGTGAGATAAATAACGGTGATGGATCAAGCCCTGATCTTTGGACTGGGTAAGAGTGGTCTGCTCAATTCAGACACTCTGTTCATCACCACCCCCTTTTGTAAATCGATTTTGGCCACTATAGGTGTGGCAGGGTATACTCAGACATGAGTCCCTTTCTCACTGCTCCATCAGGATTCAAGCAAGCCGGGCCGAAGAGGCTGAAATGCCAGAAACCGGTCCCTGGTAGCTTGTCTCCTTTCTGGTAAAGAATTGGCTTGGTAGTTTAGTCTGCCCTGTTCCCATGATGCACTGGGCCAGGGACAGACTGATTTGCATATAGCCAGGTTCTGAGCTGGGATGGGGCAGTGAGATAAATAACGGTGATGGATCAAGCCCTGATCTTTGGACTGGGTAAGAGTGGTCTGCTCAATTCAGACACTCTGTTCATCACCACCCCCTTTTGTAAATCGATTTTGGCCACTATAGGTGTGGCAGGGTATACTCAGACATGAGTCCCTTTCTCACTGCTCCATCAGGATTCAAGCAAGCCGGGCCGAAGAGGCTGAAATGCCAGAAACCGGTCCCCGGTAGCTTGTCTCCTTTCTGGTAAAGAATTGGCTTGGTAGTTTAGTCTGCCCTGTTCCCATGATGCACTGGGCCAGGGACAGACTGATTTGCATATAGCCAGGTTCTGAGCTGGGATGGGGCAGTGAGATAAATAACGGTGATGGATCAAGCCCTGATCTTTGGACTGGGTAAGAGTGGTCTGCTCAATTCAGACACTCTGTTCATCACCACCCCCTTTTGTAAATCGATTTTGGCCACTATAGGTGTGGCAGGGTATACTCAGACATGAGTCCCTTTCTCACTGCTCCATCAGGATTCAAGCAAGCCGGGCCGAAGAGGCTGAAATGCCAGAAACCGGTCCCCGGTAGCTTGTCTCCTTTCTGGTAAAGAATTGGCTTGGTAGTTTAGTCTGCCCTGTTCCCATGATGCACTGGGCCAGGGACAGACTGATTTGCATATAGCCAGGTTCTGAGCTGGGATGGGGCAGTGAGATAAATAACGGTGATGGATCAAGCCCTGATCTTTGGACTGGGTAAGAGTGGTCTGCTCAATTCAGACACTCTGTTCATCACCACCCCCTTTTGTAAATCGATTTTGGCCACTATAGGTGTGGCAGGGTATACTCAGACATGAGTCCCTTTCTCACTGCTCCATCAGGATTCAAGCAAGCCGGGCCGAAGAGGCTGAAATGCCAGAAACCGGTCCCCGGTAGCTTGTCTCCTTTCTGGTAAAGAATTGGCTTGGTAGTTTAGTCTGCCCTGTTCCCATGATGCACTGGGCCAGGGACAGACTGATTTGCATATAGCCAGGTTCTGAGCTGGGATGGGGCAGTGAGATAAATAACGGTGATGGATCAAGCCCTGATCTTTGGACTGGGTAAGAGTGATCTGCTCAATTCAGACACTCTGTTCATCACCACCCCCTTTTGTAAATCGAGTATACAAATACGGGCCTATAACCACGTGGGCCGGCCACGGAGCAAACTGAAATCGTATATGATGAGGAGACATTTACACTGTAGAGGAACGTAACGAGCGGGCCATTAGGTTGCAAGAACTAAGGTGTCTAACAGTTGCGGAATCGGTGGACATACATTTTGTAATTAAAATAGAACAGGGCCACTTACAATAACATTTTATAGATATACATTTGCGGGCAAGGAGTTACGAGTCCCATTTATACCGGCGCCATTTTGGGCGAGGCCGGGCAGGTCCAAGATATAGTCAAAATGTCTCCACCAACCATCGGCCAGACCAGAACCCCTTTCGGCCCTTTATGCTACAAGATGGTGTCTTCCATTCAGAAAATATTGTTGGCAGCATTTTGAAAGGAAACAGAAACAGCCGTTCTCCTAGTGAGTTTCACATTGTTACATTTAGGAAGAATGTTGAAGAGTAGTATGTGGAAAATCTGAAGCCATTTTTCTACAAACTCTCAATCAGACTTGGATGGAAAAAAAAAACTTGAAGAATGTACAAACTGAAAACCAATTTTTGTCTGTATAGCACCAACAGTAACGCTTGAGTCAGCTTTGTGTCAAGCCGCCATTTTCATTCAATCAATAGCGTCCCCCTGCACACATTCAGGGACCTGATCGTGTCTTCAGATGAAACGGATTGTAGGAAAAGAAGCAGAAAGGAAAAGGCAAAAAGTTCCGCCGGACCTAGTGAAGCTGCAGCAGGTGCAAATAAGCTTCAGACAGTCTTACAAGCACGGCTCAGAACTCTCAACTGAGGCACTCAACATCCAGGACTTGCCATTCGGATCTTGGCGCCTTGTGCTGGTTCCGACCTATTCACACATCGGTCCACTACTGACATCACCTCATAAGCCAACGGGGCACCCCACGCCGACTTTCGGCGCAGCATTGTAGGATGGCCACACCAGTGCGGCAACTTGCTGGACACAACATCGGGGCCATCCAGATCTCGGCGCGTTCGACTCACTGTACCGCAACAGTGACCGCAACTCAGCTGGACACGCCGTCTTTCGGCGCAGCATTGTAGGATGGCCACACCAGTGCGGCAATTTGCTGGACACCACCTCGGTGCCATCCAGATCTCGGCACGTTCGAGTCACTGTACCGTAACAGTGACCGCAACTCAGCTGGACACGCCGTCTTTCGGCGCAGCATTGTAGGATGGCCACACCAGTGCGGCAATTTGCTGGACACCACCTCGGTGCCATCCGGATCTCGGCGCGTTCGAGTCACTGTACCGCAACAGTGACCGCAACTCAGCTGGACACGCCGTCTTTCGGCGCAGCATTGTAGGATGGCCACACCAGTGCGGCAATTTGCTGGACACCACCTCGGTGCCATCCGGATCTCGACGCGTTCGAGTCACTGTACCGCAACAGTGACCGCAACTCAGCTGGACACGCCGTCTTTCGGCGCAGCATTGTAGGATGGCCACACCAGTGCGGCAATTTGCTGGACACCACCTCGGTACCATCCGGATCTCGGCCCGTTGTGCTGCCTTCGGCCTATTCGCACATCGGTCCGCTACTGACGCCGCCTCACGTGCCAACGGATTTTCTACGCTTTTTGTAGCCCTATGTCGCATAACAGGTCATGTGACTTGTTTATAAAACTTTTCATTGGTTCATTTTACTTTTGGTTTCCTAAAGATGGAAGGCTTGGTCATATGACCTAAAAATAACACTTTTCATTGGTTTAGAACATTTTTTTTTCCCAAACGATGAAAGCCCCACCTTGTTTTTGGATCATTCAGACTGAAGCTGGCGTCAGCATGAGAGCACCACCATCTCGTGGCTCCGTCGTGGTCATTCCGCGAGCAATCATGGCAGCCGCTCCCCACCGGAAGCCTGCGGGAGTCGGGGGCCCCCAAGACTTTTGTACAATCTTCACGGCTGAGGGGACGCTTTTCGAGAATGGAGCCCAAGCCCTAGCAGGCAAGCGTCCGAGTTCCAAAGTGTCCCAGGGCCATTTCAGTGGACCAGGCCCAAAACCGAGGAGCCGTCCGCCATTTTAAGAGCCATGTGGCAGCCGCCTATCGCTGCACTGCAAGAGTGGGAGCAACTCAACAACATGGTGAGCGAGACGCTGTAACCGCAAGAGCGGGCGCAACTCAGCTAGATGGCCGCCACCTGGGGAGGCCCGTTCACGCCGCCTCCCCCACGCCCCCCCCCCCCGGGCCGCCGCACGCCAATTTTCGGAGCAGCATTGTAGGATACCAAAACCAGTGCGGCAGTTTACTGGACATCACCTGGGTGCCTGTCGTACATGTTGTGTCAGCCATGTGACACTGGACACAGACCGCTACTGACGAGGCCTCCCCCCGCACCACCCGGGACGCCCCACGCTGTTTTTCTGTGCTGCATTGTAGGATCCCTAAACCAGTGCGGCACCCAGGCGACATCACCTGGGTGCCGTCCAGAACTCTGCACGTTGTGCTGCCTTGGGACTATTCGCACAACAGACCGCTACTGACGAGGCCTCCCCCCGCCCCACCCGGGACGCCCCACGCCAATTTTCGGAGCAGCATTGTAGGATCCCTAAACCAGTGCGGCACCCAGGCGACATCACCTGGGTGCCGTCCAGAACTCTGCACGTTGTGCTGCCTTGGGACTATTCGCACAAAAGACAGCTTCTAACCATTGTTGCTTTTTGTGTTGAGAAATGTTTAAATGTTTTTAGTTTTTGTTCCGTTCGTTAAAGTTAATAGTTAATAAAGTTTTATAACCTTACTTTGTTGGAGTGTTATCTATTTTTTTTAAAACGGGTGAATGGGGCCTTGAATCGGGTTATTGTCATGTGTGGGCTTTGGAAGTGTGCTGCTGCAGGATCGGACATTTCAAACTCAAATGCACGTTCTTTTTCTTACCTTTCCGAAGCATGGAGCGCAATAGCAAGCAGAGAAAGGGTGATGCACGTGTTGAACACTACCTGACCTGGCAAGTTGCTGGCAGTGCCCCCCCGCCCGCTCCTGAAAGAGGAAACACACACACCGCCGCTCCGAGTACTTCACAAATCTTTAAAAGACCATGCGCTTGTTCATGAGGCTTAAATGGTTTATCACCTCTTCTAGAACCCCTGCATCGACCCTCTGACGTTTCCTGGAAAAATTACCATGTAACACAATACCAAGCCCTGTCAGCTGAAACCCCCAAGGAATCG
Source organism: Lissotriton vulgaris (assembly GCF_964263255.1). Classification (NCBI taxonomy): domain Eukaryota; kingdom Metazoa; phylum Chordata; class Amphibia; order Caudata; family Salamandridae; genus Lissotriton; species Lissotriton vulgaris. Next base: position 491,933,161 of record NC_141693.1, read on the forward strand.
TGGGGCATATTATCAAGGGGGTTTATCTCCGCTTTTTTGGCTTAAAAAGCCAAGAAAGCGGAGATAAAATTATCTCCCTATTACCAAGCTGTCGCTAACACCAGTTAGTGACAGCTAAAAGGAGATAGCGACCATCTTGGGCCCCGCTTTGCATGTCAGTGATACTTATCACTAATGACATGCAAAGTGGGTTGCCAAGATGTTAGCGACTGAAAACAGTCCCTAACATCGCTACCTTCTATTACCAACTTTTGGAGATATCTCCAAAATCTAACACCTGCCCTGAGCAGTTCTTAGCCATGTTATCCAATGGGAGGTGGATAACATGGCTAAGAGCATTTGCTCGATAATACATGAATATCGCTGACTTTTCTGCGATAATAGCAAGGTTTATCTGCGATAAAAATCGCCGATGTGCGGCGATAATTTTTGTCTCTAAACAAGTTAGAGACAAAAATTATCGCTAGTTGTTCGTAATATGCCCCCGGGTTTTTGCTTGCAGAAATCGGGAGGCGGGAGACTAGCACTGAAATCAGTAGTCACACGCCTGAATCGGGAGGGTTGGCATGTCTGAATTCTCTACAGCTGGGGCCATAAACTACATCCGCAGGGGTAGGTGATAGCCTGGGACCAGCCTGGCATCTAAAATGGATGCCGTGCACGACAAAATTGTGGCATTGGAAAAAAGGCAAGATGGCGCAGCCGCTGGAAGAGATGTATCAACATATATGAGCCTCCTCAGCCACCCTCAGGAAACATAGGGGATTAGGATACGTCTCCCGCACCCCCTTATACCTAGTAATTTAATTAACGAAGCACAAAATGGCGAATTCCCGTTTCGCTACCAGTTTGCGGCCCAGTTCGCGGCCCGTGAAGCGCTTCTACCGTGAAAAATCATTTTTTTTTTCTTTTCCCCACGGGACCCTTTAATAACCCCAACAACATTCCTAGGGGGTCAAGAGGGGGATACCTTGCCCCCTTTCATTAAATTCCCCCTTAGTTTTTCACCTCTTCTTCTCTCTCGATCCTACCGAGAGACAAGATGGCGGCCGCTCCGGACTGTCACGCAGCAAAATAAAAAAAAGCTCACGCACAGCCACTGGAAGAGATGTATCAACATATATCAGCCTCCTCAGCCACCCTCAGGAAACATAGGGGATTAGGATACGTCTCCCGCACCCCCTTATACCTAGTAATTTAATTAACGAAGCACAAAATGGCGAATTCCCGTTTCGCTACCAGTTTGCGGCCCAGTTCGCGGCCCGTGAAGCGCTTCTACCGTGAAAAATCATTTTTTTTCCTTTTCCCCACGGGACCCTTTAATAACCCCAACAACATTCCTAGGGGGTCAAAAGGGGGATACCTTGCCCCCTTTCATTAAATTCCCCTTTCGTTTTTCACCTCTTCTTCTCTCTCGATCCTACCGAGAGACAAGATGGCGGCCGCTCCGGACTGTCACGCAGCAAAATAAAAAAAAGCTCACGCACAGCCGCTGGAAGAGATGTATCAACATATATCAGCCTCCTCAGCCACCCTCAGGAAACATAGGGGATTAGGATACGTCTCCCGCACCCCCTTATACCTAGTAATTTAATTAACGAAGCATAAAATGGCGAATTCCCGTTTCGCTACCAGTTTGCGGCCCAGTTCGCGGCCCGTGAAGCGCTTCTACCGTGAAAAATCATTTTTTTTTCCTTTTCCCCACGGGACCCTTTAATAACCCCAACAACATTCCTAGGGGGTCAAGAGGGGGATACCTTGCCCCCTTTCATTAAATTCCCCCTTCGTTTTTCACCTCTTCTTCTCTCTCGATCCTACCGAGAGACAAGATGGCGGCCGCTCCGGACTGTTTAGAATGTTGACAGACACCGGAGAGCCAATCAGCTTTCTGCGCGCAAAGTTCCGATAAGCGAAAAGTAAGCGGACCGGATCGCTGCCCGGAGCGCTGTTACAGATATATATCTTGATTTAAACGTTAATTTCTGAAAATCCACTGAAGCACATATATTGAGACCTAGCAAAGGCACATCGGGCTACCAGTCTCTACAATTTTGCCAAGTTTCGTGCAAATCCATTCAGCCGTTCGAGCTAAAAGTGAGGCCAAAGGCCCTATGGAAAAATGAATGGGGAAAACGCGTTTTGGGCCCCCCTTTTTTCTCGGCCCCCCCTTGACGAAACCCCATGTGCCATTTTCCTGAAAATTTCAGCCGATTCCGTCCACAAACGCCAAAGTTATTAGACATAGAATTTTCAGAAATCCCATAGGGAATTAATCCTAACTATATATACCTACTGGCGATAGCCAGTAGGTAATATGTATATATATATATATTATATATATATATATATATATATATATATATATATATATATATATATATATATATATATATATATATATATATATAAATATATATATATATATATATATATATATATTCACTGAAAAAACCATAGGTTTCACACCAGTTATAGTTAGGAATTAGCATTTAAAAAACCTATTAAATTCACTGACAAAACCAGTTATAGTTAGCTGGAAATTTTACTGATATAAAACCAATGAAATTCCACGTTATAGTTAGTTGGACTCACTATAACTTGCGCGTGCAATGCACTGCTGATGACGTCACATATTACATCACTCATGACATGGTCAGTGACATCACTCATGACATCACTGATGACACCATCCAGTGAATATGTGTCTTTCTGAAAAATAAATATTAGTGAGTAATGTTTAAATATTTAAATATATATATTATTGTTTCACTTTGTGTATAAGTGGCTACATGTGTTGGTAAGTAGCTACATGCGTATGTATATGGGTTATTAGATGTTTCTCTTAGTATCAGTATGAGTGTCTATATGGTTTGGTGGGGGTATTACTTAGCACATAGATGCATGAGTGACTGACTCGCTGTTTGTATGTGTTTTGAAGACAGCATATGTGCAGGACTGTATGGATGGATGAGTGTGTATATGTGTTTGTTAGTGAGTGAATGACTGTCTCACTAGTGTCTTTATCAGTAACTACATATGTTTTAATCTAGTATATGTGAATATTGATGTATATAAGTGAGTATATGTGAGAGTAAGAGATTGTAAGAGTTCCTGTTTAAATAAGTATGTGTTTCTATAAGTGATTGTTTAAGAGAATAAATATGTGTAATTTTCAATACAAGTAAGGTGGAAGTGTGTGTATAACTCTATATTCAAATAAATGGATGTTCAATAGTTTATTTGCACGTGTGAGTATGTGTGTGAGTAACTTTTGGATGACTGTCGGTGTGTAACAGGATGTATAGGTGTATCACTTCATATGATAAGTGAGTATATGTATGAGTGACTATATAGAACTGTTGGTGAATGACTGGATGTGCATATAGATGGTGGAATTACTGAATTGCTTGTTGTAACTGATATGGGTATCTCCATTTTTTTTAAAATTTCAGTTTCTATTTTTGAATATGTGTTTCAAGGGTTACATTACAGTGAAAGGAGGTCTGTCACTATGTCACAAGGATGGTGTCATCAGTGATGTCATGAGTGATGTCACTGACCATGTCATGAGTGATGTAATATGTGACGTCATCAGCAGTGCATTGCACGCGCAAGTTATAGTGAGTCCAACTAACTATAACGTGGAATTTCATTGGTTTTATATCAGTAAAATTTCCAGCTAACTATAACTGGTTTTGTCAGTGAATTTAATAGGTTTTTTAAATGCTAATTCCTAACTATAACTGGTGTGAAACCTATGGTTTTTTCAGTGAATTTCAAAGGTTTTTTAAATGCTAATTCCTAACTATAACTGGTGTGAAACCTGTGGTTTTTTCAGTGAATTTCAAAGGTTTTTTTAATGCTAATTCCTAACTATATAAGACCTGAAAGCCCACCAGGAATCTCCAGTATGCGCCAGGGGACTGCATTGCAGAGAGGTGTAATGAAGCCACAACCCTTTTTACACCTCTCTGCAACGCAGCCCCCGTGCATGTTTGAAGAGGGGAAACTAATTCCCCTTGCATACTGGGGGCCCCTGGGGGCCTATTAGCCCACCTGGAACCTCCAGTATGCGCCTGGGGCTGCATTGCAGAGGTGTAATGAGACTATGCCCCTTGTTACACCTCTCTGCAACGCAGCCCACTGCCGCGTTTGCAGAGGGGGAACTAATTCCCCTTGCATACTGGGGGTCCCTGGGGTCAACTAGTCCACCAGGAGCCTCCAGTATGCACGAGGGAGCTGCATTGCAGAGAAGTGTAATGAGGCCACACCCTTGTTACACCTCTCTGCAATGCAGGCCACTGGCGCCTTTGCAGAGGGGGGACTAATTCCCCTTGCATACTGGGGGTCCCTGGATCATATCTGCCCAAACACCGATATTCCGAACGATTGTAAATGACTTTTCTTGAGAAACATTTGGATTTGGATTATCATGTCCTATACTTTGGAATTTTTGAAAGACTGACTTTGAGGATGCTATAAATTACTCAAGTCTGCCCGAATTGTGTGGGTAAAATTGATACCTAGTCACTTTGAATAGGAATATACTTATGTCTCGTCTAACATTTGGAAGAAATATCTAGTTATATGACAACGGGATACCGACATAACTTGAAGGAAATAAGAACGCCCTGAAGAAGTTCTGTTGTACAGAACGAAACGTTTCGGCTGGCTGTGGTACATAAACTTAAGGAAAATAAAAGCATTTGAATATACACCAAGATTCAGCGCTTCAATAAGTACTCTAAGTGATATGATTTGATTGGACTCATTGTGAAAGTGGTGCTGTGCCAAACTTTGGAATATTCTCCACTACTCTCTACTACTTACTCTCTCCCACTCTCTACTACTCACTCTCTACTGCTCTCTACTACTCACTCTACTACTTACTCTCTACTACTCTCTACTACTCAGTCTCTACTACTCACTCTCTACTACTCTCTACTACTCACTCTACTATTCACTCTACTACTCTCTACTACTCACTCTGCTACTCTCTCTACTGCTCTCTACTACTCTCTACTACTCACTCTCTACTCTCTATTACTCACTCTCTACTCTCTACCTCTCTACCTCTCTACCTCTACACCTCTACCTCTCTACCTCTCTCTACACGCACACATATAGACATATATGCATATATATATGTGCATATGCATTTATATATATGTATGTGTATATATAAAAAAAACAACTAAACATTTTTTTTTCTAATCAGCTACTTTTAAAACTGTCATTCTTTTTCCCCATGGTACACTCCCCGGTACGCTTACCGGTGCGCGTACCGGGCGCTCACCCCGCGAAAATCAAAAAAATTTTTTATTTTTTTTTTGCCCCGTGGGGCCCTTTTATGGCCCCCACATCAAACCTAGGGGGTCAAGGGGGGTCTACTCTGCCCCCTTATGGTCATTTCCCCCTTTGTTTTGGCCACCTCTTGTGTCTCGATCCTACCGAGACACAAGATGGCGGCCGCTCCGGACTGTTTAGAATGTTTACAGACCCCCCAGAGCCAATCAGCTTTCTCCGCGCAAGTCGCGGTAAGCGCCCGGTGCGCGTACCGGTGCGCGTACCGGAGCGCGGCTATAGATATATATATTTTTTTGAACCTTAATTACTCAAAATCCACTGGAGCACATATCTTGAGACATAGCAAAGGCACATCGGGCTACCAGTCCCTACAATTTTGCCAAGTTTGGTGGAAATCCATTCAGCCGTTCGGGCTAAAAGTGAAATCGACCGCCCTATGGAAATTAACATGGGGAAAACGCGTTTTGGGACCCCCCTTTTATCTCGGCCCCCGCTTGATGAATCCCCCCCAAACTTTCAGGGAAGGACCGGACCGCCATGAGACCATTTTCCTGAAAATTTCAGGCAGATTCGTCAACCGGCGCCAAAGTTATTCAAAATAGAATGTTGAGATTTAACATTGAAAATTATCCTAACTATAACTACCTACTGGCGACCGCCAGTAGGTAATATATATATATATATATATATATATATATATATATATATATATATATTCACTGAAAAAACCATAGGTTATAGACTATATATAGTTAGGGATTAGCATTTACAAAACCTTAATTTACTCGCACAAAACCATAGAAATTCGCATATATAGTTAGTTGCAATAACTATATATCGCGCACCCGCAATCCACTGCTGATGATGTCACATATTACATCATTCATGACATGGTCAGTGACATCACTGATGACATCACTGATGACAACACCCAGTGACTGTCTGTTTCTGTAAAGTTAAAATATGTCTTACATATTGAAGAATGAGTGGATGTATAAGTGTCTGGATGAAGGATTTAGTAGGTGCGTGACTGACTGTATGAGTGAGTGATTAAATGTGTCTCACTGAGTGCTTGGGTTAGTGACTAAACTGTCTGAATGTGTGCATCAGTATGTCTGTTGTTGTGTAAGCTGCTGCATGTGTTGATCAGTAGCTATATGAGTGGCTATATGGGTTATTGATTGGTTGCCCAAGTATTTGTATGGGAGAGTGAGTGTGTGTGTGGGAGTGGCTGGGAGGTGTGTGACTCTGTGCATAGATGTGTGAGCAGTTGATTCACTATATGTATGGATTCAAAAGTGCATGTTGAAACAGCTGTATGGGCGGTTGACTGTCTCCATGAGTGTATCGGTGAGTGATTGGATTTCTCAGTGCTACATGTGAAAGTGAGTACATATGTAAAACACAGTACATGTGAGAGTTGACATGTATAAATAACTGAGCATAAGAGCCAGTGAATGTGAGAGTGGCTTTATGAATCATTGTGAACTTGTATGAGAGATTGTATAAGAGAGTAAATATGTGTTAGAATATGTTTGAATTAGTAAGGTGTGTATAACTGTATAGTTGAGGAAATGGAGGTGTGATTGATTCTTTGCATGACTGACTAGGTGTGTGAGTAACTCCATGGATGAGTGACAGTCTGTGAGTATCTGTTTACACTGATTGTATCTAAGGTTATATTAGAGTCTGAAGAGGTTCATCGTATTATCACATGAACAATATTATCAGTGATGTGATCAGTAATGTCAAATGAGATGTCATCAGTGATGTCATCAGTGATGCCATTTGAGATGTCATCCGTGATGTCATTTGAGATGTCATCAGTGATGTCATTTAAGATGTAATCAGTGATGTCATCAGTGATGTCACTGACCATGTCATGAATGATGTAATATGTGACATCATCAGCAGTGGATTGTGGGTGAGCGATATATAGTTATTGAAACTAACTATATATGCGAATTTCTATGGTTTTGTGCGAGTAAATTAAGGTTTTGTAAATGCTAATCCCTAACTATATATAGTCTATAACCTATTGTTTTTTCAGTGAATTTCAATGGTTTTTTAATAGCAAATATGAAAAGCTGTAAAATGTCAAGTACGTGGTAGGTAAAAACATTTTCGTATTTATGCACGCTGATGTGCTTTGAACGCTGCCCCCCCTCCTCTTTTCTTTTAAAAATTGGAAGAAACAAAAAGTATTCCCTTCCATAAATAACCCAAGACTTTTATTTTGTTATGGCAAGGGAACGAAATAGAGAATAAACTATAGTTGGTTACCATAGGCTTTAAAGAAGGAATGGTTCTTCACCAGATTAGATATTTTCCCAGACCCTCATTCTCCAATGTGATGAACTAGGCTAAAATTCTTCTGGTGCCTGCATCATGTCACAGAATATCACCCTAAAACATGGAATCTCCCAAACACCAGATTGAGTTGAACCCCACAGTAAGCCTTATTTCTTCAGGGCCTCAGAATTTCTTTTGCTTTGCTCATGGAAATTGTGGGATATTGGAGAGATAAGGTGTCACCATTAAGAAAGGGTAGTATTTTAATTTGCATATCAATTATGTTAAACCTTTTAGACATATGATATGCTAGCTTGAACTTATGCTTTACATTTGAAGCCGAATTCAACAGCTTAAGTAAGTAGGTTTTCGTAGTTGTAACTTTAAAGGGTGATCTAGCAAGTTGTAAAGATTTTCTAAAACAGTGGAGCGTATTTAGTTTTTTAATGTACATGTTTATGAAACGATTACACAAATGAAACATTTGTGAGTTTTAAATTTCCGGAGAAGTATAATTCACCAATAGCTTTCTCTGTAGATGTTTTTCCATTAACAATCCCAGTTCCATCACCCGCCCAGGATATCACTACTGTTAGTTGTCATTGTTGCTTCTGTTTTAATAAAAAATGTTTTAAGGTGTTTACTGTTTTTGTTGCGATGTATATATTTATAAGTTATTAAAGTGTTATAATCCTACAAATGTTTTATCGATTATTGCTCTTTGAGATATTCCCTGTCTAAAAAAAGAGAAGAATAGGAATATTCTGTCTCCCTTTGCAGATAGTGAAGGATAGGTAATGCGGACGTTTGTCCCCCGTTGTAATCCGTCATGCCTGTTTTTCTCCCCACTGATTCATTGATTGGCTGGACATTTATTGTTCAAGGAATAGTTCTTTCGAGGTATTCTCTGTTTGCAAATAACGTGGAATAGAAATATTCTGTCTAGTCTTTGCAAGTAGTGAAGGGTGGGTAATGCGGACCTTTGTCCCCCGTTGTAATCTGTGATGCCCATCTACTCCCCACTGATTGATAAACTAGTTCCACCCGGACCATTTATTAGAGGTACATCATCTGGCTCAACCGGAGGGTACCCCTAATAAAGAAGACATATGTAAAATACGAAGTAATCACTGTATCCTGTTAAACAGAAACTTTAGCATGAAACACACTTCAAAAGGAAGGGAAAGAAATCGAACAAAATCAGTAGGCCACTGATGAGTTTTTGACTTCGCTAGAAATAAGAAACATGAAAGTGGAGAGAGAAGCCAAGCTTGACGTTACGGCAGCCACAAGGTAGCTAGGCTCCGCCACCCCCCCACTGCTCCGAGCATGTCTGTCCCACCGCCCGCCACGCCCAATAACGGTAACATGAAATAGATACAAATCAGCAGATACCTACCCCCATTCCGGAAACTCCCGAAGTGCAACAGGTTCGCGGCTACGCCCATCCGGAAGACGAGGCATTCGGCACGTGTAGGGCGAGTCCTGCTGGCAGCCGTCGGCCGGGGAGGTCGTCGCCTAAGGTGGGCCAGGAGAGGAGCCGAGGCCGACGGGATCCCTCTTCTTTCTTCAATAATTTCTGCGACAACGGGGGGGGGGATGTCTTGCACATGCCACCGACCCCCCCCCCTGGGCCAGGAGAGGAGCCGAGGCCGACGGGATCCCTCTTCTTTCTTCAATAATGTCTGCGACAATGGGGGGGGGATGTCTTGCACATGCCACTGACCCCCCCCTGGGCCAGGAGAGGAGCCGAGGCCGACGGGATCCCTCTTCTTTCTTTAATAATGGCTGCGACAACGGGGGGATGTCTTGCACATGCCACCGACCCCCCCACCTCCTATCTCCTGGTCTGGCCTCCCCGTTCGGTCCTGAAGCGGCGCCCTGCAGGCCACGGGGGGGGATGTCTTGCCTCTGCCTCCGACCCCCCCCCTCTTATCGCCTGGTCCGGACATCACGGATATCAACGCCAGGTGTCGGCGTGGGGTGCGCTGGGAGGGAGAGGCGGCGCGAACGAGCCTCTCCCACCCCCCCAGGTGGGGGCCCCTCAGCTGCACCCCTAACGCTCCACTCACCCAACAAAAGGTCTCGTCCACTATTGCGAGGCAATGATGCTCCGCTCACCCAGCGGGGGTCTCGTCCACTGTTGCGGTGCAACGACGCTTCTAGTTTCCTGCGTCCAGAAACGTTCTCCTCAACTTTGAAGATTCTATAAGAGCCACGGGGCAACCGACCCCCGATGGGGAATGACTGCCATGATCACCCACGGAACGATCACGACGTAGCCGAGGGACGTTGGCGCGCTCATGCCGGCGCCGGCCTCAGTCTTGACATGACCAAAATCCTGCAAGACTACCAACTTGATCAGTTCCCGGTGGGACACCAGTATGACCCGGTAGGAGAGATTGTTGCCTCCCACCCCACTTTGACTGATGGTTCATGTCGCCAGTCCCCTCTGCTACCCTTCAACGGAAACTTTTGGACTGCTGAAAGAGGTCCCGGTACAACCACGAGTTGGTGGAGACATTTTGACTATACTTGGACCTTCCTGACCTCACCCAAAATGGCGCCGGTACAAATGAAACTCTCAACTCCTTGTTGTGCCCCGATTGCTCAGCCTTGATATCATGAGATATGTATGCAGTTTTTAGCACATGAATTGATATGGGATAAGACTGATAATATGTTCGGACAATGAATTGATCCGGGATGGGTATTGATTATACGTTCGAACAATGAATTGACATGGGACGGGTACTGATTACACGTTCGGACAATGAATTGATATTAAGTTCTAATGCATCATTGATTACTGTATTTATAATTGAAGGTTCGAATTGTCGACACTTTTGGTACTTGCTCACAATGAATTATCGATATGATTTTGTTGCACTTGTCGCACTTTTTACTATGAAATCAACGACCACTGACTCTGTTATGTTTTCCAGAAATAAATACCCCCCCCCCCATTTACAGTTCCAGCCTCCTCCGTGGCCGGCCCACGGGGTTGTAGGCCAGTATTTGTGCACCAACATTTTTAATAAAGGTTTTTGAAAAAGCAAACGTAGTTGTAACGCGTAGATTGGTAAGTTTCGAATAAATGGCCACTGTTTCCGATTTAAAAAAAAAAAAAAGCAGGTGAAATGAAGCAGCTCGATTAGTTAAGGGTTAAAAAGTATAGTACGCAGAAACATTGCAAATATGAATGGTCCAGGTTTGTTGTATGTGTTTTTCATTTTTGTACAGCATAAAGCAATCGATAAAGATCCTGGTATTTAGCCTCTAGTTTATATGCTACCTGTATCAGGGAAGTTGTTTTAAATGCCCCTAAGCCACCCCGAAGGAATGTCACCTGGCCCCCCTAGTACGAACGAAAACGACCCCATACCATTGTAGGTTATCTCTATTCCTCAAAGGAGAGCACGAGCTCGCCCCCCTTTACACCGACTGCCCTTTGTTTTGACCCTCCCCTGCACACGATCCTTAATGCCACACTTGGGCGACCTATGCTATCCACAGGCCTCCGATAATTATCTCTCCCACATTACCGGTCCCCCCTGGGCTTAAACGCCGAGATGGTAGATACTGCATCCCGTGGAGATAGGCCGAGTATGTAGTAAGTAAAAGCCTTTTCGGGGTTATGCGCTCTGATGTGTTTTAAACGCTGCCCCCGCCCCTTCTTTTTCCCTCTTTTCTGCAGGTCACTTCGGAACGTCGATTATAGTACGGAAAAATGGTGACTTAACGGCCGATGGGATGAGAAAAAGGGTTTGAATATGGTGCCTATACACGATGAGCAAACAATGACTATGTCTCTCTCTGAACCCAGCGCTTGGGAGGGCAGCCTGAAGCAGAAACTTGACGAGTTATTACAGGATGACAAAATATGACTTCGCTTGGCACCCCGAATAATACAACCAAGAATGACGTGCACCAATGAATACATTCCTACGTTTAACTAAATAGGGAAAGTTTAAGGAATATTCTGAGGTGAGGTTTACCCAAGTACCCTCCGTCTGGAGGACTAGGAATGTTGCCAAAGTTTAAGATTTACCACCTCCTTCTCGCACCCTCATAGACATGAAACTCAAAGCTACCCCATTGTTCTCCCGACTGACACCTACCGTTGCCTCAGCCTGGAAACCCATTCGCTAAAAATGATTCGAAGATCCCCCCTGAGTATTAGCCCGACCAGGTTAGTTCCCGACCAATTGGCAAAGGTGTAAGTATTTGCAACCAAAGCCACCAGCGAAGGCAGCCGACGATATGAGAGAAGAAAAAGGTAAAAAGAGCTCAGCCCCCAGATGAATTAAGTAGGATGCTAAGGATGCGCAGCATGCAGGAAGAGATCTTTTTGGCCAGCAACTGTTCTATGTTTTTTCTTGGATTTTTGTATATAATACATGTACTGTCTCCCCCCGCCCGAGTTTGTGTGTATGTATGTATGTTTTGAAATGACAGGCTCTCCTCATGAGAAATAAAACTCTGTTCTTGTGTTCCTGCTTCCAGCGCCTGTCTCTTTATTTGGTAACCGTTCAAGATGGGAACTAAGTGGCGTCTTGTGCCAGCAGCCTGGGCATCGGTTGTAATCTGGGCTGAATTTTCCTCAGCACGGGATGTGATTCTCAGGGAAGAGCAGCGCATATGGGAGGAGGTTTTTGGCCCATGCATGAGAGAGAGAGCTTGGGTGACCAGTGCATGGGGGAGATGCTTGCGAGGGTGGGGAGCCATGCTAAGGATCGGCGGCGTGCAGAGAGTGGGTCTGGTCAAGGCATCTAAAATGGCTGCCGTGCACGACAAAAGTGTGGCATTGGAAAAAAAGCAAGATGGCGCAGACAATGTTTATCAATACGGATTAATTTATAACAATTATTTTTAACAATATATTTACTCGCACTGACAAAATGGCGGTCAACACTTCCTGATTTCCTTCGAATCGAACGTTAACAGACGTCACGATCGGCGGCGTGCAGAGAGTGGGTCTGGTCAAGGCATCTAAAATGGCTGCCGTGCACGACAAAAGTGTGGCATTGAAAAAAAAGCAAGATGGCGCAGACAATGTTTATCAATACGGATTAATTTATAACAATTATTTTTAACAATATATTTACTCGCAGTGTCAAAATGGCGGTCAACACTTCCTGATTTCCTTCGAATCGAACGTTAACAGAAGTCACGCAGCAAAAAAAAAAAAAACACTCACGCGCAGCCGCTGGAAGACAAGTATCAACATATATGAGCCTCCTCAACCACCCTCAGAAAACATAGGGGGTCAGGATACGTCTCCCATACCCCCTTATACCCATTTCTCACATTGTTTTTTCTCCATCTTGTAATTTAATTAAATCGAAACACAAAATGGCGAATTCCCGTTTTGCTACCAGTTTGCGACCCGGTTCGCGAACCGGGAAGCGCTTCTACCGCGAAGAATCACATTTTTTTTATTTGCCCCACGGGACCCTTCAATAACCCCAACATCATTCCTAGGGGGTCAAGAGGGGTCTACCTTGCCCCCTTTCATTAAATTCCCCCTTCGTTTTTCTCCTCCTCTTGTCTCTCGATCCTACCGAGAGACAAGATGGCGGCCGCACCGGACTGTTTAGAATGTTGACAGACACCGGAGAGCCAATCAGCTTCGCTTCGCAAAGCTCCGTTATGCGAAAAGTACGCGATCTGGAGCGCTATCCGGGACGCTGTCACAGATATATCTGTTTTTTTAAATGTTAATTTCTCAAAATCCACTGAAGCACATATATTGAGACCCAGCAAAGGCACATCGGGCTAACAGTCCCTACAATGTTGCCAAGTTTTGTGTAAATCCATTCAGCCGTTCGAGCTAAAAGTGAGGCCAAACGCCCTATGGAAAAATGAATGGGAAAAACACGTTTTGGGACCCCCCTTTTTTCTCGGCCCCCCCTTAACGAACCCCCCCCAAATTTGCAGGGGCTGCTCAGAAACATAATGTGCCATTTTCCTGAAAATTGCAGCCGATTCCGTCCACAAACGCCAAAGTTATTAGACATAGAATTTTCAAAAGTTCCATAAAGAAAAAATCCTAACTATATATACCTACTGGCGACCGCCAGTAGGTAATATATATTACCTACTGGCGGTCGCCAGTAGGTAGTTATAGTTAGGATTTTTTTCAATGTTAAATCTCAAAATTCTATTTGGAATAACTTTGGCGCCGGTTGACGAATCTGCCTCAAAATTTCCTCAAAATGGCCTCGCGGCGTTCCGGTCCTTCCCTGAAAGTTTGGGGGGGATTCCTCAAGCGGGGGCCGAGATAAAAGGGGGGTCCCAAAACGCGTTTTCCCCATGTTAATTTCCATAGGGCGGTCGATGTCACTTTTAGCCCGAACGGCTGAATGTATTTCCACCAAATTTGGCAAAATTGTAGGGACTGGTAGCCCGATGTGCCTTTGCTATGTCTCAAGATATGTGCTCCAGTGGATTTTGAGTAATTTAGGTCCCAAAAAATATATATATCTATAGCAGCGCACAGGTGCGCGCACCGGAGTGCGCTCCAGGCGCGACACGCGAGGTGCGCATGGAAAGCTGATTGGCTCTCGGGTGTCTGTAAACATTCGAAACAGTCCGCAGCGGCCGCCATCTTGTACCTCGGTAGGATTGAGGTGGTAAAAATCAAAGGGGGAAATGAGCAAAAGGGGGCAGGGTACACCCCCCCTGACCCCCTAGGTTTTATGTGGGGGTCATAAAAAAGCCGTACGGGGCCCCCAAAATTTTTTTTTTATTAATTTGCGCCGAGGGAGCGCCTGGTACGCGCACCGGTGAGCGTACGATTGAGAAAAAGAATGGCACTTTTTTAAAAAAAAAAATAGCATTTTTTTATAAATTGGAGGTAGTTCTGAAAAGAACTTTTTTTTTGTTTTTGTTGTTTTATATTTTTTTTATACTTTTTGAAACGATTTTATATTTTTTTTGGTTTTTTTTCAGGGGAAAAACAAAAACAGGGATTCAGAAAATGCTCAACAGGAGCAAAAAAATGAGAAAATTTAGGGACGGGGAGAGCATTGGTGTTCCTGTTTCTTTATTGCAATGAGTTCAACGCTCTGCTCCCCGTAACAGAGTAGTTCGTCACAGTTCGTGCATAAACATTTTATTCCTGCAAATACCGGCTGGATGTTAGGGACCATTCTTGCACGTGTTGAACCTGAAGGTGTTGCTCCACCAGTGGAGGTGCTGCTGCCATCTCTTCGTGCCTTCTCTGCCAGCTCCCTGACACTCTCCCTGGAGTAATTGTTGGGGTGTCTTCTTTTGACATGCCTAATTAAATTGGCATTTCCAAAGCTGTATTTTTTTAGAGGATTGCCTCTGGATAAAATACTTCCACATATTTTACAAGTTACTTTACTTGCATTAACTTTTTTTTGTCCTTCAGGGATGTCATAAAATTTCCAGATGAAGTGGTTCTTTGTTTTCTGGTTAGGAGGGTCCTCTTGCACAAATCCATCTGAATCACTGCTGGAGGACTCCCTTGCAGCCATTGCTGTAGATCAGGAAAATTAATGAGTAGAGAATTCACAAAACACCTCTTGCTCTCTCCAAGTGAAAATCAATAGTGAGAGAAATGGGTGGGTTTCTCTAAATTTAGAAAAAAATAATTATTGAACCAATGAAAAGTGTTATTTACAGGTCACATGACCATGGGCTTCATCATTATGAAACCAAAACTGTTATGAACCAATGAAAAGTGTTATTTTCTGGTCACATGACCCGACGCGCTTACGCGACGCGCCGCGGGGCGCGGCCAGAGGCGCGCCGCGTAAGCGTGTCAGACGCCTACGTTGCACGATCGTATTCGCGCGAGTACTTCCGGGTGCGCTTACGCCGTGCGTATCACGCGGTCGCGGCTACGCGAACGTCACAATCATGTTTTCGTTTGCTATATTGGCGCTCACGGGACGCTCCCCGGAGCGCGCCAGGGGGCGCTTTTCAGAAATACGCTTTTCGGGGCGCGCTCTGGGAGCGCTCCCCCCAAAAATTTAAAAAAAAAAATGGGAAAATTGTAGGGACAGGTAGCCCTATTCTGAAGTGGTTTGTAAAAAAATTAACTTTATAAAAATATGTATTGTGCTACATTGGGCTTAATATATGTTAGAGCCAAAATGTAGCCCAAATGTAGCCCAAAGTAGCCCAATGTAGCCCAAAGATGGCCACCAGAGACCAAAAATTGTAAATGTAGCCCAAATTTCAACTAGATGTAGCCCAACTGTAGCCCAATGACAGAATGTACCAGAGTGTTAAAAAGAACAACTAGAGTGCTAACAGTCTTATTTATAAAGTGAAACTTATAGTTAGGAATTAGCATTAACAAAACCTATGAAATTCACTGAAAAAACCATAGGTTTCACACCAGTTATAGTTAGGAATTAGCATTTAAAAAACCTATGAAATTCACTGAAAAAACCATAGGTTTCACACCGGTTATAGTTAGGAATTAGCATTTAAAAAACCTATTAAATTCACTGAAAAAACCATAGGTTTCACACCAGTTATAGTTAGCTGGAAATTTTACTGATATAAAACCATTGAAATTCCCACGTTATAGTTAGTTGGACTCACTATAACTTGCGCGTGCAATGCACTGCTGATGACATCACATATTACATCACTCATGACATGGTCAGTGACATCACTCATGACATCACTGATGACACCATCCAGTGAATATGTGTCTTTCTGAAAAATAAATATTAGTGAGTTATGTTTAAAAATTAAAATACATATATTAGTGTTTCACTTTGTGTATAAGTGGCTACATGTGTTGATAAGTAGCAACATGCGTATGTATATGGGTTATTTGATATTATTATTAGTATCAGTATGAGTGTCTATATGGTTTGGTGGGGGTATTACTTAGCACATAGATGCATGAGTGACTGACTCTTTGTTTGTATGTGTTTTTAAGACAGCATATGTACAGGACTGTATGGGTGGATGAGTGTCTATATGTGTTTGTTAGTGAGTGAATGACTGTCTCACTAGTGTCTTTATCAGTAACTACATATGTTTTAATCTAGTATATATGAATATTGATGTATATAAGTGAGTATATGTGAGAGTAAGAGATTGTAAGATTTCCTTTTTAAATAAGTATGTGTTTCTATAAGTGATTGTTTAAGAGAATAAATATGTGTAATTTTTAATAGAAGTAAGGTGGAAGTGTGTGTATAACTCTATATTCAAATAAATGGTTGTTCAATAGTTTATTTGCACGTGTGAATATGTCTGTGAGTAACTTTTGGATGAATGTCGGTGTGTAACAGGATGTATAGGTGTATCTCTTCATATGATGAGTGAGTATATGTATGAGTGACTATATAGAACTGTTGGTGAATGAGTGGATGTGTATATAGATAGTGGAAGTACAGAATTGCTTGTTGTAACTGATATAGGTATGTCCATTTTTTAAAAATTTCAGTTTCTATTTTTGAATATGTGTCTCAAGGGTTACATTATAGTGAAAGGAGGTCTGTGACTGTGTCACAAGGATGGTGTCATGAGTGATGTCACTGACCATGTCATGAGTGATGTAATATGTGATGTCATCAGCAGTGCATTGCACGCGCAAGTTATAGTGAGTCCGACTAACTATAACGTGGGAATTTCAATGGTTTTATATCAGTAAAATTTCCAGCTAACTATAACTGGTGTGAAACCTATGGTTTTTTCAGTGAATTTAATAGGTTTTTTAAATGCTAATTCCTAACTATAACCGGT
This sequence comes from Lissotriton vulgaris, assembly GCF_964263255.1. Taxonomy (NCBI): domain Eukaryota; kingdom Metazoa; phylum Chordata; class Amphibia; order Caudata; family Salamandridae; genus Lissotriton; species Lissotriton vulgaris. The sequence continues at coordinate 491,950,501 of NC_141693.1, forward strand.
GTGAAACCTATGGTTTTTTCAGTGAATATATATATATATATATATATATATATATATATATATATATATATATATATATATATATATTACCTACTGGCGGTCGCCAGTAGGTATATATAGTTAGGATTTTTTTCCTATGGGATTTCTGAAAATTCTATGTTGAATAACTTTGGCGTTTGTGGACGGAATTGGCTGAAATTTTCAGGAAAATGGCTCATTTTGTTTCTGAGCAGCCCCTTAAAATTCGGGGGTGTTTTGTCAAGGGGGGGCCGAGAAAAAAGGGGGGTCCCAAAACGCGTTTTTCCCATTCATTTTTCCATAGGGCGGTTGGAATCACTTTTAGCTCGAACGGTTGAGTGGATTTACACGAAACTTGGCAAAATTGTAGATATGGTTTGCCCGACGTGCCTTTGCTATGTCTCAATATATGTGCTCCAGTGGATTTTGAGAAATTAACGTTTTAAAAAATAGATATATCTGTGACAGCGCTTCGGTTAGCGCCCCGGTTCGTGTACCTGACGCGTAAAGGAACTTCGCGAAGTGAAGCAGATTGGCTCTCCGGTGTCTGTCAACATTCTAAACAGTCCGGAACGGCCGCCATCTTGTCTCTCGGTAGGATCGAGAGACAAGAGGTGAAGAAAAACGAAGGGGCAAATTAATGAAAGAAGGGAAGGTAGACCCCTCCTGACCCCATAGGATTGATGAGGGGGCTAATAAAGGGTCCCGCGGGGCAAAAAAAAAATTTGCGATTTTTCGCGGTAGAGGCGCTACCTGGTACGCGAACCGGGTAGCTAACCGGTAGCGTAACGGGAGTCCGCCATCTTGTGTTACGGTCGAATTTAATCACAAGATGGAGGAAAAACAATGGGTGTAAGGGGGCACGGGAGACGTATCCTGACCCCCTAAGTTTTCTGAGGGTGGTTGAGGAGGCCCATATATGCGAAAGAAAAAAAAAAATATTTAAAATTATTTAAAATTTTGCGTGGTTAGCGTCCGGTTCGCGTACCGTGAAGCGAACCGGGAAGCTCACCAAAGAGAAAAAAGAATGACAGAGTTTTAAAAACGTATGGACATTTTTATAAATGGGAGGTAGTTCTGAAAAGAACTGTTTTTTTTATTTTTGTACTTTTATATGTTTTTTTTTATTTTCTGAACGTTTTTTGATTTTTTTGTTTTTTGTGTTAAAAAAAGGCAACAAACTTAAAACAGAGAATTATAAATGGCTCAACAGGAGCAAAAAAAAAGAAATTAATTATTGTTTTTTCTTACTGCAATTATGTTTCTCCATTCTATTGTTGATTGTGGTGATATTTTTTTCACCAAAACAAAGTATTGCCCCACAAAAAATACAAATAAATTTCAAATCTCCAAAATGTTCTTGTATGTTGAGGACCATGTTGTCTCCTTCAGGTCTGGATTGAGTGGTTTGTCCAGTGGAGGTGCTGGGTAAAGGATTTGAATGGTTTTGGGCAAGTTCAGTATTTTGAGCCTGTGCCAAGCAGGTCACTTCCTCCTCCTCCTCTTCCTCATTCTCCTCTTCTTGACCACAAAAGTACTGTGGTGGTGGTCCTTGCTGTGGTGGAGGTGGTGGTGGTGGTGGTGCACCAGCTGAAGCAACAACACTAGCCATTGTTCAAGTCCAAAATGGCTCTTCCTCTCTCTTCTCCAAAATAGGTCTTCCTCTCTCAAAGTAGAAAGTAAGAATGAGGAAAAAAGGAGGGGTCTTTCATCATTTGGAAAAAAAAATGTTCTGAACCAATGAAAAGTGTTATTTTCAGGTCACATGTCTCGTTGCGCTTACTTTACGCTCTCCGGGTCGCCCCTCGGAACGCTTCCTGGTACGCGAACGCAGCGCGTCATAGGATGCATCACGCGACTTCGCGATACGTCACTCTTGCGCGACGCGGCACGATGTTGTGTTCGATTGCGGCAGTTGCGCTAACGGAACGTTTCCCGGTGCGCGGACCGGGTCGCGGTACCAAATTGAGCTAACGGGAAGCTACCCGGTGCGCGGACCGGTAGCGAAACAAAAAAAAATTATAAAAAAAATTAAAAAAAATTAAAAACATATAAAATATATTTTTCCCTTAAAATAAGAATACATTTTACAGCTTTTGATATTTGCTATTAAAAAACCATTGAAATTCGCTGAAAAAACCATAGGTTATAGACCATATATAGTTAGGAATTAGCATTTACAAAACCTTGAAAATTCACTGAAAAAACCAAAGGTTATAGACCATATATAGTTAGGGATTAGTATTTACAAAACCTTATTTTACTCACACAAAACCAATGAAATTTGCATATATAGTTAGTTGCACTAACTATATATCGCGCACCCGCAATCCACTGCTGATGATGTCACATATTACATCATTCATGACATGGTCAGTGACATCACTGATGATATCACTGATGACATCATCCAGTGACTGTATTTTTCTTTAAAGTTAAAATATTTCTTACATATTGAAGAATGAGTGGATGTATAAGTGTCTGGATGAAGGATTTAGTAGGTGCATGACTGACTGTATGAGAGAGTGATTAAATGTGTCTCACTGAGTGCATGGGTTAGTGACTAAACTGTCTTAATTTGTGCATCATTATATCTGTTGTTCTGTAAACTGCTGCTTGTGTTGATCATTTGCTATATGAGTAACTATATGGGTTATTGATTGGTTGGCCAAGTATTTGTATGGGAGAGTGAGTGTGTGTGTGGGGGTGGCTGGGAGGTGTGTGACTCTGTGCATAGATGTGTGAGCAGTTGATTCACTAGATGTACGGGTTCAAAAGTGCATGTGGAAACAGCTGTATGGGCGGTTGACTGTGTGCATGAGTGTATTGGTGAGTACATATGTAAAACACAGTACATGTGAGAGTTGACATATATAAATAACTGTGCATAAGAGCCAGTGAATGTGTGAGTGGCTGTATGGATCATTGTGAACTTCTATCAGGGATTGTATAAGAGAGTAAATATGTGTTAGTATATGTTTGAATAAGTAAGGTGTGTATAACTGTATAGTTGAGGAAATGGAGGTGTGATTGATTCTTTGCATGACTGACTAGGTGTGTGAGTAACTCCATGGATGAGTGACAGCCTGTGAGTGTCTGTTTACACTGAGTGTATCTAAGGTTATATCTGACCGTTCACCGTATTATCACATGAATGATGTCATCAGTGATGTGATCAGTAATGTCAAATGAGATGTCATCAGTGATGTCATTTGAGATGTCATCAGTGATGCCATCAGTGATGTCATCAGTGATGTCATTTGAGATGTCATCAGTGATGTCATCAGTGATGTCACTGACCATGTCATGAATGATGTAATATGTGACATGATCAGCAGTGGATTGCGGGTGCGCGATATATAGTTAGTGCAACTAACTATATATGCGAATTTCAATGGTTTTGTGTGAGTAAAATAAGGTTTTGTAAATGCTAATTCCTAACTATATATGGTCTATAACCTATGGTTTTTTCAGTGAATTTTCAAGATTTTGTAAATGCTAATTCCAAACTATATATGGTCTATAACCTATGGTTTTTTCAGTGAATTTCAATGGTTTTTTAATAGCAAATATCAAAAGCTGTAAAATGTATTCTTCTTTTAAAGGAAAAATATATTTTATATGTATTTAATATAATTTTTTTATGTATATAATTTTTTTGAGGGAACGAATTTATCAACTGTCATGCTGAAGAAGAGTGTGGGGGAAAATAAACAAAGAGGAGGACTAAGAGGAAAGAACAATCAGTTCAAAAATACAATTGCTTTAAAGCATGAAGTGCTTTTCCACACATTTACATTTAAATAACCCATATTAGAACATACAAAATATCTACAGAGGAGACGGTGTACATTGAATTTTAGACTCTTCATTGGTACCTACATGTTGGTACTTACATCACCCACACAACACAACAGCTCTATTCAGAGCTACTCTACCTGAAAGCACTCTAAAATATTATTTTACTATTTCCCTTGGTTTTCTCCTTGTTACGCTTTCCGGAACGCTACCCGGTGCGCGGACCGGGCGGTAACCATGCGAAAATTTGAAAAAAATGTTTTTTTTTACATATATGGGCCTCCACAACCACCCTCAGAAAACTTAGGGGGTCAGGATATGTCTACCGTGCCCCCTTATACCCATTCCCAACATTGTTTATCCTCCATCTTGTGACTAAATTCGTCCAAAACACAAGATGGCGGACTCCCGTTACGCTACCGGTGAGCTACCCGGTTCGCGTACCGGGTAGCGCTTCCACCGCGAAAAATCGAAAAAAAAATATTTTATTTTTTTGCCCCGCGGGCCCTTTAATAGCCCCCACATCAATCCTAGGGGGGCAGGAGGGGTCTACCTTGCCCCCTTTCATTTATTTTCCCCTTCGTTTATTTCCACCTCTTGTCTCTCGATCCTACCGAGAGACAAGATGGCGGCCGCTCCGGACTGTTTAGAATGTTGAGAGTCACCGGAGAGCCAATCCGCTTCTCCTCGCGAAGTTCCGTTACACGTCTGGTACGCGAACCGGGGCGCTAACCGGGACGCTGTCACAGATATATATATTTTTTTAACGTTCATTTCTTTAAATCCACTGGAGCACATATCTTGAGACCTAGCAAAGGCACATCGGGCAAACAGTCTCTACAATTTTGCTAAGTTTCATAGAAATCCATTCGGCCGTTCCAGCTAAAAGTGAGTCAAACCGCCCTATGGAAAACTCAATGTTAAAAACACGTTTTGGGACCCCCCTTTTTTCTTGGCCCCCGCTTGACGAAACCCCCCCCCCCAAACTTTCAGGGGACGCTCAGAAACAAACTGTGCCATTTTCCTGAAAATTTCAGCCAATTCCGTCCATCAACGCCAAAGTTATTCAACATAGAATTTCCAGAAATCCCTATTCAAATAAATCTTAACTATATATACCTACTGGCGACTGCCAGTAGGTAATATATCACTGACCATGTCATGAATGATGTAATATGTGACATCATCAGCAGTGGATTGCGGTTGCGCGATATATAGTTTATGCAACTAACTATATATGCGAATTTCTATGGTTTTGTGCGAGTAAATTAAGGTTTTGTAAATGCTAATTCCTAGCTATATATGGTCTATAACCTATGGTTTTTTCAGTGAATTTCAATGGTTTTTTAATAGCAAATATCAAAAGCTGTAAAATGTCAAGTACGTGGTAGGTAAAAACATTTTCGTATTTATGCACGCTGATGTGCTTTGAACGCTGCCCCCCTCCTCTTTTCTTTTAGGAGTATTCTCTCTTTGCGGATAGTGAAGGGTAGGTAACGTAAGCCTTTGCCCCCATTGTAACCCGTCGTGCCTGCTTCCCCTACATTTGATTGATTGTTATCCAAGCATTTACTGTTTTAGAATTGGGTGCTCTCATGCTGACGCCAGCTTCAATCTGAAACCTCCATAAACACTGTAGACTACCAATTCAATCAGTTCCGTTGGAGCCCCAACGTGACCCGGTAGGGAAGAACTTGCCCTCCCCTCTTTGACTGATTGTTCTTGTTACCTGTCCCTTCTCTTGTCATTTAACAGAACTTTTTGGACTGCTGAAAGGGGTTGTATTCCGACTGCTGGTTGGTGGAGACATTTTGACTATATTCTGGACCTGCGTTGTCGCGAAATGCGTCATATGACGCGCCGCGTTAGCGCACCCGGAAGTGCTCCGGTGCGCAGGGCGCAGCTTCCCGGAAACGATCCAGAGCGCGGCGCGCAGCGCGTAACGTAAGCATAACAGGTCATGTGACTTGTTAATAAAACTTTTCATTGGTTCATTTTACTTTTGGTTTCCTAATGATGGAAGGCTTGATCATTTGACCTAAAAATAACACTTTTCATTGGATTAAAACATTTTTTTTTCCCAAACGATGAAAGACCCACCTTTTTTTTTCTCACTCGGCAATCAAAAAAGGTTCCGTTAGATGACAACAGAGGGGACAGGCAACAAGAACCATCACTCAAAAAAGGGGAGGGCAAGTTCTTCCCTACCGGGTCACGTTGGGGCTCCACAGGAACTCATCGAATTGATAGTCTACAATGTGTCTGGATGTTTCAGACTAAAGCTGGCGTCAGCATGAGAGCACCACCATCTCGTAGCTCCGTGGTGGCCATTCTGCAAGCAATCATGGCAGCCGCTCCCCACCGGAAGCCTGCGGGAGTCGGGGGCCCCCAAGACTTTTGTAGAATCTTCAAGGCTGAGGGGACGCTTTCGAGAATGGAGCCCAAGCCCTAGCAGACAAGCGTCCGAGTTCCAAGGTGTCCCAGGGCCATTTTAGTGGAAAAGGCCCAAATCCGAAGAGCCGGCCGCCATTTTAAGAGTCCTGTGGCAGCCGCCTATCGCTGCACCGCAAGAGTGGGAGCAACTCAACTACATGGTGAGCGATACGCTGTAGCCGCAAGAGCGGGCGGTAAACAGCTGAATGGCGGAAGAAGCACAGTGTAGCAAAAGCGGGCGGAATGGCAACTGAAATGGTAAAGGGGCGCCCCACTACAGCAGACGAGCCTCCACCTGGGGAGACCCATTCACGCCGCCCCCCCCCTACCCCCCCCCGGGGCGCCCCACGCCATTTTTTGTAGCAGCATTGTAGGATACCATAACCACTGCGGCAACTTACTGGACATCACCTGGGTGCCAGTCCAGATCTCTGCGCGTTCTGCTGCCTTGGGACTATTCGCACAACAGACCGCTACTGATGAGGCACAGTGCAGCAAAAGGGGGCGGAAAACCGCTGAATGGCAAGTGAAACGCTAAAGGGGCGCCCCACTACAACAGACGAGCCTCCACGTGGGGAGGCCCATTCACGCCGCCTCCCCCCCCACCACCCCCAGGGTGCCCCACGCCGTTTTTCGGAGCAGCATTGTAGGATACCAAAACCAGTGCGGCACCCAGGGGCGCATACGGTGCATACGTATCTCGTGATATCAAGGTTGGGCAACCAGTACACAACAAGGAGTTACGAGTCCCATTTATACCGGCGCCATTTTGGGCGCGGCCGGGCAGGTCCAGGATATAGTCAAACATAACAAATGAGGCTGACGTCTCTGAAGCAGTTGACGCACAGCAGGACATAGCAAATAAACATGAAGTCTCTGAAGCTGTTAACTCACTGCAGGACAAAAATGTGAACCTGAAACGTTTAGAATAATTGTCGCTCAGAAGAACAACACACAAAACTCTGTAGTGTCTGAGGAAAGTAAAACAGAAGGGCACTGTAGTTTCAGACACACTTAACACTAATGACTTAACAAAGATATCGTCTGTCTATGAAGCAGCTGTCACGTTCACAGAATTGACAAAGAAGTGTGCAGTCACCAATGCTATTAAGAAACACAAGGAAATCCCTAACGAATCAGCATTCTCGGAAGAGGTTGACACAGATGACATCTTAAGGAACAAAGAAAGACAAATTAAGGATGAGGAAGTTGTCACTTTAGTTTTTTCATCAGCTAGCGACAGCAACAAACACTTTGTAATGGAGATTAGAGAGGCTACGGATGGGTGAATAAATTATCAAAAGAAATGGCGACTCCCTCCTTTAGCAGATTAGCTAAATCTTTGCGTAATTTGGGCATAAAAGTTATATTATTGGAAGTAGACGGTTATAGTTCTGGTTAATTTCCATTCAGAGTGTCCTACACAGCACCACTCTAGGTAAACACTACTTTATGTAAAACCTGGGACATAGCACTCATTGGAATGTTTGTGATCTTTCCTGTTAAGTTGCATCATAAGTTATTTTAACCATTCCATATAAAGTCATGCATAAAAATGAATACACAGACACAAATAACATGTGTATCCAAAAACAAAATACAGATTTCGGCCTTATTTATTGCCTCTAGTTTTCAAAGGCAAATTTCTGTGGAAAACATGCACATTAAGGGTTGCCTTTCCTTAAACCTTTGTTTTTAAAAAAAAATTGGAAGAAACAAAAAGTCTTCCCTTCCATAAATAACCCAAGACTTTTATTTTGTTATGGCAAGGGAACGAAATAGAGAATAAACTATAGTTGGTCACCATGGGGTTTAAAGAAGGGATGGTTCTTCACCTGGGTGCCATCCAGAACTCAGCACGTTGTGCTGCCTTGGAACTATTCGCACAACAGACCGCTACTGACCATTGTTGCTTCTGTTTTAATAAAACATTTTTAAGGTGTTTACTGTTTTTGTTGCGATGTATATATTTATAAGTTATTAAAGTGTAATAATCCTACTACTTTGTTGGAGTGCTATATATTTTTAATGTGACACATAATTGTGAAGACTTTGATGTACAAAATGGCATCCCTGGAATCTTCCGCTTCAGGCTCGGTCCCACACACCCTTACAGTGAGAATCCCCTCCCCAATCACAATACAGGATCGTTATCAGATAGTAGGAACGCGTGTGGTGTGACGGATCTCATGGGGTGGGGGCCTTGATCTACCGTAACTCGATTGAAGAGGGGTGATTCTTTACAGTTGGGGCCATAAACTACATCCGCAGGGCTAGGTGATAGCCTGGGACCGGCCTGGACAATCGGACACAGAGGAAGAGGAGTGTCAGAGGGTGCGGTAGTGAATAGGGTGAAAGGGTGGTGTCGGGAGGGCACAGGGTGTGATTCTCAGGGAAGAGCAGCGCAGATGGAGGGAGGTTTATGGCCCATGCATAAGACAGAGAGCGGGGGTGACCAGTGTGTGGGGGAGATGCTTGCGAGGGTGGGGAGCCATGCTGAGGATCAGCGGCGTGCAGAGAGTGGGTCTGGTCAAGGCATCTAAAATGGCTTCTGTGCACGACAAAAGTGTGGCATTGGAAAAAAAGCAAGATGGCGCAGACAATGTTTATCAATACGAATTAATTTATAACAATTATTTTTAACAATATATTTACTCGCAGTGTCAAAATGGCGGTCAACACTTCCTGATTTCCTTCGAATCGAACGTTAACAGACGTCACGATCGGTGGCGTGCAGAGAGTGGGTCTGGTCAAGGCATCTAAAATGGCTGCCGTGCACGACAAAAGTGTGCCATTGGAAAAAAAGCAAGATGGCGCAGACAATGTTTATCAATACGGATTAATTTATAACAATTATTTTTAACAATATATTTACTCGCAGTGTCAAAATGGCGGTCAACACTTCCTGATTTCCTTCTAATCGAACGTTAACAGACGTCACGCAGCCAAAAAAAAAAAAAAAACGCTCACGCGCAGCCGCTGGTAGACATGTATCAACATATATGAGCATCCTCAGCCACCCTCAGAAAACATAGGGGGTCAGGATACGTCTCCCGTACCCCCTTATACCCATTTCTCACATTGTTTTTCCTCCATCTTGTAATTTAATTAAACCGAAACACAAATTGGCGAATTCCCGTTTCGCTACCGGTTCGCGAACCGGAAAGCGCTTCTACCGCGAAAAATCCAAATTTTTTTATTTGCCCCACGGGACCCTTTAATAACTCCAACATCATTCCTAGGGGGTCAAGAGGGGTCTACCTTGCCCCCTTTCATTAAATTCCCCCTTCGTTTTTCTCCTCCTCTTGTTTCTCGATCCTACAGAGAGACAAGATGGCGGCCGTTACGGACTGTTTAGAATGCTGACAGACACCGGAGAGCCAATCAGGTTCGCTTTGCAAAGCTCCGTTACGCGAAAAGTACGCGAACTGGAGCGCTATCCAGGATGCTGTCACAGATGTATCTGTTTTTTTAAACGTTAATTTCTCAAAATCCACTGGAGCACATATTTTGAGACCCAGCAAAGGCACATCGGGCTAACAGTCCCTACAATTTTGCCAAGTTTCATGTAAATCCATTCAGCTGTTCGAGCTAAAAGTGAGGCCAAACGCCCTATGGAAAAATGAATGGGAAAAACGCGTTTTGGGACCCCCCTTTTCTCTCGCCCCCCCCCGTGACGAAACCCCCACAAATTCTCAGGGGCTGATCATAATTATAATGTGCCATTTTCCTGAAAATTTCAGCCGATTCCGTCCACAAACGCCAAATTTATTAGACATAGAATTTTCAAAACTTACATAGAGAAAAAATCCTAACTATATATACCTACTGGCGACCGCCAGTAGGTAATATATATATATATATATATTACCTACTGGCGGTCGCCAGTAGGTATATATAGTTAGGATTTTTTCCCTATGGGATTTTTGAAAATTCTATGTCTAATAACTTTGGCGTTTGTGGACGGAATTGGCTGAAATTTTCAGGAAAATGGCACATTTTGTTTCCGAGCAGCCCCTGAAAATTTGGGGGGGGGTTTGGCAAGGGGGGGCCGAGAAAAAGGGGGGTCCCAAAACACGTTTTTCCCATGTTAATTTCCATAGGGCGGTTGGCCTCACTTTTAGCTCGAATGGCTGAATGGATTTGCACGAAACTTGGCAAAATTGTAGGGACTGTTAGCCCGATGTGCCTTTTCTAGGTCTCAATATATGTGTTCCAGTGGATTTTGAGAAATTAACGTTCAAAACAAGATATATATCTGTAACAGCGCTCCGGGCTGCGCTCCGGTCCGCTTACTTTTCGCGAAACGGAACTTTGTGATGCGAAGCTGATTGGCTCCCCGGTGTCTGTCAACATTCTAAACAGTCCGGAGCGGCCGCCATCTTGTCTCTCGGTAGGATCGAGAGACAAGAGGAGGCCAAAACAAACGGGGAAATGAAGGAAAGGGGGCAAGGTAGACCCCTTCTGACCCCCTAGGATTGATGAGGGGGATATTATAGAGCCACGCGGGGCCCAAAAAAAAAAAAAATTCCGATTTTTTCGCAGTAGAGACGCGTCTTGGTACGCGAACCGGGCAGCTAACCGGGCAGCTATCCGGGAAGCTAACCGGCAGTGTAACGGGAGTCTGAGGAGCAGCTGATTGGCTGTCAACATTGTAAACAGTCCGGAGCGGCCGCCATCTTGTCTCTCTGTGGGATCGAGAGACAAGAGGTGGAAAAAAAAAATGTGTAAATGAATGAAAGGGGTAAGGCAGACCCCTCCTGAACCCCTAGGATTGATGAGGGGGCTATTAAAGTTCCCTGCGGGGCAAAAGAAAAATGAAATTGCGATTTTTCGCGGTAAAGGTGCTTCCTGGTACGTTAACCGGGCAGCTAACCGGCAGCGTAACGGGAGTCCGACATATTGTGTTTTTTGAATGTTTGTAATATGTGCACGTGTGGATTTAGTCTAATTAAGGTTAAAAAAATATATATATATATCTTTAAGCGTGTTCTGGCGCGCTTACGTTTTGGGTTTGGTTTGCGCTGCAGAGACGATACATCACGGTTATGCGATGCATCATGAGGCGTCTCACGGGCTACGTGATACGTCACTTAATAAAGAATATATTTTACAGCTATAGATATTAGCTTTTAAAAAACCAATGAAATTCACAGAAAAAACCATAGGTTATAGACCATATATAGTTAGGAATTTGCATTTACAAAACCTTGAAAATTCAATGAAAATACCATAGGTTATAGACCATATATAGTTAGGGATTAGCATTTAAAAAACCTTATTTTATTTGCACAAAACCATTGAAATTCCATATATAGTTAGTTGCACTAACTATATATCGCGCACCCGCAATCCACTGCTGATGATGTCACATATTACATCATTCATGACATGGTCAGTGACATCACTGATGACATCACTGATGACATCTCAAATGACATCACTGATGACATCTCAAATGACATCACTGATGACATCACTGATGACAACATCAGTTGTCTTACATATTGAAGAATGAGTGGATGTATAAGTGTATGGATGAAGGATTTAGTAGGTGCATGACTGACTGTATGAGTGAGTGATTAAATGTGTCTCACTGAGTGCATGGATTAGTGACTAAACTGTCTTAATTTGTGCATCATTATGTCTGTTGTTCTGTAAACTGTTGCATGTGTTGATAAGTAGCTATATGAGTAACTATATGGGTTATTGATTGGTTGCCCAACTATTTGTATGGGAGACTGAGTGTGTGTGTGGGTGGCTGGGAGGTGTATGACTCTGTGCATAGATGTGTGAGCAGTTGATTCACTAGATGTATGGTTTCAAAAGTGCATGTAAAAACAGCTGTATGGGCGGTTGACTGTGTGCATGAGTGTATTGGTGAGTGAATGGATATCTCAGTGCTACATGTCAAAGTAAGTACATATGTAAAACACAGTACATGTGAGAGTTGACATATATAAATAACTGCATAAGAGCCAGTGAATGTGTGAGTGGCTGTATGGATCATTGTGAACTTGTATCAGGGATTGTATAAGAGAGTAAATATGTGTTAGTATATGTTTGAATAAGTAAAGTTTGTATAACTGTATAGTTGAGGAAATGGAGGTGTGATTGATTCTTTGCATGACTGACTAGGTGTGTGAGTAACTCCATGGATGAGTGACCGTCTGTGAGTGTCTGTTTGCACTGATTGTATCTAAGGTTATATTAGAGTCTGAAGAGGTTCATCGTATTATCACATGAATGATATCATCAGTGATGTGATCAGTAATGTCAAATGAGATGTCATCAGTGATGTCATCAGTGATGTCATTTGAGATGTCATCAGTGATGTCATTTGAGATGTCATCAGTGATGTCACTGACCATGTCATGAATGATGTAATATGTGACATCATCAGCAGTGGATTGCGGGTGCGCGACATATAGTTAGTGCAACTAACTATATATGGAATTTCAATGGTTTTGTGCAAATAAAATAAGGTTTTTTAAATGCTAATCCCTAACTATATATGGTCTATAACCTATGGTTTTTTCATAGAATTTTTATATATATATATATATATATATATATATATATATATATATATATATATATATATATATATATATCCTACTGGCGGTCGCCAGTAGGTAGTTATAGTTAGGACCTAGTTTCCATAGAAAATCAGCAACATTCTATTTGGAATAACTTTGGCGGCAGTAGACGAATACACAAAAAATTCTCCAAGAAAATGGCCTGCTCCGCACCGCTCCTTCCCTGAAAGTTTGGGGGTGATTCGTGAAAGGGGGCTGAGAAAAAAGGGGAGTCCCAAAACGTATTTTCCCCATGCAATTTTCCAGAGGGACCTTTAGCCATGGCTACAGCCCAAACGGCTGAACGGAATTACAGCAAAAAGGTAGAACCGAGGCACAAGAAAGCAGTGAAATAAACGTGCAAAACAAGCAAAGGGGGCAGGGTAGAAACACCCTGACCCCCTAGGCCTGCTCAGGGGGTCCCACAAGGACCCCCAAGGCCCAAAAAATATATATTTTTTTTTAGATCATGGGGTATGAAGTACAGTACTCTGTACTGTACTCTATACCTTCCTGAGCGCATACTGGAGGTTCCAGGTTGGCTATTTGGCACCCAGGGACCTCCAGTGTGCAAGGGGAATTAGTTCCCCCTCTGCAAATGTGCCAGGGGACTGCGTTGCAGAGAGGTGTAAAAGGGGACATGGCCTCATTACACCTCTCTGAAATGCATTCCCCTGGCGCAAACTGGAGGTTCCTGGTGGGCTAGTTGGCCCCCAGGGACCCCCAGTATGCAAGGGGAATTAGTTCCCCCTCTGCAAACGTGCCAGGGGGTTGCGTTGCAGAGAGGTGTAAAAAAGGGCATGGCATCATTACACCTCTCTGCAACGCAGCCCCCTAGCGCATACTGGAGGTTCCAGGTGGGCTACTTGGCCCCCAGGGACCCCCAGTATGCAAGGGGAGTTAGTTCCTCCTCTGCAAATGTGCCAGGGGGCTGCGTTGCAGAGAGAGGTGTAAAAAGGGGCATAGCCTCATTACACCTCTCTGCAACCCGAGTCAGGTGTTCAAATACTTTTACAAATCAAAAAATAAAGATAAGACTCTGTGTTTGTGAACATCACACAGGTCTGGTGCCATGAAAATAACCAAAATATTTATATACATTGTTTATAACACACTTTAGAATTTCATAAGATAGTATGCATAATTCTCGACATTTTTCCTTTAGAGCTAATATGTCCTGGTATCAACAATTGTTTTTTGGGTATAGCACCCTCTGTTTCAAAGTTGGTACTCCTGTCTTTCTTAACTACTTACAAATAATGCTGGGTATAGTACCCTAGAGTTAGAATCTTTCATCATTCATATATATTCTAAAGAACTGCAAATATAGTTATTGTTATGCAAGTAATGTAAACAATGCTGTAATCTTCCCTCAAAAATAACTCAGTTAAATTATCGATTTAGAAGACAACCTATGCTCAATTCATTTGTTCATTTTCTACTGATTCAACTATCAATCCTAACCCAAACATCAGAAAAGAAAAAATAGTAGAAGGAATATAATATACGAGAAAAAGAAGAGAGGGGGCAGTGTGTTACTTTAGTGAATATGGCCCCTTACTTCGTGCTCTTCCACTTCTTGATCAATCAGTAATTGTAAGTCAATTGCTCCACCGTACCGGAGTAATCTATAATGGGAGGGAGAGAGATAAAGATTTAATAAACATCACTAAAGTTACATTTTACAGTTAACAGTCCTAAGTGCAGAACTAGCTAGTCAAATATTCAGCTCACTAGTTACCTAGTCAAGGACAGTCTATATCCATTTCAATTTCAAATCAGTCTTCAATTTTTGATACCAACAACATCATCATTACATCTTAGCTGTTGCGTTCAATCAGGTTTAAGAATTGTTCTAAAGTGCGTATTCATGATTAGTGATATTTAAAAACAATCGGAACCTAGTTCTTGGAAGGTGCGGGAAGCTCATGGTTATATTTACAAGTGTGTGTACATCTCTTCATCGATGTTCAATCCCATTGGTGCCCGAGTACCGGCCTAAAGAATGAATCTAGATTCCGCTCTTTTCAGTGCCATCTACCTGTCACCTCCTCTTAGGTTTTTGGGGATTGAGTCCAAGGCAAAATACTTTGCCTGTGTCCAATCTCCGTCATGGTGTCAATCAAAGTGTTTTGCTGTGCTATAGGAGAAGTCCTTATTTGTGATTGCGCGCCAGTGCTCCAATATACGTTTCTTCACGGGAATCGTTGTGAAGCCTATATACCATTTGTTGCACAGGCATGTCACCACATATACTACATGGTCAGTACTGCACTGGGTGTCTTTGTTTATTTTAAATCTCTTGTTGATTCTACTCAGTATCACCTCCC
This sequence comes from Lissotriton vulgaris, assembly GCF_964263255.1. NCBI lineage: Eukaryota > Metazoa > Chordata > Amphibia > Caudata > Salamandridae > Lissotriton > Lissotriton vulgaris. The sequence continues at coordinate 491,965,658 of NC_141693.1, forward strand.
TTACATTCAAACTATAGCTACAGGCTTTGCATTTCTCACATTTGTGGAAGCCTCCCCTCGCTGTCAGCCAGGATTTTTTCTTCGTACTTTCAAAGTGGCTGTTCACAACCAAATCTCAAATAGATTTCCCTTTTCTATACGAGATGGCTGGGTGGGAGCCTAGCTTGTCCTTAAGGATTTTGTCCTGCTGTAAAATACCCCACCTCTTCCTTACTATCTGGCTGAATAGGGGTGATTGTGTGTTGTAGGTTGTTATCAGTCTAATGGGTGTTTCAGTTCTCTTCGGAGTGGATTTTGGTGCCTTGTGCAGTGCTCCATTCCAGTCAATGGTATCAACGTTCTCTTCACCTTTTCTGAGCATATTAGGGTGATATCCCCTGGCTGTAAATCTTCCTTGCATCTCCTTTTTGTGTTTTTCAAATTCCTCATGGGTGCTGCTGTTCCTTTTGGCGCGTAAAAATTTGCCAAAAGGGATCGCCCATCTGAAACTAGGGGGATTGCAGCTTGAAGCGTGGAGTAGAGAATTGCCTGCTGTTTCTTTCCGGTGTATCTCTGTTTCTATTCTGTTTTTTCTTATTTTGTGTTTGATATCCAGGAAATCAATACTCACCTGACTATGCTGCATTGTGAATTTTAGATTGAGGCTATTTCTGTTTAATGTCTCAATGAACATTAAAAGGTCTTTTTCATTCCCCTCCCAGACAAAGAAGATATCATCTATGAATCAAAGCCATAGATTCACCCTGGTGGTCCAGTTTTCCAGGGCATCGCTTCTTAGCACCTGCTCCACCCACCAGCCTACCAAAAGGTTGGCGTAGCTTGGGCAAAGCAGGTGCCCATCAAAGTGCCCTTGATCTGTTTGTAAAGTGTCTTATTGAACAGGAAAACATTCTCCACCAAGCATAGTTCAACCATTTGCAGGAGCACCTTCGAATGTGCTTTCAAGTGCACACTTCTGGATTTGAGAAAGTGTTCACAAGCTCTTTAACCATCAACGTGTCAAATTCTTGTATATAAGCTTTTGTTGGCTAAACAGACAAGCCAAAAGTGTTCCTCCCAGTTGATGTTTTCTATTTTTTGTAGGAAATCTTTAGTGTCATCAATATGTGAAGTTAGATCTTTTACATAAGGTTTTAAAAAGTGATCAACATAATGGGACACATTTTCAAGGAATGATACAATTGGCCTTCCTGGAGGCTGTATAGGATCCTTATGAACCTTTGGAAGGAGGTAAATGGTAGGTGTAGTTGCATTATTGTTGATGAGAATTTTTGTCTCATCCCAATTCAAAAGTTTGTCATTCGCCCAATTCCTAATGTGTTGATGTATTCTGCCCTGTAGGCTCGTGAGATATGTGTGATTTACTTTTTCATAGCATGTGGTGTTAGATAGCTGCCTCATGGCCTTTTGTATGTATTTATCTTTCTACAAAAGGACTATATTACCACCTTTATCAGAGGGTTTAATGACAATGGTATCATCATTACGCAAATCTGTAAGTGCAGCTCTCATCTCGGGGGTAAGGTTTTGTTTTGCCAGAGGTCTATCCAAAAGTTGTAACATATTGTGATTTCAAAATACAAAAGGGGATGGAGAAGAGAGCCAAGAGGGAAAGTTTAAAGACTTAAGGACTCAATCCCCCATCCAAATTGAATCATACACCTACTAGAGTCCAAAAAGACTATTCACATAGAAATATTCAATAGCTAGATGAACATATCAGATTGAAAGTGCTCAAATGTAGCTCCTACAATCCATCCAAAAAATCACATAATGGTGAAAAATGTATTAACACTAATAGTGAAGGATGTAAAAAGAGGGCAAAAGAAACCAGAAAAGAAATGCATAACTGGTTATTGATATCCCATCATTACACGTATTGTGTCCAGTGTCATCCTCTGGGTTACCAAAATGCCATACCATGCCATCTCTCTTACCATGAGTACAAGAGGCAATTGTGTACAGTAGTAACCTCATTATAGAATTTCTTAACCAGAGAGTAGTAAGCAAGGGTAGACAAGTGGTGCAGTGAAAGAAATCGAAACGTGAATTAAAAAGGGATAGACATCTAGGCAATGAGATAAAATCCAGATCAATTGTTTCCAAAGATGGCTTCCTATATAAAAACAGTGCGAATAATCTAGATTAGTTGAAGTATGTCACTACTCAAGTGGTCGACATGTTTCAGCTATAACGGGGTGAAGAAACACTCCCTAGCTTCCTTCTTCAGGACCTTGATGCTTTTAAATCCAGCATCATAACTGTCACCATCTATGATATGTAGATACATACAGTTTTGTTCTTTTCACAAAAAAAGAAGAGTTTTATTCAGATCCCCCATGCTGGCATGATGTCATGGACATCTGTGAAAATAAACATAACAGGAGGGAAAAAGGGGACATAAAAAATATATTGAACCCAAATTATTGCATCTCTACCACTAAGAGTGTTACATCGTACTATTATTTGCAACAATGGACACTTACCAGAGAGCCAGGAAGACAATACCTCACCTCAGCGGGAACCAACGTGTGTTTTGGAGGCCCCGCTCTATGGAATCATTAATACACCGAGCAGGAACGTGAAGGAAAAGAAAAATATGCAAAAAGTGTCGTCAGATGACATTATCCTCTGACAAGAGATGGCCGTGAATCAAGTAAATATCTACACGGTCATCAGATAGTTATCATTTAAAAACAAAAGGGCAAAAGAACCCCAGCCTGAGTCGCAAGAGGCGGTTCGTAGCTATATTAAATGAAACCCGCTTCCCATTTATGTGTCTATCTCTGCAGGCTATGGGACGTGGTACTTTTATAAGGTGTGGAATAAGTCGAGTGTTTTAAAAACACCTAGCAACCGTCATAGTGAATCAAAACTAAACCGCTCCCGGTCGACATATCTACGTGAATCATGGGACGCGGTATTATATCAGAGTAAGGCTGATTTAGGAGCTCCAAGAGGGCTTTTATACCAGCGTTCTTGGATCACACAGTTTAAAAAGGGGCAAACTGCTCTTTGTAGGAATATCTATACAAGAAATTGGACGCGGTATGTTTTCTAACTTAGAGTAATGGAAGGTTTGATAACAAGCCCTTCTGCGGAAATGTGCAAGTCGTACATGTCAACAGAAAAACCGTCAATCGAACTTATGTCGGTAGCTTAGAATTCCGTAACTATGGAATCACTCGAGTATTCAAATGCAAAGCCTTGCCCATATATGTGAAATTACTACCTTTGAAATACCATAGTTGTTCTGGAAAAATTATTTTTGAAAGCGCTTAGCGCAAAATTTTGTTTATAAGTTACGGCGGTTAAAAGAGAGCTTGAATGCCCGCCTGGGCTCTCACCTGTCCGTTGTTGCCTCAGACCGGGACACCGCTGGAATGGAGGTGTAGGTTCAGTGTTTGGCACTGCTATATATCTAAACACATCAAACTGCTTAATTGGTACGAACGCGTCGCACAACGACACGTCATCGGCTCATTACCCAACCTCTAGCGCTGATGGGAATTGTAGTTCTTATCCTGTCGCTAACAATATTGGCTTTTCATGCATTTATGGAGGCTATTTATATAGGACGTCAAAGATAAATCCTTATTCCAAAATAAGGGAAAATGTATCGACTAGTGTAAGAATAAATAAAATCTACATAAAATCTCGTAAGTAGGAGAAGACTGAGACTGTTAAGTTATGCGCATGCTGATTATCGCTACATAGCGCAAGCTAGTCGGCATATGTAGTTTATTATCCGGGCCTCTTTCAGTTAGTTTAGCTAGGTATAATGCCGAGCTACAAACTATTACTGGTTTCTGAACCTAAAGAATACTTGACCTCCACTGTTATTCTTTATACACTAGATCTAGCATTGTACAGATAATAGCTAGGTCCTAAATGTTCTACAGGGCGTGATTATGCTGCATGTTTCTGATGCAATTTTTAGGGTAGGACAAAAAAGGAGAAGTGTGAGGAATGTAGTTTACCTCATAATCACCAAAAAATGCTCTCACGTCACAAAGAATTGGCAGACCACCTAAACAACATTTTAAGTTTAGGTCCGGTCCAAGTGAAGAGTGCAATTTGTACTGTCGTCTACCCCCTCGTATTCCCTGTCAAAATGCAGTTTATTTTAAGAATGCAGTTTATTTTTTATTTTTTATTTTTTAGAAGAAAGCGATACCCACGGTATTGCATCGTTCAAACCCACAGTATCCGTAGACAATTTGAAAACCCATCTTTGTTTTTTGATGAACAAGAAATTGGTGACGTCTGTTACATGCGGGGGAATGTATGGTTTTTCCAACACAGTCCAGTGAAAATCTGTAGCCTGATGGTTCTTTTCAACAAAATGTCTAGTAAGTCCAGTCATCGTTTTTTTTGCACCTGAAAGTGCTTTTATGTTCGAGCATTCGGAGTTTTACTTTTCTTGAGGTCATCCCTACATACTTAAGATCGCAGGGGCATGTGATCAAATATATCACATGATCACTATTGCAATTCGTAAAACTCTGTTGCACCCATGGTTTAGGGGTACCAATCTCAATAGTTTTTGATGCTTTTGTCTGTGGACACATGGCACAGGAGCCACAAGGGTAATGTCCTTGAACTCTTGGGACATCCCATAGTGTATTCTCTTGTTGTCATATCTGTAAGTAAGGTCTAGTGTGAACCAATTTGTCTTTTATGTTTATACTCCGCTTTAATGAGAAAAGGGGTAATGGTATTTTGTCTTTATCACAATTAAGGATACAAGAATGCTTTCTGATGACCTTCTGCATACCATTGGTCATTGACGTGTAGGTGTTCACACATGTGAGGCAACCTAGAGGACGTTTCTCGGTGGGTTTATCTAAAAGGGCTTCTCTGCTGTTGTTAGAGGCTCTTTTGTATGCCTGTTTGATGATTCTCTTGGGATATTTCTTGTGTCTCAGTTGGTTTGTGAGGGTCATGGCCTGTTCTTCATATTTATCTCTTGTAGAACAGTTCCTCCATATACGGAGGAACTGGCCGTACGGCAAATGCTCGCTGAGAGATTTGGGATGTTGACTATCAAACATCAGGAGAGAATTGCGTTCCATGTGTTTTCGGTAAAGCTCACTTTGGAGCGCATCTGCTGTCCAGTAGATTGACAGATCCAGGAATGCTATCCTTTCTTTATCAATTTCTACTGTGAACCGTAGGAAATCATTCCTTGTGTTCAACCAGGTGTGAAAACAAGTAATGGATTCAGGAGTGCCTCGCCATACAACAATAACATCATCAATATAGCGTTTCCAAACACGTATAGAGTCTAGAAACGGATTGGATGTAGATAAGACATGCTGCTGTTCGAAAGTATGGACGTATAAGTTCGCCAAACTTGGCGCAAAAATGCTCCCCATACTTGTCCCAGATATCTGGAGATAGATGTTGTCCTCGTATTTAAAAAAGTTCTCCTTCATTGCTCTACGAGCCAAGGACATTATGAAAGGCACCGGTGTTATCGAATCCGTTGTAGTATTTTCAAGAATCTGAGCAATTGTCTCAAGAGTTTCATCTTGAGGTATTGAAGTGTATAATGACTCCACGTCAAATGATGTTAAAAAATCTTGTTGTGGGTCAAAATTAATCTCAGGTAGGAGACTGAAGAACACACACTAGTTAAAAGGCTAAAATGGAACAAGCACCAAGCAAAGCGGTTCAATGTTTGGAAAAAAAAAACAAGAGTGCCAAAAGAAGAGTCCGGGAAATCAACCTAATATGGAAAACTGGGCAAAGTAGATTGGAACCCTAAAAGCCATATTGTTTAATCACCTCAATGTCGGTGCATCGGGTAACACAACACATACCCCACGATTTAGGTACAACAACATAAAACTAACTACAATAACACGTACAATAAAAAGGGCAAAAATACTACACAAAATCAGAGGAACCCAGGAAACAAGGCAGAGGTGTAAAGACTTATCTAAGATGCAGATACATTTGTTATGGTCACTTAAACAAGTAAAATTAGAGAGAGATTGGGTAACAATAGACGATCTCTCAAAACCCCACAAACAATGACAGCTTTAGCAATACATTGCAAACTTGGAAAAAGGTGAAGTGGACAGGCGCAACTCAGTACACACAGATGCTTGGCTGAAGCATGTCGCTTCAATCTATACTGAGAAAGCAGTTTCCATAGACCCTGAAAACTACGAGGTCCATCCCTCATATAGTGAAGACATAGACACGGAGGCCCCTGTGGAATCACTGGGCAACGATCAAGACGGTATCACAGTTAAAAAAGTAATAAAAAGGATAAGAAGAGATGGGGCACCCGGGCCCAATGGCCTCCCAGATGTCCTCTTTAGAGAAGATCCAGTTCACTGGGGTAAAATTCTCTCGAAAGTGTTCATCGAATGTAGACTAAAAGCAAAAGTACCAGACTCGTGGCGAGGGTCTTTCTTGCACCCAATCTTTAAGAGAAGGTACAATACAGACCCCAAAAATTATAGACTAATTGCCCTCCTGGACACTGAAGGGAAAGCCTATGCTAGCACCTTACAGAAGGAACTAAATGGATGGAATAAAGAGAACAACATCCTCCCCTACTATCAGACTGGATTCCGTAAGGGGTGCTCTACAATTGATAACATCATGGCTATGTCATATCGGAATATGATTGAAGTGACACATTAATCACTAAACCCTTCCTGCACAGCTAGTGCTGACCTTTTGGTTCAGCTCTATTTTTTCTGTCTCTTCTCTGGAGATTTACAATAGTTTTAATAATTTTACTCCACTATGTGTACTTTGCCATGTTTCTTGCAGTGTTTATTTGCATGAATATTGACACATTTATGTTTCAAACATAAAAATTCATCCAATAAAATGAAAAATATCATCCAATAACATGAAAAAAATTACATGACATAACAATCATTTGTACTTTACAATGTAGTTTTTAATCCCAATGCATTTCGAGATCCTTGGATCTCTTCTTCAGGGGAACCGAAAAAATAAAATAATGTCATATCAACTCTATGTTGTCAAACAAAGTGGAACAATAATTTCTCTTAATGACAACATAGACGGCAGCCCTTGAAGAAAGAATTGTTGGGCTAGAGGCCAGGCTACAAAAGACAGAAAGTAAAACCACGGCCAATGATGAAAAGTTTAATGATATAATGTGGAAGTTGGAAGAATCCGAAAACCGGGCGCGCAGAAATAACCTGCGATTGTTAGGAATTGAAGAGAAGGCCGAAGGGCAGGATATAAGAGGATTTGTGGTGAAGCTGTTTAAAGTGGCATTTCCTGAACTTTCACACTGGTGCTGGGAACCAGAGATCCAAAGAGTGCACCGATTCCCGTTTACACCTAAGAAGAACCCCGATCCTGAAGCTAAGCCGCGAGCAATATTAATATTTTTTGGCAATTTCTTGCTGCGGCAGGCCATCTTTGAGAAAGCTCGCCCTGACGCGAAAAGATCTGCAGAGGGTTATTCATTTTTTGTACGGCCCGATTTTTGCCACACCACAGTGGAACGGAGGTAGCGTCTCCACTCACTGATCTCTCCCTTCCAAAAGAAGGGATGTAAGGTTTATTTATTAAATCCGGCACGATAAAAAGTCATCCACCGTGGCAAGATTCGGGTATTTTCTTTAGAAATACAAGCCGGGGACTACTTGAAAGAACTTCCTGACGGTCAATAGACTTGCTGCTTTATAAACTCTGAATGTACCCTCTTAATGGCTATTGACATTGGTATATTGCAGTGGTGGCATTTTTTTTCTCTTATCTTCCTGGTATTTGTCAATCCTTTGTGATTGCCTATCTGTATATCTCTTCACTCTTACGTTGGATGCTCTGTGGACAGGGAGCGACCACGGGCAGTTAGGGAAGCGGAAGGCATCACATAGGTCCAAGGACCCCAATTGCCTGTTTTGTGGGGGGGGTTGCTGGGTGGGGAGTGGGGAGGGGGGAACTTCGCGGGGCTGGACAGGTGGTGGTGGGAGAAAGAGGAATCTGGCTAAATATGAATTTGTTTATGGGAAGGTCAAATCCAAGAAATGTTTTCCTAGGGGAATGGCTAATATTCGAATAGTATTGGTCAATAGCTGTGGGTTCAATGACCCAAATAAACGTCGCCGGATCAGAGAGGACGTTCGTTTCTTGCGGGCAGATGTACTCTGCCTACAAGAAGCGCACATCGAGGCTAGTCGGCATACATTTTTGGAGTTTGAGGGGTTCCAGTTAGTATCCTGGACTGAATTGGAAGCAAAGACCAAGGGAGTCGCTATTCTAGCAAGACGGGGCAGGGTGAATATTGTTCACTCTACAGCAGACCTGTATGGTCGCTGGGTCATTGTTCATGGTATATTTTTAAATTTGGAACTCACTTTATGTTCAATATATGGCCCTGTACTAGACGACCCTGATGTATATAGATTGCTGAATCTTGAACTTGTAGGGTGGCCTGGCCCTTTGGTAGTTTGTGGGGATCTAAATATAAATATTGATAGTGATCTGATGAACCAACCTGGGGCAATATATGTGGGTCGGAAACCGAAGGTCTATAAGGCTTTACGGTATATGATGGATCTACATGGTTTGATAGATGCCTGGGAATTTTTTAGACCTAAAGACAATGGATTTACTTATTTTTCGGCACCTCATAAAATTTGCTCCAGATTAGACTATTTTCTCATATCTTCAGCTCTGGCCTTCTTTGATAATTTGATTAGTCCAATTCAAGCCAAGGGGGGAGGTGACTAAAGATCTAGGCTATGCAGATGACCTTGCTATTCTGAAAGATTCCCCGCAGGTGGCCTTCAAGAAATCCAGACCATTACAACTCAGTTTGGTTCGATGTCCGTGTATCATCCAAATGAAGCCAAAACCCAAATTATTCCCAATGATAAAATAAGCTTAGCCGACTCACCGGTAGTGCACCATGCTAAATATCTGGGGATCGAAATCTGTGCTAACCCAGATGAGATAACCCGATCAATCTGTCCTCTCTGATAGGTAAACTCGAACCTGATGCCCGCCGGATCAATAATCTTCAATTAACATTGATGGGTCGATGTAATGTGGTTAAGATGTTATTTTTACCTAAAATTCTACATTATTTAAGAGCCATTCCTTTGTTTTTTGAGCAAATTTGGTTTACAAAATTGGATCGGGTCATCTCCTGGCTCTTATGGGCAGGAAAACGGCCTCGGCGTGCCATGAAATATATGACATTGCCCAGGGAGAGAGGGGTTTGGTCCATGCCCAATTTTCAACTATACTATTGGGCAACAACTGTGAGGCATATTGGTGTATTATTAAATGTTCAGGACCAAGAAGGCGCTGACATTTCAATCTATCATTTAATTTTTGGCGAAGAATCTCGGGGGCTTTTATTTAGACATATAGATTATGCTTATTTTAAATGGGTTAAGTTTAAGGTATTATGGGGGCGTTTAAAGTTTGGTCTAAGGTCCGGAAACTATGTAAGACTAGTGGGATTCATGTATACTCACCCTTTGTAGGGAATAATCTACTTCCTGGAATTTTTCAAGATGGATATTTTAGAGACTGGATGGCGCAAGGGGTTGTTGTAATAGGAGACATAGTGTCTGAATCTGGGCTATTGACTTTCGAAGAAATAAAACAGAAGTTCAGGATTAGCAACAGACACTTCTTCAAATTTTTACAAATTCGTGATTTCTTCTTGAGGAAAACACTTAGCTGGAACCGAATCCCTTTACTAGATGAAATTAAGGGGGGGCAGTCAAATATATCTAAGATCTATCTATTATTGAATGATCGGTGGAGTGAGGACTCAATCAAACATTTTACTCGCTGTCAGACTGGATTAGACGCAGCACAAGAGACATGTAAAGAATCCTTAGGCTATAGCCAAACGGCCACCAGCAGCCTGATTCATGAACGGGCCGTTTTGCGAGGCTCAAATAGCGAATCATAAGGAATCGCTATTTGAGACTCGCAAAACGGTATTCATGTAGGAATCGCAATATTAATTGCGATTCCCACTGATTCCTTATTTGCGATTAGCTAATTGCTAATCGCAAATAAGGAATAACTCTCCATGCATTCCTATGGGCCAAAAGGCCCATAGGAATGCATGGGGAGTCATTCCACATTTGCGATTAGCAATTAGCTAATCGCAAATGAGATTGCGAGTACAAGGGTGCCAGGGGTGTCCAAAGGACACCCTGCAGCACCCCTGCAAAGGAAATTAACACAGGTGTTGCACACACACATGTCCAAAGGACATGTGTGTGTATAACGTGCAACTCTGAAAAATGCATTTAAATGCATTTTTCTGAGTTTTCGCAATTTACCACGAGGTTTGACCTCGCGGTAAATTGCGGCCCGAAATTGCGATTTCGCAATTGTAAAATGGATGATGAATTACATTTAAGGAATCTCAAATAGAGATTCCTTAAATGTAAATCCTCGCAAATATGCGAATTCGCTAATAGCGATTTTTGCATTTGGGATGTTGAATCCCAAATGCAAAAATCGTACTCGCAAAGGGCCAGATTCTCAGAATCTGGCCCTTTGCGAGCGCTATTTTCATTGATGAATCGGGCGGCAGGTCAGCAAACCTACAGGATCAGTGTTTCAAGACATGATGTAATCTTTATATAACCCCTCATCGTATCGTAATCAACAGTGGGGAGGTACGACAGGGGTAAACTGTCCACGTTGCGGAGAATGTGCAGTTGATAGTATACATATGTTTGCAAGCAGCCCCTGTCTTACTCCTCTTTAAAATAAGATTGAACAATACTTGGAACAAATATTTAAATGTAGGATACTCTTGACGCCACCGGTTATAATGTTAGGGGTAGCGGATCAGAATTTGATCGAACCAGAATGTAAATTATTATTTATTGCTATAGCTATTTTTCGGTTATCAATCGCCACTGTCTGGTTGGATCCTACTCCCCTAAATGTATATGAATGGCTGGGCAAATTCGTCAATGTGTGTAGATGGGAAATGTCGGTATTTAAGAAAAGAGGAAGTAGGGCTCGGAGGGAGGGAGAACGAATTTGGAAACCCCTGAATGATTGGATGATTCTTGGAAGCTAGGGCCCAAAAATGGAGAAATGGACAGATGACTGAAAATGATCTAGCGCTCTAGTTTTTGACCTTCCTCTTCTTTTCTTCTCTACCTTATGAAGTGTTTTTTTTCTTTTTCTGTAAATATTTCTCCCTCCCTCTCTGTCTCCCCGCGATCTTTCTTGGGTCGGAAGGGCGGGTGTATAGAAAAATCTATAAAAAAAAGAGGGGTGTTCGACATTGACATTTATTTTTTGTAAAGACGGAATATGTTTATGAATGAATTGTTTACCATGTCTAATACCCAATAAACATATTAAAAAAACAAAAAAACAATTGACACTACAAACACATGAAATGCAGTTGAATTCACTAAATTGCTCAGAAATGTTATCTTCTTTAGAGGTAACACAGTTCATTTTCTGGGAGGATCTGCACATTTTCTGGAAATGGCCTGTTCTCTTGTATTTGACGCAGATTTTGTTCAACACTGGACATCCTTTGAAATTTCCAACGTGATCAAAACTACCACTTATGTAGCAAACTATAAAATTGCATCTATTGCCAAATTTATTGTCTTTAGCTCCAAAATCTTTTTTACTAGGAAATTAAGTTTTCTTTGGTAAAGATTGACTTTTTACAAGCGATACTTCTGATACAGAATCTTGAAATTTGACGGGTAAGCTTTGAGATTGACCTCTGATTTCACTAACAAACCTCTCTGACTGTTCAATGCCTTTACCGATAGTGACTACGGCACTTAAGGAAGATGCCTATTCATAGTCTCCCTTGTATATTTTTGCTTTTAGTTTTCATCATAATTTGGTCTCTAAGTACTTGCTCATAGTTAATGGTATCAAATGCACAGGAACCAGTTAGAGCATGTAAGACAAATACATAGTTTTCTATAGATTTGTCTTCTTGTTGAGCACATGGAGAAGTGTGGCTCAATGGTTAGAGCGGCAGACCCTGATGCAGAGGTCTGGCCTGGGACCAGGGTTCAATTCCCGCCTCGGCCGGCCTTGGCGGGGTCTTGAGCTCTAAATTCCTTGGACCTGATATCTTGCCTCGGTGCCTATTCTAATCATGGGTCCCACGCTGCAACTCTGGGCAATAGCTTGCTTAATCTCCACGATGGCCCTAACAGCGCTGGGATGCCTGGCTTCACCTTGGGGATGCCCAGGAGTGGACATTTCACAGGGAAAAGCCAGGAAGGGTTCCTTAGCGGTATGAGTACAAGCGCCGGGAGACCCGGTCCGGGTAGCTGTGCGCTACACAAGTACAAAACATTCACATTTACATGAATAAAATTTGAACCTCTCCATCACTGTTTTAATTTTCTTTCCAAATCTGGTGCCTTCTTGTTTGACGGCAATTTCAAATACATCAGTTGCTTCTGAAACTTCAATTGGGGATAGATTTGTGAATTCTTTAATTCCTTGGCCACCTAAACAATGTCGTAACAAGTCATGTTTCCTTTTTGAAGAACAACCATCTTCCTCTAATACTTCAACATAGGCCAAAAACATAGGATACCAAAACATCCCATTCCAACTTAGGTTCACCAGCAAAAGGTACAACATGTGGTGGTGCTACAATATTAGACATAGTGATGTTAAAGTAAATATAAGTTTTGATAAATTCACAATAAATTGCTGATGCTATATATATTATGCTAGGACGTTTTTTTCCTTTTTCTTAGTTGAACTTTGAGTTGTATAAAATTATATGGAATATAGAGTTGTACTAAGAGATGTGCGAACCATCAATGCGAATCTGCATAAATTAACTGAAAATAGAGATAAATGCTTACTTGAATAGAAGTGTGCGAATCACTGTTGTGAGCCGGGCTCAAAAAACTTTAATATTTGTAAATATCAGCTACATGAGGAAATCTTTACTCACAACAGCATCAAAAAGAAAAAAAATTGGCAAATACTATTGACCAACTCAAAATGGCTGACGATATACGTGCATATGACGTCACACTTCTCACAACATACTTTGCAACTTCCTTGATTCCCACAATCCTTTGCAGTACAAGAAACGTAATGAAAATTCTTTATCGAACCCAACTCAGGTGAAGACTCGAGTGTGGCCATTCAAAAGTTCACAGGTAATACTTGGCTATTTATTTTCAAATGTCACCATAATGCGCTGCTTGGAACGTAGTACGAAGCCAGTAAAGCAAGACAAAATCACGAATAATGACCCAAATTTAAGTGATACTGCTGCGGGTGCATTCAAGGCACAATACGGTTTTAATCAGCCGCTGTCGCAATCAAAGCAATTTTAATACAAATAATAATGTAGCCAAAAATCATCTCCTGTATCTCCAAAGAGTAACGTGCCACCTGGAGATCAAACATTTCCTTGGCCGTAGTTAAGGTCACATCTCTCTGAAATATTAAGGCTTTCAGTTTGCTCAGGGCATAAAAGCACACGTTGGTATGATTAGTTGAAGGCCACGGAGTGTCCTCCCTAAATACAACGGTAGGAGGAAACAGGACTTATGTACAACATGTCGCAATGGAGGATACGGTCAGCACATAGGCAACTACTGGCTTAATTCCACAGCAACCCTGATTGTTCAACATCAAGTAACTCCCATTCAAGAACAGTCTGAAAGTTGGAAGTATCAGGGCCGCCTGAGATTCTTTTAAGTGAAAGATTCACCACTGATGCTTTGCATGCCCCATGAAATGAAACCTACTTGCACTTTAGGGACCCACTTAAAGTATTCTAACAGTCCAAACTGGTGAGAAAATCTTAAATTTCCTTATTCGTATACTAGAAAGTGGAAGGAAATTCACATTGGTTATGTATGAATCCTTCATCTAACGCTTTCATACTTGCCCACTAGATGGTGTTGATGACTGTACTTAAAGTGAAAAGTGGAGATCAGCAGAGTAATGTACCCATGGAATAGCCAATCTGAGGATGCTATCTCTGCAATAGTGAAAAGGAATTTGTCTAGTTTCCCATTGTGTAACATTGTGTATTTAGAATCTTTCCGGGCAATTGTTGTCTGCTCTTTTGAAATGATTATAGTATGGTTAGGTTTAACAGTAGTGATACCGTATTTGATGTGTATAGAAAAGAAAAAAATACTGATGGAGAACTAACTAACATAAAGGTAAATAGAGTGGAACTAGAACCATCAGATGAGTTAGAAATACATCACACAGTAACAGATAACAGCAAAGATTTAAATGTTTTCACCAAGTTATTGTTTGAATATGTAGATACTATGGACATTAGTGATTGCTATGTATGTTTGAAATTACCAGCTTCAGTAAGAGAAGGTGTTAGATATCATCATTTACCGCTAACAAATGGCATTTCATACAGTATATTAGCAAGTCTGTTCTATTAAACAGGGGATTCTCAGTATTATTACTAAAATTTAGATGTGAAATTTTCAGAGGTTCCTGTTCGAAAGAAGATGAATCCAGTGCTCACTAGTTTAGCTGCACAGTTAATGGGAACATTCTTCTTAGCACAAAATGCAATAGATATAGCAGAAGCTCACAAGCATTATTTGACATGTTCATTAAAAGAAAAATATGTTTGAATTTAGTAGAAGAAAGCAGACAAGATTTCCAGAAGAAAGCCAAAAATCCACAATGGGCTGAGAAAGAAAGAAGTTGTACACCTGGCAAGGCTTAGGTTGCGATGGCACTAAATTTCGAAAGGAAAGGGAAAATTTGTCTCCATTGGTTAAAAACTGACTATAACAATGTATTTATTGGTTCCAATGAATGTGAACATACGTTTTTTATTGTTGGAGGATTGGGACTAAAAGGGGGTACTGATCCAGTATTGTCCGGAATCTACTATATATATTTGGGAAAAAGGCTTACTTTGAGCTACCTAAAAGATTGTATGGGAGTTGCTAATTTTGAATAGTATTCCCCAAAGTCTATCATGTATAAAGAATCACTGGAAGCAATGAAAACAATAATGAACTAATACATATAAAAGAGCTTGGTTTGCAGAAATAGTTGGAGACATATTTAGTGCGTTGATACCTTCAGTGGGAGTATTTCTGAATACAAGAAGAATTTGTCAATTGTCCACAGTAGTGGATCGCTTATCGACTGATACTGCTTGAGGGTTTCTAATGATCAGTACTGAAATGTTTGCGATCAGATCAATGGTTTTACAGAATCAACTTGCCCTTGATATTCTACTGGCAAAAGAGGGTGGAGTTTGTAAAATTCTGAAAGAGGAACATTGTTGCACTTCTATACCTCACTAAAAAATAGTAGGAGTGCACCCTGGAGGCACCTCAATGCCTCCGTCAGAGAGATAGAGGTGCACAAGAAAAGGACACATTCATCCTTTGTTAGATGACCCCTCACTCACCAACCTAGTTGGTGACATGCTTCATGATCGAGGTCCCACTCGGATAGCCAAATGCCATCTGGGTGTGCTGCAACACCTGACAACAGTGGAGCAGGTTTGCTTTTTGATTTTATGTGTGTAAGTGAAAAACAGTGGTTTAAAAGTTGGCCAGTTTATAACTTTCTACAAAAGCCTCTTTATTTGGGAGTAACTGAGCAACAAAAAAACTATTCGTGGGACACCATGCCAGATTGGTTGGCCTGTAGATTCAGAAGTGAAGTGAAGAATAAAAATGGTCTACATGTTCCAAACTCTTGAATGATTATCAGATTTTCGTCAGGACCAATGGAGGTAGCCCAGGCGGTATACACAGGCTAAGGTATACCCTACCCTTGGCTACTCGGGAACCTCACCTAATAATCACAGTGATGGTTAATGTTTCCTTTCCTGGTTTCTAGAAAGAGAAATCCTGTAAAGATAAAAACATTCGCAAAGCATAATTCATTAAATACAAACGTGTTTTAAGTGCTCCTCTTGATCAACATCCAGTACTCTGTGAGGTAAAGCAACAATGGATGTGATTGCATGACCCACAGCTGGTCATGCCAAGTTTGCCATTAACGTGACTATGGCACCATAGGACTATGAAATTGCCCTTGATTATATATTACAACTTACTCAGTGCTGTGTGTCGGCGCACTTTTTCAAAACTCGCAGTGTTTGCACAAATCCAGTTGTGAGCGGTCAAAGGGCTGCTGAAGGGCGGGTATACCGCTTCTCAAATGATCAGAACACAGACTTACGTTTCATCTTTAAATTCATGGGTGTCTACGCTCTCACTCAGCCGGTGAGGGCGTATTTAAAAACAAAGTTGGTCGGCATAAATTTAGAAGGACACATGCCGGCGAACACCATTAGCAAGAACAAAGGAAAAGACGAGGGAGTGAGGCTTACTTACAGCGCTAAGTTGCTTGCCTCATGGGCGTCGGGGGTCTGGATATACGATCCTACCATGATCTAGGTGGGAGAGTCAAAGGGATTAGAGCCGAGGGAGAGGGGAGGTGGGACAGACAAAGCGGTGCCCACCCGCTAAGAGTCTGTGACTTACTGTGTGTAGAATCTGTAGTGGCTGTTCCACCCATTCCGTAAACCTCATTGGCGCCCCGAAGGATAATGCCGAAGGCTCGGCATGATGTTAAGTAGCTGGCATTTCTGGGTTGATGCTGGGCAGTGCTGCTTGAGGTGACGCGAGTACTGGAAGTGTCGGGGCGTGGTTGCCTGTGCTGACGCGAGTGCTGAAAGTGTCGCGGGCATGGTTGCCTAACGTGAAGCTGTTGCTAAGGACGCTGAGAGCGCGAGTGTCTCAATAGAGACAATGTAAAAATACTTGTTTCGCGTGAAAAAAGCAGGAGTGCCTTAACGAATCGTGCAGTCATGAGGAATGCTGAAGTTATTACAGTGAAAACCCCAAGTATGTGAAGGGGTGATCAAACTAATATGGAAAAACAATTCCAACACAGGGATCTGGAGGCCTGGGGTTGGATGGCCTATTGCAGTTTTACAGCCCAGGTTCCACGGTGTGGGGTGAAAATAATTATCGGAATTGACATTTATAGGCAAAACGCACCGTTCACCAAAACGTCACACGGGGTGACACACATCCACACTAAATGGGGGAATTTTCAGACGTAGTCAACATATGCCTCCATTATATAATATCATCACAGGTTCAGATATTCAAGGGAAAGGAAAAGAAGGGTCTATTTAGGGGAGACAGAATTCCACGGAATATTATTGTTTAGTCCATTCTTGTGCGTGGAGAGCCTATATATCCAGCATTGTTCTTTCTCAAATAAACATTGTTGCAGTTTCTCTCCTGGTTTGATTTGCTCTATGACAGTCCACCTCATATCTTTGGTTGTGTGGTTCATTAAGAGGAAATGTTCAGTAAGTTTTGTTATTGATTTCTTACACCTATTTGTGCTGCGGTGTTCACAGATTCTTTATTTTATTCTTCTACCGGTCATCCCCACATATTTGAGATTGCATGGGCACGCAATCCTTTGGACAACATTGGTACTATTATAATTGGTGTGAGCTCCTAAAGTCCACACCTTACCGGGCTCTAGTGCCTGTGTCTTTGTGTTTTCTCTGAGGTGACAGACACTGCAATTGCCACACTTGTAATGTCCTGTGATGTCTGGTAAGGCCCAAGCGTTAAGGACAGTTGCTGATTTTTCTTGGGTGGTTTCTTTAGGGCTTGTGTTCACAGCTGCATCTTAAATGCTTCTCGCTTTCCTGAAGGAAAAGAGTGGTTTCTCCCAGTTCAGATTTTGTGTATCCAGAAAAGTCCAATGTCTGTTGATAGACTTAGCGACCAGATTTGCTGCTGTGCTGTATGTAGTAACGCAGGTCAATGGTATTTCATTCTTGATCTGTTCTCCAAAAGTGCCGCTGTGGGTTGATTGCTTGCTCTTTTTTTACACTTAACCCCTTCCAGGCTCATGACGAGCTGGGCTCGTCATGGTGTAGCCTCCTCGCACGCTGATGAAGAGCCCAGCTCGTCATGTAACATGGGTTTTTAAAATCTCAGCATAGCTCCAGAATACCACTAGCGCGCATGTGGTTAATGAGAATTCTCTATCGGTAACCTCTCTCAGTCAGTTTATCAGTGAGATCAATCACCTGCTTGAGGTAGTTGGTGATCTTTCTGCAGTTGCGACAGATACTCAGGTATTGTCCGAGGGGCCGATTTTATCTCAGAGGCTTGGGATGGAAACTTTCATATCTTAAGAAGTTGATGTTGGCCATTGGTTTATAATGAGTTCTTGTTTCTAGGCATCCATTCTCCTTTGTGATCCCAACATCCAAAAATACCATAGTGTTGTGGTCATTGGTGTGGGTGAACTTCAAGTTCTGATCACATCTGTTGATCCAGTGAAAGAATGCTGAGAGGGTGCCTTCCGGTCCTTGCCAAATGGCAAGGAAATCATCGATTTATCTTTTCCAAAAGATGATGTGGGATCTGAAAGAGTCCTGCTCATTAAGTATGTATTTTTGTTCAAAGTCAAAAAAGTACAGTCCTGCAACGCTGGAGACTAAAGTACTGCCTATTGAAGTACCCCCAATCTGGAGGTTCAGGGCTCCCTCAAATTCAAAGAAGTTCCTTTTTAGACCTAGTCTAGCACATTCCAAAATAACGTTTTTAGGTATCCGGAATGTCTGTTCATTGTCATCCAGAGCTCTCTTGAGTACTTGAAGAGTATCATCCCGGGGAATGTTCGTGTAAAGATTTTCAATATCAAAGCTCACCAATATTGTATTCTCATTGACTTCAATCTGATCCAGGAGTTGTAGTAATCTCTTAGTATCTTGTAGATATTTGGTGGTGTTTTGTACAAGCGTTTTGAAGAAAACATCACAAAAGACTGACAGACGTTCTAATGAGGAACCTATCCCAGAGACTATGGGTTTACCTGGGGGGTTGGGGGGGTGTTTGTTTTTATGCATTTTTGGCAAAGAGTAAAAATAAGGGATTTTGCCTTCACTATTGCACAAAAATTCTGCCTTCACTTCGCTTCTGATACCACAGGCCAACCTAATCTTGCATGGTGTCCCACGAATATTTTTATTGTTGCTCAGTTACTCCAGAATAAAGAGGCTTTTGTAGCGAGTATTAAACTGGGCAACTTTTAAACCACTGTTTTTCACTCACACACATACAATCAACAAACAAACCCGCTCCAATGTAGTCAGGTGTCGTAGCACACCCGGATGGCATTTGGCTATGCAGGTGGGACCCCGATGTTGAAGCATGTCACCAACTAGGTTGGTGAGTGAGAGGTCTTCTAACAAAGGATGTTTTCTTGTGCACTTCTATCTCCTTGGCGGAGGCATAGAGGTGCCTCCAGGGTGTACTCCTCCTATTGTTTAGTGATATTGATTAAGGGGAACAAGAGTATTCCCTCGCAGAATACCTTTTCTCTCTCATTTTTTATCCGCACTTATATACCTGACAAAAGTATAGAAATTGGGAAATACATAAAAAATATTACAAACTTGGAAGAAGAATTAAAACCACTGCAAGTTGACAGTGTATGGAAGAAATTAACGAACAGTCTAACATCAATAGGGTCATGGTTTGCTAATATTGGGAAAGGAGTTGTAGCTCAAGTAATACTACCTATTACTTGGAATAACTGTGATAAGTTTGGTAATAATGATCTGGAGCAAATGTGTAAAAAGGCAAAGAAAATATGAATTAAATAAACAGGGAAAGAAAAGGAAATACTAAGAAATTATACTTGAAGAATTGAAAGGAGAATTATGTATGAAAATGATGAACATGAAAGGAAAAGATGAAATAGAAATGGAAAAGATAGAGAAGGGAATGAAGATATGCTAAAGTTGACCTTTCATTTGGGTATGGGTAGTTGTTAATGGCAAAAAATGCCATCAGAGAGGGAATTGACGGAGCAAGGTTTCACAAATAAGCAACTTCCTCGAATGTAATTCCCTCATATAACCTCGTAATAAATTACTAATAACATTTCTAATACTAATTTACACGACATTTTTTTACAATTAGAAAAGGGAGAAGCTTGCCTATGTATTTTTATAATAAGTAACCCGAGTTCAACTCAAAATGGCTGCTAACGCGGGAAGAAATAATGCGCATGCGTAAACTGTATGACGTCTTAACGATCTTAAGGAAAGCTTTGCTTCTGCGCAGTGATATTTAAAATGGCCGCTTAAGAACTCACATGCTAAGCATCGGCTTCCTGAAATGAAACCGCTTTGTATAATAAGTGTTAATGCATAACTAGTCATTTAATTTAATGTGATTAGAGGGGTATACAGTGAAATCATTTTATTTGAATCTAACATTTTGTCTTTTTGACTTCTCTGTTATTTGGTATTTGGGCCTCAAAGAGAGCTAAGAGCTGACAATCATGTGACCCCTATACACATGTGTGATAGAGACAACTCCGGAGTCGTAATCTAAAGTCTTGGAACCCGATCAAGGACACACCTTTCAAATATCCTGGGAACCAGCTGAACATCCTGAAGACTCAATTGACAAATGTACAAACCTTATACAATGTTGATAAATGTATTATGAACATGGGTGGGAAATAAATTAATGAGCGGGAACATAAGACAAAGGTCTTCAGAAAAAGTATTAAACTTAGTATGTTGTGATGATCAACCCCTTGTCTTTCTCCATTCAGAATTGTGAATTTCCACAAGTTTGAAACATTTAGGGGCGGAACATGCCATCAAAAGGTATAATTGGGGTAGTTAGTTAGATTAGGAAGTATTATCGCTGCCAGAACGCTGAGAGATAGAGATGCTGTCCGAATGCTGATAGAAATACCTAAAAGCAGACTTAGAATGTTCAAGCAAATAAAAATAGGAAGGAGATTTGCTGAAAAGTCGAGGAGGCAATAGAACCAGGTAGGAGATTGCGGAAGAATCAAGGGGGAAATTAGCATCAGAGAGTGGTGAGATGCAGGCGTCAAATCCAGAAGAGGTTACTTGTCCTGTCCTATTCCTGTCCTGAACCAGTCATGATTTCCGAGGGGCCCAAACTCTTGGTCAGAGGGGTCTGATTTTGCACCATCCTAGGAAAATATGAATCTGTGCATTGTGTCAATGTGCCTTTTCTCTTTATCCTCTCTTCCTAAGGTACTCGTTATTGAATTTTATAGTTTGATTTAGATAAATCGAATCTTACCTCTTCAGAATGATGGAGTTAACTCTGTGATTTGTCTTTGATTTACTAGGAGAAAATTCAGATAAAACTTTTAAACTTTATACAAGTCTGTGGTTATTAATGAACAGAACAGGTAAATGCATAAAATGGTTATAATTACCATCATAATCAAATAATATAGATCCATTTATAAAGAAAGGGCTTAGTATTAAATAGGCTCAAAACTGAGAGGTAAATGGACATATATATTTAGCCCTAAAATTGATCCCCAGCGGGGTTTCATCAACCAGATTGTGTGTGTATGTCAGTGTGGTTCATGGGCCCAAATTAATATTTAAAGATAATTGTCCACAGGTTGGTGTCCCACTGGATCAGTGTCTTTGAAGTGTTTTCATTGATAGGTATGTTGATCTTGAAAGTGATGATGTTGTGGTCGCTCCAGCTTAAGCTAGAGTAGTATGTCATTGTTGCTTGTTCTATGTCTGCAAATATGACATCTAGACTGAGTCCTGCAGAGTGGGGTGGACCAGAAATGATTTGTTGGAGTTCAAAATGTCAAGTTTGGTTGTGATAATTATGGTTGTGGTTAGAATCTTCTTATCAGACCTTATGAGGAGGTCTCCTAGAATGTATAGGTTTGTGTGGTCCAAATGGGTGCTGGTTATTGTATCTAGTATGCCATCTTTAAAGTTGGCAGTGCTGTGTGTGGTTTCTTTTTCAAGAGGAATAAATATGAAATATTAATAGGGGGTGGCACCTAAACTACAAGGAGTCACTGTCATCCATGGTGTGTTTTTACTTGTGTTATGTGTTGTGATTTTTTGTGTTGTTAGCCTTCCTATTAAGATTTTGCCAATATAATTGTTCTTTGTGATGAGAAAATCTGGTGGGATGGCTTTATGGCATGTGGGTGCATAGCCTTTGCTGAGCCCTGTTTCTGTAATGAAGGTGCGGTCCAGTGTTGTCTATGAGAGTAGGTCAAAATGTTATTGCACATGTTTTTCATGTACCTTGCGTCGAAGAGTATGCTTGTTCATTTATTTTGTTTCTTTCTTTTCGAGTAATGTGCTTTGAGGAGGGTGTAGGGTGTAGTATGGGTGGAGGTACGGGGCATAGGGCATATTGGTGTGGCTGGGTTGTGGGCTATTCTGTTTGCAACCTTTAGAGGAGATATAATGGCGGTTGTGTGGGTAGAGAAATTACCAATTTGAGATATATTTGTATATGGGGGACCTTTGTGGTGTTGCATCTGATGTGTTTAGTGAAAAATGGGAAATTGTGAAAGAAGATATGATTGGGGGGCCTAGTGGTCCTACATTTGTACCTTCCCTAGATCTTTGGTTTCCTTCTGGCCAGTAGCATTGTGTTTGTATGTTCCCATTATTGTTGATTTACAAATGGTGTGTTATTTGTAATTGGTAGTGTGGTGTTGGCTTTGTGGATGGTTTTGTTGTCCATATAGCACTGAAGGGTTTTGGCTATGGCGGTTAAGGAGTAGTCACTGCTGTAGTCAAAGCCCAAGTTGCTCCTTTTATCAAAAGCAGATGGGCTATTTTTGCAAATAGCTTGTGAGTTGGTCCGACCTTGCAATGCTAATAAAGGGGACTAACATTTTGGCTGTTTTTTAAGAGATCAACTTTTTCCAGGGTGCTAAAAGATCTTTATGTGTAAATAGAAGATTGGCTTGTACCTACGGGCTTCTGAGACTAGAGTGCGTTAAAATATTTCTCCTGGTAGGAGACACTGGAGGTAAAATACAATGACAGCAATAGCAATATTATTCATTGTTAAAGCCAAAGGGTCCAAAATAGCAACAACTATTGCCTTTCCCAGAGCTTGAATGTGTTAAGGGCCATATGTATGAACTCATTTTCCTATAGACACATAATGGATAAAACTCTTTCATACATCTGGCCCTAAGTTCCCTGCTGTTTGAATAATTTGGATCTCCCGTCTGTCAGGTTCCTCAGTGCCTAGTCATTTTATTTGTTTGCTTTACGTTGCTATTGTGCTCTACCTATGTGATTTGATAGGAAAGCTTGTCTAAATTGCATCATTGTATACCACTTGGTACAAGTTTGTATTGCCACAACATAAACAAACAATTTGCATTTAAGCGTAGATAATGAACGGGAAATAGGTGGTGACAGTAAAAGACAAATTCTTCAGTTTGAAAATAAGCTGTCTGCATTCAACTTCATTTATGGAAATCGTTTGTTTGTTGCTGACAGAAAGCTATTAATTTCTAGCTAGCTTATGCTTTTTCAGGGAGTTGAGATGTAGGGCAAATATTAATGGTTAGGCATGTATGATGGATGTTTCCGCTTAGAAGACTCTAATGCACTTCAAAAAACAGGCAATTGCTGATTATGTGGTCTTCGCAAGCTTTCAGCTCCAAAGAGCATATGGTGCATTGTGGCCTGAATACCATCAACACACACGTTGTTACATTATGAGCAGAAAGAGAGGAGACAGCTGAAGGACAAGTCAGGGATGGTGACAGCCGAAGGACGTGAAAGGGAAACATTGAGCATAACTGAACAGTTCTGGGATCAAGGAACCTTTTTGCATAAAATATTGTGCTTAAGAACATGTATTTAATTTGATTTACCGGTGTTGCTAGCATTTGGATATATATTCAATAATTTTATGTTATTCTGATAACGCATTAAATTAAAAAGAATCCTTTTTTCCCATAGCATTTTTTAATATTAATTTTTAGGCAGCCATCAAGAAATGTGCTTTTGGCCACAGTGTTTATTCAGTATCCGCAATGTTACCAAACGCATATCACGAATAACCATTTTTCTGCGAAGTCGATCATTTTTTGTAGGCAACTGATTAGATGTGTGCATTTATCAGTATTAATATACCTTTTTAAACCAATAGAGCTCTGAATAAGAGAAACAAATTGTAATTTTTTTAATCAAACGCTTCATTTTTGAATGAACCGTTTGCTCTCCTTAAGGTATTCACCCCGACCCCTTGAAGTAATCAGCTGCATACTTATCAGCCCTTCATCTTGAAGGACAGGACATGATGTTTTAAGGACATGCACTAATGAACTAACTTTATCCGCCCACTAGGAAAAAATAAATCAATATATGTTCACCGAATGTTCATTTAAAGTTAATTTCTTTATTAAAGCAAAACGAATTAGCTAAAAGTTATCGGTGAACACAGTTTGGAAACTGTGGTGTTTGTCATATAATTCCTTGCTGTTTTTTCTGGTCTTCTTTGGTTCCTCATCACGTGCAATTGTGTCACACATTTTTGTAAGGTCATTTGCGGCTGATTTAGAGGACAAAATTAAGCAAATGGGTTTGCTAGGGCCTGTGTCATGAACAACATAAATATCAGAGCAACAGACGTGTACAGGCTACGGGTTTAAGACCCTGTGAGGTCTTTATTATATTATATTGCCTCTGCCCACGCTTGGTCAGACGATGTGCAGGGTGTTATTTCCGGGTCATCTCAGCATACCGGGCTGTGCTTAAATAATGGCATCCCTCTCCAATTTGGCCACAACCTGTGTGCTTGTGCTTGACAGGCAAAGTCTCTGAGTCTTTGGCGTGGTGGTGGATTTGGCCTCAGGTTGTAGAGCAGAAGGTGGGAGCGACTATCTATGCCTCCAGACCCATGCTCGGGCTGGAGACTCGCTTCAGTGCTTCTCTTGTACTTAGTGGTCCGACAGTGAGGGAGGTAGAGGAAACTTCTCCAGGGTCAGATTGTGGGCACAGGTCCTCCCAATCGACCTTCTCATCCTCAGATTGGGGGTCCTGCCAGCTGAGGACATCCATATTCCGGAACCATGAGATGTTCCTCATGACTGTCTCTTGGCCCTTTCTGGCAGTGACCATGGTGCCAGTCATGCTGGTGATTGTCCATGTACAGGGCTCAAAAGGTGTCCGGAACTTCCACCCTGTTCTACGGTCCTTTATTAGCACAAGACCTCCTAGCAGGGGTTGTGGGGATTTAGCATGTCGCTTCAAACTCACAAACTCGTTGGCTGATGTGCGCCTAGCCTGAGCACTTGCTGGTTTATACAGGATAGGCACCCATTCATGGGAGACAGGTATGGTGTCTCTTATGTGTCACTTTAACATCAGGGACTAGGGGGGCCCTGCGTGGTGCAGTGGGGTGTCCCATGGTACTCTCACAAATATTGGTGCAGGCTGAGTTCTGCATTGGAGACTTCCACTTCAGTGATCTAGAGGGCTGTATTCAATGTGCGCAGAAAGCACTCCACCTCACCATTGGCTTGTGGCCATTGTGAGTAATGCAGCAGTGCTTTATGCCCAAAGTTGTGAGTAAGTCCTTTAACTCCACCCTCTGGAATAAAGGCCCGTTGTCCATTTTTATTCCCTGTGGGAGGCCAAACAGGGCAAAGGTCTTCTTCAGCACAGGAGCAACATATGAGAAGGCTGTTGAATCCACCACTTTGACTATGGGATACTTGGAGTAGCTATCAGCAAATCACTGCCGTCATTCATCGATCCAGGAAATTCCCAAAGTCAAGGATTATTTGTTAACAAGTGATTGTTCACAGGTCTTCTGTGGTGATTGGCTCTGGGGTCTCTTGGAGACTTATGAGCTGGCATGATGGGCATTGCCTCACAATAATTTCCATGGTTGCTTCCAGGCCTAGGAACCAGACTTTTTCTCTCATCCAGGATTTCATCTGAACGGTACCTCAGTGGCCTCCTTAGGCTAGGGTTGTCACCCAAAGTTGGAGGGTTTCAGGGGTTACGATATGTGATCCCCGTAATATGAGGCCTTCAGTTATGATGCTTAATTCATTGTGTACACTCAATATCTTCCAGAGGCACTCTACATCAGCCCGTGCCAGTTCTTGCCATCTCGTAAGATGTTTTGCCATGAGCCTTGTTGGATGGCCTCCATCACCTTCATCATGACCGAGTCAGCTTTGGTCACCTCGCTGATCTCTGGGATGCTGAGCGCTTGGGGGCACACTCCTCGGGACACCATGGTCACATACTCCTCTGTGGTGTCCGTGTTGTCACTATTGTCATCTACGGATCATGGTGGGTGATGGCAGAGGAAGTTGGCAAGGTTCTTGGCTCCTTGTCGGTAGAGTACTTCCATCTGGTATTGTTGCAGCTGAATCAGCAGGGGAGGATGTGGCGCTATACTATGGAATAAGGAGATGGGTGGAGTGTTGGTGATGGGTGACTACAGCCGTCCACTGAGGAAGAGATGAAAGTGAACACACGGCTACTTAATGGCCAGTGCTTCTCTCTCTATTTGGGAGTACCAAGCTTTTGTTAATGTAAGAGCTTTGCTGGTGAATGCAAATGGTGTCAACTTGCCAGGCTCCACCTCTTGGGAGAGCACAGCTTCCAGACCTTTGGGGCTGATGTTTACCAACAACTCAGTGTGCCTCTTAGTGTCAAAGTAAGCCATGTGTGGCTTGTTGGTTGAGCAGGGCTACTTTTACATTCCAGAAGGAATCTTCTTCGCTGAAGCCCCACTTCCAGGGAACATCTTTCTTGTTGAGGGATCATAGAGGCTCAGCAATGGTCACCAGGTTCGGGATGAACCGACCACAGTATGTGGCCATTCCCAAGAAGCTGCATACTGCAGACAATTTAGTTGGAGCTGATGCTTCTTTAATGGCATGACATTTGCCGAGATCTACCTAGACTCTGTCCTGGTTAAAGGCGTAACCGAAGAACTCGATGTGATTGAAGGAAAGAGCACATATCTCTGTGGAGGGTGGCACAATGGTTTGATAGCTATTTAAAGGCCACTCAAAGGTGCCAGTGTTGGTCTTCAGTGGTTATCGCTTTAAAGTTCAGCCTCTTGTATTGGCATAGCCCTAGATGCATTGATGGCGTCTGAGCAGGACGTGTGAGTGAGAGCTCAGTTCTGTTCCCCTTTCCAACAGTTGCACGGCTGAGGGGGAATCGAGATTCAGCTGAGGAGGAGCACGGATAAAGATAGAAAAGATCTACTTACAAAGTGTTTTACCAATGGTGATCTTTTGTGGTTTGACAATCATCGGATCGGCAGCGGGCAGTCCAGCGGGAGCGTGGAGGCTAAGAAGCCACAGAGTCTCCAGCATGTCTAGTGAGTTCAGTGTGTGCAGCAGGCTTCCGTGTTCCAACGTGTGAGCGCTGCAGCTGCAAACATTGACAGCGGTGGGAATTCTCTCGCATTACTGAAAGGATGCCACGGGGGAAGGGAGATTGCGACGTTGTGGAGGCTTGACAGCAGCAGCAATAACTTCCGGAGGACATCCGGTAAGCGTGTTTAAAGAGAACAATGTTCTGAACTGGCTACAATGATTGTTTTCCTGCTAAAACGCTATGTGTAGCAGTGAGCCGCTACATTTTTTCACCTAAACTGTCTCAACCGCCCAATCTTTTGTTTGGTTTTTCAAGATAATAAGTATAACGGCAAGCTGTTACATTGTTTTGCCCTAAACTGCCCTAATCTCCTTAGACTTTTTATGGTGGATAGATCGTGGCAGTGAACGCGGCAGGTGGTTTTAGCAAGGCAGGCTGACTGAGAGGGGAAAAACCAGTGGGTACTTGGAAAAAGGGGATTTATATCCGGTTAACTGCAGCAACTGTAGCAGCAACTACGTTTTAAAGGAGGTTTTTATCTTTGATCTACCCCTCAGAAAATCTGGATATTGAAGATATTGTTATTAAATAAGGTACTTTTGCTACATCACAGTTAACAACATGCCTCCAAAATCTGGTTGTGGAGGCAAAACTAAGTCAGTAAGTGATGCCGTGAGTAGAGCCGCACTCTCAGCTAGTTGCACAAAAGTAGGGGTAGATGAAGTTGGTGCAGAGACTGCTATACAAGAGATCAGCAATAAGAAGTTACCCCAGGCACCCCAGATACATCAAATATTTCTGCCAACAAAAAACAACCTATTGTGGCATCTACTCAGAGTCTGGCTAAGGAAATAAATGATAAAGAGGAAATATCTATGAGTGAGCATTCTGAGGTAGCATAGAGGAGGGAGCACCATAACCACCAGTCAAGCCAAAAAGATATATATCAGGAAACAGTACCTGTGCCTGTGGATTTAGGAGGGACTGTGAAAACGATCAATTGCAGTAGCACCTACAGGGCAGCAAGAGGAGTCTTCTACATCGGACGCAATAGCTGATCTGGACCTCAAAGGTGCTAATAGGGAGAGCGACTCAGGGGAATGCAATTTTTTCTCTTTATCATATCATTCATCAGACAACAAGGATAGGGAATCGAGCTTAAAAAACTTTTTGGGGGAAAGATCTGGGATTAGCTCTGGTAGTAAGCTTAATACATCAAATCCGGAAGAGGGCAATCTTGAAACGACCATGGTGCAAAAACAAAGGGCTTGCAAGGAGGTTGAAGCTGCAGGTCAGGTTAACATAAAGGATGGTCTCTCTAGTTCTATTACAACTGAACTACCCCTAGCAATGCAATGGCAAAGGGGGGTGAAGGAGATGAACGATCGCAAGCAATAAATCAGCAAGGGGAGATCTCATTAGAATCAATAACCAATGCATTACAGAGCAAAGAGCTGAGACTCGTACGGAAAGCACTAAAACATACATTGCTTGTCGAAAATTACAGAACGCCGTTAGGCAGATAGCGAAATCCTGTACTGAGTTCACAGAACGATTGAATGAGGTGGAGGCAAGAATTTATACACTAGAAGATGATATGGCGAGACAAAAGACATTACTGGATAATTTGCAGCAATATAAAGAGGATGTGCAAGCCATACTTGTAGATGTGGAAATTCGTATTCTTAGGAATAACTTGCAAATTTTAGGAATTCCTGAGGGCATCGAGGGACAAGACATTCATGATTTTGTCATGGAACTATTCACTGAAGCCTTCCGAGAACTAAAAGACTGGAATTGGTCCAATGAAGTGCAGAGGGTGCACAGGTTCCCATTCAGACAGAGGCCCACAAAACCCTGTGACAAGGATGGCAGACCAAGAGCAATTTTGATTTGTCTGAGAAATTTTCTGGCAGCCAGGCAACATAAGACCTGGCACGGCCATATAAAAAGCGGGCTGCGAAGGGAACTCAATTTTTTGTGCAACCAAATTTTTGCCATCAAGCAGTGAAGAAAAGGAGGAAGCTACGTCAGTTAATAACTCCTTTTCAGGGGAAAGGAGCTCAAGTGTTCTTGCTAAATCCTGCCACCCTCAAAGTGATGGTGAAAGGCCATACAGGCTTTTATTCTACAGAACCGACAGTGAAGGAATACTTGGCCTCAATATAAATGTTTCATTTTGAGTCTTTGTTTTTTACTGCCTTTATAGCTGTGTATAAGGGCTTAGAATTTCATCGCTAGTGCAACTTGGTGGTGTTAGTATTATCCGTGGGCTATGTGTAAGGTTATCAGATTTAGAAAGTGATATGTATGGGAAACCCAATGCAATGTATTTCATTTAGTTTTGTGCTAGCTAGAAAGTGATGGGGAGGATGGGGGAACACACAGGGGGGAGAACTCACTCTACATCAGTAGAGCCACGGGCCCAGTTGCCTGCAAAATGGGGAGAGGGAGTGGGGAGGTGGGGTGGCATGGCGAGGTTTGGGGGTGGTAGAATGGGGGGGCTGAGTGTGTGGTATGAGCGGATGTTGGGGGAGCATTTCACAAAAATCAATCCATGCGAAAACATTTCTGATTTTTTAGGATGGTCAAGAATCATCAGATTAAGTTTAAGATTAAGACTACAATTAAGAATGAGTCTGCTATAAGTGGTTTACTTTGTGAGATATTGGAGATATGGCGGCTAAGGGAATTCGAATATGTCCTTTTAACGTTTGTGATTTAAATAATAGTAATAAAAAGGTGTAGGATAGCTGCAGAATTACTTATTATAAAACCAGACATTTTGTGTGTCCAGGAAACACATATACCGTAGGTTTAACGCAAATTGTTGGAAGAATTAGGATACACACTTCTGGCTTCAACCAGGCAGACCTCTACTAATAGGGGAGCCGCTATTTTGGTACATAGTGGTATCATTGGGACAGGGAGGGCAAAGATGTATAATTATGGGAGATGGGCAATCGTCAAATGTTTCATAGGAACAACTAAGTCTACTGTTTGTTCTGTTTAGGGGTCAAATGTTGATGATGCTGGTATATTGGAAGATTTAAACGTTGATTTGGCATCTTGACCCACTCCGCTAATCTTATGCGGGGATTTTATTATCCATTTAGAGGGGAAAAATTTAAGTCCCAAATATAAGTATATGGGCTGCAAAACTAAAGTGTTTAAGGCCCTAGTTCAAGTATTGAGGGATAATGGGCTAGTGGACACATGGACGACACTACATTAGGCAGATCCTGGATTCACGTTTTGCTCACATCCACATCAAAAATTGGTTAGATTAGACTATACATTTATGCCTAGGGCACTCACAGCTGGTGCAAAAATGCAGGTCTGGCCCCGAATCACTGCTGATCATGGTCCTCTTTTGTTGGATTTATATATGATTTGGCAGAGGAGTGGCGGAAGGACATTCTCTTTTAACAGGAAAATTATTGAACAATAAGGCATTTAGAGATCATTTGATCAGGTGGACAACGGATTTTCTTACAATAAAAACGGGATCAGCCTCAGGTCCTATCCTCTGGGACACTCTTAAACCTGGAATATGGGGCATGGCACTTAGTTTTGGACTAGCTAAACTCAAAGAAGAGCAAATAATAACTTACCAGCTGTTGGATGAGCTGCAGGAAGCGAAACTGGAATTGATTAAGATACTTATATAGATGCTAGATATTAAAGCTATAAATAGTAAGTTAGTGTCAGTCAAAGCAAAAATCTATGCGATTTGGCACACGTATATTGCCATTCAATATAATATCTATAAACAAAGTAGTTATGAATATGGAGAGTCGACCGGGCGGCATCTTGCAAAGAGACTAAGAGCTAGACAATCTTCTCAAAGAATTGTGGCCATGATTGATGTGGGGGGCAACAGAGGAAGGTATTGAGGGGTTTTTTCATGAGTTTTATTAAGAGCTTTATAAACAACAGAATCTCGAAGAGTTCGATATTGAACATTTCTGTCAGAAATTAGTATTGAATTGGATAAGTGTCGAGGAGCAAGCAGTACTGGAAGAATTAATAACTATTGAGGAAATGGAGTTAGAGTTAGGACAGCTATCATAGGGGAAAGCTGCCGGTCCAGATAAGCTGCCATTAGAAATTTATCAGCTGCGTTTTCCAGTAGTGAAAACTGATATGGTGGGTGTTTTTCCAGAAGCGCAGTTGAGGAATGTGCTTTGGTCTTGGGATGAGGCTAATATTGCTGTATTCTAATAAAAAGGAGAAACCCCCCTAATATCCCAGGGTCATATAGACCTATATTTTTGCTAAATGTGGATGGGAAATTCTTAGCTAATAGGTTAATGCTGGTTATTACGCCCTTGGTTTAAACGCCTCAACATGGATTCAACCCTGGTAGAAGCACTATTATTCATATTCATAGAGTTATTACTCTCATTGATTTTGCTAATATGTATCATAAAAAGCTGGGCTTAATATTTCTCGATGCTGAGAAGGCGTTTGATCGCGTATCTTGGGCTTTCTTGTGGGGTATTATGCGTGGGATGGGGTTTGGGCCACATTTTATTAGGTCAATGCAAAGTATGTATAAATCTCCGGGAGCTAGAATCTGTGTCATGGGGAGGGAATCCCAGCAAGTTTGTATTAATAGGGAACAAGGCTGGGATGTCCCTTCTCCCCATTACTCTTTGTGCTTTATATTGCCCCATTTGTGCAGATGTTAGAACAAAGTAGTATGATAAAGTCAATGGAATGTGGGATTTACCAGATACGTGCTCTAGCATATGCGGACGATATTGTTGTTGCCTCTGCAGATCCTGCACAGGCCATAAGGGAGATAGAATAACTGGCTGAAGAATTTGGGGTGATGTCTAGATACAAACTCAATGCGGCTAAGACTCAGATAGTATGTACCACCAGGCTTGTCCAGGGGAGAGTTGTGTAACGGATGAAGTTCGTCCTCTTGGTGGGAAAATCAGAATGTCCATACAAGAACTCTTTGAGCTTAATTGGGGTACTATCACCTCAGTGGTCAAGCAGCAGTTAGATCGTCTGGAGTGTTTGCATTTGAAGTTAGTTGGGAGACAAAATGTCTTAAAAATGACTGTCCTTCCTAAAGTACTCTATTATTTTAGAGCAGTACCACTAGAGCTAACAAATAAACAGCTTCAAGGGCTTCAATCTATATGTGACAGATTTATTTGGGGCCAACGTAAGGCTAGGAGAGCTTTTAAGTACGTGATGCTACCGTTAGACAAAGGAGGTTGGTCTGTTCCGAATTTCTGTTTTCATTACTATGTTTGTTTACTGCAAAATATACATAATTAATTGACAGGGCAAGACGCGATAGAGGTAGAAGCTCCTTCAATATATAAATTAATGTTAGGGGAAGAAGTTAGAAATGTGCTACTCAAATTTTCTGTGCCAAACTACTATAAAAAAACTAGGTTTAAGATTATGATTTCTGCCTATAAGGTTTGGAAAAGGGTATGTATGTGGTTGAATATTCCACAAATTAATCACTCTACTCCATTAGATTCAGCTGTTAGGTTACATAAATATTTTGAGATTTTAAGATGTTGTGTTGGAAGATTCAGAGGATTCAATACTTTGGTGACTTATATAAGGGAAAGGAGCTATGCTCATTTGAGGAATTAGTTGAAAACCATTAACTTCAATATCATGATTTTTTTAAGCAACTGCATGATTATCTTGTTAGACATCACCTACACAAGGGAATTACGACGCTTCTAATGGTCGAGGCCGTTAGAAGGAAGGCCAAGATAGTGGTATAATACGATATG
Source organism: Lissotriton vulgaris (assembly GCF_964263255.1). Classification (NCBI taxonomy): domain Eukaryota; kingdom Metazoa; phylum Chordata; class Amphibia; order Caudata; family Salamandridae; genus Lissotriton; species Lissotriton vulgaris. The sequence goes on from NC_141693.1 coordinate 491,998,622, forward strand.
CTAATTGAATCTCAAAAGGATGATTTAGCTGCTTATGACCTTAAATGGGCTTTACATTTAGGGGTTGAGGGAAAGGTGATTCAGACTTTCATAGATATAGCAGAAAAAATATTTGTATCATCGAATTTACAAATGCAGCATTTTAAGACTATCTTCTATTTATATCACAAACCCGAACTTATGATGAAGTGGGGGGAAACCAATGATGGTAAATGTTTTAGATGTCATTGTGAGCGAGCAGATAGCGTGCACATTTTTTTTAATGCATAGCACTGTCGCAATTAAAGAAAAACATAGCACTGTTTCTGCAAGAAGTTTCAGGTATCTAAATTGCAATAACAAAGGCAATGATGTTATTAGGGACATCGGGGAGTACCTCGGATGTGCAACCAATGTACAAATTTAAATACTTATTATTTATTGCTGTAGTAGTGACTCGTCTTTGTATTGCCTCATGTTGGCTTCAAATAGAGGCTCTTACATATGAGATGTTTCAGGAGAATTTTTATCATGTCTTTAATGCGGAATATAGTTTATATGTTGTAAAATCATCCAAACAGCGTTAAGGTCTAGCTTGGAGAAATATCTTGAGACATTTAAGTCCGCAATAATATTGTCCATTATTGGCGTTATCACGTTTGAGCCTTGAATGGCGAGGTGCATGTCAATGTATAGTCTTATCTTGTCCAGTTGCTTCGGTTTTTCAGCGATCACCATGGGGGACACCCACGGTGTTGTACCAGATACTCTTTCAATCACTCCCTGCTTTTAGAGTTTGTTGAGTTCTTGCACCGTAAGTGTTCTTAGGTGAAATGGCACTTAGTGGTGCCAGAGGGCTATCTGCTTTATGAACTTGTTGATATGTAGCTCATTTGTGAATGAGGTGAGAAAAGCTACCTCCTTGTCCTCTGGAGATGAGTCTTTCAGTCTGTGCCGGTGACGAGGTGACATCTTGGCAGTGCCTTTGGATTCTGAGTCTTCCAGGGACAATTGTCTAATCAATTTTCATAGTACCCTCCTTCCACATCCACTTGTGCTGGGCATTCTTCAAGGTGCTGCTCTTCTTGCCGACAGTATCCACAACGGGACCCAGCCAGAGGGGGACTAATGTTCTGGCCCTGCTCGACCTGCCTAATGCGCGAACCACATCAGCACATTCTACCTTTACTGATGGGCTCCTTTCTGGCTGTGCATAATGGCTATGTCCATTACTGTGGTCAGGTTGTGGGACCAGGCCAGGATGAGGATGTCATCCAGGGTGATGTTGGATTGCCGTAGGATGAGACCTATCTATGTTTTGTTCCTCCAGCCTTGTATAATTTGTGCCCTAACTCGCTTGGGTTGGTCCTCGGATCTGCATGTCCTGGCTAGCTCTAGCAGTCATGCGTAGAACATGTCCATAGATTCCCTTTCACTTTGGAGGGCTTGGTGGGTCACAACGAAGTTGTTGGCTAATCTTCCGATCCAGGTCATCTAAAGAGGCGACACAGTGGCTTGGTCTGCAAGTTTGCTAAAGGGGGGAGAGAGCCAACCAGCATGTGTTTAGGTGTGGACTGGGTGTGATATATAACCAGCTTCCAAATTTCCATTCCTTTGTCTTTGTTTCTTCCAGACATATATGGTCTGTAGAATGTCCTTGATATTTTACAGGACGGAAAGATTTTAAAAAATCCAAAGTCTCTTTCACTATGAACTGTGCATCTCTTTCACATTTATGTTTTACTCTTACAGATCTCTGAATTGCCATTCTCTTGATATCTGGAATCTATTACAGAATTCCAACATATCCTGTTTGTTTCTTACAGAGACCTGGTTGAGCGATTGCTCCGCTCCCGATTTAGCCAATGCCATCCCCCCGGAATATAACATCTTCAGGAGGGACAGAACATCCAGCAGAGGAGGAGGAGTAGCACTTGTTGTAAACAAAAACATTCCCTGCTCTACTTTCCCGGTAGAGAATATTCAGGGATGTGAAGCCCTTGGTTTCACCCTTCATTTTTCTCCCCTTCAGGCTTGTACCGGGATTCTTTTGTATAGAACCCTGGGACCTGCAGGGATGTTCTTTGATGAACTCCAAATAGCTCTCTCTGTCCCCTGCCTCAGATCTGAGCACTGTATTCTTCTTGGGGATCTTAATGTCCACATGGATAACATACTTGACCCCGATGCCATGAAACTTAATGACATTACAGCCCCATTAGGATTGTCCCCGTTCCTGAAAGAACCGACACACATTAAAGGCCACACATTGGATCAGGTTTTTTCAACAAAATCTATTGCCGTTACGTCCATACAACCAGTTCTGTGGTCTGACCATTTTTTTGATTTCCATTTCCGTGCCTGCCACCGCTTCTACTCGGATGAGAGAATCAATAGAGACCACACGCACTTCGCGCTCATTCCATCTACTTTCGGTGGATATGTTATCTGAGGCCCTTTCTACCTGTCCATGTCCTCTGGTGGGCAATCTGGAAGAGAATCTTATTCTCTTCCACAAATGGCTGATTACTAGATTTGAGACCTTAATCCCGGAAAAAAAGCTTAAATCAGGAGAACGTAGAGCGTCGGCCCCATGGTTCTCTCCCCAGTTAAAGTCGCAACGCCTGGGTTGTAAAAGGGCCGAGAGAGCTTGGAGACGGGCATATGATCCGACTGAAAAATTGAAATATCGAGCCATAACCAAAGCCTACCATCAATCGATCTGGATTGAAAAAAAGGCTTATTTTGAGCGCCGTATTGATGAGGCTGAAAATGGTTGTAAGGAAATTTTCAAAGTTGTTCAAGAGTTTACTTCTCCAACCAGTTGCACTCCATCTCATACTCATTCAGAAGTATGGATAAAACAACTTGCAATTTTCTTTGTTAGTAAAATCACAACCATTCAAACCTCTCTTGCCCACCCTAGCTCACAGTTGGATTCGAGATCTGCATCCCTCCCCTCAGTTATGGAGGATCAAGGCCCCTTTCTTTCAGAATTTCCTTATCTGTCTCTGGATACTTCTCTCGAGCTTTTGTCAAGTCTGAAATCAGGCTCTCCACTTGATCCGTGCCCGGCCAAACATCTAGGGAAAGTGGCACCAGCTTTAAATGCCCTGCTTAACCCCCTTTTGAACTCTTCCTTGTCAACTGGTGAGGTTCCGCAGGCTTGGAAGCATGCCTTGATCCTGCCATTGATCAAGAAGCCTACCTTGGACCCTCTGATCCATGCCAACTATAGGCCTATTTCCCTTCTCCCTGCTCTGGCGAAAGTGGCCGAGAGATTTGCACATCGGACGATTTCCAACTTCATCGAAGGAAACGATCTGTTGCACGCCACACAATCTGGATTCCGTGCAAATCATAGCACGGAGTCGGCTCTTCTCGAGGTCACGGATGCCATCAGGGAAGTACTCGACTCTGGGGGAAGAGCCATGTTGGTAATGCTGGACTTGTCGGCGGCTTTCGATACCGTTCCTCACAATCGCCTCCTTGCAAGACTCTGGGAGAGCGGTCTCCGGGGAACGGTATGGAACTGGCTAAAATCATTTCTGGCCGATCGCCGACAAACGATCTGGGCGCCCCCTTTCTCCGCTGATATGGCTCCGCTAGAGGTGGGGGTTCCGCAAGGTTCCATTCTCAGCCCCATGCTGTTTAACATCTTTTTGGCCCCTCTGGCGGCAGTCGCGGAGTCCTTTGGCGCCCAGATCGTATCCTACGCCGATGACACCCAGCTCCTATTCACCTGTGACAGGGGCGGGTCATTCGACGGCACACGGATCAAGGAGTGCCTTGGTGCGGTTTTTGAGTGGTTCAGATGCAATGGCTTAAAGTGTAATTCTGATAAGTCTGAACTTCTTTTTTTTGGATGCCCCTGTGAACCAGACTGGATGTTCCCCCCAGACAATGTGTCTCTCAAAGCCAAAAACTTGGGAGTGATTGTGGACAGTGAACTGTCCTTTGGGCCTCATATTTTGAGCCTTTCAGGTAAATGCTTCGGCATTTTACGGATGCTGAGGAAGTTTCTTCCTTTAATGTCTTTTCAGCACAGGAAAATAATTGTCCAGGCTTTGATCGGATCTCGACTGGACTATGCAAACGTCCTCTTTCTGGGTCTACCTAAATATCTTTTGACCCGTTTGCAAGTAGTCCAGAACTCGGCAGCCCGTGCTATCTACGGGCTCCCGAGAAGAGCAGGTGCCACTGTCTTACTGAACACCTTACACTGGTTACCAATTGCTAAGAGAATTATTTTCAAAAGTCTGACTTTTGCCTTCAAAGCTCAACAAGGCACTGGCCCTAAGTACATCAGGAAACGTCTTTCCCGTTATGTACCTAGCAGGCCTCTGAGATCATCTTATTTATCCAAGATGACAGTCCCGACTATCAGGCGGGCAAGGTTGGGAGGTCGATCATTCCGCTATCTAGCCCCAAAGGCTTGGAATGAACTACCACTCTTCCTCAGACAGGCTCCCAGTCTCCTTGCTTTTAGAAAAGATCTGAAAACGTGGTTTTTCACTAAATAATTTCTTTCCCTTCTTATCTGCCTGCATTTTAGTTGTTATGTTGTTGTCTGACTTGCCGATATTCTTCGTCAAAGCGCCGGGATGCTCCCTGGAGTAGCCGTGCGCTATAGAAGAAATAAACTAACATAACATAACATAACTTTATGGCCATGAATTCTATCGCTATGCAATGGCCTGGTTGCAATATTCCTCTTCCACAGAAATATTTCCTTCTCAACAGTTTCAGCAACTCTTTGAGTAAGCCAGGTGTACGTATCCAGAACTTGAGGTGCTGATTTCATCTTATGATTAAAGTTCAGGTGCTGATTGGGTGCTGTAGTAGACTTAGTCAATGACATTCAGTCTTGATGGTGATGGGTGATAGCTCTTTGTTACAGCTGTTAAGTAATCATGTATTGAAACACCTTGGGTGCAGGACCCTGCAAGGTCCTCCTCATTCATGCTTCACACAGTTGTCAGATGATTGGTGATTGTGTTACAGAACTGTTAACATTGTGCAGTGAATAGAAGGACCGAAAGCAGCATTTTGGCTATGGAAATTATTTACACCTTATTGTGCCTCTGTGAGGGAAAACGTGTGGCTCATCATTGTGCTTTGCTATGCAGGAATGTTGAATGTTGAATGTTTGTGAGCTCTCTGTAATGTGTAGAACGGTGACACCATACACGTTCTTGTGGTTAAACAGGAGATACGTTACTATAGCACTCCATCTAACAAGTCTCTAGTGTCAAGTGACCACAAGTACTCAAGTAGCATTCTAAGTTCTACATTCCAAGTTCTATGTAACATCACATAGCCAGCATAAGCAGATATCACCCTTTCTCATTTGGTAACCTCTTGGTTGACTCCCTGCATCTCTTCTCACATCTGAAATGCTGCTCCATATTGTCAGTGGGCCTGCGAAATATGGATATGATAATTATATGTATGTCAGACATATCTAAAAGTTTTACTGATCCAAGAAGAAGGGTCTGGTCTCAGCGTTTATGGATTCTCAAGCTGTTTAGGAGAATTTGTAACTAGGTACTTGCCTGACATTCTACATCCTCTCTCATTTTCATTTTCAGTATCATGAAAATAAAAAAAGATAACCAGAAAAAGGCAGACCACAAAGTACTAACACATGGGACCTCATTACATATACAGTGCACTTTCCCTGTTTGCACCACGGGTCACCTTTAAATAGGTGCACAGTTTTGCAACAGGGAAAGTGTGCCATATTAAAGTGAATGCTCAGCCCCTATGGCACCTGTAAACTCATGCTGAGCTGGGGGCAGAGCATTCAACCCAAATACAGAGCAGCTGCTTTAAAGCCACACTGTGTTTGACTGTGCAGGCCGCAACCCACCTGCACTTTCCAAAGGGGAAAGAGATATCCTCAAAGGCATGTGCACTGAGTGACTGCACTTGCCTGAAAGGAGATGCCTGGGGAGGGTCTATGGGACCCCCTTTGCCAACTCCAGAGGGCTACCTTGAGAAGGCACACAGTAAGTGGGCCCCCTTTTTGTTCCACACTTTAAGTGCTCCTCCTAAAGGCATGTTTGCCTCCGAGCCCATGACCATAATGCGGCGTGGGCAGAGACACAGAGTGATTCCTTCATTTGCATGGGACCACACTTGAATGCAAATGAGGGAACTCCCTTTCATTATAGCTCTGGTGTTACATGTTCACCAAAGCTAGCTATGTTACAGAAGGGGCTGCACAAGCAGCAGGGGCCACTTCTGTAATATCAAAGTGCCCGGGAGCGCACAAAAAGGATGCATATGCCAGTTGTGCACCCGGGCACTCTGTAATATGGCCCCTGGAGTTGTATTATATAGGTCTCAGAGAGAAAAAAAGGTACTTTGCGCCAACTTTTTGTGCCCTTGGGACACAATAGTATTACAGAAAGGGCTACAGATGCTTGCATGGCACATTTATTAATATGCATCGCACTGCGCTAATTGGGGGCCTGCGCAATCCCAAGGGTGAGGGCTCTCTATAAGATAGGAGCTTGGTCTATGCAAATATGGGAATCCATTGCCTTTTCTTCCATGCCATATTATGGATACACGTGTAGAGGCAAAAAGGTCATGAAGAGGCCTCTTGTTGTGGGTAAGGGGATCTTGGGACCCTGCTATACATCCACCTGTAGGAGGGTGCAGTCACTCACTCTAACAACTTGCAAAAGGGTCTCTGAGGCTGGATGGGCACCCAAAGTGAAAGGTGGAACAATTGCTTCAAACAGCCAGACAACCTTTCACTGTTGCGAGGTTCTCAGTGCAGCTCCCGTTGCACTTTATGCCTGCAGTGGGAACAGCACATTTGGTGTGATATAGTGCACAGTTCCAGCCTGCTCCCGGCACACCCACTTAATCAATGTAGAGTGGGACATGACACCTTATCTGTAATGCAGCCTTCATTAGTGCTGCACTTTAATTACAATCGACCACAGTATTCTACATAATTATGTGGCTTTTTGTCAATTTTTGCATTTACATTTTTCTAAAATTCCTATTAATTTAAAAATTCAAGAGATGATAACATATTTTTTATCTAAACAAGACTTTTTATCCCCTTATTATGTAGACATCATTGGCAGAGCGGTGTCACTGACTAAAACTATTAGAATCTGTATTAACTTCAGGGCAGTTTACTTACAATAAAATCAATTTTTATACCAAACCTATGTACAGTGAGTGCTATGTACAACTAGATACTGATTTTCAGTTATTGGTTTTTGACTGCATTATAGAAAACATGGAAATGCATCACTAGAAATGGGAGGGAGAATACACTTAAAGTGTCACTGGAAAGGGCAAATATTCCTTAAATATAATAAGACACAAACAATAGACAGAAGAAAAAAATCTGGAAGTGAACTTTACACGTGTGGAAGAGGAGGATAAAATGAATTGGAATAGACAAAAGGACCTACAGTAGGGAATTGGCTCATCAAATTTCAAAATGTTCCGAGAACATTCTCTTCTCCATCATGATGTTTTCTCAGTAAGTGCTTAATGAATGCAAAATGTTCTGGTCACAAACAATCATGATAATACGTTCTTCATGCACCAGCAAGTAGCTTCTCGAACCCAGGAAGTGGGAAAGGGATACAATTCAAAACTAAAGATTAAGAGCAAAGAGTAAGGAAAGGGAGGGTGAAAAAGTATATTCTCAGAAATGGCTATCTTCAGAAGCTTGCTGGGCAAAGATGGGTTTACAATAATGCACAGGGTACCTCAAACACATAGATGTTATAAAGCTGAGAAAAAAAACTAAAGTGAATATGGATATTTATACTGTCATGGACGGTATGTTGGGAGGGTAATTCACAATAGCGGGAGAACATTTGTTGGTTCAACATATTTCCAAAGATTAATTGATCAGGAGGCAAGCACATGATTGGAAAGCTACAACTTTGTGCCTGGCCAGAACACTTACAATCTTACAAGAAGGTCCTCCGTGAAGGTCATTGGGCATATTTACAAGCCCTCACCACCACTGGAGCAGCACTTTTTTTGATGCACTCAAAGCGCTAAGCTACTTTGCATGGCTTAACCCCACCTTGTAAATATGTCTCTTTCCGCTGCAGTCCTCTGCAACAAAGGGGCATGCACTAGGTCTTGCTGCGGGCGTCCACCACAACACCCATTACTTTTTGACACTGCCCCAGATTTACAAGGCTGAGGCAGAGCCAAAAACAAATGCCATGGAATTCCAGGTATTAGAATGGTGATACGAGGAGAAATTACTCTTTTTTTGCTCTTTCCATGTGTGCCTCAGCACACTTGGAAGGTTCAAATCAACACTGTTGATTGTTTATGTGCAGGAAGGGACACCTTCCTACACATAAACAATTTTTCCTGCAGCGCAAGCACTTCCTAAGGCATAGTGGCCAGGTGCCTGCGCTGGTGCTAGGCATCTATTTTTTGTGCCAGTGTTAGGGGAAACACAGGGGGTGCGCTGTATTCTTGTGCATACGGTGCATCTCTGCGTTTTGAAAAGGTCAGTGTGCTGCGCTGCCAAATTGAGCTCAGCTCCACGATCTGAACTTTTATTGTAAATATTCCCTCATGTTTTAAAGGTGGGGTGAGTTTGTTCATTGACAATATTCATTTAGGCTACTGAACCAAAATCCTCAGTCTTGCCAATTAAACACATTCATTGATAAAGTGTAATTTATAAAGTTAAATAACATGTGCACATTTAACTCAAAATTTGTGGTAGACAATCATACGTAGACCTTATAAGAAAATACTTGAATAAGCAATGTTATTGAATTAAGTAAGCCTAAATACTGATGCCATTTTGAATGTCGACGTTACACGTTTAAGGCAAGGAGGCTTGTTTACGCATTCATGACGCTTTGTACTAGATGTTTTTCTTTTTCTCACCTCTGCAGATGCTGTATTTTTCAGAAAGCCTTCTGTTATAAGTGAATAGACATTTTTTATATATCAGGCAACTGATAGTAAGGTTGTCACTGGGAGGAGAGGAAGATGCCAGGAAGAGCGACTTGTGGGAAGAGCTGTCTGAACCACAAGATTCTGTTCTGAGTAACAATTCAAGGACATACCTTGGTATAAACAATGGTAAAGAAGTATGAAACTGGGGGGGTTTAACTGCTTCTAGAATTACATGAAGTCTGATTAGTTTCTGGGAGTGAAAAATGGGGAAAAGATTTAACCGCCTGATTCATCATGCTCCCGTTTTGCGAGGCCCTAATAGCGATTCATAGCGAATCGCTATTAAGGACTCGCAAAACGGTAATCATGTAGGAATATGCAAAAAAAATGCGATTCCTTACAATTCCTTATTTGCGATTAGCTAATTGCTAATCGCAAATAAGGAATAACTCGCCATTCATTCCTATGGGCCAAAAGGCCCATAGGAAAGAATGGGGAGTATTCCTTATTTGCGATTAGCAATTAGCTAATCGCAAATAAGATTGCGATTTGAAGGGTGCCAGGGGTGTCCACAGGACACCCTGTAGCACCCCTCAAATGACATTTCACACAGGTGTTGCACACACACATGTCCAAAGGACATGTGTGTGTGTAACATGCAACTCAGAAAAATGCTTTTAAATGCATTTTTCTGAGTTTTCGCAATTTACCGCGAGGTCTGACCTCGCGGTAAATTGCGCCTAGAAATTGCGATTTCGCAAATTTAAATAGTATGTTGAATAGCATTTAAGGAATCTCAAATAGAGATTCCTTAAATGTCATTCCTCGCAAAATTGCGAGATCGCAATTAGCGATTTTTACATTTGGGATGCTGAATCCCAAATGCAAAAATCGCTCTCGCAAAGGGCCGGATTCTCAGAATCCGGCCCCTTGCGAGCGCAATTTAGGGTCATGAATCGGGCTGTTAGCAACTAGAGTTTTGTTTATTTATAATAGCATGTGCTCATTCTCTTAGAGATGCTCCCTGACTTCAAACGGAGGTACCCTTCTAGACTATCCTAATCTCCAGTGCTAAGGCTTTGTGCCTATGCATTCCTCTTCTCTCATCAGAAAACTTCATTTGGTTTTCTGAAGCTTACACCTTACCTGATTTTGCTTTTTTTAAATGCCATTTTTGCTCAGACCTTCTTTAATTTAGAAGAGGGATTTTCCTTTATGGAAGCCACTTTCTGCGTATTTTGCATTCCATTTGTAAGGTGCTATTTTATCTTATGATATGCTCTGGCACTAATCCATTGGGAATTGTAAAAATGTGCGATTTTCTCAACTGAAGGAAATTTGTGAGGTGACAGTGGGTAGATGGCTACATTGGAGGAGGAAGTAGAGTGTAGTGCAGTAGATCCAATGAGTGTTTCTTGCTACATAATACACTTTCATGTTAATAGGCTTTCATCCTGCCAGCTGTAAGCTGAATTGCCTTGCTTTACTTTCAACTACCAGGATGCTCTTCCAGATATGTGGTTTGATTCATTTAATTGACCACACTGCACTTTACGCCACTTCACTGCATAACAGTCTCTCTTTAAACCACTCCTCTCTACGCTATTTCGACTAAGCTACTCCACTGTGTGACACTCCAGTAAACACCACTATATTATACTCTAATTCACTGTATGTTACTCCACTCTACTCCACCTAACTCCACCGTACAACACTCCAGTGTACACCGCTATACTCTGTGCTAATATACTGTTCACCACTGGATTATATTACACTTTCATGTTTGCCAGTTTACAGATTGGCACTACACTGCACTGCTCACAGTACGCTATTCCTCTGTATGAAACTCTGCTTTAGCCTATTCCTCTGTACGCGTTTCCACCACTATGTCCCACTTTATGGTAAACAACTGGAGTGTACACTATTCCAGTGTAAGCTATTACACCCTTCGGCACTCCATTGTACTGAAATGCAGTGTACACCACTGCACTGTAGCACAATGTACTGTATGCTATTACAGTTTAAAATCCTACATTCATCACCACACCACTATACAACACTTGAGTCTACCTCACTACACTGTAGTCTTCCATAATAAAACGTACTGAGTTGTACACTCTGGTGTATGCTACTCTATTATATGCCACTCTATTGTATGTCTCAAGACTCAATGCTAGTAAACACAATGGTATTACACTGAACACTACTTAATTGTAAGCTACTCCACTGTTCTACACTGCACTTTATGCTACTCCTACTACATACCATTGCGCTGTACCCTATTACATTGTACCCCACTGTAGTGTATGGTATTCTGCTCTGCCCCACTGCACTGTATGGCACTCCACTATATGCCACACCATTTTCCGCAATTACACTATGTTGTACAACTCTGGAATGTATGCATGCCGTCTGTACACCAGTCAACTGTAAGTCACTCCAGTATATGTCACTCTACGGTACTCTAATCCAGTGTATGCTTTGCCAATTTACACAACTCCAGTACCACACTCCACTCTACGTCAGTCAAATTTATGATAATCTACTATACAATATTACAAGTTATGCCCCTACACTGTACAACACTCCACTCTATAGCACTTTACTCTATGCCAGTACAGTTTACGCCAATGTATTAATGTAAGAAATCAGCCCAAACCCCCACACCAAAGACCGACTTACCAACTGAATCGATAGGGTGTTCTCCATTCCATATGTGTTCTGATGCTGACGGTGAAGGCAGAATAAAAAAGCAAATTGTAAAAAAACGGACTGTCGTTCGATAGCGGCAAATCAAGTTAAAAAGAGGAGGATAGCAATTACTGTTCTGGAATAGCCATGTTTTAAGACCCTTCTGGAAGGAGAGGTGAGAGGTTTCAAGCTGCAGATAGAGAGAGAGGGTGTTCTACAGTCTGGTTATATGAAAAGGTGCGGCCTCCGCTACGCAACTTATTGATTTTAGGAATGCAGGATAAATTTAGATTTGCTGAGTAAAGAGATTTCTTAGGAAGATAGGCGGTGTTCAGAGATTGAATAATGCGGGGGCCTGTGCCCCTAAGAGTCTTAAGAGCAGTGCATAAGGCTTTAAAGGAGATCCTCTCCTTTATCAGCAGCCAGTGAAGGGCCTTCTAACTGAATCTAGCTGACTGCGTACTGCCACAACCGGTCAGAACACACGCAGAGCAATTCTGTGCTTCCTCAAGCTTCCTCAGGTAGGTTTTGGGGCTCCCAAGTATAGTGAGTTACAGTAGTCCAGGTGTGAGAGAAAAAGGGCCTAGACCACAATTTTCCTAGCTTCAGTGGGCAGTAGGGTAAGGACCTTCCGTAGCATTCTAAGGATGCTGTGGCAAGCCCTCATTACTGCCACTACCTGCTGGTCAAGTTTTGAGAGAATCATCCAGCCACACACCAAGACTCTTGATCTTGGACTTCGGGACTGGGGGGGGGGCACCCAGACAGGAAGGCCAGGGCAGTGTGGGAACTAATTTGGCAGTATTGCCCAAGTACATGATTTCCGTTTCAAGAATGTTGAAACCAGGTGGTGACTTTTCCCAAACAGAGCTCAAGGTCTGCAGGGTCAGTCTGCAGATGGTTTAGAGATATCACCAGCTAAGTGTCATCCTCGTAGGTGACCACTTTGATCCCGAACGGCTGGATGACCTCGGCCAGTGGCCTCATATATACATTAAACATCGTGGGACTTAGAGAGGATCCCTAGGGCACACCAGAGTTCAGAGGAAGAGGCCTGGAAATGGATTCCTTCGTGAAGAACTGAAAAGTCCTGCCACTAAGGAAAGATGGAAACCAGGAAATGGCTCCTCCTGCTACGTGTTAAAGGCTGCACTGAGGTCTAGGAGGATGATGGCTGCTACTCCACCCTGATCTACTATCCTCCTAGCTTCCTCCACCTCAGCCGTTAATGCAGATTCTGTGCCCATCTGGGAGTGATGAAGTAACTCATGCGTTTCTAGGACTGCTGATAGGATGGAATTTATATGTTTTCCAAAATCCTACTAAACAAGGGTAGCAGGGATATAGGCCGGTAGCTGCTCACTACTTCGGGGTCCAGGCTAGGTTTTTTCAGTAATGCTTTTACCAAGGCATGCTTCCAGGCCGGTGGCATGAGTCCGTTGACAATGGACAGGTGTAGCACATCCTGGATGGCTAGTAAAACTACATCTTTGGCCATGCATAAGATGTGAGGAGGGATGGGATCTAGAGGAGAACCTGATTTTATTTTAGCGAAAATATCATATAGAGTGTTCATATCCAAGAGAGGAAATTCCTCCAGGGTAGGAGTGGCTCCTTCCTTCATGCTCCTAGGGTTAGACCCATGCTGCCCAGCTTCTTCAATCAAAGTGGCGTCTAGGTCACTAGGTAGTGGGGGGACAGGGAGAGTCTTATAAATAGATTGTATTTTTCTCTGAAAGTAATTCGCCAGTTCACAACAATGTCCATTGGACATATTTATGGTAGTATCTTGGAGAATAGGCTCCACAAGAGATTCGGTAATCTGAAAGGTTCTTTGGGTGTGTTTGATGCTGCCTTGATTTTATCCTCATAATAAAATGACTGTGCCCTTTTGATTTCCGCTTGATAATGCTTTATGGATTCTCTGTATATATTGTTGGTGCTTTCACTAAAATCCTTCCTCCAGATCTTCTCTAATTGTTTGCATTTTTGTTTGAGCAATCTAGCTGTAAAAACTAGACACACCTGGTCACCAGGGTACAGCACTATCTGAGGAGTCTTTGAAGGCAAAGTGGCACTATTCTTTCTGCTGTTGTGAAGGAATATCAAAATGTTTCACTCACCTTTTAGCAATGCTAATGTCCCAGCCCTTATTTGCATATATACACCGAAACCTTCATTTGTGTTTTCTCACACAACGCTACTCAGCAGATGACATTTGTTAGAAAGTGTAAGAGTGCTAAAACTCCATTTTACAGGACATTCCAATACGATCTGGACTATCTCCCATCTCCTTTTGTAGACTGGCATTGGAAGATGCTTATGTAGGAATGACAGGAAACACAGATTACACAAATGCTGAAGGTGAGGCTTGGTTAGTACAGAAGTGTTTGCCATCTAAATTAATATTGTAAGTCAGAACATTCACCATCACAGAGTGCTTGGTTTGGGCTATAAATAGTTTAATCTTTTAGGTGCTCTAGATGCATGATTTATAGCACTCCTTTTGGTCTGCTTTCTCTTTTTTATTCTTTTTTACTCTTGTCTAGATTATGACTGCCTTCATTGCTTTTTAAGGATTTATTTTTATAAATACCCCTATTAGAGCACATTTCAGACCCGGTTTGGTAATCTTGACTCAGCTATATGGTCATTTGGCTTGGCACATGAGGGACTAAATGAGTTTATTTGTGCCTCTGTTTATTCACTTTCTAAATCATTTGTATATTTGTGTATATATTTTTGTATAGGTGCTCCGTCTTTCATTTTGTCTTGAAGAGGCCTAAAAGCCAAAGACCGAAAAGAGTTGACACCTCGTTCACGAAGTCTCTTGAAGTATTTGATTATAAGATGTATTAAATACACTGAGTGTTGTCTTAATACCAAACAATTCGGACCCAAGAGACTATCAGTCAGAGTGATTGTGCAGGAATTTCATGCACAGTTAGGAGTTTTTTTTATGAGGATTTTTGTGCAGCACTATTTGCAATGGTTTGTATTATTTTGTAGGGTTTTTGTATATAGGAGAATTGACTGTTTGAAGCACCACACCACAAAGTAGTACACTTCCGGTATGGAGAAAAAAATGTGAATATAACTGGATGTACTCAATAAAAGAAGGATCTCGGAATTTTTTAGTTGTATCAATGATTAATTTATGTAATCTTTAGCTATAGTATTGATTGTATCTTTTCCTGTTTCTCAGTCCTTTTTTTGGGGGCATTTGGCTAACCATTTAGAAGTGAGGTTACTAGGGCCTCCCTTTTTCTCTTTTTTCTTAGCTTGAGAATGAAGTGGCACCAAACCTAATGATCGGAATAACTAATATGCTAACAGGCACATATGACACACACATAACTGCATGAGAATGTATGTAACTTTTTACACACCAACTACAGATGTTATGCAGAAGGGGATACATCTACTAAAGTCCTTCCCCAAGGATTTAGATCTTATGAGTGATTTTGGAATCCATACTAAGGAAACACTTTATGACATGCGTACCTGATGGACAGATGTGAGTGGGTTTGACTCTTGCAGCAAGGATGTCT
Source organism: Lissotriton vulgaris (assembly GCF_964263255.1). Classification (NCBI taxonomy): domain Eukaryota; kingdom Metazoa; phylum Chordata; class Amphibia; order Caudata; family Salamandridae; genus Lissotriton; species Lissotriton vulgaris. The sequence continues at coordinate 492,013,756 of NC_141693.1, forward strand.
CATATACCCTGGAATGATGTTGTCTGCAGCACTGATGGAATCCTGCCAGAAGCTGTAATGAGACATACATGTCCATATTCAAGTACATAGGATGATAGAATGAGTTAATAAGTATAGGTCATTATCATAAACCCTTGATATGCTATTTATGGCCAGCGTGCTGCATGTTCTCCTCCTGAACGTTACAAGTGGGCCCTGGTCATCAGCAGCAGTTGCCAGCTGTTACCTCCACACAGCACTGACATCAACAAGATATCACATTAAAGGACAAACGTGTATTAGAAGGTAACTGATATCTGAAAGAAGGAGGCAATTATGGCGAATGCGTCCATCTACCTTTTGGATAAACCTCCATTGTTTGGGCCATCATTCAACCTGTGTATGATGTTGTCTGTTGACAAATCTAAAGGAGTGTACTTCAACATGCAGACCAGTTTCGCCTTTGCACATCACTGCATATCACTGCATTGGAGAGTTAATATGTGAGACGTCTAACAGTCGGGTACATTTTGGGGCATATTTGTGCTACCCTCCCCACGGAGTCATAACGCCCAATTAGGACTGGGAGATCACACATATGTTAAGTGCAATCTTTGTGTGACCTCTGTTCCCATTATACATGAACGATATCATGGTAGAACTTAGCTGTCAATGGATGAGGTCTTGTACAGCACAAATCCTAATCTCATATATTTATCCTGTCACTTATATATAAGAATACAGTAGAAGAGCATGCAACCTGAATTCAACATTTGACTAGGATAAAACATTGTGGTAGATTTTAGAAGCTTGGATGGTTGCCACCTACAGTGGATTTACGTTATGCAGTTCAGCCACCGGATGTATATATTTCACTTCTTATACATCCACCTTAGCAGCCCAAATACCCCTCCCCAAAAAACACTACCCAACTAGGCATGGGCGGAAAATCCGTTCCGCTCGCGGATTTTGCGGATTTTCGGGAAATCCGCAATCCGCGAGATTTGCGAATTTCCTGCAAAATCCGCAAATCCGCGAGCAGCGGATTTTGCTCGCACTGCTCGCACTGTTCGCGTGAGTTCGCGCCCCGCGAATAAGTGCGAAATTGCAGAAATACGATCTAAGCAAAACTGAAAGTAACTACTTACCAGGTTCAAAAGTTCAGGCACATCATTAGTAGCCATTTCCTGTAGTGCTTCCTGAGGGGCCCCTCCAGAGTTCAGTTGCCAGTTGAAACTATTATGTGACCCTGCTCTGAACCTCAGAATAGTTACACATATGCCACAAAGGTCATGAATTACAGCTAAGGGAGACAAGCAGGAGCCAGGCTGGAAGTTAAAATCCATTAATCAGCCCCTAATTCATTATTGTTAGTTGGGGCAGGGCAGGTGTTGTAACTAATTTTGCAACAATGAAAGCACTTAGCAAGTGCAAAAGATCACTAATCAGGGCGCACTAAGGAAGCAGGTGCCAGCTAAAAAAATATTCTGTGACACATTAATCAGCCCCAAATTAATTCAGGTCACTTGAGGCAGGGAAGGTGTGCTTTGCTTTGCCGAAAATAATGTACACTGGACAACCAGAGGGTGTGGTGATGAAACAGAGGGTGGCATGGGTGGGCCAGAGGGTGGCATGAGTAGTCAGAGAGTGGCAGTGGTGACAGAGAGTGGCAGTGATGAAGAAGAGTGTCCCAAACAGGTTGGACACGTAGAAACAACAAGTTCGCAAAACTTGCGACCCGACAGGTAAGTTCGCAAATTGCGAAATTGTAAAAACCCTCGCGAACTGGCAGAAACACGGGCGAACACAAAAAAAAAAAAATCCGCAAATTCGCGGGAATTCGCGGATTTTGCGGATTGCGAATCCGCAAATCCGCAAAATTCGCGAACGCGAGATCCGCAAAATTCGCTCATGCCTATACCCAACTGGCATCAGTGCGACCCTAACCAACATAAATTTCCATACATTTTGGGCGCCTGTGAGTATGCTTGAGAGTTTGCATATCAAGAATTTACAATTCATTTGTGGCGACTTCCCTGCACTTCCCTGCATTTGAAACAATATAGTCTATTATGTAAATACTGCTCTCACTTGCCATACATTTAGTGTCATCCTTTCACTAGCCACCATGTTGGGATATTGAGAGCATTCAGGTACATCATTCTTGAGTTTACTTGCCAGGGACCAGCAGCCGGCTAGTGTGAGGTTCCTGATCAGATGTCACAGACAACCTTGTAGCACATGTCACTCTGGGGACTGGATTTCTGGACAACATCATATGTGTGTTTGCCATTTAACATTCCAGTTCTCACATGTGATGCACTAGATTTCAAAGTTCAGTTCACAGCTCTGGCAATGTTGATGGAATACATGTAATATGTCCATGGGTGGCCTGCTAACAATGTAGGCTTTTTACACCTCACCTTACCATTTTGACTTACCAATTTGTGATGGTGGTATGGATTGCGGTGGCTGATGTTGTTGCCTCCCAGCAGATGCAGGAACCTCCGCTACAATGGATGACTGTACTCTAGCTGTGTTTATAGAGGAGAACAGAGAAAAGTCAGCAAACCAAAAATGTACATGTGCAACTTGTAACAAATGTTCTCACTGCATCTACATGCTAACAGTATTGCTCGGTGGAAGTGGCACTTTGTCTAGTGTTATTTACCATTGTTAGATATACACACCAGCAGGCCGGGCCCCTGTTTGTGCCTTCCTGCATGGGACCTGCCCCAACACCCACGGACACAATTAAGAACCTAGGTATCTGGGTGGACAAGGCCCTTAACTTTAATTGCCAAGTAACTAAACTCTCAGCCAACTGCTTCGGTCTCCTTAGGCTTATCTGGAAAATTCTTCCCCTATTACATTTCCAAGCAAGGCAGATCGAGATACAGGGTCTAATTCTGTTGCGTCTGGACTTTGGAAATGCCCTCTACCGAGGGTCCACTCAGTCCACCCTGCATAATCTTCAGGTTATCCAAAATTGTGCAGCACGAACCCTCCTCCAGATCCCAGTCAACTTCCTGTCAAAACTGGACTGAAGAATCTCCACTGGCTTCCAGTCAGGGAAAGAATTAAGTTCAAAGGCCTATGCATTGTCCAACGAGCCTTCTGGAAAATGGGTGCCAGCATCAATCATTCACTGATCACCCCTTACCTCCCGAATAGACAGCTCAGATCGTCCTCTTCCTTTCTTGTCACAGTACCCAGGATCAAGAGAGCCAGATGTGGGGGTCGTCTGTTCTCCTATAATTCGGCCAAACTCTGGAACTCTCTTCCCCTCCATCTGCGATCAGAGCCCAATCTACTTTCCTTTCGCAACCAGCTTAAAACCCTGCTTTGTAATAAAGCAGACTACTAGCCAGCTGCTCATCCATACACCTGTCCGTAGCGCTAGGAAGCCTCAGGGTAGAAACCGCGCTTTACAAATGATCTTTTGATTTCATTTCACAGAGGAAATGGGATTTGAACTTTCCATTGCATAGGATTCTGAAACTTGTAGCACAATGTACGAAAGGAGACTCTGAATCATTATGCTTTTAACATATACTTGGGACAAAGTCTATAGTTACAATTGTGGTGCAACGTAGACAGACATTTCTTATCCATGGTATTTTTGTCACATTTACCTGGTACCACATTGCTGACATCACTCACAGGCAGCCCATGAAGTGTGTGGGTGTGCAAGGTTTTGAGGACATCCTCCTCTAGCTGGGTGAGATGGAGGCGGGGTCCAGGTTGTACATCAGGGAGAACTCTGGCCACCTCAATACTAGCATACTTCTCCTTCACCCACCTCTTCTCATACTAGCACTTCTTCTGTATGCCAGTTACAGTGCAGACATCCAGCCCCAACGCTGTGACTGCAGTGGCTTAATGCTGCCATGGAGCTTTCTTCTGTGTGACACTGGTGCTGTAAGTGAGGAAACCATGGAGCCTTTTGAGGTACCTGACATTTAATTACAAGATCATGGTGGTTTTCTCCTCCGAATATTTTTCTTCCTCCTCTGGGGTAGCATGTTTTAAGGCAAAGTGCAGAGCAGGTATGCAGTAACTCTATGTGGCCAATATGGTTGGGCCTTGTTTGTGTGCTTCTTTTATTTGGTTTGTAGTGCAGGTCTTGCAGGTGGTGTAATTTTAATGCATGTGTAGATAATAACACTCCATACGGCCCAAGCCCAAGATTCTGTCCTGATTGTGGAGATTCTAGCCCAACTGCAGAGATTCTGGCCCGGGTGAGGAGATTCCACCTGACTGCGGACGTAAAGATATGACTCGTAAATGACTTCTGTGAATACAAAAAGTTGTAAAGTTAGACTTTTGTCTCAGATTACCTTTGTGATTAGGCCCCTATGAGTCATGGTGAGAATGCCTGTAAAGGGTTTGAGCTGGTTAATGCAGCATTTATGGCCCCTGAATAGGGTGCTTTGAGTGGTGATATTAGCTTTAACACCATGCAATAAAAAACATCTTTCAAAGCCCGCCTAATGACAAACAAGTCTTAAAGGACTTGTTAGAATGGGGGTCTCTAGTTGGCAGAGGTAGGTACTTGTGACAAATAGGGACCCTTGCCTCTAGTCAGGATAAGGGGATTTCACTCCTAAAATAACCCCTGCTCACCCCTTTGGTAGCTTGGCACGAGCAGACAGGCTTATCTCAGAGGCAGTGTGCTAAGCATTTGTGACCACATAGAGTAACCCAGTGACAACACTACAGATGGACACCACACAAGGTTTTATATAAAAAATAAGTATACTTTATATAGAGTTACCACAAGACCATAAACTACAAAAATACACAATACTGTCACTTTAAGATGGTAGATTTAGCTTAGTTAAGTTCAGTTCTTAAGACACTTTGCGTCAATGTACCTTAGGTTGCGTTGCGCTTCCACAACAATGTCGCAGAGAGGGAAATGCGGCAAAGTTCAAGTACAAAGAAATAACGACGTGAAGATCTTCCAGATGCAGCACGCTTCTCCGGGGATGCGAGAAGTTCTCGGTTCGATGCGTGGACTGCAGCGGTGACACCCTTGTTCCGCGATGCGACGGCAGCAGCTCCACTCTTCTCCCACGATGCGTGAAGCTTTCCGCACCATGCGACAACTACAGCGGTTACATCCAAGCTGCGATGGCAGCCGCTCCGACGACGGCGGCACGCTTCTCGGCGATGCAAGGCGCTTTTCTTCGATGCAGTGCAGTGCGACAGTACCAGCAGCGACACCCTCCCTTGGAGTTGCGACGGCAGGCACAGCGAAGGTGACACGCGCCGACCTTGTTGTAAGACTCTTCTCTTGATGTGGTACAATGCGACAGCTACAGCAGTGACACCCTCCTTCGGAGTTGCGACGGCAGCAGCAGCGACGGCGACACGCTTCCTCTTCGTAGCGGCGCTCTTCTCTCCGATGCCGTGCAGTGCGACAGTTCCAGCGGTGACACCCTCCTTCGTTGCGACGGCAGGCATATCGACGGCGACACGCTTCTTCTCGAAGAGTCGCGTTTCCAGCTCCTTACGACACGCAGTCCCTCAGAAGGCCCAAAACAGCACCATTCAGAAAAGGGAGTGGTGATGAACAGAGTGTCTGAATTAAGCAGACCACTCTTACCCAGTCCAAAGATCAGGGCTCGATCCATCACCGTTATTTATCTCACTGCACCATCCCAGTTCAGAACCTGGCTATATGCAAATCAGTCTGTCCCTGGCCCAGTGCATCATGGGAACAGGGCAGACTAAACTACCAAGCCAATTCTTCACCAGAAAGGAGACAAGCTACCGGGGACCGGTTTCTGGCATTTCATCCGTCGTCGGCCCGGCTTGCTTAAATCCTGATGGTGCAGTGAGAAAGGGACTCATGATCAAGCCCTGATCTTTGGACTGGGTAAGAGTGGTCTGCTTAATTCAGACACTCTGTTCATCACCACCCCCTTTTCTGAACCAAAACAGCACCAGGCACTTCCAAAAAAACTCTGGGTAGCTGGGAGGTGAAGTCTGTTGTCCCGAAGACTTCAGCAGGAGGCAAGCTATTTTCCAAGCCCTTCGAGATCCTTCACAAGTTGAAAGCAAAGTACACAAAGTTCCTTTCTCCTTCCTTTGGCAGTAAGGCAACCACTGCAAGCCAATCCCACAAGCAGCACTTCAGCTTGGGAATAGTCTCTCCTCAGTTTCTTCAGGTTCCTCTCCTCAGTAAAGGTTTCTTCTTGTAGTCCAAAGTGATCTAATTTCATGGGATCAGGGTCCCAATATTTATACCCCAAAATCCTTTGTTCTTGTGGAGAGAGCGGCCTTTGCCCAGTCCAAACCAGTTCTGAAGCACTCTGTTTACCAGACTTCTCCTTTCCTTTCACAGTGCAGGGCAGGCACATCAGACGCCCCCCCCCCCCCCCAAGAGGTGGAGCCAGTATTGTGGAAGGCAAGTACAGTCCTGGAGCACTTTATTTACAGGACTCCTTCTCTTCTTTCAGTGTGCAGGGCAGAGACATCAGCCGCTCCCCAGGAGGTGAAGCCAGCATTGTGGAAGGCAGGCACAGCCCTATTCAAGGTCCAGGTGCAACTCCTCCCTTCCATCTCGATGCAGATGTCTCTATTCACCACTGGGCTGACTCATCCTGTCTCTTGGAATCCCCCAGCCCTGTCACTCACAAAACCAGACAAAGAAATACACAACTTAGCATAGGCAGGCTTGAAACGTTAGGCAAGCAAATACCTACTTTCTAAAAGTGGTATTTGCAAACACAGAATGTTAAAACCAACTTCACTAAAATATATATTTTATCATTCTGAGTTCAGGCATACTAAACTAGAATTTCTCCATGTTCTCTGAGACAGTTAGAGTTATAAACATGTAATATTCTAACAGTCCATTCTGGCCTATGAAGAACAGGTAGCCTTGCAATAGTGAAAAACGAAAATGGTTGTAATTCATTATTAGGGCATGCCACGCACATCAGGGCTTACCTTATACTTACAATGCACCCTGCCCTTCGACTTACCATAGGGGTGACTGATATGAAGAAAACGGAAGGTTTAGGGACTGGCAAGTGGGTGCACTTGCCCCGTCAGCATGACAGTACCAGACTGCACACAGGCTCTGCAATGGCAGACCTTAGACACATTTTACAAGGCTGCTTCTGTGGGTGGCACAACCAGTGCTGCAGGCCCACCAGCAGCATTTGGATTCACGCCCTGGGCACACTCAGTGCACTAGATAGAGTCTGACAAGTAAGCCAAATAGCCAAACATGGAACCACTGATTAATACATCAATTTACAATAGGGAGTGATTGCCTTGTGGCACTGAATAGCAGTGGCACAGTGCCCAAAGCATCTAACACCAGCAACAATATATAAAGCAACAGCAAAAAGTGAAGGGAGACCCACGTCAATGGTGCCAGGTCTAATAGGACTAATGAATTGTCTTAACTGGAAGAGAATGAGCCTCTTTTCTGTGAAGTTCTGGATCATCAGGGTGATACTGGCCAGGTCGGATAACAGGCTCTTGGCATGGCAATGTTTGTTTCTCTTCCACTTTTCTTTCTTCTTCTTCTGGCCTTGTTCCCTCCAAATCTAGTCGCTTTACACCCCTGGCCCCCACTCCTTAGGCTGTCCTCCTGCATGCAAGTCAGGACCTTCATGGGTGCAATGCCTGTGGATTTTGAACTCCACATTATCCGCTTTCTTATTAAATAAGTCCCATAATACCATTAGTGTCCTCTTACTCCTGGACAGGCCCACTATTCCACTATCTTTATTGATATTGCTGTCTGCTGAGCCACAGTTAAGCTAGGACGCAGGTGAAAGCATTTGTCTCATCACACTTGTGAGTCACAACTAGGGCAAGAGTATTTTTTAACCCCTTCCATGCTGGGCCGTTTCCGCCGCTGTGCGGTAAACAAAAGAACATGGCGGGGCCGTGACGAACCCCAGCCGTCATCAGCACACGAGCGCCGCAGAGCGTGACGGCTGGGGTTCGTCACCAGCATGGAAGGGGTTAATTGCTGAACAATTTTGAGAACTGCTTGACTTGGCTGTCAAAGTCAATATTAAAAGTGTACTGGGCCCAGAATGTGACTTTGCTGAAAGCTTTTGTTTGGAATCCTTAAACCTTAAAATTGGGTTTTCCTAATTCAAAATCCGCATAAGACGCCTTGCTACAAGTAAACGGGTAGAGTCATAGGGGCCATACAGTATGTGGATTGTCATGAGGAGTGTGTCATTTTATACCCAACATTACAGTGGATGAATTTGTTGTGTTTCGGTACTCACTTTCTCATTGGGGTTAGTTACAAATACAAATACAAAGAAATTGATATGCTGTTCCCATTTACAACATCTACAATGTTAATGATGTCACTCTTAATTCAGTCTACCATATAGCATAGAAAAACCAAAGGAAATGATGGACGGAGCGTTGACAATACAAGCACTCACCCCCAGTCAACTGATCTGGGTTTAATCCATCACTGTTCTTTAGCCCACTCTGCCACCCCAGTTCAGACATGGCCATATGCAAATCAGTCTTACCCTGTGCCTCATGGGAACTGTCCAGCCCGAACTGCCAAGCCATGCCTTCCCTGGACCGGAAACAAGCTGCCGAGGACCGGTTTCTGGCACATCCTTAGAGTGAGTCCAACAGTCAATCTAGAGATCTGGCTTGATGTTGTTGTACTTGTGCCTTTAAGATGCTGAGCAGCTTTAATGCAAGTGAGGATATTCTCTGACTAAACAGCGCCTGGCTGGTGCTCTGCCTCAATGCTGGCTCCTGGCCATAGCGAAAGGTCCCTGACTCAGTGTGATACATTTATCCAAAATCCTTTTGTGATTCTTTTTAATTTTAGCCATTCGTTTGTTTCTATATAACTACCAAAAGGGTATTTGAATCTCGACAGCTACCTAAAAGGGCTTAGTATAAAGAATATACTGACAGAATCCATGATTCATTAATGTTATAAACACATCTAGGCTTCTTTCGTTAACATATGGTGTTAGAAACTGGCTTCTTGGTTGGATGAGGTATGCACCCAGCCCATTCAGGAACTACCACTTTAGTCAGAGAAGCTAGCTAATCTCTACAAAAAAGTCTTGGCTCACCCTCTGGTAGCTTGGCACAGAGCAGTCAGGATTATCTCACGAGACAATCTGTAAAGCATTTGTACAACACACACACACACACACAGTAACACAATGAATACTCAACAGAAAGACTCCACAGAGGTGTAGAAGAATGGAGTATATTTATCTGAGCAAAATGAGATCAAAACAATAAGAATTCTATCATCAGCAGTTGAGATATGAATTTGTAAAGATTAAATGCAAAAACAGTTCCTACAAGTCAATAGTGATAAAAGGTTACTTGAGGTCAAGCAAGGCCGTGGTAAATCCAAAGTTCAGGTCAACCAAGATCAAGGGCGGGCCTGCATTGGACTTAGATAGGTCCCACTTGTTTTAAGCGAAGTGTCAACGTCAAAGACTTGGGGAGTTGTGAAGGTGCTGAATTGCTCCATGAAAGGAGGCGAGCATCAGCATTGCTCCCCACCGTTGATTGAAGCTGCGGTGCCGAACTCCTTTGCGATGCAGTGTCTGCGTTGATGTCAAGCAAGCAGTCCATCAGCATCGAGCCCCGCTGGGTGTAGATGCGATGTCATCAAGCAACAGCGGCTTCAGTGTTGAAGGTGTTTCTTCGGATCCAATCAGCGCATAGTCACCGCTGTGTCAACATCAATGTGGAAGGACCCACTTCTAAGGCCCACAAGTTGAAGAGGGCAATTCACAGAAGGCAGAGTCCAGCAGCACTAGCAGAATTGCAGGAAGTCTTTTGCATCCATGAAACTTTATAAAACAGGACGCAAGCCAGCAAGCCCTTGGATATCATGTGGAGGGAAGGCATAGTCCAGCTCTCCTTTAGCAGAGTCAGACAGCAGCGGACAGAAGGACAACAATCACAAAAACAGTCCTTCCAGAAAAGCAGTTCAGTTGAGCCCTTTAAGCAGCACAGCAATCCTTCTGACATAGGTTCACTTCAAGATCCAAAAGTGTCTGATTTTAGGGGATCAGAGGTCCAGTACTTATGCCCAAAGTGTATTTGATGTATGGTGTCTGCCAGGTTATCTGTGGTGGGGGGGTAAATCAATGCTTTGTGTGGACAAGACGCTGCCTATTGAAATGCGAATGGCAGCACTTCCTAGTTCTTCCTGCCCAAGAAGACCCATCAGAATGCAGATGAATGCAGATGAGTGCTCAGAATGCAGATCAGCCTCACCTTCCTGTTTGTGGCTGTCTAGAGGGAATGCACAAACTGTAGCTCATCCAACCCAGACGTGTATTGGAAACATGATGTCAGGCATACAGAGCAGTAAGTACAGTGAAATGTTGGCTTTATAAAAGTGGCATTTATAAAACAGTAATGTTATATCCAACTACACCAGTAAGGAGGATTTATTATTACCATTCCAAACATATGATAGATGAAAAAGCAACTCTTCCCTGATCAGAACTTACAGTTTAAACGTGTATTAAGGAATTCCCATTGATGTCTTCTGAGAGGGCTAAGCCTCACAGTAGTGAAAAACTAATTAGGTACTACCAAGAAAAAGACATGCAAACTCACATGTGTCCTACCTTTTACGTACATGGCGCCCTGCCCTTAGAGGTACTTAGGGCCTACCTTACGGGTTAATTATATGTAATAAAAGGTAAGTTTAAGGATTGGCAAGTAGTTTTAAATGCTAAGCTGAAGAGGAAGTAGACTGTGCTCACAGGCACTGCACTTGTAGGCCTGAGACAGGTGTGAAAGGCTACTTCTGTGGGTGGCACAATCAGTGCTGCAGCCCTCTTGTAGCATGTGAAGTACAAGCATTGGGTATATGAAATACTACTTTACAAGGGACTTAACAGTACAACAAATATGCCAATCAAGTACACACCAATGTCATCAGGTTTAGGGGAGAAATGCATGCAATATAGCACTGGTTAGCAGTGGTAAAGTGCTCAGAGTCCTAAGTTCAACAAAAAGAATCAGTAAAGTGTGGAGGCTAAAGTTGAAGATCACCCTAAGGATGCCAGTGCTAATATAAGGTAATACAGTCTTTTCAACTGTGAGATAGTGCCTAATCTGACTTCTCCTTTGGTGCACTGTTTCTCAGCCGAGGTCGCAGATTGTACCTAGTGACAGGCACAGAGAGATCAACTAAAAGGGGCTACTGGATTGCCCGCATTTCTGGAGGAACTACTGTGTTCAGCACTTCATCAATTTCCTCATCTGTTTTGGTTCAGGTTAGCCTGATGTCACTGAAAGGGATAAATCAAGGCACCATTTCACACTCGGAATCCCCTACTCCATCTTTTTTCCATTGGTCATAGGGCAGAGGCAGAGGCATTCTTTTATAATTGGTGGCGTGCAACCAGTTCTTTCGGCCAGCGACCTTGACAGCAGTGCGTGTAGCCAAGAGGACCTGCTTCAGTCCCTTCCAGCGAGGCTCCAAACTCTTCTTCTGCTGAACATCTCTGATGAGAACAAAGTGTCCAGGCTGAATGTGGTGTCTGGGCCCCTCTGGAGTCACTGTCAGGGATTCCCGGATTTTTTGGTGAATAGAACACAAACGTTCAGTTCACTTGCAAAGATAGTCTATCAACAATGGAAACTCAATATCTGAAAAACGCTGAGGGCCGGGACGCTCCAGACATTTCCCAGGCGTCCAAACAGGACCTCGTATGGTGACAATCCTGTCCTAGAATGTGTTGTCATTCTTGCTGAGAAAAGAGCTAATTGTAAAGCATCGGGCCACTGTAACACTGTAGTCTCCTGAATTTTTGACAGCTTCAATTTGAGAGTACCATTGTACTTCTCAGCCAAACCTGCTGACTGTGGATGATTGGCAGCATGAAACCTTTGCTTGATACTCAAGCCATCACAAAATAATTGTATTACTTTGGCATTGAAATGACTTCCAATATCACTCCAGATCAAATGGGGCAAGCCGAAAAAAGGAAAGAATTCCTTTAGGAGTACCTTTGCAGTCATTATCTTTAGTAGGATAAGCCTCAACTCATTTATTAAAGGCACAAACATCCACCAAAACATTCTTCAGATATTGCACCGGTTTAACTCAATATAGTCAATCTGGAGGACCTCAAAGGGGAAAGTGGATGGTGCAAAATTACCCGATGGTGTAGGGGTAGCCTTTCCAAGATTGTGCATTATGCACACCATGCAATACATCACTACATTTTCAGCTGTCCTCAAAATGTTTTCATTCTACCACACAGGGTCTAACAACTTGCAAATACCCTTAGCACTAATATGAGCTGGACCATGGGCTAGCGTAACAACGGGAAGAACATATGCATCTGGCAACATCCATCTCTGCTTCCCTGACTTATCAATCCAACATCCCTCATCATTCAGTTGTGCTGTACTTTCTTGCCGTGTTGCAAATTCTTCTATTGTGGCCTCATGTTGTATTTCCTTCACATTCTCAAGTGTATCCTCACACATGGTAACTTCAGGCACCCACCTAGTAGGACCTGCTATGAACATTATTTTAATTTTAGTCTGGGCTGTTTCCTTAGCTGTCTGATCTGCAACAGCATTTCCCTTACCTACATCGTCAGTGACTTTCCAGTCTGCGCTGCACTTTAATATAACGTATTTCTTAGGGAGTGTCAGAGCAGACAAAAGCCTTAGTATAAGGTGCCCGTGCTGAATCTTTGTGCCATGTGAAGTAACATGCACATCTTTAGTGGTTAGTGCAAGCAAGGGTTCAATTAGTAAGGAGTAGCTAGGTAACCAGTGTCGACAGTAGGAAGTGATAACTATGGAAGCACTCACATCTCATCGTTCTGAGTCTGTGGGCTGAGCATTTTAACACTGGTACTGATGCGCTCAGGAGTCAATCTCCTACCCTCCTTCGACAGCAGGGGACCTAAGTAGGTGACGTCCTGTTGACAATACTGAAATTTAGAAAGGGACACCTTATGTCTATGTTGGGCCAAATGCAATAACATTTTAACAGCACTATCCCTACAGCCCTGCTCGGTATCAGAAGCGATATGGAGGTCGTCAACATACTGCACCAATCCATTACCTGTGGAAAGCATAAGGGAATCCAATTGACCTTACAGGCCCGACTATAAATTCTTGCATTCTCTGTATAGCTCTGTGGGGCTCGACAGAACCTAAAGCTCCTACAAGCTAGGGAGAACCCAAATAGATATTTGCTATTTGGCTGAATAGGAACACTGAAGAACGCATTCTTCAAATCAATGACAGAAAAGAACTTAGCAGAAGAAAGAATCATTGTCAAAAAAGTGGTAATACCAGGGACCACTCGAAACTGGGGAACCACTATTATATTAACTTTGCGCAAATCAATCACAAAACGATAAACATCTTTATGCTCATCAAGAGAACCTGAAGGCATCAATTTAAGAATTGGAAGAATAGTGCTATTACAAATATTAGCTGTTGTCTCCTCAACCACTTATTTGTTCATCATATCACTTGATAATTTACAATAAGGCTCCCTCGCCTGCCTGCAGTATTTTATACTGAGGGATAAGAGCCAAAATAGCACTGTCCTTAACCTGTATTGAGACTGGTGGTATCTGCAGCAGTGTAGTGTAATTTCTATTTCCCTTACAGGCTCTGCGCATTGAAAGAATATACACTATAGTTTTTGCATAGGACTAAGGTCAGTATGCTCCTATCGAGTACATTAAACTTAATTACTTGTGTGTCCCAGCTAACTCAGAGGTCACTGGAAACTTCTCGAATGAACAAGAAGGGATTAGTCTTTGACAACCGCATAAACATGACAACTTTGTTTCCTTTAGAATCGGAACATGTCTCAGAATCGTGGAAACAATAGATAACAGTTTCACTCAGTCAATCATGCATGCTTAGTTTCTGCAGAGTTTCATAGAAAGCATGGACAAGAGTTTCAATGAAAGGATTTATTTAACAGTCTTATTTCTCATGAAAGAGATATGAGCTTTTATGATAGTTAGACAGTATGCGACATATAAAATGTACACCATGAGCAGTAAGAAAAATAATACTCTAATAGCATTGTCTTTTAGCTATGACCTATATTCATATCAACATACATAAATAATACAGGATAAAAGTGGATACTCATCTGGTCCTTCTAAATAGTTCTACCCCAGTGTACCTAACCTAAGTGTAGTACGAGGTAAGAAGTAGGTGCTGTTTTCTATAGTATGGTATTCTATAGTTTGTAAGCCAAGAGTCCCTCTAGGTTTTAGTCTGCTCCATTCCTTAGAATGAGCGAGGTGGGAATCTCTATCCGGATCTCAACCTTCAACACCCCACTAAGGGAGTCAGAACACTGGAAGCTGGAATCTCTGCGAGCAGGAAGGACAGCGTCTGGTCAGTGTGTCAGGCGGGGTCTCGAATTCATTCAAGACGTGCCGTGGTGAGCCGTATCGTACAAGTATACAGCCGCAACCATGGTTTGCCATGGTAAGTGAAGGTATATTTATAACTGGAAGATTCCATTGAAATGCTAACATTGACGTAAAGTCGGGCAGAGGAAGACGTCATGAATGAACCCTTAGGGTATAGCGGTTCATGCATAATAAATACGTTCTTGGAGAAATCAATAATCCAAGCAGGAAATGTCATAATGGCTTAAGGGTCTGGTTTCTAAGACCATGCCTGTATTTGGATTGCATGGCCAATGCCTAAATAAGGACTGGGATTCTATGCCTAAATAAGGGCAATGTGAGTTGTGCCTATATAAGGACATGATTCAGTAAACCTATGTACGGGCATCAAATCGACACACACAGGCAGTCCCACGTCTGTATCACCTGTCGCCCACAAAGTGGGTGGCACATCAGCAAATTCAACAGGAAGAGGCACATCGTTAGACAAACACTGTTTAGCTTGCACTATATCGGAACCCATTGTCATATAGACACCTGCCAGTGAACAATATATCGTAGCATGAAATTTCTTCAACAAGTCCAAACCCATCACATTCTCACCACAATTAGAAGTCAACAGAAATGGGAATCCACAGTAAAAGGACCAATAGTCAACTCAAGGGGCCTTGAAATGGGGCTTACAACTGGTATACCAGAAAAACCTACTGAAACATTATTATGGCCAGACAGAGCCGCCCCAGGGACCATGTTTTGAGAAACAGAACTTTTCATCTCACCCGTACCCACCAAAAATTCCTTAGTGGTACCTTGTAGTTCCGCTGTTACATAAGGACCACACTGCTTTACAGGTATCAGAATTTTTCCTTCACTCTTATTTAAATTGTTTACATTCACTATTACGCTGACTCTGCAGTGGCCGGTTATATAAACATTTCACAATAAATAACAACTGCTGCTGATAATGCTGCATTGCGAATAGTAAACAACATATATTTGAATTCTAGGCTCCCACTGTTACCAATGGGCAAGTGGTGTCAGTGCAAGTACAAGGCTTCTCCAGTACCCTGACAGACCCCACACCTAAACCTAAAATGTCAATAGCCCACCTTGCATTGTCAGGTACTTCCTACTAATCCTTATGATCTGTGTGTTTGATGGACAACATAAACTCTGGGTGAGGGGCCTAGACTGATTCCAATTTCCAAGCACTTCCAGAGGATATGTTGGCCTAGAGTCCAGCTAGCTCACAGTGCCACCATAAGCCCCCTACCCCTACCAGGGAGCAAATGGTTTCTGGTAACCACTGAACATGACAACCCTGACCCCTCAGGGATCATGGTAACAGGGCATGCTCTCTCACTCAGTCACTTGTGCTCTTTTGTTCTAAGAGTAATATACATTGAATGCATACTGGGATGTTTTCCATATATTTATTGAACCAGCGTTCTTCTTGTATAAAATATATGTGCTGGGATAATCAGTAGACAGAAGCAGATGAAAGTGATTACAGGCACCAAAAGGATAAAGAGTAGATATAGTTCTACAGGGAAACAACTTTTACAACACACTTTACATCGCATGTCATTACAACACAGCCATTATATTGCATGTCACTACAACGCATGTCATTACAATGCATGTCACTACAACGCAGACATTACATCGCAAGTCATTACAATGCATACCATTACAATGCATAGTATCCTTACACTATCCAAAACTTACCCTACTGTTGCACTCACTGGAGTTAGAATAGTAATTTTTACCCCTACACTATCCAAAACTTACCCTACTGTTGCACTCACTGGAGTTAGAATAGTAATTTTTACCCCTACACTATCCAACACTTACCCTACTGTTCCACTCACTGGAGTTAGAATAGTAATTATTACCCCTATATTATCCAACACTTACCTTAAATGCAATGTAATGGTATGCATTGTTATGGTATGCGTTGTAAAGGTATAATGCAATATAAACAAATGCGTTGTAAAGGTAGTTTTTGAAAATGTGATGTAATGACATGCTATGTAAAAGAATGCGTTGTAAAGGATGTTGCGTTATAAAAACTGTGTTGTAAAGGCATGCACTGTAGATGTATGCGTTGCAACGTCATACATTCCATTCTACCATGGTGCTAAAACAGTGTACAAGGATGTAATCAGGCATACTCCTACTATGCAAACCCTACTCTGCGTGTATCTACAGTGTGTGGAGGTGTGAAGCCAAAAATCCTCCAAGGGACGATCCAACCCTATTGCCTGGTAGGAGAGAATTTAGGACCCCATCTTGGTCACACACTGGACACCCCTCATGGAGAAGTCAGACCAGTATGTGGTAAATTCTCTGCATGCAAGGACCTTCAGTGTCAGCTGAAGTGCCAACTTGGCTAATCCTATGGGATGCAAATTATTTATAATAATTAGCATCCTTGCTATGTCTGTACAGATTAGCAATGTTATGGACATATAGATAGCCCTGTCGCCCCGTGGATGAAAATAAAATGACCTTTGTACTTTCGTGCTTAGAGGTCTTGTACTTGGTGTTTGAGGCACTGTGAGAATGTTATATGCAGCCAAATGTGCAAAGATAAGTGGTTTCAGAGAAACTAATCCAACATGGTCATGCACACAAATATGTGCAAATATCACAGCAGAAATGTTATTGTGAAAAAAGAGGACACTGTATGTAAGAAATTAGCAGCTTTGCTACATGGGCCTAAACCAGGCACATAACAGTATGGGCATCAAATAGTGCTCTAATTTCTGCCTGCCTCACACTAACCCATGCAGTAACATGGAATTTACTGGCTAGAGTTGCAGAGTCCAGATTTTGTTTGCAAGCCCCAGACAAAATACGTAAATAATGTCAAACTGTAACATGGCAGGCTAGTAACCTATCTAGAATTGTTTTTTTTTATTTAATTCTGCTAATTTTTCCATTGCCATTGCCCATCAGCTATACAACAATGTCACCATGTTTAGGGGAGAAGCACATGCACTTTAGCACTGGTTAGCATTGATAAAGAGCTCAGAGTACTAAGGCCTATGAGATAATCAGTAAAAAACAGGGGTAAAAGGCAAAAAGTATGGGGTGACCCATCAGAGAAGGCCATTTTGGCAACACCCACCCAGCCTAAGCCAAGGCAGACTAATCAATATCTTTATGGACCTCCCTGCTTAGGGTGATAGAATTTAGACAATGCCTCAGTATTGCAGGGGTGCTTGCCAGTTCTACACCTTTAGGAGCCCATTTGGATCCCTCTGTTTATTCTGCCTATGGCCACTGAGATAACCCATGGTAAATCCTTCTCCTCACCTGTGGAACCCATTTGTGCAGCACCTAAGTTTCTCAAAGATGCATCTCAGCAGGTAGACAGTACAACCATGGGGCCAATAAAGTGATGTGGCCTATTGCTCCTCTTGGGTCTGACTTCTGTCCCCAACCAAAGCAAAACTCTGTCTATAAGGACAGCAACCAAAAGAGGCAACTGACAGCTCTTAGTGTCAAGAGCCAGGCCATCCAGCGGTCTCTGCCCCTGTGGTTTCTCAGAGTAGACGGCAATATCCCTAGGTGTCTTGCATCCTTCCTTCACTCCACCTCTAATCTACCAGTTATGGGGTGGTATCCTGCAACTGGGCGTCCAACTCAGGATTTGTTTTCTTGGGCTACACAGGAGACAAGGTGAGTTGTTTCTCCCCATGATCCTCCATATGGGGTTATGTACCCTTTATTTAGGAGTGGTACTCACAGAGAAGTGAACTGTCAGTGTGCCTGTGGCTGTGACCCTCAAAGTTCTCCTGACATTGGTTGGCAACTCATTCCCCTGAATGCAATTAATGGGCATCTGGGGACTGACTATGACCTTTCTCTGGGTCACCTCCCCACCCCACTCTAGGGATACCAGGGCTATAGACAGGCCCCAAACTGCTAAAGAACCAGCCCACAGACTAATCTGTCAGACCATCACATCAGGCACTACCCGATTGCCCTATAGTCCAGTCTTACCCTGTCTGTCATGAACCTGCCTTAAGGGTAGTGATTGTATCAATGTTGAAAATGTTGACTGAACTTTCCAAAACAAAAACAATGTTTGGACTTTATTGCACACAGACCACCCCCACCAATTCCTAAATTAGCAATGAGTCGCAAAATCTAATTCAAAGACAGAATTCAACATATTCATAAATTGGAGTGCATTGGGTACTGGAGATTCCCCTCAAGGTTGTATGCTGCACTCATGTCTCAGAATTGTACAATACTCCGAACAATGCTGTCATGGTTTGATAGCTGTACACCTTATTAATTAACAAGCTATGATTTGATGATTACTGTAAATATAATATACAGTTTAATTTGGGTAGCCAGGGCTAGCAGAGGTTATCTATGAATTCACTTTTGATAACTCTGACACTATTTTTGCTTTCCCTAATTTCAGGGCCTGTATTATACATAGAGTGAACTGTCCTTGTTTATGCCATGGCATGCCATGGCATAACTTTTTAAAAGGTGCACCATGCCCCATTCAATGAAGGGACTGCCTTCTCATTGTAGCATTGGCTCTACATGTGCACCACCAAGACCAAGAAGGGACGCACGACAATTTGCAGTCTCTTCTGTAATAGCAGAGTGACCCATGGGCATATAAAGCTGGCATACATGCCTGTTGGTTTCCTGTAACACTATTTGTCATACTTCCCCAGGTGTAAAAAGGGACCAGCAAGAGAAAAAAGTAACGTGCTTCAATAAACCAAATAGCTCTTGACATAAAATGACTAAGGTATTTCCTTTGTCAATGCATGTTTCCATTAAAAGACAAACACATGCAAATAGATGCATTTGACTACTTAAATTATTATAAAAAAGAGCCCCCCCTCAATGATATAGTTGAACAAAACTCATCCAATCAAAAAGCTGTTAGACCAAATGCTCCTGGGCAGAGCAAACAAATGAATAGGCTGATTTACCATTGAATGAAGAGGAAAAAAGCAAGGTAAAAAAGAAGACCATCCAGTAATGAGCAAGGGGCTGATCTAAAGCCCACTCTATGTATATTGGAAACAATATGTCTGCTTGCAGACAGCTCTGTAGTTGGAACAGAAACAGGCATGTAATATCCATGTTTATTTTCTCTAGTTTCCACTTCGCACTTACCGCAGTCTTTTTACAATATGTAGAGTTCTGTTGGTACCAGAGTGGGACAAGTGTTCAAGCCTTTCATATCAGAGAATATGTATGCATTTTTCCTTTTTTGTTAATTACATTTTTTATTGAGCAGAGCACCAGGGACATTAATAAACCAACCTTTTCAAGGAGCTTAAAAAAAACCCTTTGAACAAGATATAAAAATCCAAGATAAAACTATACTTGACGAAAGTGCATGATAACAATAGATGGACATAAGTCTTTTATTAAATTGAAATAGTACAGTGGATAAAAGATACAAACAGAAGATTAAAAAAGATTCTGGCCAAAAAGGTCTGGCCAGCAGCACTCTCCCCACCTATGTTTAAACTATTATCCCCCATCTTGCATATAGAAATATAAAATCTCCTGGCTTTCTAAAGTGCTGAAGTGCTAAAGTGCAACAGTTGACCTGGCCTCTATATCATCCTCATCTTCAAGAGTAACTGAGTATTTCCTGGTCTCAGTAAACTTTTTTGTTGCCCCCACCCGCTTTGCATATGCTTCCCTGGTACTCGTCATCTTATTTAACCATCTCTCATATGAAGGCACTTCTGCCGACCTCCAATTTTGAATAACTAAGGAGCGAGCAACAAGAGAAGAAATAGCTATGAAGGTAGTCACTGATTTTGACAAATTTGTCCCCAGACTTGTTATACTGAAGAGGGCAACCTCCGCCGTTGGTTCTAACAACTTCTGGAGGCCACAAAGATCCTGCCTCAGAATACCCCTAGCTTTGTGAACAGGTGAGAAATATATGTAGCCATCCCCCGTCCCCTTCTGCCTGACAGCGAAAACATCTATTCTCCACCTCTGGATATTTCCTGTTGAGAGCTTTGGGAGTGAAGTATGCCATCCATCGGGACAAAAAGGCAATTCTTTTAAAATTGGCAGCTCTTAAAGCCTTACTACCTAGCAGGGATAAGGCCTGCCACTCCTGGCTAAAAGAAGTGCATTGAGTCTCCCGGGTTACTCTCTCCAGAAATGTCTCAACCAACGGAGACTCGTTTTGGGTAAGCAACAGCTGGTACAAGTTGCTCACCTCATTTCCGCTAAATAGAGCAATCACCAATTTGGTTAGAGCACAACAGGACAAAAGATTATCAGGTACATGCATCAAGGTAGGCTTTTGCGATTCCTTGATTGCGATTATTAAGGAATCGCAATTAAAGAATCGCAAAAGCCTATGTATGTAGAAATCACTACAAAAATTGCGATTTCTAAACATTCCTTAATTGCGACTTGCAAAGTGTGAGTCACAATTAAGGAATGTCTTCCCATTCATTCCTATGGGCCTGTAGGCCCATAGGAATGAATGGGAATTGCATTCGCAATTTGCAAGTACCCAATAGGTACTTGCAAATTGCGCATGCAGTTGCAAGGGTGTCAAAAGGACACCCTGTTGCACCACTGAAATCTGCCTATGAGTACATCTTGCACAAACACATGCCCCAAGGGCATGTGTGTGTGTGTAAAATGGAACTTTGAAAAATGCACCTTAGTGCATTTTTCACAGTTTTTGCACATTGCTATCAAGTACAAATTGATGGTAACTTGCTACTCCTGTTAGCGAAATCGCAATTTTTTTTACTTTAATGCATTGCATTTAAGGAATTTTAATTTGTGATTCCTTAAATGCAATCGCAATTTAAGAAACAACTGCAATGGACCGCACACCAATAGCCCCTCCTCCAGATCGCCCCTAAGGATTCTGGTACATAAGGTTCGTAAGTGGTTCACCTCAGTAGGTACAAGTAAGTACTTGTTGTTGTGAAGATCTCTAGACCCGAGACATGGCCCGGGTTTCGGGATATCTTCCCTCATCAGTAGAGAACATAGTTGGGGTGGAAAAGAAGGCCGCCAAGCAACCGTCACAGGCCTCGATGCCCACCGGCATGCAGGTGCGTCGTCGAGAAGCTCATCAGCTTAAAGGCTCAAGGGAGCCCATTTGTAGAAACAACCGCAATGGACCGCACACCGCTTGCCCCTCCTCCGGATCGCCCCTAAGGATTCTGGTACATAAGGTTCAGAAGTGGTTCACCTCAGTAGGTACAAGTAAGTACTTGTTGTTGTGAAGATCTCTAGACCCGAGACATGGCCCGGGTTTCGGGATATCTTCCCTCATCAGTAGAGAACGTAGTTGGGGTGGAAAAGAAGGCCGCCAAGCAACCGTCACAGGCCTCAATGCCCAACCGGCACGCAGGTGCGTCGTCGAGAAGCTCATCAGCTTAAAGGCTCAAGGGAGCCCATTTGTAGAAACAACCACAATGGACCGCACACCGCTAGCCCCTCCTCCGGATCACCCCTAAGGATTCTGGTACATAAGGTTCCTAAGTGGCTCACCTCAGTAGGTGCAAGTAAGTACTTGTTGTTGTGAAGATCTCTAGACCCGAGACATGGCCCGGGTTTCGGGATATCTTCCCTCATCAGTAGAGAACGTAGTTGGGGTGTAAAAGAAGGCTGCCAAGCAACCGTCACAGGCCTCGATGCCCAACCGGCACGCAGGTGCGTCGTCCAGAAGCTCGTCAGCTTAAAGGCTCAAGGGAGCCCATTTGTAGAAACAACCGCAATGGACTGCACACCGCTAGCCCCTCCTCCGGATCACCCCTAAGGATTCTGGTACATAAGGTTCGTAAGTGGTTCACCTCAGTAGGTGCAAGTAAGTACTTGTTGTTGTGAAGATCTCTAGACCCGAGACATGGCCCGGGTTTCGGGATATCTTCCCTCATCAGTAGAGAACAGAGTTGGGGTGGAAAAGAAGGCCGCCAAGCAACCGTCACAGGCCTCGATGCCCAACCGGCACGCAGGTGCGTCATCCAGAAGCTGGTCAGCTTAAAGGCTCAAGGGAGCCCATTTGTAGAAACAACCGCAATGGACCGCACACCGCTAGCCCCTCTTCCGGATCGCCCCTAAGGATTCTGGTACATAAGGTTCGTAAGTGGTTCACCTCAGTAGGTGCAGGTAAGTACTGGTTGTTGTGAAGATCTCTAGACCCGAGACATGGCCCGGGTTTCGGGATATCTTCCCTTATCAGTAGAGAACATAGTTGGGGTGGAAAAGAAGGCCACCAAGC
Source organism: Lissotriton vulgaris (assembly GCF_964263255.1). NCBI lineage: Eukaryota > Metazoa > Chordata > Amphibia > Caudata > Salamandridae > Lissotriton > Lissotriton vulgaris. The sequence continues at coordinate 492,036,400 of NC_141693.1, forward strand.
AACCGTCACAGGCCTCGATGCCCAACCGGCACGCAGGTGCGTCGTCGAGAAGCTCATCAGCTAGTGGTGTGCGGTCCATTGCAGTTTTTTCTACAAATTGGCTCCCTTGAGCCTTTAAGCTGACAAGCTTTTGGACGACGCACCTGCGTGTCGGTTGGGCATCGAGGCCTGTGACGGTTGCTTGACGGCCTTCTTTTCCACCCCAACTACAGTCTCTACTGATGAGGGAAGATATCCTGAAAACCAGACCATGTCTCGGGTCTAGAGATCTTCACAGCAACAAGTACTTACTTGCACCTACTGAGGTGAACCACTTACGAACCTCATGTACCAGAATCCTTAGGGGCGTTCCAGGGGAGGGGCTAGCGGTGTGCGGTCCATTGCGGTTGTTTCAGCAATCGCAATTTAAGTAATCTCAATTTAGAGATTACTTAAATTGCGATTGTTGCATTTGGGATGATGCATCCCAAATGCAAAAATACGGGTCACAAAGGGGCAGATTCTGATAATCTGCCTGCTTGCAACAGTTTTTTCTTTTGATGGATGTGCCTGTATATCTATTAACCAAATATACAATTTAAATTGTTTTTTAAAAATAGGCTTATCACGGTCACCACATTTATCCAGTACCTCTTGCCAGGTAATCAATCTTTCCTGAATTAAAAAATGCCCCAGTTCTTCTAGAGCATAATCCTTCCAAATTCTAAGATGACCAGAATGAATTTGAAGGCCCAAACTTTTACACTCACTTAATTTCAAAAAGTGAAACCCAGAGAAGCCAATTTGCTTTAAAAAACTGTGATCTGAGAGGAGGAGCTACGCTAGCAAGCAAGATGGCCGCTTAAGCTCCCGGCTCCGCCGACCTCCGCCAGTAGCTCGTATATCCTGCAAGTTATCCTGATTTCACACCGGACTCCCGTATGTGTGAGGAGTAGCTGACTCTGAAGGCGCAATCCCGAACTTTTTATCATACCGGGTGTTATGACCAGATTTTCAGACTAGATAGAACCAGCTCACAAGAGCAACACCAACCTGGCCAAAACGTAACTGTAATAATGTAGGATTTCCACAGGATATGTTCATCAAGTAATATTTATTTAGCCCCAACCAACAGTCAGCTGGCAACTGACACATATGGAATTTACAAGACAAGGAACATTGGTGTAACATGGTTCCAAGCTCTAGGTTCCAACATGGAACCAGCACACCGAGGAAGACAGGTCATTACACTTCTCCCTCTTAACCACCAAACAGGTTTACATGTCCAGCAATGAAATAGGCAACAAAAAGATAAGGAAAAACAAAGAAGAAATTACCTAGACATAATCACGCAAGTGAACAGGAGGCCTGCGTACTCTCACACTCTTATGAGAATATTTAGAACCCAGGTCAGGAGCAATAACAAAGTCATCACATTTCTCTTTTCCCCCAGTAAACAGAGGTGACAACTTGTTGAGTTGGACTCATCAGGCAAGATTGGGTGTGAGTCTCAATTCTAATGCACATCCAGTTATTCAAGTGCAGGCTGTAGACAATGGTGAGAACAAGTTCATAAAGAATTTTAAAGAGTTGTTCAGTGAAAAACTAGGATGTAGAAAGGGCTACAATCACAACATCAAACTGAAGGTGGGTGCTGTGCCTGTTGTTGCTAAAGTAAGGCGTATTCCAATATGTGTGAAGGATGCTGTAGGTAAAGAGATTGAAAAGTTGTTGTCGGCTGGGGTCATACAACCAGTGGAAGCTACTGAATGGCTCGCACCAATTATGGTCGCGAGGAAGCCTAATAATGAGATTCGGCTGTGTGTTGACCTCCGCGCCTTGAATAAAGAGGTCATAGTTGACAAGTACCCTTTGCCAAACATAGAGGAGTTGGTTTCTTCACTAGATGGAGCATGCTATTTTACCACCTTGGATATGGCTTCGGCCTATCACCAGGTTCCGCTAAAAGAAGAGTGTCAATAGCTTAATAGTTTTATCACACCAATGGGCGCATTCAAGTTTTTAAGAATGCCCTTTGGTCTGGTCTCGGCAGCCTCGGTATTCCAAAGAATTATGGAAGATATGTTCAAAGGAATACCGGGAGTAAGATGTTATCAGGACGATGTTCTTATCTCTGTAAAGATGAGCAAGAACATGATGAGAGAGTTTGTCTGGTGTTGAAGAAGATGATGGATGTTGGATTAACTCTACGTCAGAGCAAGTGCAAGTTTGGTGTCAATGAGCTGGATTATTTGGGCCACCACATTTCAAGGAAGGGCATTTGTCCAAAAAAGGATCTTGTTGAAACAATCGAAAAGTTGAAGGAGCCATGTTCAAAAGAAGAGGTGTCATCATTTTTGGGGATGGCAGAATTCTATAATAAGTTTGTCAGAAATTTCGCTGATAAGACTGTTAATCTTAGGAAACTCATGTGTAAAGGTTCTGTATTCAATTGGTCTGAGGAGTGTAGCAGAGAGTTTGATCAGGTGAAGATGGATCTGAGGAATGCACCAAATTTGCACGCGTGGGTTCGTATCCCATCCTCGTCGCCAGTGTAATAATGTAGGATTTCCACAGGATATGTTCATCAAGTAATATTTATTCAGCCCCAACCAACAGTCAGCTGGCAACTGACACATATGGAATATTACAAGACAAGGAACATTGGTGTAACATGGTTCCAAGCTCTAGGTTTCAACATGGAACCAGCACACCCAGGAAGACAGGTCATTACAGTAACCACCTCCCTCCTCAGGACCCATCTATCCAGGCACCTGGGTACCTACCTGAGGATGGGGAACTCGCAATATACAAGCTCATATCATCAGAAACACCACTAAATCCATAGGGATTACTAGGAATACTCACTGATTACTAAGGACTTCCATGCCCTACACCACACTCATACCTCATAGTCTCACGACCACATGGGTCCAGACTAATCTACCCTGGGGCAGTTCTGATTATTTACCATTACACACTGATCACCCTCAGTGCTCACTCGACACGCAATCCGGCGTGCCATACACACTGATAACCCTCAGTGCTCACTCGACACGCAATCCGGCGTGCCATACACACTGGGCTGCAGCCCCAGTGCTCTCTTTTTATCCGGTCCACAATCCGGCGGACCTACACATCAGGCTTCCACCTGATGCTCTCACTAACGCCACTTTTCCTAGAGGCGATCTCATTACACACCGTATCCCCCCGGTGCTCTCTCTCAAGCCGCAATCTTGCGGGTATACACACTGACCACAATCAGTGCTCTCACTAACGGCGCTACACAACGACGACCACTTTCCTATGAATACCTTCAGCTCTCTCTCTCTCTATGTTGGGAAGTCTCTCTCACTATTCACTAAGGGTTCGCTACTACACTAATATTATGGGATGGCTGAATCACTTAGTGTCAATAATTCCCTAGCTCAAGGGCTCCTCTCTCTCCCTAATTATTCAGTGGCTACTTACCGGATCAGGGGCAGCATCTGTTCTGGCTGTAACACCTGACTAGAAGGAAAAGTTACCTGTGCTTTAAGAACAATAGACACACACTGTATGCAAGAGTTATTACCTGATTAAAGCACTCTCTATCATAAGAACAACACATGCACACTAGTTCACTAAGAACTGGGGTATCTTTATTACAATAACAATAGAATACACATACACAAATCTGAGGGGTCTCTATACCTAACAGGAACTGTAACACACCGCTGAAAGAAAAGGGATTAGAAATACAATAGCCTAGGGAATAAAGACAAGATTAAGGTGTAAGTGTAAAGTAAGCTGATTCAGACTACCTCACCTATTAGAAGGAAGATTTATCTCTCTGGTAGGATCAGGGCTCTCTGTCTCTCCCTCCGTCACCACAGCTTCACGCCTCTGGCTCAACTGCTTCAACTGACAGCCTCAACTCCTCCATCTGCTTTAATGCATTCTGATAAAATGGCAGTCCCAGCTGATAGTTGTTCATATGACTGCTCTCTCCAGCTTCAGCAATCATCTGCCTTCTTTCTCCATTCCAGAACTGAACTGTATTCTGCAGCTCCAGCAAACATCCTACTCTCCACTCTTCAAGAACCAAACTGACCACTCCTCCTCTCCTGCAGTTCGCTAATATGGAATCCTCTCCTCTAGTGGAAAGCTCCAGCCAGCAGCCTCCTCCCACCAGGTCCATGCACCGGGCTCCTTGCTCCAGATGCTCCCACAGTGATCAGCTGCTTGTTTCGTCTAGAGACCTGAGCCCAGGGACACTTCTTGATTAGATTCAGCTCTGGCCGGTACTCTCCGGTTCGCTTAGGGCGAACAACAGCTCAAAACCAAAATATTACCTTTCCCCTTCAAGCAACTCAGCCCTGCAGGGATAGAAAGCAAAATGGAGTCTCTCTAGTTCTGGGCCTTGTAGGCCTGAGAAGGATGAAATAACCCTTAGCTCTGTCAGAGTACCTACACAAACCATACCAATGTGTAATATAAAGTCAGGACCACAGGATCCACCCTCTACTATAGGCAGGATAATGAAAGGACACATAACCCTGCCAAAGCTATAGGCAATTGATGGATTAGAGTCAAGAATAAGGGATCTATCATCATATAAAGCAGCTATCCTCTTCTAGGTCTGGAAGAAAGAGCTTAAAAGGGCCAACACAAGGTAAGAATACAGCCTATAGGTGTGAGCAAGTTTAAAGTCTTCATCACTCCGAAATAGAGCCAAAAAAACGGTCAAGACACCGGGTGACAGTGATATGCTGTGTTTCATTCTTGGCCTACCGCGGAGCTGAAGTCGGGGCCTCGATTTCCAACCCATCCGGGCTGGAATTGAACAACATCGGCTGGAACCTTGGGCCTTGTCCGGTCTCTCGAACGGAGATATAATCTTCCTGGTTTTTGACGGCGATTGTGTATCCTGTCTGCAACATACACGCTACGGTGTGTCATATCGTTTGCTGGCCCCGTATCCGACGCCTGGAGACACAGTAAGCTTGCGGATTAGAGCGCTCCACTCACAGACCATCGTCAACTACCGGGCACTGTCTGTAACGATGGACGACCTTTGCAGGAGACCGGACAGTGGCTTTTGCCATCATCGCAGCCAGAGGTGATATCAACGGAACATCGTATATCCGACTTCGAGGTCCCTGTGCAGGAACCGGATTCCTTTGGCGCTGCGGATTCCTATACTACAGATCGCGCACCCGTGAACATTGTCAGCGTTCCCTGCTTGAGCCCTATCTCGCCGAACATCTCTATGGACAACCCTGACTGCCTCAACAAGATCACCTGTGACTATTGGAGAGTTTTATCATCCTGCCACGCTTTTCCTCGCTTGCTTTGTGTAGACTGTGAACTTTTATCCTTTAATTGGCTTGTTCGTACTGTCTTGAATTTCCATTTAAGCTTTACCGCTCTCACTGCTCCTGTGGTCTGGGTTACAATTGCTGCAGTGAACACTCGTACTGGCCAAGGTTAACTTGTGGGGCTTTTCAGGACATGGGACAATAATGTAATCGGTTGCTGGGATTGCGACCTGTGAACTGCGGGAGTCGGGTGGTATGTTTGGTACTTCCCCAGATTGATTGTGTATTTCGCTGCCCTTTCTTTTAATTTGTTTCCGGGGGGAAGCATCTGGTGGGGGGGAGGGGAGTCCGGGAGTGTGTGTTTTTGTTTCTCCTCCTCCGCTGTTTTCTTCTTTTATGGATGCTTCTGGACGACAGGCACGCTGCTAGTGGGTTAGGCCGTAGCCATTGCAGGGGTGCAGGGTGGTGGGGGGGTTAGTTATTTTGCCTTTGTTTTGTTCTATTGCCCCTTTTTCTTCTCTTCTCTCTTTTGGGTATTCCTCAGGGTGACAGGCGCGCTGCTAGTGGGGTAGGCCGCAGCCATTGCAGGGCAGCAGGGTGGGGGGTGTGAGGGGGGTTTGTTATTTTGCCTTTGTTGTGTTCTATGGCCCTTTTCTTTTTCTTTTTCTCACAGGGTCCGGTCGTGATACCTTTCGGTTTCATCCTGATGTACATGAGTGGGCGGGGTATGGAGTGGGTGGCTGTGATGATAGATAGGTAGCTTAGTTCTTTACCCTTAGTGAACTTACTGGCGCTTGCGTTTTTACTGTTGGCCTATTTTGATCCACAACTGCTTTTAACACCTACCCGCATATTTTATACCTTCGAATGTGTAGCTCCGGCTATCCTGTATTTCCTTTTTTATCTCATTCTGGGGGGTGGGGGGGGGGGTTAATTATAAAATGAAACCTTATTCATATCCTTGCTTCGCAATGTTTCAGATATAACGTCTATCCTTTACCGCTTCTGGACCCATGGGTTGTCGGCTGAAGAGCTGTGTTAATGGCATTACTGATCCGTGTTACATGCATGTGGTACCGGCCCCTGCCGTAGCAGGGTTACTTTTGTATCTTGTGTTGAACAATATAATAAAGGTTTTCAAAAAAGAAAAAGCTGTGATCTACTAGAAAATTCCAGGAGGGTTTTATATCTGGTCCTTTTGGGGAGTTTTAAGGTTTTGAGAAATCTCAGGATCTGGGAGCTAGCTTCTTGTACCATTCTATCTAGGATAAAGTTATCTAATGACCCTTTAAAAGACAGTAATCACGCTGTTAAATCCAGAATCGCAGACTCGTAATATGTTCAAATATGCGATAGTGCTAGGCCACCTTGATTAGTATCAAGTTGTAGCACTGAGAGTCTAACTCTAGGAGCCTTCTTACTCCATATGAACACCCTTAACATGGGTTTGAGCTTTTTAAAGTAACTTTTGTTAATTTTAATTGGTATAATAATAAAAAAGAAAATTAAAAGGGGAAGTATGGACATCTTTAAGAAGGCTGCCTGACCTATCAAAGTTTGCAGCAATGGCAACCAGTTTTCTAATAATTTCTTAATTTTTCCACGCATTGCCTCATAATTCAATTTATATAACTGCCCATATTGACTTTTATCAAATATCCACAGATACCGTATGGGATCTGATTTAAGGGCCTGTTGTTTCAAATTTTCAAGGAGAAAATCTGTATCGGTGTTGCAAATTAAAACCTCATTTTTATTTTGATTAATTTTCTAGCACCCAATTAGTTCAAATTGGCAAAATTTGGTGAAAACCCAGTTCAAATCTGACTTTTGGGGCTGAGGTATAAAATAATGTCATCAGCAAACAACTTTAGTTTTGCCATGCCCTGGATCGGGGCGTTAATTGCTAAATTTTCCCATATTTTAATAGCCAGGAGTTCGGTAAAAAAAGTTAATAATAAGGGAGATAGCGGGCACCCTTGTTTGGTCTCATGGTTTATATTTACACACCCAACTTGGCTTGCATTTATGACCAGCTGAGTCTGAGCCCCCTGATAGACGTTCCAAAGCATGGTTATGACCTGAGATGGAACACCAAACTTACCGAGAACATAAAACAAGGCATCCCAGTTGACCAGGTTGGATGCCTATTCATCATAATGCATACAGGCATCTTGTTAATGATAAAAACAAATTGAGCGCCTGAATCAAGAACCCAGCTTTAGTAGACATTGACCTCCCGGCAACAAACCCGACTGGTCTCTTTTGATCACTTCCTGGGCTAGTGGGATAATGCGCTTCGCCCAAGTCTTCATCAAAATCTCATGATCAGCATTAATAAGACTGATTGGTCTGTATGAATTAACATCCTTGGGGTTCTTACCCTTCTTCACAAAACTGGCAACAATAGCCCTTTTGAAAGCAGAGGGAACAGCACCTCTGGCTTTTACATAATTAAAGAGCTTCGTCAAGAAAGGGATCAACTCATTTGTGGTAAATAAATTTACCTATACATTTTTCCGCATAATTATCATTACAAGACAGCTCATTTAAATGAGAGGCAGAGTCCGTGGTATCTGAGTCATACGGGCTTTAATGGACAATGATCCTCGAGGATGGATATCATGTTCCGTCACCACTAAGGTTCGGGAAGGGACAGTCAACGTTTTATTAACATTACACATTATATATAGTAAAGTAGCACAATTGAATCCAATACAGTAGGCGTAACAGGTGAAAAGAGAGAGATAAGAACACATGTGCGTAAGAGGAGGCGTGAAAAAGAGGCGTGCACTGTACATGTCAGAGAAACGTCACAAGAAACGTCACATGTGGGTGGATGCATAGAGAAAGTTGCAGAATCAGCAGAAACCCTTCACCTGTATGCGCGCGCAACTAGCATGACGTGAAACGGGGGGGCTTTGACTTTAGCACTAGTGGAGTAGACTGGTGTCTGGAGTGTCAGGGCAACCTGTACCTATAGCGTATCTGGTATCTTATGTTTGGAGGATGTAGTGTCTGAAATAAAAGGTCTCTCGGGCAGGGGCCATCCAATACTGAAAGCTGGTGCGTGCATACGTGTCTTGGCGCAACGTGTGGAACCGTGGGCCTACCATGGTAACGAAGTCAGTAAATCACTTGCAAGGAAGACAGGAAAGGCCGGGCCCTTTGCTCTGCAGCCGGGAATATGTTTACCTATTTCACTAGACTGGAATGTGTTTTCGAGGAGGCTGAGCAGATAACTGTAGGTAAAACATGAATTTGGCAGGCAATCCAGGCCGAGCCGGGCACCGCTGCGCTGGCAGGAAGTAAGGCAGGGGTCAGGGATGCGTACAGCTTTCGGAGACAGGAGAGATGATGCAGAGAGGCCTCATTTAAGGGCCTAGCTAGACTGGGCCAGGAAACATGGAGAAAACGTGTGCGAATTTCAGAAGTGCACCATGTAAAGACGATGGCACCGTATGCCTAGGAACATATTTAACGAGATTTCTTGATATGGTTGGATAGCTTACATGTTAAGGATGGACGCAAATGTATTTGCGTCTGTCTAGCATGTACAGAACAGAAGTTACACGACATACATGGAACATGTTTGCATGGATAGGGTGCGAGTGGGGGACACATTGGTTACCTGAAAATCTCTATTACCTCATTCCCTCCTTGGACCCTACTACACCCTTTAGGATATATCTATATTCATGAGACCATCTATCTGTTCGTGAAGCATCATTTGTTCATCTTTCTTTATTTGGGAACGGGAACATGTACTTGGATGGGGAATACAGGCTGTGGCGCACAAGCCGCAAATCGCTGGCCCACATTGCAGTCAGAGACAACAACTGAATACTATGACCAATATTATTCCTAGGAACAACAACAACTTCCATCCCCAGGCGGATATCACACTCCAGAACCAACCGGACCAAGTCCAGGAGCCTGGATTCTGGTGTATCTGGTGAGCTATTTCATGAAGCCGAGTTATGGCCTTATACACGGATGGCGCGTTATTTGGAATAAACACGCAACAACTGGATCCGATGACTCTACAAGCCCCGCCCCGATCTGCCAGGATGACGTCAAGGACAAGGCGATTTTGAAGAACAACAAGTCTCATAGCAGACTGCTCCTCGGTCAGGTTACCTAAAGCAGAAGTAGTTTCGTTCACTACTGCTTCTAAGGTCCTAGTCAATCTGCGTATCAATTTACTATTTGAGACTGTGCCTATGAATGGAAAGAATCCTTTATTGAAATCTATATATTGTTCTAATGTAGTTTCAGTCTGATCGACAAGTGGGATCTTGATCTCCCTTCTATGTCTGACATGAACGAGACGTGGATTCCTGTGATAATCAGGCGGGGCTAGGAAAACAGGTGGCAATAGGAACGCAATATAGCACGTCCCATCCCAATCCAATGGCAGACGTACATAGGCTGTCTGACCACATATGAAATAAGAATGGCGAGAAGCTTTGAAAGTAGACTTTCCTTTATCACTGAATTCGACAACAGTATTACAATCACTGTGTCCTAAATGTACTGAACCATTCTTTCTGACGCATAATTCACCTTTCACCGGTAAAACTGTAATAGACGGTAAGTCCGAATTAGTCTCAGACTGCACATTCAGAATCATGAGGTTAAGTGTAAAATTACCTAATCCATACACTTCATTTTCTAGATCAGTCCCTGTCCTCTGGGGAAGACCTTCTTGGTCTGGGAAACATATTTTATTCATGACTGTATTCAGGTTCCCCCATATCCAATTGCCTTGGGAAACCTGGGACTTACTATCTAGGGAAGACATTAAAGTAAACCATGCACCACACGAACCATTATGTGTGAACGGATAAGGAAAGAGGGGCAGAGCTCCCTTGTACTTCTGATAGGGAGGGAGTCGGCCACATACCCAGCAATTAGTGGCATTGCTGGTCTGGTGTGAATGATGTAACATACGGATGAATGTATTGTTGCGCATGGCTAAACGATAGGATAGTTCATGCGGGGGCAGATCACTAAAAGTGTGCTCCACAGTATCATTGGAAGAAACATGTGCAAGTGAATCAAGAGGAAAGAAAATGTGTAACATTAGACTAGTGCATATAATCGTAAGACTCAGAAGAAACATCGAGATCAAGGCGATTACACATCCACTGTGCAAAACTTTACAATGCTGTTTTCTTTTCTCGATACGCCTATCTCTCTGACTACTGGGGTCTATTCTATACATGTCAGAAACCTGTCTAACCGCTTCACCCAGGGGGGGACTTAAACAATTAAACGCTGTCTGACTTACTAGACCTTAGTTTTGTGCGATACTCCTCTTGGGGAGTTTTCTCTAGCAGGGGGAGTTTTGTATCAATGTCTGGAATGTGGCAGTCCTGGGAAACAGTTTTTGGCGGAAGTCCATAAAATTTCTTCACATGGCTCGAATGGAGCCAGCCTTTTCTTCCCTCGATCTTCACTGCGGTCCTTGTGGTCATCAGAACGATTTTGGGCTCCTTCCAGCGGGGCTCCAGAGGGCTTGATCTGTCGAAATTGCGGACCACGACGATGTCACCTGGAACCAGTTCATGCCGTTTCACCTGGGTGTTGTCTGGGAAGGCTGCCGCAACCTGGGAACGACAAGATTGTAGTGCAGACATCAATGCAGCCAAGTAATCTGTCAACATCGAACTGTCAACATCTGTGATTTTACGGGGCATAGGCGTCCCCCACATATTAGGAGGCCTACCGAAGACCACCTCATACGGGGATAGCCCTGTCCAAGAATGAGCTACCATTCGCATGTAAAAGAGGGCAACTGGTAAAGCTACTATCCAATCTACACCTTTCTCGGCACACACTTTAGCAAGACGAGTTTTCAGAGTCTGATTGTGTCTCTCCACGAGACCAGCTGCCTCGGGATGTCGGACACAGTGGAACTTCCATTGGTAACCTAACAGGAGTGATACCTGCTTCATTAACTCGGACGAGAATGGCTGACCATTATCAGAGTACACGACACGGGGCAAACCGTACCGCGGGAAAAACTCACATACCAGCTGTTTGGCAGTGGTTACAGCAGTGTAATCGGGGACTGGATATGCTTCTGTCCATCGGGAAAGAGCACATACGACTACGAGGACATACTTAAATCCTCGGCATCTGTCCATCTGGATATAATCCATCTGGAGGACTTCAAAAGGATGGTCAGGAGGATGAAATCCACCCTGTTCCACGGGGACACCTTTTCCTGGATTGAAATGACAACAGATCATGCAAGTACGCACTTTCTGTTTTGCGGCTGCTCGTAAATGTTTGTTGTACCAGAGATTCTGTAAACTGTCTAACATGGCTTTCTCTCCTAAGTGTGCTGGACTATGTGCTGTGTTAATAATGACTTGAACCATAGAGTCGGGGAGGAACCATGTGGCTCGTCCCTTCGTCATCCATCCCTGATCTGTCTGGATCCCTCCTTGTTCAGTCCACTTCTTGATTTCGTCTGGTGTTTCATGTGTCTGTATGTCGAGTATATCTAGAATGGGATCCTTAACTGGCAATGTGTCGGTGTAGGTGTGTCCATCTTTGTCATGTCAGTCGGAATGTCTGTCTGAGCTGTGAATTTGGCTGTACGATCGGCCAGGTCGTTACCCTGGGAAATAGTGTCGGTGACTTTGGTCTGTGCTTTGCACTTCATGATGGCTATGGCTGTAGGCAAGTGTATTGCTTCTAATAGAGCTTGAATGAGGGGACCATGCTGGATCTTGGTACCGTGAGAAGTTAAGAAACCTCTCTCTTCCCAAAGAACTCCGAAGTCGTGAACGACTCCGAATGCATACTGTGAGTCTGTGTATATGTTAACTTTCTTGTTCTTGGCTAGTATACAGGCTTGGGTCAGAGCAATGAGCTCTGCAGCTTGAGCAGATAGTGTGTCAATACGATGTGTTTCTATGACTTCAGTTTCAGTGGTCACTGCATAGGCGGCCACTAACTCTCCTGTACTTGTTCTCATACATGAACCATCCACATAAAGTGTCAGGTCTGGGTCGGTCAATGCAATGTCTGTCAAGTCTTGTTGGGGCTTCGTCACTGTATTAATGACTTCAACACAGTCATGTGGTGCTGGATCTGGGGTACCCGAGGGTAACAATGTGGCAGGATTAAGTATGTTGCAGCGTCTGATTTCTATGTGTGGCTGGAACAGTGTCAATTCTTAACCTGTCAGTCGTGCTATGGTCAAGTGTTGAGTCTGGGTGCGGATCAGGAGGACTTCCACGGAATGTGGAACCTGTACTGTCAAGGGATGTCCTAACACTATTGAATCGCTTTGTCTGATAGCTAGAGCTGTTGCTGCAACTGATTTCAAGCACGCAGGCAAGGCCTGGGCTACAGGATCCAATGTACTAGAAAAATAAGCACAAGGCTTATGGTGTCCTGCTTGATCTTGTGTGAGAACGGACAACGCTGTGCCATCGCGTTCTGTGACAAAAAGTGTAAAAGGTTTGCTGTAACATCGTGTCGCTAAAACTGGTGCTTGGCATAATGCTTTCTTCAAGTCATTAAAAGCTTGTGTATGTTCCTGAGTCCAAGGGAGGACAGTCGAAGTCGCTGCCTCCTGTGTTGTCAACTGTATGAGTGGTTTGGCTAGAAATGCATACTGGGGGATCCATTGTCTGCAGTACGAAGTGAGGCCAATAAAGGCCCGTACTTCCTTTTGAGTCTTGGGATGTGGCAGATGTGCAATTAACTGTATACGATCAGGTGTCAACTGTCTACCCCTCTTGGACAGCAAGTGCCCAAGGTATACCACTTGCTGGGCACAGAATTGGAGCTTCGAAGGGGATACCTTGTGCCCCTTTTCGGCCAGGAAATACAAGACTGTCAGTGACGCGCGCTCGCAGTCACGTTCGGTCCGTGCTGTGATCAGTAGATCATCGACATACTGGAGCAGAGCAGTGTCAGTAGGCATGTGAATGCTGTCTAGTTGTCGTTTTAGAGCTTGGCTGTAAATACTAGGACTTTCCGTGAACCCTTGAGGTGCACGTGCAAATTTAAAGCTTCGGCCATTTAAACAGAATCCGAAAAGGTATTGGCTGTCAGGATGAATGGGGACGCTAAAGAAGGCGTTCTTGAGGTCAATTACAGTAAAGAACGCTGCTTCGGAATCAATGGCAGTCAGTAGTGACGAGATATCTGGGACCACAGGGTACTGTGGTACTATGCATTTGTTCAGCTCTCGAAGATCGATCACCAAACGATAAACTGGAGGTGCATTTGGGTCAGTTCGTTTAAGAATCGGAATGATTGGAGAATTACATACATTGGAGTCAGTTTCTACAACTACTCCTTGGGCAATGAGTTCGTCAATAATTTTCAGTAAGGCTGCTACAGCCTCGGGGGGCAATTTGTATTGTCGGATTCGGGGCAGTACAACACCTTGCTTGAGTGTGACACGATAAGGAGTAATGTGCATACAACCTACATCAGTTGGACCTTGCGCCCATAAATGCTGTGGAACATCTTTCAGTCTGACATCAAAATCTCTCAACACATAATGGCCCTTGAAATCACGAAGGAACAATCTCACTCCTTCCGGGGAACAACATATAACAGCTCCTAGAGCTTTCAGTGTTTTAATACCAAGTAAGTTTTCAGGACACGATTTCGTAAGCAATAAATCTGTAGTACGGGACAATGGACCAACTGCAAGGGGAACTGGCTGTGATACTTTGTTAACAATAGGCTTTCCTGAAAATCGAAGGGAAACATTCTGTGAGCCTGAGAGGGGTGCCCCTGGGACCTCGTCATGACTAATGGTAGTTCTGCTCGCCCCCGTGTCAATCAAAAATTTTCTGTCTTTCCCTAACACCTGACTATGTACATAGGGACCATCTTGATCTACAGGAACCTCGATAAGGGGCAAGCCAACCTCCCTCTCTAGGCTGTTTCATGTGTACTGCTGATAATCGGGATACTCGGATTGTGCATACTGATACATTTGCTGAGTGACGTGTTGTGTTGCGGCAATGGGTTGAGGTTGGGGTACAGCTACTGTCTGTTGCTGTGCATGTTGTGGAGGAGGTTGCGGATTCTGTTGAATATTCTGTTGAACATATTCTGGTCTAGGCTGACGTGGTCTTTCTTTCGTTTTGCCTGTAGCAATATTGTGTCTGAGAACGGCACAATCACTTATAAAGTGACCTGGCTGCTTGCAATAATTGCAATTTCCTTTAACAGGACCTGTAGGATGACTAGTCTGTGTGTTCTGCGTGTTACCCCTCTTCTGACCATCTGCTGGAACAGACTGGGCAACTAATACTTTCATTTTCGTGTCTTTCATGCGTCTCTGTTCATGATCGTGTTCCTCTCTGATTCTATTCTGGTGATACTGTAACATTTGTAACATTTGGGAAGGCGTGTTAGCTTGCCATGTACTTTCGACTTTCAATACTCTGTTCTTAACCTGGGGTAAGGAATTCTCTACTAATTTGGTCACAAAAAGATGTGGATATGATTCGCTACTTGTTTTCAGGCCACTATTAATAATAAAACATTTTTCGAATCTTGAATAAAAATCACTAGTGTCTTCGTCTTGTTTCTGTTTGCAGGCTGAGATTGCATCCCAGTCTTCCTTTTTAACTGTCAATAATCTAGGCAAAACCTGTACTAATAATCCTGGTAATGCTTTAGTTTTCTCCCCAAGACCTAAACCTGGGGTACGTCCATTTTCTTCGTCTTCTAATTCAGCCCAAATAATCTTTTTATCTCCCACCTCCCATTCCTTTTCTTTCAGTTTTTCGTAAATCCCTGCTGGCAATAATACTTTTAGCATTTTAAGAATGTCGGAATATGTATAATCTCCCATGAGTAACATGTCTTTTAATTCACGGTGGAAACCTGCGGGATCTTTATCATGACAAGGTACAATTTTCTTCATTTCCAATAATTCCATTTTAGTCAAAGGAGTGTATACGAATACGCGTTCAAGCGTATCATCTGGCTTCCGGATTGGATGTACTTCTCGTAAGGGGTTCTGTCTGTCTAGGTGATATGGTTGTCTTACTGGGGGTGGAACGGAAACAAGACGTGGAGTCAGAAAAGTCCTGAATTTGTGACGTTGTTCTAGAATGATATCAATTAAATCGGTGCCTAGACCTCTCCATCTTCTCAGGAGTAAGTCTTGCAATAGATTATACAATGGACCTGGATCAGATTGTTGATTTTCATACTGTGTAAGGAGATGTTGGGTCATGTATATACCAGCTAGTCGCTGTTCTTCTGGAGTAAGGCTTAAAAATGTTTGCACCACTAAATCATCTTTATATATACTGTCATCCCCGGCCCATTGGACTGCTGACCGGGCTAGTTCCTGATCACGTAAAGTAGTAAGCTCATGATAACCTATTCTTTCTTTCAGGATTTTATCAGTAACTTGGAATATATGTTCAAGAGAACAATGCTCTGGTATCGGGGAAAGGAAACGTTTCTTGTTTTCTAGACGAATGGGTCTGTCAAAAGGTCTATCAGAAGAATACTGTTTAGGGAGTTTTACTCGACCTACGTACGCTATTCTATCCTCAGTCTCTGCTGTAGTCTCTGCTTCTACCTCCTCCTCCTCCGAGGAGTCATCCTTGTCTGACTCGGCTTCTTTTTCAGCCTTCTGTCTGGTATGTATTGCTACTATTTCCTTACAGATTTTTCTGGACATGGCATCTATACAGGTTTGTTTATCATGTTTACATTCTGCAATATTTTGACTCCATTTTGTCAGTACATTCATCTCTTCCTTAACAACACCTGTCTGATCTTGTTCCCTTATCAAACAATTAATTAGGAATCGTAATAATAAACCTTGTGTCTCAACTTTCTGATATGCCATGGCCTCACGAATACATTCTGGCCTCTCCCCCGTTCTAATAAAATGATATATGTTGTCTAGATGTTCTGGCATTTCTGGTAATAACGTCAGATAATCTGTAACACGTCGTAGACGTAACGAGGCTAACATCATGTCTCCTGTCTTGCCAGGTACTGGATCATATCTACAATCTGTAAGATACTGTTTAAGTTTTTCATGTGGCATCGCTTTCGGAGTACGCTGTGTGGCTAATTCTCTCATTGTCATTCGATGTAACTGTGGCGGGGTGTGAAGGTGACCTCCTACGGCACCTCCTGAGGCAGAACCATGGGCATGACTTGACGTCATGGCGGGAGGGAGAAATATATGTAACGGGGACTGACTCTGGGTTGCATCTGTCACAAAAGGATTGAGAGGACCAGTAGCAGCAGCAGTAGGAGGGGAAGTGACAGCAGGTGCGGGAAGTGAGTCTCGGCGTGGAGGGGTCGTGGCTTGATCAGCCGGGATATGCTGCGGTACATTATTATTAGCAGGTTGTACGGGTACATTGGTATATGCGGGAGCTACGTCATCTAAATAGGAAGAAAGGAAAATGTCTGCTGCGGTCTTTTTGTGACGGAGTTTAGTCGGAACCAATGGTGGTGGCAAGTTACGGGGTACTTCCGGGGTCGCCTTGGGCAGGCCCTCGGCAAGAACTGGATACATGCCTGTAGTGAGTGCATTTCTCTGGTGGTCTAATTGTTCTGATCTGACCTGTTCTCCTTCTTCTAGTAACTCTTTTTCTCTGGCTTTTTCGGATTCTTCTCTACTTCTCTCGGCTTTTCTGATTGCTTTTTCTGTTCTTCTATGCGATTCTTTGCGCCACAATTCTATGGCATCTTTCTGAGATTGTCTGGCTTTCTTTTTCCATAACTCTTCTTCTACTCTCATGATGCAATCTGCATCCCATGTCCCTGAGGCAGGCCATCTAAACTTCTCTTCCAGAGTCTTGGTGTAGTCCACCCATAAGTCTAAATACAACACAGCATCTAAGCCATGTTTGTGGTACATAAAATATCCTGGTGTGTCCCTAGGCGGGACAGGAACTGCTTCTTCAAGTATCCCTTTCCTAGTACCTATCTGACGTAGTTTTAAAAACAGCGGCATGACTAGAGTGATTCGGACGTGTACACAGTAAACACAGTAATAAACAGTAAACAATCATTCACCCCACAACATTGAAACACATTAAAACATGTCGCACTGATATTACCTGGAACACAGAAAACACAGAGAAATTCTCGGGATAAAACTGGATAACTAGATGCACTGCTAAAACAGTACAGACCGGTCTCATAAAGAGACACGTCGGCCCGTATCCACCTAAGTGAACACGTCAGGACCAGATCTGCGTACCCAAATCTGTCTTTACCGGGCACAAATCAATGAACCCGTCTAGATGCGTTCCCAACAACGGTACTCACCGGGAAGCAAGAAACTGAAGGCCTCGGAAACTGGACTGGACTGGACTGCTACGACATCTGACGGCGACGCATCACGCTGCCACGCATGCGCTTCGGAACGGGTGGGCCTCCGGACACCTCGGACCTTGCTCTCTCGGCTAGGGCTCTGGTCGGGATCCTCCGCATTCCTCACCGCCTCGTCTGGACGCCGGACCGCAGTCTCCGTCTCCCTCGTGGTCCCGAGGGAAGAAAGCAGGAAGACCCGCAACGTGCACGGTTTCCGTCGGGGTTGTAGAAGGGGCCGAAAGCCGCGTGACTTCACCGGCGAGTGGGGAAGGGGGGGTCCCTGTTCGGGCGCCAAATTATGTGGTAAATAAATTTACCTATACATTTTTCCGCATAATTATCATTACAAGACAGCTCATTTAAATGAGAGGCAGAGTCCGTGGTATCTGAGTCATACGGGCTTTAATGGACAATGATCCTCGAGGATGGATATCATGTTCCGTCACCACTAAGGTTCGGGAAGGGACAGTCAACGTTTTATTAACATTACACATTATATATAGTAAAGTAGCACAATTGAATCCAATACAGTAGGCGTAACAGGTGAAAAGAGAGAGATAAGAACACATGTGCGTAAGAGGAGGCGTGAAAAAGAGGCGTGCACTGTACATGTCAGAGAAACGTCACAAGAAACGTCACATGTGGGTGGATGCATAGAGAAAGTTGCAGAATCAGCAGAAACCCTTCACCTGTATGCGCGCGCAACTAGCATGACGTGAAACGGGGGGGCTTTGACTTTAGCACTAGTGGAGTAGACTGGTGTCTGGAGTGTCAGGGCAACCTGTACCTATAGCGTATCTGGTATCTTATGTTTGGAGGATGTAGTGTCTGAAATAAAAGGTCTCTCGGGCAGGGGCCATCCAATACTGAAAGCTGGTGCGTGCATACGTGTCTTGGCGCAACGTGTGGAACCGTGGGCCTACCATGGTAACGAAGTCAGTAAATCACTTGCAAGGAAGACAGGAAAGGCCGGGCCCTTTGCTCTGCAGCCGGGAATATGTTTACCTATTTCACTAGACTGGAATGTGTTTTCGAGGAGGCTGAGCAGATAACTGTAGGTAAAACATGAATTTGGCAGGCAATCCAGGCCGAGCCGGGCACCGCTGCGCTGGCAGGAAGTAAGGCAGGGGTCAGGGATGCGTACAGCTTTCGGAGACAGGAGAGATGAGGCAGAGAGGCCTCATTTAAGGGCCTAGGTAGACTGGGCCAGGAAACATGGAGAAAACGTGTGCGAATTTCAGAAGTGCACCATGTAAAGACGGTGGCACCGTATGCCTAGGAACATATTTAACGAGATTTCTTGATATGGTTTGATAGCTTACATGTTAAGGATGGACGCAAATGTATTTGCGTCTGTCTAGCATGTACAGAACAGAAGTTACACGACATACATGGAACATGGGTGCATGGATAGGGTGCGAGCGGGGGACACATTGGTTACCTGAAAATTTCTATTACCTCACATTAGCAAATACTTTATACAATTCTATAGACAGCCAATCTTCATCACAGGCCTTCGCTCCAGCAATTGAATTTAGGACTGCCAAAATCTCTACGGATGATAGATCTCTTTGAACCTCGTCTACAAGGGTATTGGATAGCCTCAGGAGTTCTACCCATTCAAAGTAGTAATGTATCGCATCTGGGCTAACCACATATTTAGTAGTGTAAAGCTGTTGATAAAGTTCTGCAAAAACACGGTCAATCCCCTCCCTATCAGTCACGGGTATTCCGGTTTTAGGATCCATAACCTCTGTAATTAGGGCAGCTTCCTGTTGCGTCTTAGTAGACCCACCTAACAGTTTACCAACTATCTGGCTTTCCTCATAAACACACTTTTGATAAGTCCGTGAACTATTGATGTATTCAACTATAAAATAATCCCTAATCTCTTTCTTAGCTTTTTCCAGCTGGCCGCGTAAAGGGGAATTTCTCTGGCTTGAAGCATTTTCGACAGCTTGCAGGAATTGCAGCTTAGTGCATTGTCCCTGCCAAGGCACTACCTAAAGATTTTGTCACAGCCCAAGAAATATCTTTGGCACTGATGGAGAGTTCGAAGAGCTGGACCACCAGCAGGTCAGTCACACTCTAACCAGCCCCTACACAAAGAAACCCTCATGAAGAGGGCTTTGTTACTAAACTCAAGTAATCTCTACCACTTAACACCGTGACCACGGTGCCAATTCCGCGGTGGTGCTGGAGAATTAATGAGGGGCGGGGTTTGGACGGCCAGGCCGTCCTTCGCACATGCCCACTGTGACATCATGGAATGGGTTAAATACCAGGGCCCTTATTTATGAGGCCTTGCGTCAGTTTTGCGCCGCCGGTGCGTCACTTTTTGTGACGCACCAGCGGCGTACAAAATGCGCCTTGTTGCGCCATATTTAAAAAGTGATGCATCTAGGTAGATGCGCCACTTTTTAAACCCCTGCGCCACATTATACCTGCGTCAGGTATAATGTATGAAGAAGCCTCGTAATAGTGACGCAGTGAAATCTATGAGATTTCACTGCGTCACTTTTAGGATGCTGTTGCGTCAAAATCTTGCGCCTGCCTCACAGCAGGCGTAAGACTGACGCAAGCCCTTTCACATGGGGCTTTCCCCATGTGAAAGGACGCATTGCTGGAGTTGCGTCACTTTTGTGACACACTCCAGCAATGCGTCACTTTTGCGCTTACAGATACGTCAGAAATACTGACGTATCTGTAAATCCTTGCGACATGATGCGTCATACATTAAATATGACGCATCATTGGTGTCGCAAGGAGTGCGCAGTGAAAAGTGACGCATCGCTGTTTTCACGCAGCGATGCGTCACTTTTCATAAATGAGGCCCCAGTGGTTGCAATTTTTACCAAGGAACTTTTTAGCGCTTTGTCCCTTAACTACCAATATTTGCCATTTTCAACCTGGGTATTGGGTGGGCGGTAAATGAGGGATCTGTACATCACTGGACCTTGGGGAACAAAGATGTACCCTCTGGGGCTGCCCAGACTTTTAAATTCCCTGCCCTGACCATTTCCTTCAAATGACCACTTACATTAAGCTTTCAACTTAAGCTGCACGTCTCTCTTGTAAGCAAAGGATGCTGGGAAACCCTACAAGGGAGGGGAACAGTAGCCCAGCCTATACAAAATGGATGGCTCTGTTCCCTGCACAGTGGATCGACTGATTCCGACCCTCTGCTGTTATTGGGAGTCTTGATCCATAAGTTATCTCTCCATAAGTTATCTATAATTTAAAAGATATTCTCTCGTTTAAGGCCTCATTTATGAAAAGTGACGCATCGCTGCGTGAAAACAGCGATGCGTCACTTTTCACTGCGCACTCCTTGCGACACCAATGATGCGTCATATTTAATGTATGACGCATCATGTCGCAAGGATTTACAGATACGTCAGTATTTCTGACGTATCTGTAAGCGCAAAAGTGACGCATTGCTGGAGTGTGTCACAAAAGTGACGCAACTCCAGCAATGCGTCCTTTCACATGGGGAAAGCCCCATGTGAAAGGGCTTGCGTCAGTCTTACGCCTGCTGTGAGGCAGGCGCAAGATTTTGACGCAACAGCATCCTAAAAGTGACGCAGTGAAATCTCATAGATTTCACTGCGTCACTATTACGAGGCTTCTTCATACATTATACCTGACGCAGGTATAATGTGGCGCAGGGGTTTAAAAAGTGGCGCATCTACCTAGATGCATCACTTTTTAAATATGGCGCAACAAGGCTCATTTTGTACGCCGCTGGTGCGTCACAAAAAGTGACGCACCGGCGGCGCAAAACTGACGCAAGGCCTCATAAATAAGGGCCCTGGTATTTAACCCATTCCATGATGTCACAGTGGGCATGTGCGAAGGACGGCCTGGCCGTCCAAACCCCGCCCCTCATTAATTCTCCAGCACCACCGCGGAATTGGCACCGTGGTCACGGTGTTAAGTGGTAGAGATTACTTGAGTTTAGTAACAAAGCCCTCTTCATGAGGGTTTCTTTGTGTAGGGGCTGGTTAGAGTGTGACTGACCTGCTGGTGGTCCAGCTCTTGGAACTCTCCATCAGTGCCAAAGATATTTCTTGGGCTGTGACAAAATCTTTAGGTAGTGCCTTGGCAGGGACAATGCACTAAGCTGCAATTCCTGCAAGCTGTCGAAAATGCTTCAAGCCAGAGAAATTCCCCTTTACGGGGCCAGCTGGAAAAAGCTAAGAAAGAGATTAGGGATTATTTTATAGTTGAATACATCAATAGTTCACGGACTTATCAAAAGTGTGTTTATGATGAAAGCCAGATAGTTGGTAAACTGTTAGGTGGGTCTACTAAGATGCAACAGGAAGCTGCCCTAATTACAGAGGTTATGGATCCTAAAACCGGAATACCCGTGACTGATAGGGAGGGGATTGACCGTGTTTTTGCAGAACTTTATCAACAGCTTTACACTACTAAATATGTGGTTAGCCCAGATGCGATACATTACTACTTTGAATGGGTAGGCTTAGCTAGGGTAATTAAGAACTACCGGATGAGCCTTACATCTTACGCCGACGACACCCAATTGGTGATCGCGATCAAGAACGACGGCGAAGAAGTATCTGCCAGCTTCCAGGAAGGTATGATAGCTATTAAGGATTGGATGGCCGAGAACTGCTTGCGCCTCAATTCAGACAAGACGGAGGTAATGGTCTTCGGAAAATTAACCCCACACTGGTCAAATAAGTGGTGGCCAACCTCGCTTGGAGCCCCCCCAGAGCCGGTACACAAAGTTAGGAACCTGGGAGTTGTCTTTGACGACAACCTCAGTTTCGCTAACCATGCCAACCAGGTAGCGTCCTCTGCTTTCTATAAGCTTAAGATTATCAGGAAAATATTGCCATTTTTACCCGAGAGTACAAGGAAAACAGTGGTGACTTCCTTAGTACTCTCGTCCCTCGACTATTGTAATGGACTCTTTGTAAATGCGCAGGCAAAGGTAGTGGCCAAACTGCAGCTCATTCAAAATGCTGCGGCAAGGCTGCTAGCAGGCATCCCCAGATTCCAGTCGACCAAACAGGCAATAAGAAACTTTCATTGGTTAACGGTAAGGAATCGCATCAGATTCAAGACCCTGTGTCTCACCTATAAAGCTCTCAAAGGTCAGGGCCCAGCGTTTCTTAAACAGAAATTATGTTACTATCTCCCGAAAAGATCGCTTCGATCGGAACAGAGACTTCTTCTGGTGGTGCCTCGAACCAGGACTGTTAAATGGGGCGATCGATGCTTCATTAACTCCGCAGCCAAACTTTGGAACACGCTTCCAATGGAATTAAAATCGGCACCTTCACTAATCCAATTTAGAAAACTTGTAAAAACATGGCTATTTGACCAATAACCGTCCAATACCTATCCTCACAAGGTAGACTGCATTATTAAAATGAGATTGCCAGCTTAAGTCGCAGCGCCGAGACACCCACGGGTATTTGTTGCGCTTTAGAAATGTTTAAAATAAATAAATAAATAAATGATTCCAGCACATGACATAAAACATTCACACACAGCTGTAAAAATTGACATATTTCAAGAATATGGCTTATGTTCCATAAATAAAATTCTTTATGTACAGCCTGCTCTGGCTTCTATTTCGAAATTTGTGCATGCATTTTCAAAATATCATTGATTTTTTTTTTACTTCATAATGTGCCTTCTCCAGCATGTCTGGGATTCTAACATATTGCGACACGTACAGCCTCTTCTAGTTTTTTTTGATCTGACTCTTTGAAAAGTTAACTGTTCTCGAAAAGCATGCTTCCCTTTCAACAGATGAGGATGTACCCAGAAGCACTTGACATTTCCTTTTGGTTTACGACTCAGTCAAATGAAAATCAAAGGGACACCTGCTGGCACGGATAATGACTACAATGAAATGATTGCAGCATTAGACTGTACTTGTCCTATAAAGTGTATCCAAGCCCTTCAATGAAAAGTGCACGCGATAACATTGAAGGCCATACAGAGGAAAGGAATGTAAATCCTAAATCCTAAATCAATAAAATAAATAGCTTAGGTCAAACACATTGGCCAGTGACATTGCTCCCGAAGTCGATCACTCTGACAGCAAACTAGAATGTGAATGTATTTTTCAAAGCCAGAAAAACGAATGTATTTTACTCTAACTAGAAAAGGGTGCATTTTAGGAAGGCACTGGCTAGTGCATTTTGAGCCTCTGTTGCCTTCCGGTTTTTCCATTTCTATCATGCTGACATGCTTAAATTGGCAGAATAATATTTATGGGTTAGAATCATTAAATATTACCTCTTATCTACTTTTTCAGTTAAAGATGAGTTGCAAAATGCATGTGTACGGGTTTAGCCCTGATCCCCAGCCTTTTAGAGGCCACGTATTGATAATCAGTTGTATAGTTCAATCAATCAATCAATCACGGGGTTTATAAAGCGCACTACTCACTCATGAGGGTCTCAAGGTGCTAGCAGGGTGAGGGGGCAGCTCCGGATCAGTCGAAAAGACAGGTCTTGAGGGCCGTTCCTGAACGTGTGCAGATTTGGGGAGAGTCTGATTTTCATTGGGAGCTCGTTCCAGGTCTTGGCTGCGATGTAGGAGAAGGATCTCCCGTCTCGTCTGTTTCTGCGGATGCTGGGGACTTCTGCCAGGGCGAGGTCGGCGGAGCGGAGGTTCCTCTTGGGTAGATGAAGGATACTCTCTCTTTGAGGTATTTGGGTCCGATGTTGTTGAGGGAGTTGTGGGTGAGGAGTTTGAAGGTGACCCTCTTCTCGACGGGAAGCCAGTGGAAGTCATGTAGGTGTTGGGTCACGTGTTTGTGATGCGGAGACCTGAGGACGAGTCTGGCAGCGGTGTTCCGGATGGTCTGGAGTTTGTGTAGCAGAGCTCTGTTGATTCCGGCATATAGGGCGTTGCTGTAGTCCAGTCTGCTGGTTACAAGCTCGTGGGCGATGGTCTTTCTACAGTCGGGGGGATCCATTTGAAGGTTTTGCTGAGGATGCACAGGCAGTTGAAATGGGTGGAAGTGACGGCGTTAATCTGGTGGTTCATGGAGAGGGAGGAGTCGAGGATGATGCTGATGTTTTGTGCATGGTCTGTAGGAGTGGGTGGGTTCCCGAGGGCGGAGGGCCACCAGGTGTTGACCCAAGTGGAGGTGCAGGGCCCGAAGATGAGGATCTCGGTCTTCTCTAAGTTGAACTTCAAACAACTGTCTTTCATCCAGGCTGCCACATTATTAATTCCTTCCTGGAAGCAGAGACTGCTGTCTTTGGAGTTCTTCGTGAGTGAGAGGATGAGCTGGGTGTCTTCAGCATAGGATACAATGCTGAGCCCATGCTGTCTCATGATGGCGGCGAGGTGGCAAATGTAAATGTTGAAGAGCGTGGGGCTGAGCAAAGATCCTTGGGGTACTCTGCAGTTGAAATTGGTGGGATCCAGTTGAGGGCGGCTCCTTGTGTCCCTGCATCGTGAAGTCTGGCTGCGGGAGTGCGATGGGAAATGGTGTTGAATGCTGTGGAATGCTGTGGAAAGGTCTAGAAGTATGAGGGCTGCGTTCCTGGTCAAGTAGCATGCGGTGGTCTTGGTGCTGTGGTTGTTGCAGAATACAGACTGGGAGGTGTCTAGGATGGAGTTCTCTGTAATGAAGGCGGTCATCTGGGCGTTCACGAGTCTCTCTGTGACTTTGGCCGTGAAAGGGAGGAGAGAGATGGGCCGGTAGTTTTTCACGTCAGTTGGGTCGGTTGTGGGTTTCTTGAGGAGGGGTGTACCTCCACCCACTTACAGTCATCTGGGAAGATGCCAGACATGAAGGAGTCATTGATGGTCAATCCAAGTTCGGGTGTGATGGCAGCAGCGACCCTGTGGAATATGTGCGGTGGGCAGTGGTGCGTTGGGGTGCCTGAGTGTTTTTTTTTTATGGCCACGGTGATGTGTTCGACGGTGGCCTGATTCCATGTCATGATTGTTGGATTGTCGGCGGCATTGGGGGGTTGGTGTCTGGCGTCTGTGTGCGGAAATTGTCATAGAGGGCCTTGATCTTCAGATGGAATTATGAGCTGAGCTTGTTGCAGAGTTCCAGGGAAGGTGTGACATCTGTGGCTTTGCCCCGGGGGTTTGCAAACTGCTGTGTGACGTTGAATAGTTGCTTGGCGTTCATCCCGTTGGTCTGGACTTTGTCTCTTATGAAGGTCCGTTTGGTGTCTCTTATGCGCTGGTGGTATTCCTTCAGTGTGCACCTGTGGTTGTTCCATGCTTCAGTGGTTTTCTGGTTTCACCAGGCTTTCTCTAGGCATCTGCAAGACGGTCTGACTTCATGTAGTTCTGTGGTAAACTAGGCGGCCTTCATAGGGCATTGTTTGGCGGGGTGGCAGAGGACTGTGAGCTAGCCGGCACAGCGGGAGATCCAGCGGTGAAATTCTGTGGCTGCAGAGTTGGTGTCGGTCGTGGCACTGGGGGGTCTTGGAGGAGGGTGGTGGTGAGGAGTTCCTCCGTGAACTTGCTCCAGCTCCTTCATGGTGGTCACGTGGTGGGTTTGGGTGCGGTGGTGGTGTTGAAGGTGAAGTGGACACAGTGGTGGTCCGTCCAGAGGGGCTGGCTGTTATGGCTGAAACTGATGTTTGTTCCTCCCGTGAAGATTGGGTTGAGGGTGTGTCCAGCTCTGTGTGTGGGCATGTTGATCAGCTGCTTCATTACGAGGTAGGCAAGGTTGTCGAGCAGAGTGATGGAGTCGGGGCTGTTGCGGTTGCTGAGAGGGGCTGCGAGCTAGGCAATGGTGGTTAAGCCTGAACAGTGATTGCAATCTGCGTGAAAGGAGCTAAGAGACTGACTACCTGGGGCCTATTCATGAAAACGTCACACAGTGCAGGGCAGTAACTCACCTTGCTGTGCTGCAATGCCTGACAGACAAAGGGCAAGAATGCCACGCATTTAAGGCAATATGGCACATTCCCGCCTTTTCCTATCTTCCAACAACCTTTTGGCAGCCTTGCTCCAATACAGGCACCCTTGCACCATTGTGCATGGGTGCTTGCATTGTATGCAGGATTGTTTTTGTGCAGGACTGGACACCTTCCTGCACAAAAACAACCCTGAGAGGAGTTTTCCTCTTTCTGTGTTTCTACAGCACACATATGTTGGACTTGGCCCTTTTGGCAGGTTCATCCATAAATATTTTGCCTTCTACTAGCCTTTTCTGTGACATGGTGTTGGTGGTTTTAGGTCTCTGGGCACTTTAGTACTGTGGTTCAGTGTAAAGTGCATGCACTCTCTGTGTAAATTTGGTAAGGTTGGCCTGCCCTCCCATAGGAATGTATTGGGGATGCTCTGATCAGTGTGTCAGTGGTAAATCCTGATATGAGAGGTGCAGCTTGGTCAAGTTTAGGAGATTTGGAACTGTGATAATAAATGCTGCACAATGGTGTGCATAGATTTATTGTGGTTATTTTAGAAATGCCACTTTTAGAAGTTGGCATTTCTGTGTGCTATGTGTCTTCCTGCCTGATGTGAATTGCATGTCTGGCTTGTGGGTGACAGGGGCTGGGAGGTGTGTGTGGCTCCAGGAGGGGCTGAATGGGACATATTTGCTGGGGAGTAGTGGGAGGAGTAATCCCCTGACTCTGAATAGGACTGTGCCCAGCCTGTACAATGCTGGCTACACCCCCAGTGGTGTGTCTGATCACCTAGCCCCTACCTGACAAAGGGGAAGAGGAGCTTGGAAAACAAAGTGCTCCAAATCCACCCTGAACCTATTGCATCTGATTCCCCCGAACCCTACACTACAGACAAAGGAGGGAAGTGGTATTAATGTAGGGGCTGTGACCCCATATTTTTGGTTCTGTGCTGGTGCGCTTCCTGATCCTGCTGGGGCGTGCTGCTGCTGGGGCCCAGGAGGAACCGCTATTAGGGCTTGCCTCCTTGAGCCCAGCATTGCCCCCTTTATCTCCAAGTACTTTTTTAGTTACATCTAGTGCCTCGTGGGCGCTATATTCTTAATTATTCCAGGAAGGAAGAGAGAGTGGGCTTGGCAGCGCTGCACTGCAAGAGGAGAGGGAGGAAATCCCCAGTGTAGGGATTCCCCAGTGAGGCCATGGAGCGGGTGCCCACCCCGCATTCTTTTACACTGAGTAGGAGCCCACCCCGCTTATCGAGCATTTAAAAATGTGGGTACCCTCCCCGCTTATACTTTTATTTACTTGGTGTTTGATGTAAAGCGGGTGCCCACCCCGTATTTGCTGAAGGACAATCACAGCATCAGCCATATAGGCATTACCCAGAAACCAGGCAGAGTCCGCCTGACTCTGGACAGTCCCAAACCAGGAAGAGGCTGCTGAGGCAGCCATTGGCAGCGTGGCCGGGTGAAATCCTGCTGCCCGGCGGGGCTCCTGTGAGCTGAGGGAAGCCCCGCCGGCAGGAGAGATGCTGCTGCCAGTCAGCGGAGCTCTTGTAACAAGGAGAGAGCCCTGCCATTGCAGGAGACCCCATCCAGGGCCTCGCAATTTGAAGTCCTGGTCCCAGGTGAGGGGGACCGGGCGAGGAGAGGAAACGGAGCCTGTGTACCTGGTGAGGGGGGCCACCGTCTGTTTGTTGACAGCGCATTCCCAGGCACATTGTCATTGCCTGAGTGTTCCCCGTGTTGCGGGCCGCTCTAACGTTGGGCATGTTTGTTTTGGGAGCCCATGGGGGCCCAGAGGGTCCGGAGGGGCCCGTACCCCTTTCAGTTTTGCCATTTTTACAGCTGCCTTGCCTGAAATATGGCAGCTGCACCGATGGGGGCCATTTGAGTTAGAGAGCCCCAGAGCAGGGCTTGTGGTCATTTCTCAGTTGCGCCTCCGTAGCCGGCAGCTGCAATGTTTGGCCAATATGTTTTAGAAGTCCCTGAGTGGGACAAAAGAGGGCACAGTGGTGCCAGGCCTTCTTTGCTTCACAGCTGTACAGCAAGTAACACCATCTGCAACGTCTAGGTCAACAGGTCTATGGGGGCATTTTTATTGAGATAGGAGTGAGGTACACCCCTCTGCCCCAGCGCAATTCCGCACTTGTGAACTCTGCTGCCTTGGCATCCATCCGGATATTTTGGACATAGGACATTTGAGCTCTCTGTGAAGGCCAGTTGGCCAGGGGGACTGCAAGGTTAATAGGGAGCCAGTCCCTAATGTGATTTATGTGGTGCGCAGGAAATGTGATTCATGTACTGTGATTTATGCCTCTAGTATTTATGTTTAGGAGGACATTCCCTAATCTGAAATTTCTACTAATGAGGTTACTGCATAATATGTTTATGTTTGTGAGGTTATTTTCTAATGTGTTTATGATAATACAAAGGCTATTTTTATAGACAACCTTGTGTGGAGTTCCATTTGTGGTGTGCCTAGTGTGTTGTTGCTGTGTGTATGTTGCGCAAATGCTTCGCACATTACCTCGAGAATCAGCATGACTGCACGTGCCAAGCTACCAAGGGGGTGAGCATGGGTTAACTTTGGTGTATAACTCCCTTGCCCTGACTAGAGTGGTGGTTTCTTCCTGGCTTTGGTGTAAGCCATAGCCAACCAGAAATCCCATTTCTAACAACATAGAAAGAAGAATAAACGAAGAGGAATAACGCTATTTCTCCTCATTATGGCTCTCCTGAAAAGGCTAGACTTTTTAGCTCAGTTCCAGGTTTAACAGTTCTGGTAGGTATTGGAATCCGTGAAACCCCATGAGAGTTGCGGGGGAAGGACTTGGATACCACTTGAGTGTGTGAAATGGGAAAACAAAAGAAATAGGATGTGAAACTTATGAGAATTAATGTTGTCTATTTAAAAAGTTGTAAATTAGACTTGATGGCTATGAACCATAAGCTTCAAGAAGATATTTTAAATCCACAAATCCAGATTTGTAAACTGGTGAAAAGTCCACATAGAAGCTTGGATCTATCTGTAAAGTTTAGTGACAATGAAAAATCTTCTGATTAGACTCTAAAACACACACTTAGTTCTAACTAAAGTTAGGTTCATTAGGGGTGTAAGAAATCTGGTTATTAGTTGGAAACAATGGGAGTCCTTTACAAGTAATATGTTTGCCATTTTCCTTCTACTGGGAGCTACGTACAATTTTGTAGAGCTGACTCTCAGGGTAGGAAGGCAGAGCAGCCCAAGGCCTATTGGTGATGTGCGTTAGTACCCCAGGAATGGAGAAAACAACACCCAATAAATCATTGAGAAGGCAGTGTTTTTACTTATAAAATGATAAAGTATTTTAGCATGCATGCAATACTCAATACTCCGCATTAAATTACAAATATATACAAGTTAGCCTGTGGAAATAAATATTGTGACATCCTCTAACGGTATTCAGCCCAGTAAGCCCTGACTTCTAAATCCATGATACCCCAAACATATACTGTATACAGGCCCGGACTGGCCATAGCGGGCACTGGGCAATCCCCCGGTGCGCCACAAGGGTGAGGGCCGGTTTTGAGCCCCTAGGGGCCGATTTTGTTACAGGGCCGTTTTTGCAAAATTGGCCCTGCAACAAAATTGGCAGAAAACCGGCCCTAGCAAAGCGCTCGGCGGCACCTTCAACCCCCCCCCCCCCAGTGGGGAGGGGGGGGGGGGGCGGCCGAGCACTTTGCCAGGGCCGGTTTTGGTTCCCAGTCGGCCCTGACTGTATATAATTAAGGAGGTACCATTATCAAATGTCAGGACTACTGACCTTCACAAAGCATCACAGCAATAATAAAAGCAGGACGATACCATCTTACAATGACATTCATATATGTAGTGATTCACAGTTAACTTTTGGCCTAATTTATATCTTGGTGGAGTGGTTACTCTGCCACAATGGTGACGGATATCCTGTTTGCCTAAATATAGATCCTATTGGATACAACAGGATTTATATTTTGGCGGATGGGATATCCATCACTGTTGGGATGGGGAAACCCCTCTGCAGAGATCTAAATCAGCCACCCTGTCAATATCAATAACTCATTACTATATTAAATTTACTATTAGCATGATTCTTTTTTTGCTTTACCACATGCTGCAAAGCTGCTCTCAGACTTAATAATCAATGTACCTGCACTCCAGAATAAGTAGGCACAATGTTTTAGCTCCAGAAATGCATGAGCATAGCTTAAACTTTCCCTGGGGCATAAATATGCCCCCATGTGGAGATATAGGGTACCATACCAAATTGAAAGGGGAGCTCTTGTGTGGAATTTTGCACTCCCTGCAGTGTCCCCCAAAACATCTGAACTCTTGGTGGTGCCCCTGTCCTTCCTGGTGCACTACAGAAACAAACCATGCAAATGTTTGCAATATGTTTCCGGTTGCTTTCTCTTTGAAAAGTGGTTTCTCACCCTGTGAAAAGGCTTCTTTTTCTTTTTTTCTGTTTGAAGGATGGCCAGATCTCCAAGCAGAGAACCCACATCAATTTTTTTCTGTTGGGGGCTGTGAGGGAGGCTCAGATCCCCCGATGCCATCAAGGCACTCCATGTGCCTGCACAGCTCGGAAAAACTGGCAGAGAATTTGGATGCTCCATTCTGTCTTCTGCCCATGTGGTCCACAGGTTGGAATCTCAAATCTGGAGTGCCCCACAACCCCAGTAACAGACTCTGGGTGGCAAGAGAAGCTCTCTAGGACCCACTCCGGGGGAATGTTACCAGGGCTCAGCTCCTTCCAGCATACTATAGAAGCAGAAGGGAAGGTACTGTTTTGTTCTACATCCACTTGCTGGAACAGTGAAGTACAATAGGCCTATTTTGAGCATAAATAAGAGTGGTTGCCATGTGTGCCACCAGACAATTCCCTATCTGGGGCCATGGATCTTCTCAGAGAGTTTCAAACCTAAAAGAATGGAATGTCAATTTGGCCCAACCTTAGACAGAACCTCTTGGGTACAGCAATTATCCCTCTAGTTTATCCAACACTATTGAGCCATTTTGATTTATCATGGGCATGTATTGCTGCTATTGGCAAGCTATTGACTTCTGAAAATTTTAATTCTCAGGAGATGTAAGTTCATTGCTCTCCCACTGATGAGGGATCCCCGAGGAAATACCCTATTGCTCTAAAGCTCCTCCCTCAGGACCTGTCTCCAGTCCAGTCCAGTCCAGGCTCCTGGAATTTATCCTGGTCCCAGCAACGTCTTCAGCAGTATCCTCATTGCCAAGGGAGAGTTTTGTCCCTGCCCTGCCCCCACCGAGTCCTACTGCCTCTTTTGAATATTTGCAGGGCACTGTCTGAAGCCAGAGTCACTGGTCCTGGACAAAGCAAATCCTAATCTCTGGGTTCAAGCTTTAATCAGGAGGCCTAATATCTGTTTCAATGGCATAAGGTGTCTTTCTCTATCAGCCATGCATTCTTCTGGTGTACTTTCCACAAGACCTACAATGTTTTCAAACGTCTTTCCCTTGTGAAGGCGTTTTAAAGAGAGGTTTGAAAGTTTCAGACAGTTGACAGCTTACCAAACCCTAAGGTTACACTTCACCACTCCATTTCTGTCCAATCCTCCTGCACAGCATCTTGGGACTTTCCAATAGGACAATATCAAGTGGTCTGCAGACAGACCTTTCATAAAACACTAAGTTCTGCCTTTACCTCCCACAGCTTCCTCGTGCCTTCCCTTCAAAACCTCAAAGGGGAGCCCATCCTATGGCCGGCTCTAAAGGTTTGGCCACTCTCCTTGTTTGTGACTGTAGTTTTGAGCCTTCCCTGGAAAGGTGCAGTGTGAGCATATAATTAGGACATACATATTCTGTCACCACCATTTCCTCTACAGGGACAACACTAATCCCTCTCAAATGGCCCTATTGTCTGTGGATGGGTTTGATCATCCTACTGCCCAGCATAGTAACCCATGCGCCCACAGCAGGGTGCTTTAAGGCATTATCTGATTAGGTGCTGAGTCAGAAATAAAACTTAAAGTGCCAGAATTAGAGCAGAGATGTGGCAACTAATACCATATCTGCATTGGGGAACCTGTTTACTACAGAATTGGAATGCAAACCAAGTTTCTAGGCCTAATAATGATGAAACTCTACAATGGTGTAGATTTCAAATCTAGGGTACACAACAATGAAATACACATATTGTTCAGTAAATCACTACAGGTATACATACCCATGCTATGGATGCTCACTCACATTATAAGGACTGCACAGGTCTGCACTTATCCTTGTAGGGTCCCCTCGTTAAGTGTCTACCAGTGCACCGATACCGGGTTGAGTTAGACATTACTCTCACTCACTTAGCCTGCGAGTGTGCACATATGTGTGCACACGCATTAGCACACATGTTCAAATGAAACCAGCTTAGAGTCTAACTGTGCAGCATTGAACCTTATCTTGAAAGGAGGACCCTGGATGTTAGAACTCTCAATGTATAATAACAGAGCTTACAATGGATGAGACTCTCTTAGCGAGACTCACTCGTGGCAGAAATCTGAAAAATAGTTGTCATAAAATATCCAGCAGGATTACATTTTGCACAAAAGGTCCTTATCTCTTCTTGCTAATCATACCCAAAACCTCATTGGGATATTAAGTTACAGCAATTGGAATACGGCATGCTAAAAAAATAATTTATCAGATCCAGGGATTTTAAACAAGTCAAGAAAATCAGATGGTGGCACTCTAGGAAACTTGAAGTGTATATGACCTTATACATCATCCTATTTTTTTTGTCATTAAATGACTCCAACAGCACAAGTAATCGACCATGGGGGAAGCCCAGCTATTGTAATGAACAAATCCTGTGTTAGTCAGCATCATCATCATTGTTTGTTTATTTTAGATAATAAATAAAATATGGTTAACATTTTTTCCTTTTTGTAATAAAAAACAATACAATCATAGTTCATCAAACCACATCATGGGCAAGGACTTGTTTAGTTATAAAACAGCATAAAACCGGTAAAGCTAAGACATGAAATGAGATACTTAAGTGTGCTTAGTTTTTAAACATATTAAGTTCTAAATTCCTTCTGCATTATCCACACAGTATGAAGAATTGGGCCACGCTTTGAACTTCCAAGCCATCTTTCAATGTTCTAAGGATTCTTAGTTCTTCTAACTGCTGCATTGCCCCGAGCTGATGGCAAATCGGTATTATCCATTTTTTTCGTGGATGGTTATAAATATTGTAGTCGAAAAACAGATGTGGCACCATTTAAGAAGCTTTACCACAAGCAGGGAAATAATTGTTCCCATTGTTTTCCCTGTCCCACTACAGGCAAAACCATTTGTCTGGATCATCTTCGATAAGGGATTCAAACAGGTATAACTATGCAGATTCTTCACTTTTTCCGGTGCTTTGACAAGTATACATTTAGGATTTGCGGGGGCGCTCGAGGGCGCCAAGCAAGATGGCCGCACCCGCGTGAGGCTCCTGCAGTTCGGGCAACCATCCTCTTGAAATCCTGGCCATCCAGACACTTAAACCTACACAGCCGGCCACATATGACCTGGTAACAAATCGGAAGCTGCTCGGGCTCGAAAAATCTGCCCTTCCCTACCTGGAGACGTACATTCTGCGGCCATCGGACCTGGACTCGCACCGCTCAAGATGGCGGCCGGACAGACTGCTTGCGGTGGAGCTGCTGTGGGGAGGTCCACCGCTGCTGAATGACGACCTGTCTGGGTCCTACTGCTGAGCCGAAGACCTACTGGACTTTGTGATGGGTCCGATGGCTGCTTCCCTCTGCCGAGCTGGTGCTAAATCTGCGTGCCTCCATTCTGCCGTGCTGTGCTTCCACGGGCTGCCTGGCGGCTCTGAGCCTGGCTGTCGTGGGGGGGGGGCGTGGCGGAGTGGAGAGTCTGCACGGGAGACGCGACGGGAGGGGCGTCCCCTGCCACTCTGAAAGAGGAGCGCTGACCTGGCGGGCCTGCCACGGCAAAAGTGTTGAGAGGCGGGCGGGATCCGGGCTGCAGAGCCCCCATGTGCGGAGCCTCCTCCCTGTAGCCTGCTGTCCCCTGCTGCTGTCCGCTAGTCCGCTAGACCTGCTGCGACTGCTTTACGAGCGGGGGGGCAGCAACATCCACCTTACAGCGCCGGCAGGGAGAGGAGACCGGGCCTAGCGACACGACCCACCGGCTCTCCGCCATATTGCAACAGCCACATTGCCAGACCCCCGGTCTAGAGAGTCAGCACCCACAACCTGTGTGCCATTGCGCACCCGCAGCTTTGCGCCCCTTGGTGTCCCAGCTCCACAAAACTGCACCTCGGACGTGGCGGTGTTTCCAAGGGGTGGCGGGGCACATTGGGGCCTGCTGAGATGCTGCTCGCTTCTGGGGAGGAGTAGGCACCCATGCCTTGGCCTTGACAACATTGCTCCCACTCATAGTTTTTACCACCCATGACTGCTGGACTGACACGAAGAACCGGGTGAGGGCCCGGGAGTGAGGTGCACGTGTAAGGTCTGCGCCGTGGAGCGTGGGAAGCTAGACATACCCACCAGCCACACGGAAGCTGCATGCACAAGTGTCCACCCATCCTTCGCCCACAGAACTAAACCGTTATTATATATGGGGTAACCCAAAGAAAGTCCTAGGACCTGGGTATTGAGTGTTACAGATAAGGTGGTCCTAGACGTTAAATTCCACACACAATATTTGATATTGTTTCAAAAGAAGCTTTTTTCAATTCTTATTCCACATGCGAAATCAATCCTGCAATGAAGAATTTATGGAAACATAAAAGAGAAAACACAATAGCCCAAAACAAACAGATGTCCGGTATACACACAAAAGAATTTTCAATCGTTTTAAAAGTAGAGGAGAGAAGACTCTACTGTTTATTCTCAATAAAATTCCTCCTCATGGTACAGTACATAAATAGCTATATAACAATATGAAGGAGTACCACCAAAGATAAGGCTAAACAGCCAATATTGGTGGGATGAGACACTAGTGTAAAAAGAAGAAGTCCTCCTTTGTTTTTAAGGAACCCCTCACTCACTGACCTAGTCGGTGACATGCTTCATCATCGGGGCCACCTCGACAGCCGAGTGCCGCCAAGGTGTGCTGCGACACCTGAAATACAGTGGAGCGGGTATGTGAGTGATGAATGTGAAAAATAGAAAAAAGTCAGTGAGTTAAAAAATGTCCTGATATAACTTAACCAAATATAATTTATTCTAAAGCTACTGGACAATATTAAAAACAGTGAAGATACAGTAAAGGCTTTAATGAGACCTAGTGTATCTGTGATATGTGTTGGGTCGACATGTTTCAAACCATATGGGAGTTACCGGTTTTTCATCAGGACCAAAAATGATGTAAAAGGAGTTGGGTGGTCAGGGTACACTAACACCCAGCCATACCTGCAACCCTTTCAGAAGCCAAAATAGCAAATTGCTAGATGGGTAAAAATAATAATAATAGTAACCCAGCTGTGGTTACACAAAAAGGAACAAACCTGTAAAAGAGAGAAAATTATCACTCATAAAGGTTATTTACGTGCCTGTAACATAGTGAAGTGACGTAGTCCGCTCTGTCTGTGACTCATTCCACATTCAGTGATGCGAATAAACCATGGTGCGGTGTATCAGCACAAGTTTCTATATTCAGAACCAAATATTTCTTGGTAGAGCACACCTATCAATATGGGTGTGAGTGAGCACGCATGCGTAGTTGTATCTTTTAAACCACTCTTATCACAAACTTGATTGTGCGTGCATCAGTCATAATTCTAACTCTTTAGTGTCAGGAATTACCGGCGTGAAAGATTGCCAACTTGATCCAGAACCACACATAACATATAACAAAACACCACATTACACACATATTGTCAGGAAAAAACAACACTTACTCCTCAATGGAGGAAAGTTTGCCTCACGGGGATTTCGAGGGGAAGTTACGGAGTTCAGAAACGTATTCTGTGTAAAAGAGATAAGGGAACATGGGGAGGGGTTCAAACGAGAGTATCCAGTATAGTATGTTTACCCTCCTATGCAGCTGCGAAGAGGTTTGGAATCCGAAGTATTCCTTCAAGGACAGATTCTACTTACAGTTCCTCCGGTTGGTAATCAGCTGATAACCTACTTCACTCCCTCCGTGTACCCGCACTGGAGAGAAAAGCGGCGCCGTAGTTAAAGGCAGCCGCCATTGTGGGCGGGGAGGGCGTGGCCGGTCCAGTATCGCGCGATGATGTCACATGGGTGCGTGATCGTCATACGCGCTACTGGTAGTCAAGGCGACTTGGGGAAACAACAACAGCCTCCGTGATCGAAGGCAAGCAACAAAGCAGGCAGTCTCCGAGACTGGAGATAGTACGTTGCGCCTAGTTCAAGACACGATCAGAACTCCCTGTGTTGAGTGTAGTCGGGCCATGAATATTGATTTTAAGAAGAGGGGGCATATATATATTTTGCGAGCCTTGGGCAGTTTGTTTGAGCTAAAAAAGGGGGATACACATATTCTGCATACTCGGGCATTCTATTTGAGCATTGAGCAAGTATTGGGGATACTAGACAAAACGCGTTATTTGTTGGTAGTGGGGCTACATATGAGATGAAGTATAGAAGCGTGTTGTCCCTGGATTAAAGTTGTCATCAGAACTCTGTGTCTGGAGTCTGGATAAACCAGTAGGGATTTAACAGAGGAGAAACTGAGGCATATATGTAACTGTCAGGCATTTGGGCATACTCATCTGGTATTGCAGATGTAATTACGGTGAGTACTGCCCATCAGTCTCTCACTTTGGCAGATGGATACAGGGTTACAGCAAAGAGGGAAGTTTGCTGTGAATGTTGTGAACCAGGTGTCTATGAGAGGACAGAGGCCCAGGGGATATTATCATTTAGGCCGTTTTTGTTTGTAGATAGCCTGTATACCCATCTTTGTTCTTTTTCGTACAGGCGTTTTTGCATGTTTGGTCCTGGAGAGATCTGTTCGATGACGGTCCAAAACATGTCATTTGTGGTGTGGCCTTTTTCAAGAAAATGATCCGTCAGTCGGGTCGCATTTTTCTTGCAGCGTATTGTGCTGCGGTGTTCACAGATTCTTTGCTTGACCTTCCGGGTTGTCATCCCAATGTATCTTTTTTTGCAAGTACACTCGATGAGATAAACCACATTTTCACTGTTGCAGTTGGTGTGTGCAACTTGCCTCCAGGTTTTGCCAACCTCTAGATCAAGGGTCTTTGTGTTCTTAGTTAGGTGGCATACACTGCAGTGTCCGCAGCGATAATGCCCAGTCACATCAGGAAGGCCCCATGCTCTGGTGATTGAAGGTGTGGTTGGAGCCAGCTTAGCTTTGGGTCTGGTGTTGATAAGGGTGTATTTTAAGCTCTTCGACTTCTTGAAAGAAAAAAGTGTTTTTTCCCAGTGTAGATTGCCAGTGTTTATAATATTCCAATGCCTGTTTATGCTTTTAGTTACTTGGTTGGAAACCGAGTTGAATGTGGTCACACATGTCAGTGGTGTTTCTGTGTCTGTTCTGGTCTTTTCTTCAAGGAGTGCTTCTCTGGGCTGGTTTCTGGCCCTCTTTTGGCATTTGTTTACAATTTTCTTAGGATACCCCCGGTTATCCAGTTTTTCAGAAAGATCATTTGCTTGTTTTTTGTAGTCCGATAGTTTACTGCAATTCCTGCGTAGTCTTAAGAATTGTCCGTAGGGTAAGTTTTCCCTGAGTGGTCGAGGGTGGAAACTTTCAAACCTTAAAAGGTTGTTTTTCGCAGTTGGTTTGTAATGGGTTTTAGTTTCCAGATGATTGCCTTCCTTACTGATTACTACATCGAGAAAAACAATTTCTCTTTTGTCATAGCTGCTCGTGAATTTGAGGTTCCTGTCACAAGTGTTGACCCAAGTGACGAATTGTTCTAGGAGTTCAGTTGGTCCTTGCCAAATGGCAAGGACGTCATCAATGTATCGCCTCCAAAAGGTCAGATGTTCACGATATGGATTCACATTGTTCAGAATGAACTTGTTCTCAAAATCATACACATACATACCAGCTATGCTGGGGGCAAAAACACTGCCCATTGAGGTCCCCCCGGTTTGTAAGAAAAGTGTTCCTTCAAACTCGAAGTAATTGCGTTTGAGGGCCAGCGTGGCGCATTCCAGAATGAAGGCCTTGGGAGTGTGGAAAGGCCAGTCTGCATTTTCTAAAGTGTTCCCCAGTACACGAATGGTATCGTCTTGGGGTATACTTGTGTATAGGCTTTCGATGTCAAAGCTTAATAACACAGTGTTCTCATCAACCTCCATGTTTTGTAGTAAGTTGAGTAGACTTTTTGTGTCTTGCAGGTAGGTAGTTGACTTCTGTACAATCGTTTTCAGAAAAAAATCACAGAATCTAGAAAGGGGCTCTAGTAAGGAGCCGATGCCAGAAACTATTGGGCGTCCTGGAGGGGGTAGTCCACCCTTATGCATCTTAGGTAAGATGTAGAAATAAGGGGTCTTCCCTTCAGTGGTGCACAAATAGTCAGCTTCCTGTTTCGATATTGTACCATTGGATTCTGCTATTTCGATCAGTTGACATATTTCAGCCTTCAGATCACTCGTTGGATCTGTGCTCAAAACTTGATAGTGATTTCTGTCACTCAGAAGTCGGACACATTCTTCACGATAGGCGGTAGTGTCCATGATTACTAACCCACCGCCTTTGTCGGCAGGTTTTATGATTGTTGTTTCACAGGCACGTAGTTCCTTCAATGCCGTTCTTTCTACGTTGCTGAGGTTCTGAAAATGGGTAGTTGTTTCCATCTTCTCAACATCATTGTAGACCGCCTGTTCAAAAGTCATTAGTTCCACTGGTGTTGTGTGTGGAGGTGGCATAAAGGTTGATTTTAATCTTAGTCCACTCTCATTCTCTACTTCACAATCTTTAGGTGGACCCTGTTTTTCAAAAAATGCTTTGAGCCTTAATTTCCTGAAAAAACTGGCCAGCTCACAATGTAACTGGAATTTGTCAAGTCGTGCCGTGGGGACATAGCCAAGTCCTTTGTTAAGGACATTTTCCTCATTGGTTGTTAATGGTCTTGATGACAGATTCGTGACTAGGGTTTCGCACTGCTTGTGCCCGCCTTGCTCTTCGTCCGGTTGCTCACTGGGTCGTCTTCCTCCCAGTGTACCTGATTCGGTTGTCTGTTTTTTCCTCTTCCCCTTCTGCCCCTGTGAAAAAAAGGAGGCCGAAATTGGAAAGGGGGAGGTTGGAAATTTGGTTGGAAAGGGGGTTGCCAACCATACATTTAGAAATTTGCCGTCTGATTGAAAGGATCTTGGAACATGGGGGTTGGAACCCGGGCCAGAAGTTTCCTTGGCCTCTTCTCCCTTCTCTACCCCTTCGTCTATTAGTACTGGTGTTGGATCCATTACTGCTGCCCGATGAAACACTTGATGCGTCAGAATCAGTTGTGGGTTTATCAGCTGGTTTGAAATCGGGATCTGAGTAGGGGTATGTTTTGACAAAGGAGAATCTTTTCAAATCCTTTTGAAATTTCGTGACTTTTTGCTGGGTCAGGTTGTCTTTATATTCAGTTATTTCCTTATTGATTTCGTCTAACCTTCTTTTGTACCCAGTTATAGTGGCCTTTATATGTGCCTCTGTCTTTTGAATATCAATTTGAATGGATTCTGATAGTCTCAGGGCTGTTTTTATTATTAGAACAATCCAATCATGCGTGCAGTGCCAGGCTATTAGCGCCCAGTCCTTTCGAAACTGTGCATCATTTAGAAAAATCCGTGGGGCATTTGTAACCAGAAGACCCTTGGGTGCCATGTTGTTGGTGACATACTCTTTTAGGATGGTGCCATGTAGTATTGTTCTTATGCGTTCCCTCTTCATTTCTGTCAGTTTCTCCCAATCGCCTGTTTGTGATATTGTCTGGGAAATGCTTGCATCCGCAAAACCAGAGATCTCCCCAAAGATTGCATCTATCTCCTCTGTGGAGTATGTGAGACCTTGGTTCTCTCCCATGGTTGAGAAAAAATGTTAAACAAAATGTCTGTGTGGGTGGGATGTCAAAAGGACGGGCTTTGGATCAAAGAAGGACATAAACTCTCGCAGCTGTGCGCTGCCAAGATATATATTTAACAGAATAGGAGAGTTAAGGGATTTTATCCACTACTGTGGATGGAAGGGTACTCCCAGTCCCCTAGACAGGTAGCTATATAACAATATGAAGGAGTACCACCAAAGATAAGGCTAAACAGCCAATATTGGTGGGATGAGACACTAGTGTAAAAAGAAGAAGTCCTCCTTTGTTTTTAAGGAACCCCTCACTCACCGACCTAGTCGGTGACATGCTTCATCATCGGGGCCACCTCGACAGCCGAGTGCCGCCAAGGTGTGCTGCGACACCTGAAATACAGTGGAGCGGGTATGTGAGTGATGAATGTGAAAAATAGAAAAAAGTCAGTGAGTTAAAAATTGTCCTGGTATAACTTAACCAAATATAATTTATTCTAAAGCTACTGGACAATATTAAAAACAGTGAAGATACAGTAAAGGCTTTAATGAGACCTAGTGTATCTGTGATATGTGTTGGGTCGACATGTTTCAAACCATATGGGAGTTACCGGTTTTTCATCAGGACCAAAAATGATGTAAAAGGAGTTGGGTGGTCAGGGTACACTAACACCCAGCCATACCTGCAACCCTTTCAGAAGCCAAAATAGCAAATTGCTAGATGGGTAAAAATAATAATAATAGTAACCCAGCTGTGGTTACACAAAAAGGAACAAACCTGTAAAAGAGAGAAAATGATCACTCATAAAGGTTATTTACGTGCCTGTAACGTAGTGAAGTGACGTAGTCCGCTCTGTCTGTGACTCATTCCACATTCAGTGATGCGAATAAACCATGGTGCGGTGTATCAGCACAAGTTTCTATATTCAGAACCAAATATTTCTTGGTAGAGCACACCTATCAATATGGGTGTGAGTGAGCACGCATGCGTAGTTGTATCTTTTAAACCACTCTTATCACAAACTTGATTGTGCGTGCATCAGTCATAATTCTAACTCTTTAGTGTCAGGAATTACCGGCGTGAAAGATTGCCAACTTGATCCAGAACCACACATAACATATAACAAAACACCACATTACACACATATTGTCAGGAAAAAACAACACTTACTCCTCAATGGAGGAAAGTTTGCCTCACGGGGATTTCGAGGGGAAGTTACGGAGTTCAGAAACGTATTCTGTGTAAAAGAGATAAGGGAACATGGGGAGGGGTTCAAACGAGAGTATCCAGTATAGTATGTTTACCCTCCTATGCAGCTGCGAAGAGGTTTGGAATCCGAAGTATTCCTTCAAGGACAGATTCTACTTACAGTTCCTCCGGTTGGTAATCAGCTGATAACCTACTTCACTCCCTCCGTGTACCCGCACTGGAGAGAAAAGCGGCGCCGTAGTTAAAGGCAGCCGCCATTGTGGGCGGGGAGGGCGTGGCCGGTCCAGTATCGCGCGATGATGTCACGTGGGTGCGTGACCGTCATACGCGCTACTGGTAGTCAAGGCGACTTGGGGAAACAACAACAGCCTCCGTGATCGAAGGCAAGCAACAAAGCAGGCAGTCTCCGAGACTGGAGATAGTACGTTGCGCCTAGTTCAAGACACGATCAGAACTCCCTGTGTTGAGTGTAGTCGGGCCATGAATATTGATTTTAAGAAGAGGGGGCATATATATATTTTGCGAGCCTTGGGCAGTTTGTTTGAGCTAAAAAAGGGGGATACACATATTCTGCATACTCGGGCATTCTATTTGAGCATTGAGCAAGTATTGGGGATACTACACAAAACGCGTTATTTGTTGGTAGTGGGGCTACATATGAGATGAAGTAT
The DNA here is from genome assembly GCF_964263255.1 of Lissotriton vulgaris. Taxonomy (NCBI): domain Eukaryota; kingdom Metazoa; phylum Chordata; class Amphibia; order Caudata; family Salamandridae; genus Lissotriton; species Lissotriton vulgaris. The sequence goes on from NC_141693.1 coordinate 492,078,779, forward strand.
AGAAGCGTGTTGTCCCTGGATTAAAGTTGTCATCAGAACTCTGTGTCTGGAGTCTGGATAAACCAGTAGGGATTTAACAGAGGAGAAACTGAGGCATATATGTAACTGTCAGGCATTTGGGCATACTCATCTGGTATTGCAGATGTAATTACGGTGAGTACTGCCCATCAGTCTCTCACTTTGGCAGATGGATACAGGGTTACAGCAAAGAGGGAAGTTTGCTGTGAATGTTGTGAACCAGGTGTCTATGAGAGGACAGAGGCCCAGGGGATATTATCATTTAGGCCGTTTTTGTTTGTAGATAGCCTGTATACCCATCTTTGTTCTTTTTCGTACAGGCGTTTTTGCATGTTTGGTCCTGGAGAGATCTGTTCGATGACGGTCCAAAACATGTCATTTGTGGTGTGGCCTTTTTCAAGAAAATGATCCGTCAGTCGGGTCGCATTTTTCTTGCAGCGAATTGTGCTGCGGTGTTCACAGATTCTTTGCTTGACCTTCCGGGTTGTCATCCCAATGTATCTTTTTTTGCAAGTACACTCGATGAGATAAACCACATTTTCACTGTTGCAGTTGGTGTGTGCAACTTGCCTCCAGGTTTTGCCAACCTCTAGATCAAGGGTCTTTGTGTTCTTAGTTAGGTGGCATACACTGCAGTCTCCGCAGCGATAATGCCCAGTCACATCAGGAAGGCCCCATGCTCTGGTGATTGAAGGTGTGGTTGGAGCCAGCTTAGCTTTGGGTCTGGTGTTGATAAGGGTGTCTTTTAAGCTCTTCGACTTCTTGAAAGAAAAAAGTGGTTTTTCCCAGTGTAGATTGCCAGTGTTTATAATATTCCAATGCCTGTTTATGCTTTTAGTTACTTGGTTGGAAACCGAGTTGAATGTGGTCACACATGTCAGTGGTGTTTCTGTGTCTGTTCTGGTCTTTTCTTCAAGGAGTGCTTCTCTGGGCTGGTTTCTGGCCCTCTTTTGGCATTTGTTTACAATTTTCTTAGGATACCCCCGGTTATCCAGTTTTTCAGAAAGATCATTTGCTTGTTTTTTGTAGTCCGATAGTTTACTGCAATTCCTGCGTAGTCTTAAGAATTGTCCGTAGGGTAAGTTTTCCCTGAGTGGTCGAGGGTGGAAACTTTCAAACCTTAAAAGGTTGTTTTTGGCAGTTGGTTTGTAATGGGTTTTAGTTTCCAGATGATTGCCTTCCTTACTGATTACTACATCGAGAAAAACAATTTCTCTTTTGTCATAGCTGCTCGTGAATTTGAGGTTCCTGTCACAAGTGTTGACCCAAGATGAAGATGAAGACCCGTCCATGAGGATATAAATTGCCCTTCGTATCCTTGGGTCGAAACGTCGACAATCTCCCAATCATTGAGCCTGCATCTCGTATGCCCCTGCCCCCCTCTGAAGATACGAAGCAACGAGCAAATTGATCGCCGCAAAGACAAAAAAGATTGACATTTCTTTGCAAAAACTATTGAGGGCAGGCTCTTGTTGAACCACGCCAAGGATTATCTTAACCTTGGACTCAAAGACATCTTTTGAAATTCACCATCCCCTGACCTCTTGGTCCTTTTCTTTCTTACACGAGCACTAAATTTCTCTCTCTATACACTTTACCCTTTTGGTAACCCCCTGTTGCACAAAAACTGCATATTTATGTACTGTACCATGAGGAGGAATTTTATTGAGAATAAACAGTAGAGTCTTCTCTCCTCTACTTTTAAAACGATTGAAAATTCTTTTGTGTGTATACCGGACATCTGTTTGTTTTGGGCTATTGTGTTTTCTCTTTTATGTTTCCATAAATTCTTCATTGCAGGATTGATTTCGCATGTGGAATAAGAATTGAAAAAAGCTTCTTTTGAAACAATATCAAATATTGTGTGTGGAATTTAACGTCTAGGACCACCTTATCTGTAACACAGAACTAAACCAGCAGGAGAAGACACGGACCCCTCCGATCTCCCACTAAACCGTAGACCCTCCCGCCGGCCCACGATGGGGAAGCCAGGCGGCAAGCAGCCGACGCTTACCTTTGACACCAGGAAGACTCCCCGGTCCCAGATGGGCCCGGATGAGGAACATGCCAACAGCTTGAACTCTATTGAATCTAAAATGGACTCTATGTTGGCCAGAATGGACGGAATAACGCATAGGGTCGAAAACCACGATGATCGCTTGACTGAGGCGGAAAGGTGCATTTCTGACCTGGAGGACACGACTAACGGTACAAACACCCGCACAATTGAAATAGATAAGGTGTTGAAGGTGATAGCCACCAAGAACGAGGAACTGGAATTGCGATCAAGAAGAAATAAACTCTGCATTTTGGGGATACCAGAATCCACCGCCACCGGACGAATGGAGGCATATGTAGAGCGATTACTTACAATTCTATTTGGCGGAGAAGAATTGTTGACGGTCTTCGTGGTTGAGAGATCACACCGGTCGCTGGTGAGTCGCCCTACCCCTGGGACTCCTCCTCATCCCTCAATAGCTAAAATGCTAAACTATCATGATAGGACAGAAATCTCCATATATCTGGACTTTACCATGGCTGTGCAAGAACAGAGACGCAAATTTCTCCAAGTTAAAAAGAAACTCCAACAACTCGGTATCCCCTATGCTATGCTTTTCCCAGCTCGACTAAAAGTCACTGCCCAAGAGAAACAACACTTCTTCACGAACCCGCAACACACCCAAGACTTCATCAAACCCCTCTCCAGGCCATCAAGAAGGCAGCAGTCCCCTATGAGGTGGGAGGAAGATAACGGAGGCGCATCGGAAATTGAGTAACTGGCCTAACCGTGACATGTTGTCGGGCTGGTCGTACTCTCTAAACAGAATGTTGGACCCTAAGTTACTGTGATGGGGCCGCACTTGTACTAAAGAAGACAGGCACGTCTCCCTTTCCAAGAAGCCACAGTCCTTAACACTGTAGGATCCCGGGACAAGGAACTTAAATGCATGAGCCTCAATCCAGTGTCAATTTGGCACACCCGAGCCCGGCCCTTCATGTCTGCACTGTCCCCAAGCCTTTCATCCTAATGTTTGATAAGACATACTTAGGTTTCCGGGCCTTCCACTTCAACTGCCTGAATGGACCTAGGATTCTATGCCCGAACACCCTCGCTACCGCAAGGAGCACCTGGTTTGCCCTCTGGACGCCACCCACCAGGTGAACCCTAACATGAGACTCTGTCCAAAGTGGTTGCAATGTTTCTTCAATGTCCCCTGTTGGGACTGGGACTTAAGGGATTGTTTAGGTGGGGGGGTTCAGTGCACAGCAGGTTGAGGATGCTGTTGTGGGAGAGGGGAGGGTTTGGGTACTGATTTTTATGTGCTCTTTTATTATGGCATTGTACGACTCCACTACTTGCTGAATTTCCACACAACCACACACATCATGGCCTGTTCCGATCTTCTCTATTAAAAACATGAAAGAGGCCTGTCTCAAGGCACTCAAATATAATTTATTATCATGGAATGTGCGTGGCTTATGAGATCCCTAAAAACGCCCTCATATCCTTGCCTACCTGGATCGCCACAATATCCACTGCGCCCTGCTGCAGGAAACACACTTATCTCTTAATTCATCGCCTACTTTTGCCACCCACTGGGCTAGCCACAGGGGCTTCTCCTGCTACTTTTCCTATGCCCGGGGCACCTCTGTGTTGGTAAAACACTCACTCCCATACACTCCCATAGGATCCTATGCAGACCCGCAAAGGAGATACAACATACTGTGGGCAGGCTATCTGCACATTCCATTACAACGGTATCATGCTATGGCCCAAATTCGGACATCCCAGAGTTTTTCGGGTGTTGTGGGGAAAGATACAAGACATAGACACTATGCACCTGATATGGGGGGACTTTAATGTCGTAACTAACCCTAGCTTAGATAGGTCACACCCGCAACCACACCACTACAAAGCTGCACAGCGTGCCCTCAAGGACATTATCGAGGAATTCGGCCTTGCGGACCCTTGGAGAACTCACTACCCATGTACATGCCAGGATTCCTGCTACTCTTCCGTTCATGCTTCCTGGTCGCGTACTGATTACTGGCTGGTTGATAGGGGGTTGGCAACTTGGACATCACATACCTCTTATTTACCATGCACATACTCGGATCACTCTCCTGTATTGCTGACTCCCACCTCGCCACAGGAGGAGTCTCCATACTTAGCATGGCGCCTCAATCCGCAGTCCCTTCTAGATCCTGTTTTTAAAGACGAAGTGGAACATGAAATATCGGACTTCTTCATTCGTAATATTGGTTCTGTTCCTCTATACTCTACCATATGGGAGGCTTTTAAAGTCACCATAAGGGGTATATGCCTGGCGAAAACTGGCGGGGTGTTGAGAGATATCCGAAACACGCTACACAACTTAGAGGTAAAAATCAAACAAACTTAGTCCGATTCCAGACAGCACCCTCTCCTACATTACAGGCACACCTACGCATGCTACTTAAGAAATACCAAGAAACTGCAGAGCGGGAGTGTAAATTCAGGGGAAAATACCACAAAGCTCATCAATACGGGGAAGGTGAGAGACCGGGGAGAGCACTGGCCTCCTCTGTCCGCTCTCCGCGTCATACCAATACTGTGTTAGAAATTGAAGACGAGGATGGCCTGACACACAGGAACTCCTCGTTCATACTAGCCGCGTTTAAGCTATTTTATAAAGGGTTATACTCTACCCATCGACACGCTCCTGTAGACTTTGAATCATTCTTTGAGGTCACTGCCATAGCCTGGCTAGGGAATGGCCAAAGAGAATTCCTCCTAGCCCACCATCAGGATGACGAGATTGTCTCAGCTATCATGCAATTGTAGTCTGGTAAAGCTCCGGGGCCAGATGGCCTACCGGCTGAATTGCACAAATTATATAAACATCTCATTTTTCTGGTGCTGAGACACGTGCTTGAGGAGGCCTGTGAGAGCGGAATTCTACCCCATACAATGGGTGAAGATCTTATCATCTCTTTACCCAAGCCTGGCAAATTGCCCACACACCTAGATTCATTCAGGCCCCTCTCTCTTATAAATGTAGATGCTAAAATCCTCGCCAAACTAATTGCTAACCGTATCAGCCCCCTGATGCCAGTGCTGGTCCTTCCGGACCAATCAGGATTTGTCCCGACTAGAAGCACAGCTCATAAATTGAGAACACTGTTCAAACTGCTTCATTACATAGACCCTGAGGAAAATGCGGCTGCCATATTTCTCGATGCCGCTAAGGCATTCAATTCCTTGTTATGGGATTATCTTTCCTTTGTCTTGGTACGCATGGGTTCCCCCCCTTTCTAGCATGGATCAACTTATTATACACTGGGCTCCGAGCCACTGTAATAGTGAACGGCCTACGCTCTTCCTCTTTCCCAATGGCGAGAGGCACCAGACAGGGATGTCCCCTCTCCCTTCTTTTATTTGCTTTGGCTATTGAACCCCTTGCTGCGAAAATCAGACAACGCTATCGAGACCACGCCATCATCTACCCAGAACAACAGATCCTAATGTCTCTATACGTAGACGATATTACGCTATAATTGCGTCACCCTGACATCAACCTGAATCCCATACTGCGCCTATTTATTCTATTTGGGCAAAACTCTAGGGTCAGTATCAACTGGACCAAATCTCAGATATACCCTCTGACTGAATCCACCATGAGATTTACCCCTGACTTTCCCCTCAAATGGTGCGACAACACTCTCACCTACTTGGGTATCAATGTGTCTTGCACTCGTGATGAACTCATGACCGCCAACTACGGGCGCTCATTAGACTCCATAACTGATAAAATCACAGGTTGGATAGCACTACCCTTTTCCATGGCTGGGAGAGCAGCATTAATCAAAATGGTCATCCTACCCAAACTACTATACCTATGTGTTAACATTCCATACGCCCCCAGCCGTCACTTTATCTCTGCCATTAAGACTCAACTTATACGACTTCTATGGGGAGGGAAACAAGCCAGGCTCAAATGGGACGTACTTACGCGCCCCTTTACCGTGGTTGGGTTCTCGATACCAGACATCGAACTATATTTTAGCTGCGCTCGGGCACACTATGCTGCATACTAGATGAAACCCCCCTTCATGCCTTACCTGGCAATTGAAAATGGCTACATGCACCCCGTCCCTAGCACAGTCTATCTCAGTGTCCCGCGGTCCCCAGACACACTGCATCTACCACCGTTCAATGTACTGTCAGCGAATGGCATGATCTGGCCAAATTAACTCACTGCACACTACTATGCTCTCCTCTCCTGCCCCTTTTGGGGCAGCAGGACCTCCCAGTCACGCAGGAGGGCGGATGTCGCCAGCTCCTCAGCAAGCTGTCTCTACACACCTGGGGGAACCTGTATAACAATGGGAAGTTTAGCACCAGCAACACATTTTTTAAACATATAAATCCCACTCCCTTAGAATATTTTTACTACATTAGACTCCTACAGGACATTAAAGCCGCCACACCCACTTTTCCCTTGGAACATCCAGCGATGCCCCGATACATACTCTGCTGCAACAAGAAGCCCCCGCACACATACTCTCGAAATTGTACCGAGCCGTACAAACGAACAGAGAATATGACCCACCGTCGGCCCAGAGCAAGTGGGAGGAAGACCTCGGCCACTCCATAACTGATGAACAGTGGACATATTGCTATATACAGACGGGGAAATTTCCGCTAGCAGTAGATTCAGAATTATACATTACAAATACATACATCGTTTATACTACACGCCAGCGAGACTGTACAAGTTAAAGCTGCTCGACAACGACCAGTGCAACTGCTGCGGACAGGAAAAGGCCGACTTTAGACACTTGGTATTGCCCACCTAGACAACGCTATTGGGCAGAAGCAATCGCTGCACTAGATCTCATGACAGGCCTGCATGTCCCCACAGACCCCTTCACTGCCTTGTTAGGCTAGACTGTACCAATTGCTGCAAAAATGCGTAAATACACCTCTATAGCGCTACTACTCGCCAAAAGGAAAATTACCTGTAAATGGGGAAGAGGGAGGGCGCCTAAATTTAAGGACTGTCTCCGGGACAGTGGCGTCACTAGGGGGGTGCGGGGGGTGCGGACCGCACCGGGTGACACCCTGACATGGGGGTGACACCATCCATCTGGTTAGGCTGTGTATGTAACACAGCTCTGTCTGCGGCCGGCAGGAGCTTAATGATGTGAATGAAAGCAATTCACTTTCAAACCATCACGTGAAAAACACCACAAGCAAGCACAAAAAAAAATCATCGCAGTGCAGAGATCGAGGTGCTAAACTGATTGGGCATATATAAGTCAAAGAAAAACACTGCTCGGGTATAAGAACAGTTTTCTGGGAAGGGAAGAGGTTACTTGAAATGAGAGGGTTCGGTATTGCTAGTCACTGAATTCAGGCAGGCAATGGACTGAAATTGCCCAGAAAGCTCCCAACATTGAAATTCCCACAGACAAAAACAGATGACAAATTCCAAGTAATACCGTAGTTAAAAGAAATCCCTTTCTGTAATATCGGCTGTGTTTCGCAGTGCCCCGGGGTGCAGGCGGAGGGGGAGGGATAAGGCAGGCAGAGAGGGAGATGGTGCAGGCAGAGGGTGAGATGGTGCAGGCGAAGGGGAGATGGTGCAGGCGGAGGGGAGATGGTGCAGGCGGAGGTGAGATGGTGCAGGTGGAGGGGAGATGGTGCAGGCAGAGGGGAGATGGTGCTGGCGGAGGGGAGATGGTGCTGGCGGAGGGGAGATGGTGCTGGTGGAGGGAGAGATGGTGCAGGCGGAGGGGGAGGGATGGTGCAGGCAGAGAGGGGGATGGTGCAGGCAGAGGGAGAGATGGTGCAGGCCGAGGGAGAGATGGTGCAGGCCGAGGGGAGATGGTGCTGGCGGAGGGAGATATGGTGCTGGCGGAGGGAGATATGGTGCAGGCGGAGGAGAGATGGTGCAGGCAGAGGGAGAGATGGTGCAGGCAGAGAGGAGATGGTGCAGGCAGAGGGAGAGATGGTGCAGGCGGAGGGGAGATGGTGTGGACACAGGGAGAGATGGTGCAGCCAGATGGGAGATGGTGCAGGCAGAGAGGAGATGGTGCAGGCAGAGAGGAGATGGTGCAGGCTGAGGGTGAGATGGTGCAGGCAGGTGGTAAAATGGTGCAGGCGGAGGGGAGATTGTGCGGACAGAGGGAGAGATGGTGCAGACAGAGGGGATATGGTGCAGGCAGAGGGTGCGGTGGTCCATCCGGTAAGTTGTGAGGGGGTGACACCATGAGTTACCCGCACCGGGTGACACCAACCCTAGTGACGCCACTGCTCCGGGATCTTACATATTGCCAAGAGCAGCTACATACCTATGCAGAACTTCAACCCCCTATCAAAAAGGAGGGAGTAGGAGAGGTGATCAATAGATCAACGGACACTGTTTACCTCCCAGGGGGGGTATGGGAGGAAGGTCCAGTAGCAGCTGTGTCCGTGTTGAGCACTGAGGAAACAAGAGGGATCGCTGTACTGTTCCTAATGGGGAGTGTAGGAAGTATGTTATCTGGCATGACCGCGGATGTTAGAGTAACATCCTGGGGCATCCATTTTGTTGGATGGAATGGCCTCACACACCCCGAAGGATGTCATGCTTCATCATCGGCAGTTGCTCCTCGTCGGGGAGGCGGTGCAATCCCCGACGGGCTCACCTCAAAGAGGGGCTCTTTAGCGGAGATCTTTTTCCAACTGCCTTTTGGTGAGGTGGGGGTGTGTGGACTGGACTAGAAGTGGTGGTGTGTGGGGTATTAAAATGTAGCAAGGGGTACCTGAATTCTATTTATTCTGGGGGTCCCCTGGTTACAGTTAAAAAGGGGGTTAGGCTCACTAGGTAGTCAGCAGGTTAGGTCAAGTGACCCTAGTTGAGGCTAAAGGTGATGGGGGTCGACATGTTTCACGCTATGGGTCTATTCACCCGCGATTCATCAGGACCGTGTAAGAGTGCAGTGGCACACATGCAAGTGTCACGTGTGTCTTGTGTTACCTCTGTGGGAACTCCTATGCCTAAAGGTTGAGGACTACCTGCCACATGAGGGGTTCGGCGGGACTAGACATCGGGGGAGAGCCCAAGGAGTATGCTCTATCCTTCCGTGTCCGTGTAGTGTGACCTACCCTTCACCGCCGAGCTCGAGTAGATGCTCGGCGGTGAAGGGTAGGTCACACTACACGGACACGGAAGGATAGAGCATACTCCTTGGGCTCTCCCCCGATGTCTAGTCCCGCCGACCCCTCATGTGGCAGGTAGTCCTCAACCTTTAGGCATAGGAGTTCCCACAGAGGTAACACAAGACACACGTGACACTTGCATGTGTGCCACTGCACTCTTACACGGTCCTGATGAATCGCGGGTGAATAGACCCATAGCGTGAAACATGTCGACCCCCATCACCTTTAGCCTCAACTAGGGTCACTTGACCTAACCTGCTGACTACCTAGTGAGCCTAACCCCCTTTTTAACTGTAACCAGGGGACCCCCAGAATAAATAGAATTCAGGTACCCCTTGCTACATTTTAATACCCCACACACCACCACTTCTAGTCCAGTCCACACACCCCCACCTCACCAAAAGGCAGTTGGAAAAAGATCTCCGCTAAAGAGCCCCTCTTTGAGGTGAGCCCGTCGGGGATTGCACCGCCTCCCCGACGAGGAGCAACTGCCGATGATGAAGCATGACATCCTTCGGGGTGTGTGAGGCCATTCCATCCAACAAAATGGATGCCCCAGGATGTTACTCTAACATCCGCGGTCATGCCAGATAACATACTTCCTACACTCCCCATTAGGAACAGTACAGCGATCCCTCTTGTTTCCTCAGAACTTCAACCCCCCTCATTGCGGCCAAGAGACATCTGGGGCCCGCTGCAAACGTATTTATTGAAACACGCTACAGACAATAACACGGAAGCCTCATGAATTACACCATATGCCCCATAACGATACTTCCCCTTAGGTCACGCACTTCTCGCCCATTGGTAAACACAGAGCGGTATGGGTCACCGCCTCCTTTATCCAAAGGCCAAAATTCCCTCTAAATGTGGTCACATCTCTTCAGCTTATAATACAAAAGTGGTACTAGTTCCTTGAAGATGCCTCAGTTCTTTGTTAATGTTTAACTTACAACCTTTAAATGCAATGATATTCCTGCCTTCACAGTCAATCACTCCAACTAACGAGGCCGGCCCGGATGGGTTGTAGGCGGCTTGCCGTGTATTCCCCTACCACCCTACTACACCCACTTTACTCACTCGTAATGTCGCTATGCCTGCCCGATAATGGTTGTAGGCAGTAAGCAGAGATGTCTAACGGAAGTTGATTCTCAATAAAAGTTTTTTTTAACAACAAAAAAAGTATTCATTTAGGATTTGCACTATGTCTTACCTTGGACTATACCATTTTAACGCCAAGATTGTAGTGAAATCAGTTACTATCATTTATACCAGATAGTTTAGTGAACTTTTAACCCATATCGTCAGACGTGCACGAATATTTTAGTAAAACGTTTAACCCATATCATCTGAAGTGCACGAGTGCCGACTCCGGCAACAAGAGACACCACAACACTGAAACATTATCTGCTAACACCAGTTCTATCACCTGGGTTAGTGCACAATGTTTCTTGAAGCGAATATCATTTAAAATAATCAATAAAAGATACCTAGTCCCGGTACATCAGTTTCGTCTGAGGTCCTGCTACATTCCAGGATAGCAGGATAGGAGATTTCATTTTCCGAATAGTTCAATTGTGGATAGTGTCAGTAATATCCTTTTAAAATAGGACTATAAGAAGTATGTACTATCATTTAGGGCATCTCTTAATGTGAATAATGTGATCATTTAATTCCGAATAGCATTCATTTTCACCTGTACTTGACAGTTACAAAGAAAGTGGACTTGCTTGATGAGTCGAGTACTTAAGAACTTGATGGATTTCCTGTAAATGAACTCCTTTTGATGTCTTGGGGTGTCAATAACAGTATACTAATTGATTCATCTATATGCCACAATATTTATGAATGGTATTTGCATTGTTGTTTCAGATGTTTCTCATTAAGGTGGAGCAACATACTGTTATACATTTCTAGAGCGTATTTATTGTAATGCATTGATCATTCAAATTCGATTTGACATAGATGATATTTCCCTTTTTCCATATTTATTTCTCGAGCCGGGGCCTATGCTTAATTGAATTTAAACCTTGAAATGTTCTATTATATAGCTATAGACCTGAATTTAACATTATTCCTACTAACAAAAGAAGCCATTTTCCCCAAAACACATTCTCTTCAAATCCTTAAGTTTTCAGGGACACAAAGAGGTAAATTAATATTTTCTGAATTTGTAGGGACAATAACCCATTATCGAGGTAAAATAAACTCAATTCATCCCATCCATTGCATGAGAACGCTGGAGGCATAGCAATTTGTGTATTTCATTATAAGCAACAGCCTACAACTTTTGTTGTTGTTTTTTTGAGTTACTGGAGCACCACTTATTAATGCCTCAACGCTAGTAGAGACATTTAGCGAAGACCATATTTAATAGTAAAGCATTGTGGTTTTCGAAATCTAATCAGAGCTGATTGACCACATTCTATTAGGGATGCTAAAGCCATCTTTCAGTCAAGGGCAACACACTGTTGAATGCCAAGCCAATCAATGCATCACCAGCCCATGTCAACAAAGAATGTTTGTTAAGTTACCAGTTCATGTCTTACTCAGTGTGTGTATTCATGGATGAACTGAGGCATTTGAAATTGCCAAATTTTGATGTATTTGAATTGACTTCAAGTCAATGCAGTCATTGCATTTTGGGTTTATATTTACACAAGCGTAAATGTTCACCATTACATTCACTTATGTCTTAGGTGTATTTTAAAATTGCATTTGGGTATTAACCCTCACCTTACAAAATGTTCCCTACTTTGTTCAAGAGTGGGTTTGAAACACAATCCTGACTCCTATGTTCTTTTTTTTTTTCTATCCTGATTTGCCTAGCCCACCTCTTGATTAGCCTCCAACTGCCATGCGCATCTTAAATCTGAGTGCAGAGATTTACTGCACTAGAGAGAGCGAATTCTGAGAATCGGCAGGAGATGACCCAGGCTTGGTGTTACCACCTGTAGAACTAGCCATGAAATCGAGGAGGGGGCCTAGTTCTTGGAGTGTTAAGGCATAATCATTGGACCGGGGGAAAAAGAAAAACCCCGGCTACTGTTTCCATTGAACCAAATAGTCCCAAAAAGCCACATTACGTTGGCTGCAAGATCTCAACAAATCTGTCTTGGATGTTTCATACAGGGCTGACAGCCAATTTGCGTGTGTTGGTGCTGTATTTTCAGTCCAAACTTTGCATATCTGTCTTCTAGCAAGCAATATTGCGTAAAACAAAAATGTCCCTGCATGGCCCTTTATACTGTTATCCCATCCAAATATTATAAGTGTTAATGTGATGGGCACCGAGATATTAAGAATAGAGTCCAAGGTCGCTTTAACTTCAACCCAAAACTGAGCTATACCAGGACAATCCTTGAACATATGGGTGTCTGAGGCCGCGATATAATTACACTTGTTGCATTTTTTTCCTGGAATGAATTTAGACAACTTTAGAGGGGTGAAATAAGCTTGATGTAACGTGAAAAAGTTGTTACGCCTCAGCCATGCTAGTTTAACACATTTGTATAGCAAGGTACAAGATTTCTGCCAGATATCTATACTTTGGGCCCCAAGTTCCAATCCCCATAGTTCCTCCGGAAGGGTGAATTCACCATCTATCTCCTCCAGCAAATCCCAATACCACTGCAAAATGTCTTTACCCCCTCCTTGTCGTTCCACCAGCTTTTGTTCTATGATGCTGTTCTTCCCAAGTGATATCCCTGACCTAACCAGAGCTTTTGCCCAGCTATCTAGCTGTATAAACTTAAATCTCGAGAATTCTGGGCCCAATTGTTCCCGTAAATCCTCCCACGATCTCAGTGACTCTCCGACAAGCAAGTCTCCCCATGTTGTAATTCCTCCGTCTCTCACCGGAATGGCCGGCCTATCTTTAAGACACACAGGTAACCCGGGAGAATCCCAGATAGGTGCAAAATTTGAAAAATACGGCAGGCCTAGTTTTTTCCTGATTTGTGACCAGATCTTCACCTGGGACATAAGCGTTTTTAGCGTAACTTTTTTAAAGTATTTTTGATCTGCAAATTTAAACATGAAACCATTGGTTGATAGTCCGGCTCCCTCCAACATGGCTTTAAACATTTCTCCAGCAGAAGTGTTAGACAGTGTTTTCAACAACATTCTAGAGTGGGACAGTTGAAAGGCCCATGCATAGTACTGTAAGTCAGGCAAGGACAGTCCCCCCTTTTCCCTCCTCCTCCTAAGTTTTTTCCATGCCACTCTTGCCGATTTATATTTCCAGACGAAAGAATTCAGCTCTCTCAGACACTTCTCCAATAATTTGTTATCAAATGCCAGGGGGATGGTATTAAATATAAAAGTAAATTTAGGGAGGATAGACATCTTTATCAGACTAATTCGGCCTAGAATATTCAATGGGAGATTGGACCAAGATTTTAACAGTTTCCTTCATTCATTAAACACTCTCTCCAGATTTACTTGAGCAATTTTGCAGACGTCTTGTATCACTCGGATACCCAGATATCTCATTGAATTGGTCACATCTAGCTGTAAATTTGGGATATTCCATGCCATGATGTCAGTTTTACTTGCATTTATCTCATACCCCGAGATGCGACCAAATTCTTCAGCTCTCTTTATTACCTCTGGAAATGCGGTCTCCGGATCAGAGGTTAAAATTAAAATGTCGTCTGCATAAAGAGCTACCCGTCTTTCCCACTCCCCAAATCTAAATGATGGAATATTTACATCACCCCTCAAAACTTCTGCAAATGGTTCGATGTATAGATTAAAGAGGAGAGGGGAAAGCGGGCAGCCTTGTCTTGTCCCTCCCAAGATTTTAAATGAGTCAGACAATGTGCCATTGTTTAATAACCGTGCAAATGGCGCATTGTACATAAGTGACACAGTCCGACAGAACTTATCGCCGAAATTAAACTTCTTCAAGACAGCCCCTAGATAAGGCCAGTTGACCCTGTCAAATGCTTTAGTTGCATCTAAAGTGAATGTTGCCAGCGGAAGGGAAAACGATGTGGCGATGTCAATTGCCCCCACCAGATCGTACGTCAGGTCTGATAGCTGGCGACCTCTGATGAATCCCCTCTGGTCCCGATGTATTATTTCCCCCACTACTGAACCCACTCTAGATGACATGATGGAAGCAAAGATCTTGTAGTCGCTGTTCAGTAGTGATATAGGACAGTAGGACCCACATAAAGTTGGGTCTTTACCAGGCTTAGGGATCAATACTATAATAGCCTCACCCCAAGATCTAGGGAGGACTTGTCCCTCTCTCAGGATTCGATTAAAGAGGGGTGTTAGAATAGGGGCAATAACATCTACCAGGGCACGATATAGTTCACTTGGAAGCCCATCAGGACCTGCGGCCTTATCCTGCTTGAGGGACCTAATGACATTTCTCACTTCCGTCTCAGAGATTTCCATCTCGATCCCATCGCTCTGTATGGACGAAAGGTACGGCAAAAAGATCTGATTTAGCCATAGGTCCCTAGTCTGCTGTACGTCTGGGCGTATCTTCCCTGTGTATTTCATCGAAGAACTCCCTAAAGGCAGTGCTTATCTCTCGATTAGAAGTCCTAGCGGCGGACTCACCTTCAACATTAATTTCTCTAATATAATTTTTGGCTTGATCGGCTTTAACCTTCCAAGCCAATATCTTGCCTGCTGCTTCTCCAAATTCAAAATGCGAGATTTTGCTTGCCTCCCATCTCTTCGTCACTCACTCTTGTAATATGTTTTCAAGTTGGTTTTTCAGATCGCGTATATTTTTTTGATCTTGGGGTGAACCGATTGAGGCTCCGATCCTCTGCTCAATCTTTACTAGTTCTTGTTCAAGATTTTGGATCTTCGATCGGTATATTTTATGCCGGTGGGAGGATCTGTTTGTTATACAACCTCTCAGGAATGCCTTTAGAGTCTCCCATACCGTGTCAAGAGAAGCTGAGGCCAAATTTATATCCAAGAACGTCCTTGTTTCCTTCGTCAAATATATCACTTCCTCTTGGTCTAACAGGATGGTACGATCAAATGACCAAGAAGGATGTTTGGTTTAAGCTGAGAGTTTTAAAGAAAATAAGAGAGCTGAATGATCTGATAAGTGGGAAGGGATATAAGTAATACTAGTTAGAGAGTTTTGGAGACAATAACTGAATAACGAGAAATCAATTCTTGACGTGTGTTTATATTTTAGATTTCTATAGGATATCCCTTGTTTATTACCCACTCTTTCTCTCCATATGTCTGCCAGGCCTAACTGTTCCATTATCCCCTTAAGAGATTGTCTTGAATTAGAAGGGGACTGACCTCTATGGTAGGTTGATTTATCTAATTTTGGGTTCAATACAACATTAAAGTCCCCTGTCCATATTATTGGATCCAAAGCGGTCATCAGATGGTTCCTTATTATTTTTAAATAGGAAGAATCGTCAGTGTTAGGGCCGTAGTATCCTACTAGGTTACACACCCAACCGTTAATAGCCATATTCACTATGAGCCATCTACCACTTTGATCTTCCTTGTAATGAAGAATCTGAGCCTTCGCCGATTTTTTACATAATATGAGAATTCCTCTTATGTTGGCATTATGATCAGTACTGATACATTTGTCTATCCATCTTTGCTTTTTTAATATTATGTTGGCCTCACTTTTTAAGAGATGTGATTCTTGGATGACTATGATCTGCGCTGGGGAGTCTCGTAAATATTGCATAATACGTTCTCTTCTACCACGCACACGCAGACCATCGATATTCCAAGATAAAAACTGGACAGAGGTCATCCTCCAAAATCCAACTCCGTATATACTCCCCTGCAACTCATAATTATTGTACTATCCCGGAGATGACTGTTTTTATTCGAGCTAGTAACTTGTCTTGGAAGGCCTGACTCCTGAGGATTTTTTTTACATTTTATGCTTCCCCCCCACCCCCTCCACCCCAGTCTTGGAGAACCCTCCCATACTTACTCCGGCCTGATGTATGGTCGGATTTGCGTCTGGCGACGCCTTCTCCTCCAACACCGAAAAGTGCCCCCCCTTACCTCCCACGTGAAACAGAATCACTTGTGAAGGATTTACATATTATTCTGTATTTATTTATTTATTTATTTATTTATTTACCAATTTGGGGGACCGTATTGTTTCTTCTGATTTTAGTGATTTCTTTTTTTTCCATTTTTTTTTCAGCTTTTTATCCAATTAGCCTTTTTATCCTATAGATCCATAGGGCCCTTGTATCATTAGTTATATTTTTTCTTTTTATATATATATATATATATTTTTTTGTAGCTGTACTGGTCAGGGCTATTGGTACAATGTTGAGAGGGGTTTGACGAAACTAACCTCTATCTCTATACCTAATGTTGATCAAAGGTATAGGCGTGCAGTGTTGTAAAGAACAAGAGCACAATAATTCTTCACAATTTTGAAGTTTAAACTTTACCCTGGGAATGATTACTAATAGACTCCAATAGTTCATCTGCTTCAAAAGGTGATCTTACGTTATGCATTTTATTATTATACATAATCCGCAAGAAGGCGGGGAACCTCATCTGAACTGTAGCGCCGGCTGCTTTAAATTTGTCCATCCTCTGACCCAGTTCCCATTGCCTATCCAGCGTGGGTTTAGAGAGATCGGAGCGTATTTCAAAGGGGAAATCAGGACCTTTTATAGATTTTTGTTTAAGTGCCAGATTGAGAATTTTTTCTTTCAAAGAATACGTCAAGAAATTGATCAAGACTTTCCGAGGTTTAGATCTGCCGGGATTCAGCCGGAAAGGATCCCGATGGGTTCTCTGTATATCCTTATCGAGCTCCTCTGTTGACTCCTCATACTTTAGAGAGTCCTTCAATAGTCTGATTGTGTAAGACTTTAGGTCTCCTCTTTCCTTTCCCTCCAGTATCTTGAGGAGGCGCAAGTTATTTTGTCTCGAATAATTCTCTAGCGATTCCACCCTTTCTTTCAAGGCATTACCTTCCCTCCGTAAGTTATGGATTTTTGACTCGGCTGCTTCCAGATTTGCCTTCATTGCCCCAACAGATCCCTCCAATATCTCTGTTCTTTCAACCAGCCCGTCCACCTTCCTTTCCAATGCCTCACAAGATGTCCGAATATCGTTCTGGTTTGCCTTAGAAATCAGGAAATCACTTTGAATCTCTTCTCTCATAGAGGCTATGGAAACAGCCAGAACTTCCAAAGCACTCTCTATGTGGGTGGGCCTCTTGCTTTTGTCTCCTTGTTCTTCCTCTCCCACCTCTAAATTATGTGGGCTTTCTTGGGATGTTGCGGTTAAGTCACTTCCTTCATTTTCTAGAATATTTTTTTCCACAACACTTGGTAGTGGAAGAGGTGGAAACTCCGCCATATCTGATACTAGGATAGGAGACTTAGGCTCGCAATTAATGCTGTGGTGATTAGGATTTGTGGCAGGCAAAAGAGAAGGTGTAGGTATATTATCCCCCTTTACTAAAATGTGGGCCGGAGTAAAATCCAAAACTTGAGGTAAAACTTTAAAGTAAGAACGCAAGGAAGAGGGGTAATCTCCGATGAGACAGATATGGAAGGCTCTACTGTCACCACTTCGTCTGGAGAAGAGGACTCTGGGAGTTGTAGCCTTTTTTTAGCTGCCCTCTATTTCTTTCCCGTCTTCTCAATTGCGCTCTTAGTGCTCTTAGTGCTCTTAATACTTCTAATTCCGAGAGCGGCGCTTTTATTTTTAGATCCGATTATCTTTGAAGTCACCTCGTTGCCTCCCACTTCTGCATTTATTTTGTCCCAGGTCTCAACAGAGGCACAGCTAACCCCACTAGCCCCACACTCCCATTTTGTTACGCTTTGTTCCCCTTCCCTGACTCCAACCGCTACATCAATGTCCTGACCCTCCTCCGAGGGAGCCCGTAATCGCAGCAATCTATGTCCCTCCTCCCCAGCGCAGCCCAGCCTACCTCTCAGCAGTCCACGTGCCGAACGACGTCGGCGGAGCTCCAAGGCTGCTCTCTGCCACAGGCTCCGAGGAGGCGTGGGGCTGCTGGGGGGAGATCGAAAGTCTTCCTCACTGCAACTCATCTACCGGTACCAGCACCGGCACCCCCCAATTCCGACACCGACGCCAGAGATACGAAGCTGACACTGCTTCACTCGCTCAACTCCCAGGGTACAGGAACGGGCTTAGCCTTAAAGGACCTCAAAGCCCCATTCTCCGCGGTATTGCTTCTCAGAAGGCAGCGGCTGCACTCTGCGATGCTCGGAGATCTAGCGTCTGACGCGCGCGCCACGCTCGCCTACGGCCGCCATGTTCTCCATCGACACCCCGACTCCTATGTTCTTGTAGAGAGTGATTTTGTTGAGGATGGGTACCAAATTTAAATGCTCTTGAAAACATTTTTCAGAGAATCATGGGGAAAAACTCCAGTGCAAAATCCATATTCATGACTTTCACAAGTCAATCAATAAAGCTCAAAAGCTCAATGCTCAAAAACACATTTTATAGGCAACCAATTAAATAATTAGATATACACAAAAGGAGGTAAGGCAAATATCAGTCGCAATTTTCTTTTTACGAGTACACTATGTAGTTGCAAAAAGAGCACACATACTTTAGTAAAACTGCCCTCACCCACAACAAGTTGTGACATGCTTCATCATAGGGCTGGTACTGAACGCCTCTACGTAAACCAATGCTAGAGGCGGAGCAATAGAGAGGGGTAGACACTACAAACAAATAGAAAAAGGGAGAGAAGAGGATCCTACGAAGGTGCAGACAGACAGGGAATTTAAAATTGACTATGCAATATCATCATAATAGATATAAAAAGGGATATTCAAGTCCCCTCGTATGGTGGTGGTGTGAGTGGATTATGAACTCACCACCCCTCCGTTCTGCATAGAGGTCAACATGTTTCTGCCGGGTTCCGATTCTTTAACCGGAATTCGCCAGGACAAACAAGATCCCTATGTTACTTCACCTAATTAAAAAATTCCCTCTAGTATACACACTATACTAGGTATTACTCCACCTGTAAGTCTGGAGCATTAGAGTACACTACTCATCAGATGGTTACTGTAAAACAGTAAAAGCAATCTGTACAGTGCTGAACAATATATACACACAATAAAATAAAAAATGTGTGCTCACAGTGCTAAATACATATAAAAAACCCATTAGGTGCAACTAGGGTGTTTCGAAATTCACAAATAGCATACCCTAAACAAAGGGTTCAAACAATGATCCTTTCTATCGTATCTATTATAATCACAAATTGTCAGTGACATACATTCAAAATATAGCATGCTTAAAAACATCATGCTGAAAAGGAACACATCTGTACGCGACAAAATGTGGAAGCACTGTGCCCCACATCGTACTCATAGTTTTATATTTATCATTAAGTGTGGTCTCCCTGGGTCAAATATGTCCCTTTACTCAGAACACCTTATCAAGTTCATTATGTTGAGCGCTAGAACTGGCACTGAAGAAGAGGGCGACCCCCTGTAGTCACACTCTGTGAGGAAAAATGGTTGTCAAGTAGGTATTCGAACCCCCAGGGTAAACGTAATACTGGGGCACCACTATGCGAAATGATGTCAATAATCAGTGGTGGCAAAACTCAGCAGTACAAAGTAAATGCCACCTTATAAGCGGAAGCGAGCTTAACAGCTCGTAAACCCAAGCCTTGTTCAAATACACCCAGTTCTCAATGAATAGAAAGGATTCTAGACTCCCAATGCTCTTTACTTTTTCACGGGTGGCTCGGCGCCACCTTGTCGGTCTCTCTGGGTACCATGAAGATAGACAGACTCGCGGAGGACCATCGTCTTTTGAAAAGCAATCCCTTCCCGTCACATGGGAGCTGCTTCTAACATCATGCGCTCCGTAGTGCGAGGAAGAGAAAGCTAGAGCGTTGACCTACATATCGCAAGATGAGTGATATGAACATCATTTCACATGCCAACAACATAGTAATGCATTCCAATGGGGAGGCAGACTAGAAACGCGAGACGGGCACGAGAAAAAAGATATATTATTCTGTAGCAACATGGGCCCTAGAATAGATGTTGTCTCATAAATACTAGTGAATAACTAAAAAGAGGCAGGGAGAAAGAGCTATCTGATTTCAGTATGACAACGGAACATAACATTTCAGGGGGCCCCCAATGTGATCATGGGTTGTGAGAGAATTACGCTATGATGTTTGAATGTAAATCAAGCGTCAATACGGAATGGAGAGACTATTGAGGGATGCACATATGGAGCCCTAGATAGCAATATAGAGGGTGAAACCCTGTGCCCTTCAGGTATAATAGGGGTGGAGAAATAGAAATGTTAGAGATGTATTGCAGTAATGTAGAATCTATTGCCTACCCACGGCTGCCCATGGGATATCATCATTGAGCCCTGTCTCCTGACGAATCCTAGTGACCCACTTCTGCTCACGTATGAACAGAGCATGTGATTGTCGTAATTTGACGGTGATCGGGTTAGCGTTAAGCTTTGCTACACGTATTTCCCTTATCTTGACTATGGTTGCTGGACGCCATTTTGTATGTATCGGCGGCCATTTTATATGAATGCGTTGCCTCGTGGTCAGCATGCCCTTTTGTCCTTCCTCTGTACCACTGACCACTCGAGTTTGCCCAGCAACAGGCTATTTTTAGTATTGGTCAAGCTCACACATGCGCAGTTAAGTCTGAACAGTCATCACTTAGGAATGTCCCTCCAAATTGACTAGTGGTGTTGTAGCTCCTCCCATGAGTTGGCTGTGTTCAAAAAATGACCATATATGTACCTAAACCTCTGTAAATGTGTTCCGCCTACATTTTTATTACTGTAAAACTGTATAAAAGAAGGACTCGCACCGATGTTCGGTGTGATACTTCTTGCATTGCCGAAGGGTGCTGTAGGAATGTACCACCACCCCATGGGGTCTTAATAAACTTGTCTTTTGCATTTTCTAGTTTCCGTGCCAACATCTGTTATGGTGTAGAGGGTATTCTACGGAGTATGTAGGCCTGGAGAACCCAATACCACAAATTGGGGACCACGAAGGGACTCATCGGCGACTCGGATGCCCGAAGGAGAGGTCGTGACGAAGGATTGGAAACTCGCCATGGACGCGTACGCTGCCACTGAGTGACCCGAGTCTTGGCACCCACAATGTTTTCTTCCTTTCCTTCTGATCTGACCTTCCAGGTGGCGCCGGTCCTCGACTGAGATCCTGTTCGTTCGAGTTGTCGTACAGTGCCGGTTTGGCTGATTTCATCAAAGACCTTGGCAGTTGGAACCTGGATATCTGAGAATTTGGTAAGCTTGTGATTGGTAAGATAGTCTACGGACGCTTACTGTGGCTCTTTGAATATGTTTTGAGTTAGCTAACATTTGATTCTATGATTTAAACTATATGTGCAGTGCACTTCACATAGGCGGGCATGTAGAGATATTTCTCTAAAATTTGTTTGTGTTTGAACGGCACATTTGTGTGGAGTATATTAAGTGCCATTTTTGTGGTATCACGTTTCCGTGATACTTTTGAACATGCCTGTTTTAAGCACACTTCGAGGAATGTGCTGTCTTGGAAATTGTACCACTTATCGATTAAATGAATCTCAGCCGGCTCCCCCAGAGGGGACTCCCAATCGGGAGATGTATGTTAAATTCGGTCTTCCCCCTATATTATACAGTAAATTATGGAATAAGTACACCAGATCTGGTCCCGAGTTGCAATGGCCACTACATGGGTCGTTTGATTTACGAAAGGTTCAGTTTGTGGAGCAATGTTTGTTTCAGCGCAGTGCAAGGCAGGATATGTTTGATTGTGTACGAATGTGGGAGAAAGCAGTGCGTGAACGAATGAAGCGTGAAATAGCCTTGGCGGAAAAAGAGCAGCGTACAGCTGCTCGAGATAAGGCTTTAAAGCTGGAGGAGAAGGAGTTGCAGGAGAAGAAAGAGAGGGAGGCACGGGAATGTAATTTGCAAACGAGTGGTCAATTTCCTATTCGGCGTCCGCTTTACCCTGTCCTTACTAATTAAGTTGATGATTTTTCATTATTAGATCGGTGCCCGCCTCCGTACGTTTTGCCTACGGCCCCGGACGAGGACTCGGAAGGAGATGATCAAGGGAGTAAGAGTATGAGGTTAAGTGCTAGTGTGACTGCGGAGTTGCGCAGTTTTGCTCGCAAGCTTAATTTGAACAAAATAACTATATCAGAGATTAAAGATGAGATGAGTAAGTGGTCGGAGCGAGGACAGTTGTATTTTTTAAACGCTTTTGGAGATGAAGTTGTAGAACGATTTAGGAAACATTCGCCCGATTTAGAGCCTAAGGATATATCAGTTCATCGTGAGAATATGAGTAAAGGTTTATTTGTTATTGCAGATGGGGATGAATTTTTCCGACGGTTGGTCCAGCTACGGGATGAGGCGTCCAGATTGCGGGAAGCACGAAAAGCATCAGACGTGCCTGCGCCGGGGTCGACGGAGCAATCCAAAGAGTGTTCTATCTTTGGAGCAGATAAGCGTTCTACAGTTCATGTTATGCCTATGCGTGAAGCTGCACCTTTGTATGTCCCCCCCAAAGCGCAAGGTACAAGTGACGATAAATTGTCCGGGGTTGCAAAGGGTTATTTTGTATATAATTGGGTATATACACCTTGGAATAGAGCAGATGTTATGGCATTGAAGAATGCTTTACCTGATCCTCGTAAAAATCCGGCAGCTTTCTATGAAGGTGTGGAAGGGGCTATTTCTTCATGTGTTATGACACTAGTTGATATCGATCTTTTCTTTGGGTTAATATTGCCCCCTGATATGTGGAGAGCGATTCGTAAGTTTGATGACCAAGCGATTTTGGGAGCGGATTGGAAAGTTTTAGCCCAAGCTGATTTAGATAGGGAGCCTGCATGTAAGCCTTGTCAATTAATTCTGGATCTCCCAACAGCTATTTTGAATAAATTAAAAACTCTTGTCCCCCCAAAAAAGATTGATTGGACTATGTTAGCCTCTTGCAAACAGAAACAGGATGAGTCGGTGTCTGACTTCTTTTCACGTTTTGAAGAAGCGTTTCATGATTACAGTGGGCAATTATTAACGGATGACACAGTAAGGCATTTGTTTGTCGACAAGTATGTGGCTAATCTCCTGCCGGAGATTGCAAAATGTTTGAAAACTAGTGAAAGTTCCTGGACCACGGCGACCCCTGCATCCTTGTTGACTATGGCTCAGTATTATGAGCGACAAGAATTAGAGGCCAAAGAAAGTACTGATAAGAAAGCGAAGGAGTTAAAGACGAAGGTGATGTTGGCTCAGGTTCGTGCTACGCAGCCGAGAGGGAATGATAGAGGCAGGCGAGGAGGGTATGGTACGTCTTCTGGTCGTACCGACATTGCTGAGGATCAATGTGCATACTGTAAAGAGTTTGGACATTGGGCTTCAGATTGTCCGGTACTTCATGATTAACGTAATCAGCGTGGTCGAGGAAGTGGAAGGGCACGGAATAGTTATTCGGGAGCGAGAGGTGGAGCAAGTGATCGTGGTAGGTTTGAGGCGAGGGGTCGTGGCCAGGATGATCATAATACTTTTGATCGACGGAATCAGTACCAGATATCGGAGGGTGAGAATGTGGACTCTTAGGACTATGTACATGCATAGGATTGCGTAGGATGGGGTGTGGAATCGGTTGAAGTGCCAGTAGATCAAAGAGGTCCATATGTATCAGCGGGCGTTTTGGGTTCTACTGATCAGTTTTTGGTTGATACAGGAGCTACTCGTAGTGCTCTGTCGAAAAACTTGGTTTCAAGGGCTCCCCTGTCTGGCGAAACGATTACATCTATAGGGTTCGATGGAACACCCTCTCTTAGCCCATTGTCACAACCTCTTACGTTTTACATTGACAGATTCTTCGGGCCGTACCCATTCTTATTGTTGCCGAATACTCCTGACAATATTATGGGCATAGATTTGCTTAAATACTTCAGAGCAACAATACGCTGCGCTCCTGAAGGAGTGCGGGTTATTTTGAATGACAATTATCCGGATGTAGGAAGACTATGCACTATGCAAGAAATTGAAGCGTTAGCCTCTCTCCCACACACGTTATGGGCTACATCGGACACGGATGTGGGACAGATGCTCATTCCACCTATTCGAATAACTGTTAAGGAGGGTGTGTCTCTGCCACGTGTACCACAATATAAAATCTCTAGGGAAGGTGAAATTGCATTGACTCACATTGTTCAGGATTTGATTATTGCAGGAGTAGTGGAGGAAGTTCCCTACAATGTCTGTAACAGCCCGATTCTTCCGATCTTAAAGAAAGATACTGATGACAAAGTCTATCGATTTATTATTGATTTGAGGGAAATCAACAAAATTGTAGTGCCCCAGTACCCGGTGGTGTCTGATATCACCACCCTACTTACTTTGATTCCACCCACTGCCACCACGTTTTCTGTAATAGATCTCAAAAATGCCTTCTTTTCCTTCCCATACATTCCGATAGCAGATATCTATTTGGCTTCACATTAAATAATAAATCGTATAGATTTTGTCGAGTTCCTCAAGGCTATACAGAAAGTCCTAGCATCTATAGCCAGGCTTTAAAAAGACAGCTTGATTCTTTTGATTTGCAGTCTGGAGTAGCTCTCATCCAGTATGTCGATGATATTTTACTTGCTGCAGACACGTATGCACAGTGTGAGGAGAGTACTCTTGCTTTGTTCTCTTTCCTTGCTCAGAATAATCACAAAGTGTCTAGGAAAAAACTGCAATACTGTAGACCAAAGGTGACCTACCTCGGTCATCTTTTGTCTAAGGAGGGACGTGCATTAACATCTGATCGAATTCAAGCAATTTTAGATACACCAGTCCCCCGTACTCAGAGAGATGTGCGTGCCTTCATAGGTTTAACGTCCTTTAGTAGACAGTGGATAATGGGGTTTTCGCACATTATAAAACCTTTGTTAGCATTATTGTCCAAAACTACACCAATGCAAGGCACCACCCCCCTTAAGGGCGTGGCGCCGTTAGTGGCAGCCAAAGGGCCGCCCAATTAAGGAATCACTTCCGGGTCACTCGACCCGGAAGTGAAAGCAAGGGGACTAGCGGAAACACGTCGTAGTGCCCCGGATACAGTCAGAGGGCGCGAGGCTTAAAAGCCAGCGACCATCTTAGTGACCTCCTCTTTGTCTGCTGACCACCCAGGAGTCGGACGTAGCAGAAAGAAGTCAAGAGCCGTCGGGTGGATAATTGGTTCCCGAGGGTCAATCCGACTCGTTTTTGGGCAGGTGAGTGGGCCTTGTAGTGTGTTTGTTGGATTATTATCGGGGCGAGTCATGTGGCGTGAATGCTTCCATGGCGCGCGAGTGGTGAGTGCAGGGGGCAGGGATTGTCTTTCGTGCCCGGGGGATTGCCTTGCAGTGCATGGTCCGGTTGGTTGTATGCGCGTAATTGGGGTGCCAGGTACATGCCGATGGAGAGCCCGGGAGGCAGGGGAGCTGAGCCGAATGAAGAGTGCTTTTCGTGTGTGCAAGCAGTCCCAGCGCGGTCGCTCCCCCTCCCGTTTGGAGCGGAGGTGGTGCTTGCGGGGGGGGGGGGGCAATGGGCCAGAGCGGATTGAAAATGGTTCAATTGTTTAACGTCAAGCCGGCATGACCGGAGGAGACGCGCCAAACCCCCCCCCCCCTCCCCTTTGTTGGTAATGATAGCGGAATGATCATAAAATGGCGAGCAGCCGAACGCTCGGTTACTGCGCTTACAAACGCCTTCCCTCCCTTGTTTGAATATAACGTAGTGCTCGCCAGGAGTTAGGGGGTCCGGGAAGGCAGTAGGGTAGAGCGGTATGCGCTATCGGAGCGAGACGATCCTCCCTCTGCCCAGGGTTTAAAAGAGTACTGTTCTGGCTAGAGCATGGCATACTCGGCAGTAATTAGAGGAGAAGAGGCTTTTACGGATAAATTCAGCGCTCGCATGAGCTTTATGCTAAGAGCGGTAGGAGCATAGGGTATGCATCTCATACAGGGAAATTGGAGTAACATGCAGTAGTAGCCGAGAATGCATATAATACAGGAAATGGATATTGGATGCATTTGAGGGTACCGAATTTCGATTCCTCCTCCTGGCAGAGCATGTTTGGTAGTTATATTAGGAAACTTATGGCATTCACGAGTACAGGAGATATCTTGTTTGGAAATTCACAGGAGCGCACTAGGGATGATAACCCATAGTGATGCAGGGCTGCTGGTTCTTGAATACGGCAGGCAAGTCTGAGGGGGGATTGGCTCTGCAGTCTGACACTTTGATGACCATATTATAAGCAATGCATAAGCAATTTAAAGACATAATTGAACATCAGGAGCGAACTACCAGCGATAGCATATGTATTTTGTGTATCAGTTTGGTGGCTAATCCAGATGCACGTTGTCAATTAAGTGGTACTAACACAATTTTCTTTAAAGTGCAGAATGCAGCAAAATGGCCAACGAAGGGGAAAAGGGCCCCACCCAGAAGAGATGACTACCTTGCGCTTACAGAGATCATGGAGTTTACAAAAGAGAAAGGCGTGGACTGGGCGCTAAAGACTATGAGAGAGGGGGCTAGAGCAGACGAGAAAGCTCAAGAGGAAAGAGGGAGAGGCAAGAGAACACGGCGTACGCCGGAAAAGTTTAAAGAGGCGGTGAAAGACAAGCGGCCCAGGGTGGCCGAGCCCCAACCAGCATCACCAGGTGAGAAGGAGGTGCTAGGGACAATAGATTTGAGCCCGAACACGGATAAGGACAATGACGTTCCCGGGGGGAACCATGTTAATTTTAATACAGCGCAAATAGGAGGGACCCCTGTCGCTAATGCGGAGGTGTCCTGCTCTCAGGTTACTTTACCGCCAGTGGCTGCACAACCGGGTAGCGGAGTGTCACAAGTTTGGGTGCAATCGGGAGGAGTAGCGCAATTACCGGATGCAGTTATATAGTTCACATGGTCAGGCAATCAGCAATGGCCCTGTAAACACGATGATCCCCACCACAACATACCCGGGAAGTGGGGGGCCTATAATGATGAATGCCTATCCGGCTGTGGGGTGTCTACCACAGGCTCCAGCAGCTAACACCGCCGTTAATTTGGCTGGGTCACCTAGTACTCAGATGCAAGGGGGAGTTGGGGTGCCGACGGCATGTCATCCAATGTTAGCATACAGCCCGTTAATGTTCGGTTCCGCATCGCTGACCTTATCGCCATCTACGGGGATCACCTGGCACGTACCCGCAGACATTAAGGAAAAGATACTTAAGGGCGAATACGTGGATGTGTTCGATCTCATTAACGCAGGGGTGGCCTCAGGGAAAGCTAGAGGAGGTAAGGAAGGTGAATACAACCAGAAAAAGGTATGGGTAGAATGGTCCATGAAGAATTGGATCACGGGATTTGCCATTTATGCCGCAATTATGCTAGAAAAATATCCTGGGTTGGGCCCTCAAATGATGAGTTACATATCCTTGATACATGGGGCGGCAGCTGAGTTCCCAGGCGTGGGATGGTTAAAATATGATAACAAGTTCAGACAAATGAAAGCAGTACACCCAGGGATAGCATGGGATCAGCGTGAGATTAATCTATGGCACACAGTTTTTTATTCTTCCCCTTCAACGTCCAAGACCAGTTCCCCTGCTCAGAGCCAGTCCTTTCGGAGTGACAAGGGGGCTGGAGATAAGAAACAGGCCTGCTGGCAGTTTAACAAAAATGAATGCACCAGGGGGACCTCGTGTAGGTTTAAGCATTGCTGTTCCTACTGTGGGGGAACATCTCACCCAGAAATCAGATGTTTCAAGAAAACAAGAAACCCAAAAGAGCAGTCGGCCCATACCACTCCAAAAGGGAAGCCATCTAAAACATCCGACAAGCCTCCCAACTCCCATTAAAAGACATGTTTTGACACACCTCCTTAGCAAGTATGACAAGCTAGAGGAGGCTCAGTTCCTGCTTAATGGTTTTACGTTAGGTTTCCGTATCCCGTCTTCAGCTACCCCCACAAGCGTCCCGCCTCGCAACCAGAGTTCAGTGCTTCAGAATATGGAAGCAGCGCAAAACAAGATCATGAAGGAAGTTGCTTTGGGGCGGGTCGCGGGTCCATTCAAAAATCTCCCAAACCCTGATTTAGTCTGCTCACCCTTGGGTTTAGTGCCTAAAAAAGAGGAGGGTAAATTCCGCCTCATACATAATCTATCAAGCCCCCCAGGTTTTTCGGTCAATGACAAACTGGATCCTGATCTCTGCACAGTGCGCTACGCAACGTTCGACACAGCAATTTGAAAACTTCAGGTTTTGGGTGAAGGAGCTTTAATGGCCAAGTCCGATATCGAGTCAGCTTTTAGGCTACTCCCGGTTCACCCGGAGGACACAAAGTTCTTGGGCTTCACTTTCAAAGACAATTATTTCATAGATCGGTGCATGCCCATGGGATGCTCTATTGCTTGTGCAGTTTTTGAGACGTTTGCCAGATTTTTAGAATGGGCGGTGGAGCAATTCCTGACCTCAGACAAATCACATGCAGGTGTACACTATTTGGATGATTTTCTATTTCTGGGTCCTGAGGGTTCACAGTCATGCAGGAAGGCCCTGCTGGGCTTCCAGCACCTGGCTGAAGCCCTTGGGGTACCATTAGCAGCCGAGAAAACAGAAGGCCCTACTACATGTTTGACATTTCTGGGCATTAAAATCGATACCAGAGAAGGCGCGTGCAGGTTACCCATGGCAAAAGTGGCAGCCTTCAAGGCTGCGATTGATGTCTGCTTAAAAGCAAAGAAAGTTACATTACACCAGCTACAAGTCTTGGTAGGGCAACTGAACTTCGCCTTGAGGGTCATACCAATGGGCAGGGCATTCTCTAGGAGTATTGCAAGGGCAATGTCTGGGCTTCGTGCAAAGCACCATAGACACCGGAAGCACCACCAGCTGATCCGCGCCGCCAAGAAAACAGCATTCAAGGAACGGTTGGACAACAACGCACACAACTGCAAGGAACTCTTCAACATCGTGAAAGAGCTTTCCAACCCCAGCGCAGGAAACAACAACATCACCCCATCGCAAGACCTCTGCAACTCCCTCGCTTCATACTTCCACAACAAGATCGCGGACATACACAACAGCTTCAACAACCAACCAACGCACACCATGACCGAACAGCCACCCCCCACCACCACCCTCCACGCCTGGACCCCGATCAGCACCGAAGACACCATCCGCATGATGAACTCCATCCACTCCGGATCACCGACCGACCCCTGCCCTCACCACGTCTTCAACAAGGCCGACGCTGTCATCGCACCCCACCTGCGAGACATCATCAACACATCATTCGACACCGCCACCTTCCCTGAGAGCTGGAAACACGCCGAACTCAGCGCCCTACTCAAGAAACCAACAGCGGACCCCACCGAACTCAAGAACTACCGCCCCATCTCGCTCCTCCCGTTTCCTGCCAAAGTCATCGAGAAGACCGTCAACAAGCAGATGGCCGCCTTCCTCGAGACGAACGGATCCCTCGACCCCTCACAGTCCGGCTTCCGAGCCAATCACAGCACCGAGACCGCCCTCATCGCCGCCACCGATGACATCCGAGCCCTGATGGACAATGGAGAAACAGCGGCCCTCATCCTCCTAGACCTCTCCGCGGCTTTCGACACGGTCTGCCACCGCACCCTAGTACAGCGCCTCAGCAACATCGGAATCCAGGACAAGGCGCTGGAATGGATCATCTCCTTCCTCGACGGGAGAACACAGAGAGTCCGCCTACCACCGTACAAGTCAGAGGCCTCCGAAGTCATCTGCGGCGTCCCTCAAGGATCATCTCTGAGCCCCACCCTCTTCAACGTCTACATGAGCCCCCTCGCGGCCATCGTACGCAAACACAACCTCAGCATAATCTCCTACGCCAACGACACCCAGCTGATCCTCTCCCTGACCAACGACCCCGCCTCCGCCAGAGCCAACCTGCACGAAGGGATGAAAGAGGTAGCCGAGTGGATGACGACCAGCCGCCTGAAACTGAACTCTGACAAGACGAGGTCCTCATCCTGGGCTCTTCCCCCTCCGCCTGGGACGACTCCTGGTGGCCTCCCGCCCTGGGCACCGCACCCAAACCGACAGACCATGCACGCAACCTGGGCTTCATCCTGGACTCCTCCCTCTCCATGACCAGGCAAGTCAACAACGTCTCCTCGGCGTGCTTCAACATCCTACGCATGCTACAGAAGATCTTCCGGTGGATCCCCACCGAGACCAGGAAGACCGTCACCCAGGCCCTCGTCACCAGCCGACTGGACTACGGCAACGCCCTCTACGCCGGTACCACCGCCAAGCTCCGGAAGAGACTCCAGCGGATCCAGAACGCCTCAGCCAGACTCATCCTCGACATCCCACGAACCAGCCACATCACCGGACATCTGAGAGACCTTCACTGGCTCCCCGTCAACAAAAGAATCACCTTCCGCCTCCTCACCCACGCACACAAAGCCCTACACGACCAAGGCCCGAGCTACCTCAACAGCCGGATCAACTTCTACGCTCCCAAACGCCACCTCCGATCAGCCAACCACGCCCTCGCCGCCGTCCCCCGCATCCGAAGAGCGACTACAGGAGGAAGGTCCTTCTCCTACCTGGCCGCCAAGACCTGGAACTCCCTCCCGACCGACCTGCGCCTGACCCAAGACCACCTCTCCTTCAGGAAGAAGCTGAAGACCTGGCTGTTCGAGCAGTAGCGGCACCCCCCCCACCCCCCAGCGCCTTGAGACCCTACGGGTATGTAGCGCGCTCTATAAGTGTCACTGATTGATTGATTGATAGAGTCAGACTCTCAGCTGACGTGAGGAGGGACTTGATGATTTGGAAGTGTTTCTTGCAGGATTTCAATGGCTCGATGTTATGGAGGACAGCGAGCACCTCAAATGCTGACCTTGAATTGTTCACTGATGCAGCAGGGAGTGTTGGTTTTGGAGCGATTTTGGGCCCTAAGTGGTGCATGCAGTATTGGCCAGAGGAATGGGCACAACAGGGTCTGACGCACAACGTCACTTTCCTGGAACTGTTTCCCATAGTGGTGGCTCTACATTTGTGGGGTGACATGCTCGCAAACAGACACATTGTATTCTGGTCAGACAGCATGTCAGTAGTGATGGTTATCAATAATCAGAGAGCAACTTGCACATGGGTGCTGTGTCTACTAAAAGAGCTAATATTGCAATGTCTGAGTCACAATGTGCATTTCACTGCAAGGCATGTCCCTGGGGTTGAGAATCAAGCTGCTGACGCTTTATCTCGTTTTAAGTTGACAGAATTCCGTGCGCATTGGCCACAAGCAGAGAAGACAATGACAACATTCCCAGCGGAGCTATGGAAGTTAG
The DNA here is from genome assembly GCF_964263255.1 of Lissotriton vulgaris. NCBI lineage: Eukaryota > Metazoa > Chordata > Amphibia > Caudata > Salamandridae > Lissotriton > Lissotriton vulgaris. The sequence continues at coordinate 492,110,348 of NC_141693.1, forward strand.
GTGCCCCACAGCCTCCGAGTTGATAACTGCATCCTTGGCCCCCAAGACTAAGAGTATGTATCAGAAGTCGTGGGAATTTTATCACTTATACTTGAAGGGAGCGGGCCTAGTGGATGCCTTTGTACCCCTGAGCGTATTAGGCTTCATAGTACATCAGAAGGGGAGTGGGAAATCAGTGGCGTTTATGAAGAGACAATTGTCAGCATTGGCATTCTATGCGGGCTTAAAAGGGGTCAAAGATCCAACGAAGGACCAGAGGGTGAGGAGAGCCGCGAAGGGGTGGGAGCGCTTAGCACCAGGTGTGAAAGACTCGAGAAGACCTATCGATGTGGGGAAGTTGGTGAAGATTTTAGAGACCTTGCCACTCGTTTGCTTCTCTCTTTACGAGACTCAACTATTTAGGGTGGCGTACGTGTTAGCCTTTTGTGGAGCTCTTCGGATTTCGGAGTTACTCCCGGCCTCTAAGGCGGATAGGGATGGAGGTATAAGGTGTACAGACATAATCGAGTCAGAAAATGTCCTGAAAGTCAGGGTTTGAAGGTCTAAAACAGATCCTTCAGGCAAGGGGACTTGGTTACAATTAGGCAGAGTAGCGGGGGAGTCTTACTGCCCAGTTAGGTTAATGAGGGAGTTCATGCAAATCAGGCCTCAAGGGAGCGATGATGGAGTGTTGCTCCACAAGAATGGCTTACCCCTCACCAGATTCCAGTTCACAAGGGTAGTAAAAATGACCTTGTCAAAGATGGGTGTTGACCCGGCGGACTTCACATCCCATTCCTTTCGTATCGGTGCAGCAACCACAGCCGCTGGCCTGGGGTTGCCGGAACAGACTATCATGAGATTAGGACGTTGGAAGTCAACATGTTATGAACGTTATGTGCGCCCGCAATTAGTATAAAAGTCGAACTCATGACCTCCCCCTCCCTTCTTTCAAAGGTTTTTCTCATCATTTCTTTCGATATTTACTCTAGGTACTACCTCCCAAAGAACCCAAATATGTTGGTGCGGCCACTCCTTTATTCACAGGGCGGGGTTGATCTTAAAGGAAACGCTCGAAAGAAGGGCGCACATTGCACAAGGATGGGACCATCATTGGGTAGGAATAGGTGGGCAGCACTTAGCTGACGTCCCGAAGGATTTGAGGGCGGAGTTGGGCAGAGGCATGCCCTATCCCGATGTTTTCGTGTTGCACTGTGGAGGCAACGACATGATCCCGGCTGGAAGGAGAGGGGTCGAAGAGTTTTTGTTTACGACGCTAGCGGCAGTCAAGAATATTTTGCCAAAGGCCATCTTATTATGGTCTGAAGTCATTCCGAGGCAGATTTGGACGCGGGGTGCACCCCCGAAGGCAGTGAATAAATCGGTCAAAAGGTTGTACCAGTCAGTGGCCGAAATTCTTCAGAAGTCTAGCATTCGAACCATTCGTCACAATCTAATACAAACGTCCAGGCCGGAGCTATATGCGACGGACGGAGTGCACCTATCAGAGGCGGGCACAGAAATATTTATACAAACAGTCTTAGGAGCCATTTCCGAAGCTCTGGAGTGCAGGGGGGGGGGAGGACCGAGTCCGCCAGTAAGCGCCTCGCCCTGTGGCGGGGTCCTGGACAAGAATATCACGGGAACTTCTTTGGGCAGTGCCAGTTTATACCTCTGAACAGGTTGTTAAATCATCATTGGGCTCCGGGCTGGCGGGAGAGTTGGGGCTGACCTGCTGGTGGCCCTGGCTTCTCTAGCCCTACCCTGGAAGCCGCTGGTTGCCACAAGTGGTGGCAGATTATTCACCTGCGGCTCTGTTGACCTGAAGGTGGTTAACTTAAGGAGAGCAGGCTAACTTGGTTGTGGCCTGCTGGCGCAACCCGAGGGTCAACCAAAAGCCCATTGGAGAATGGGCTGAAAAAGAGTGAATATGTATATAAGTGTGAGTATCTTAGTACTGTGATGTGGAAATATGTTTGACTTTTAAATAAAGAAAATGGAGGTCAATGAAGTAATTGACCTGTTAACTTATCTTAATAAATATGCACACTGCAGAAAATCAAACAAGGCTTGGTGTTTAATTTGAGAAGGGGCCTTAATGCTTTGGGGGGAGTGTGCACTTTGTAGGCCATCTATGCCTCTTTAATGGACAGATGAATGTCAGACTGCTTTTGAACAATTGAGACAAGCCCTTTGTTCTGCACCAGTGTTAGGTACACCAGATTACACGAAGATTTTCACGTTGCACGTACATGAGAAAGATGGGTGTGCATTGTCAGTGTTAGTGCAGACACACGGGGATAAGCAGAGGCCCTGCGCATACTTTTCGGCAATACTTGACCCTGTGGCACGAGGATTACCTTGGTGCTTTCGAGCAGTTGCAGCAACAGCAGTGGCTATATGGCAGAGTGAGGGAATAGTTTTGTCACACAAGTTGCTAGTGTTAGTTCCCCATGCGGTAGATGCACTGTTAAATCAAACAAAGACCCAGTATCTTACGAGTGCACGACTAACAGGATATGAGCTCACACTGTTGGCGCCCCACATCACACTAAAGAGATGTGCTACCCTGAACCCTGCTACTTTATTGCAGTATCCGGTTGCTGAGGGCCAAGAGGAAGAACACCATGATTGTGTTTTCCTGACTGAAGAACAAACAAAGGGTCGTGTCAACTTACAGGATACGCCACTTCCAGATGTGGATGGGGAACTGTGGGTTGATGGATCGTGTTTAAGGCTGCCAGATGGCACAACCTCTGCAGCATATGCGATCACGACACTTAAGACAGTGGTTGAAGCAGCACGAATACCACAGAAATCGGCCCAAGCAGCGGAACTAATAGCCTTGACAAGAGCCTGCGAATTGAGTGCTGGCTGATGTGTGAACATCTACACAGACAGCCGGTATGCCTTCGGAGTAGCGAATGATTTTGGCTTACTCTGGAGAGAGCGTGGGTTTTTGACTTCGCATGGAGTACATATCATGCACGGAGAACTAGTGCGTGATCTTTTGAATGCGTTACTTTGTCCAAAGAAAGTGGCGATAATCAAATGCAGTGCACATAAAAAGGTCACTGACAAAGTGAGACAAGGAAACGCTTTTGCAGATAGCATAGCGAGAGAAACTGCTATGTTACGAAATGCCTCACCAATGTATGTAGTGAAATCACAGGCTGAGCGATGGCATGAATCTAGAGAGGAGATACTAGATATTCAGAAATCAGCGTCTGAAGCAGAACTTGCAACCTGGGCAGCAGAGGGAGTGCTGGATGATGAGGGTTGTTGGCGAAGCAAAGATATGGAAAGATGAAAATTGCCTGCAGCTTACTTGCAAGCGATGGTCCAAATGACACATGGATTGGCACATGTTGGAGCTCTTGCAATTACTCGATTGCTAATACGAGTTTGGGAGCATCCTGAGATTGCCAATACAGCCAAAAGAGTAGTGCAGACCTGTCTGATATGTTTGCAGCACAATCCTGCGAAAGGGACGCATACTCCGAAAGGAGGGTTTGTTCCACCTACTGCACCGTTCGAAGTACTGCAAATGGATTACATTCAGCTTGAGCATTGCAATAACCTTAAGTATGTCTTAGTGGTGGTGTGTGCTTTCAGTAAATGGATTGAGGCCTTCCCCACGAAGGATAATACAGCGCTGACAACAGCTAAGGTTTTGCTCAAAGAGTACTTCCCTCGTTACGGTGTTTGTACATTTTTGTGGAGCGATAATGGTCCTCATTTTGTTGGGAAAATCGTGGAATATGTGATGAAGGGATTGGGAATTCAGCAGAAATGTCATGCTGTATTCCATCCACAGTCAGCAGGTCTTGTTGAAAGATATAATGCTACTCTGAAATTAAAACTTGCAAAGATCGATCAATCAGTGCCGTTGAGCGGAGGGCGGACAGGCAGAGCCAGGCAGGCAGCACTTCCGGTTGTGCCGGAGTTGAGGTTAGCGCTCTAGTGGCTACCTCACTCCGGGCTATTTAGGCCGACCTGACTCTCGGGCCAGCGCGGTAGGGAGACGGTGGCAGAGTCTCCCAGACCCGCTGCTGTGCCTGTGAGTGTTTTGTTTCAATTGCTGTTCCTAGCGAGGGCTGCGAGCAACATTAGCACCAGCGGACAGATTTTATAGCTTATTTGTTCCTAATACTAATTTTAGGACAGACTCACGTGTCCCTCAAAATCCGCTTTCTCTCCCCGCTACGCCTGGGCTCGATCCTACCGCCTGCCCGCCTCGGTCCGACTTGGCAATCAGTGCCGTTGAGCGGAGGGCGGACAGGCAGAGCCAGGCAGGCAGCACTTCCGGTTGTGCCGGAGTTGAGGTTAGCGCTCTAGTGGCTACCTCACTCCGGGCTATTTAGCCACGCCCTTCCTGTAAGCGCGCAGCGGTTGCGCGCAGGGGGCGCCTTCGAGCGCGCCTAAGAAGCGCCGAAGAAAAGCCCGTCTGCGCCCGTCCGCGACAGGACGGGGCGAGGGGCTATGGACTATGACATATCACAAACTGCCTCTACTGGTAAGGGTTCGCGGTTAATTACGTATTCTTGCCAAACGCTACTGACCCTTAGACCACCTATGCTATGTAGCAACAAAATACCATGGCACCGTGTAGAGGGAGCCTTCTCCTGTCTACAATGTCGGCGTCTTTCAAAAAATGCCACACCTCCCTCAGACCCTAAATCCCCCTTACTGGGCCTTAGGAGCTTTCTTCTAAATGTGCGATCTTTACCCAAACACCAACATGAGGTTTGGGATCTAATTCATACTATGCAGCCAGATATTTGTTTTCTTGTTGAAACATGGCTAAAACCCCACACAGTTACTGCCATCGCTATGGGGATTCCCTCTGGGTATAAAATCAAACATTTAGATAGAGACATTAAAACTGGAGGTGGTCTTGCTATTATACATAAAGATTGCTTAAAAGTGACTATTAGTGAACAACATATGCACCCACAGCTAGAAATAATGATTTTTAAACTCACTCTTACTAACCACATTACCTGGAAAGGTGCTTTGGTCTATCGACCCCCAGGACTCAACCCTAAATTCACACTTACTCTCCAGGAAATCCTAGCCCCTCACATTAAATCCAAAGAAGACTTCCTTCTTTTGGGTGATTTTAATATACATGTAGATCTACCTACTCTCTCCGAATCCACTGCCCTGATTACTGACCTCTCTAACTTAGGTCTAGAATTACAAAATCAAGATCCCACTCATAGAGGAGGACATATGCTGGATTTACTTTTCTCTAATTGTGCCAAAGTCATCTGCTCCCCAGTAAAAGAAATGTCATGGACAGACCACTCCATGTTAGAATTCTTATTAGTAACTCCATTAAGTACTGTAAAGAGTGTCTCTTTTCCCCCCACCTGGCGACGACAATGGCACAAAGTCACTGTCAACAAAATCCAGGAATTCTGGAAAGACCCGGAAATTTTGGCAACAGACACAGCTGATACGGCTTTAGCTAAACTTAACATTTCTATTAAGCAAGCCATTGACATTGTAGCCCCTTTAAAAAAGCATAAACAGTATCCTGTGTCCAAACAAGATAGCTGGTATACTTATGAATTGAGAGCAGAAAAGCAAAACTGTAGGCGAGCTGAGAAAGCTTGGAGAAAAAGGAAAACTGAGAGTAGCAGAGCAGTTTTCTTAGATGCCCAATCAAAGTATTACAAGAATATTAAACTTGCCAGAAAACAGCACATAACGCAACAGATATCACAAGCAGGCAATTGCTCCAAGGAGCTTTTTAATATCCTGCAGAATTTTATTAAACCGACCGCATGTGAGAGCTCAGAGGACTTCTCACAAGACCTATGTGATGAAGTTTCGACATTTTTTGAGGATAAAATGAACAACATCTATGAAAAAATAGTAGCAGCCAACAGCGCTATAAATAAAACTAACAACGGTCATCCTCTGACCCCGGCAACAAACAACAATAAAATACTTCTAACATCCTTTCCTCCAATCACCAATACAGAGCTCCTCTCCCTTTGTAGTCAAATTAAATCAGGGTCGCCAAGTGACCTTATTCCCGCTAAGATGGTTGGCCCCATGATTTCCCTCCTGGGACCTCCCATATTAGATATGATCAACATCTCACTAACAAAAGGCCAGGTTCCAGCAGACTGGAAAAAGGCGGTGGTGAACCCGATTAGAAAAAAAGCATCTTCCCCATGGACAGACCTCTCCAATTTACGACCTATCTCCCTCCTACCCTACCTGGGCAAGGTTACGGAGAGGCACGTGAACACCTATCTTTCTCAACATCTTGAAGCGACGGACGGCCTGGACTATTCGCAATCTGGGTTCAGGCCAAACCACAGCACAGAATCAGCCCTTCAGACGGTGACCAACAACATCAAAATGGCACTGGATGATGGCAGCTCAATGATTCTGGTGCTGTTGGACCTTTCCGCCGCTTTTGATACGGTGTCTCACACGGTGCTCCTCAACCGCCTAGGCGAGGTGGGTGTAGAGGGAGAGGCTCTGGCATGGATGAAGAGCTTTCTGACTGGTCGTTACCAAGAAGTTAGGCTGGGCTCCCACAAATCCACTCTTAGGGAGCTCAATAAGGGAGTGCCACAAGGCTCGTGCCTGAGTCCTACACTCTTTAATGTGTATGTGGCCCCCTTAGCCAACTTAGCAAGATCTTTCGGCTTCACCCCGGTGTCGTATGCCGACGACACCCAACTCCTTTTTCCCTTCAAAAACCTTACACCTGCAATAAAAAGATCTTTTGCAGATGGCATGAGAGCCATTGCAGAATGGATGTCATCAAACTGTCTGCAGTGTAATGTGGGGAAAACGGAGGTCATGTGTTTTGGGCAAGCGGCGACACACTGGGCATCTGACTGGTGGCCCTTGGAGCTGGGCCCCGTCCCTATTCCCAAGAGTACAGTCAGGAATTTGGGAGTGCTTTTTCATCAGCAACTTACTTTCAAAGGCCACGTAAATCAAGTTGCTGGAACCTGCTTTCGGGCTATTGGTATGTTAAGACGTGTCTTCCCCTACATACCGGACCATCACAGAAAGACGCTTGTACAGGCTCTTGTCATCAGCAGGGTTGATTACTGCAACGGTTTGCTCCTTGGAGCTAATGAGGAGCAACTTAGTAAACTACAGGTAATCCAAAACACAGCAGCAAGGATTATCCTGAATGCTCCTCCAAGGACACCCTCATGTCCCCTGCTGATGAGACTCCACTGGCTTCCAGTGAGGAAACAAGTCCAGTTTAAAACTCTATGTACAATCCATAAGAGTATGATAGGGGAGGGCCCAAAATACATGACCAAAATCTTCCAGCCCTACACTCCAGGGCGCCTTTTGCGCTCTAGTCATCAGCAGCTACTGCAGGTACCCAGAGTAAAAAAGACCAGACAAGGCGGCCGTGCACTAGCCTATGCCGGACCAATACTCTGGAATTCTCTGCCCCCAGAACTAAGATCTCTCTCTAGTCACCTGACTTTCCGGAAAATTTTAAAAACCTATCTGTATCCTAGTAAATAATGCCCTGTAGCTTTTTATCGTCTGTTTGGACACACAATCAAAACCAGAACACTCTTTGTTGCAGCAATAGCGCGGAGATACCCCTTCGGGGGTCTAGTCTGGCGCTTTATAGGAATATAAAATAAATAAAAATAAATCTACGTCTTTGAAATTGCCGGATGCTCTGCCCCTGGCATTGCTATCTATCAGATCAGTGCCCCATTCCCGAACTGGCCTCACACCTTATGAAGTGGCGTTTGGAAGGCCTATGAATATATGGGGAGTTCCTAAGCCTCGATTGTTACATGATGTGCCTTGTATAATGATGAACGATTATTTGGCACGATTAACAAATGATTTACTTTCTATTCAGCAACAGGTTCGAGAAGCGCTCCCCGACAATTCCATTGGAGAGGCTCACAATGTTCGTCCTGGCGACCATGTGATGGTCAGATCCTTCGAGAGAACAAGCAGCTTGGAGCCGAGGTGGCGTGGCCCCGAGCAGGTGTTGCTCGCAACTCGAACGGCTGTGCGAGTCACCAACAGGAAGCGGTGGGTGCACTCCACTCACTGCCGTCGTGTCTCTCCGGATCTGGTGAACCCAACTGTGCTGTCTGATTATCGAGACATCTTGGACGAGGAGAAGGGCCCAGCTGTAACGTCTACCGAATCGGAGGGAGCCTTCCCGGACCACACTGTTTCTGGAAAAGAGAGATACAACCTACGACCACGATAAGCAGTTGTTTTGTGCAAGACTGGTTGAGTTACCGCTCCAGGTTTGTGAAACGGAAGCCGGGAATATCAAGGGGGGGGGGATCTGTTCTGCCAAGTGTAGCGACACCCGTCTTGAATCTCGGAGAAGAAACCAACGGCTACCTCGGAGCTCAGTACTCATATTTTTATTTTTTTGTTGTTTTTGAGACATTTTTGAACTTTTGAACTATGGCATCTTCTGCAATGCGAAACAAGAGAATTCTTGGTGCAGTATTATTCGTTTTGACAATTGTTGTGATAGCTGTGATAGCTTGGGTAGTAGAACTCTTGGTGCCAGCAAGAGAACATTTATTGCCAACTACTCCGATTCCATCTGAACATTTTCATTTTACTCTGCCTTATCATGAAGAACGACATAGACAGACTTATTTGAATAACAGCTTTATTCAGATTCTGCATCACACCCACAATATGACTAATACTTCCAACTGCTGGGTATGTGGGATGTTGCCTGGACATCAAAAGAAAGGAGGCACACCACTTATCCCACTCCCGTTTTCCCATAATGGTTCTTGTAATGCCTGGTACACACTTTTATTCACTTTGCGATGGCCAACGAAAGGTGGGCTGCTTTTTCGACTCAATAAAATCTGCTTCAACGATCGAGATGGTTATCCACAAGCTGAAGGAACTAAGTTTGAATGGGAGGAGTACCGGCCCGATAATGTGTCAGCACCACAAATTTATAGTAATCAAAGGAATATGAATATGTCCAGTTTGCATGTGATTACTGTTATTGATACAAAGGCTGATCTCTGTGTTCGTAATAAAGGTACAATCCCAGTAGGAAGAAGTGAATGCAACACCACTCTCACCTTTGACTCACCAAATGGTATTACATTTGTGGCCTCCCGAAATACGTACTTCATATGTGGAAATAAAGGTTATCACCGTCTCCCTATAGGATGGTTATGAACAAGTTATATATCTTTTGTATTACCCCCTGTGTTTATTGCCCCACCTATGTATCATAATAATTATGTTTTGTATCATGATTTTATCCTGAATAGAGTGAAGAGAGCACTAGTTCTTGAAGATATTGACCAGACCGACACTGCGTTACAGCAATATGCTGATTTTAATTCAGGCCTCTTTTCATTTGTTGGAGCTGCTTTGAACAGTCGAAAAATAAGACGGTTGACACGTGTTGTAGAAGCTGTTGCTAATGAGACAGCTTTTGCTCTAGGAAACTTAACAGAAGAACTTCAGATTACTAGAATTGTAACGCTCCAAAACCGCATGGTGTTAGATGTAGTATTAGCTGATCGTGGAGGAGCATGCCGTATTATCGGAAGTAGTTGTTGTGTATACGTGCCAGATAATTCACCTTCTGTGTATGATGCAATATCTAAATTACATAAAATTGCTGCTGAGATACATCTTGATAATGGTACGTGGACATTCTCGGGGTGGTTTTGGTCATTACTTAGTACATGGGGTTGGAAGTTGTTGACGATTCTATGTGTACTAATTGGGATATTATTCTTTCTTTGCCTCTGTATCCAGTGTGGCCCAGTGCTATGTTCTATGTGTCTTTCTGCTTGTATTCCATCCAAACGAGCTATTGCTAAAAATGAACAAATGATTCATAGAGAAGTAGTACAAATTATGTCTATTGATATTGAAGATGAGTACCCTGATTACGTCCACTATGATGTAGCTTCAGCTAAACGCTAAAAGGGTTGTCTGTCGTAATTTGACGGTGATCGGGTTAGCGTTAAGCTTTGCTACACGTATTTCCCTTATCTTGACTATGGTTGTTGGACGCCATTTTGTATGTATCGGCGGCCATTTTATATGAATGCGTTGCCTCGTGGTCAGCATGCCCTTTTGTCCTTCCTCTGTACCACTGACCACTCGAGTTTGCCCAGCAACAGGCTATTTTTAGTATTGGTCAAGCTCACACATGCGCAGTTAAGTCTGAACAGTCATCACTTAGGAATGTCCCTCCAAACTGACCAGTGGTGTTGTAGCTCCTCCCATGAGTTGGCTGTGTTCCAAAAATGACCATATATGTACCTAAAACTCTGTAAATGTGTTCCGCCTACATTTTTATTACTGTAAAACTGTATAAAAGAAGGACTCGCACCGATGTTCGGTGTGATACTTCTTGCATTGCCGAAGGGTGCTGTAGGAATGTACCACCACCCCATGGGGCCTTAATAAACTTGTGTTTTGCATTTTCTAGTTTCCGTGCCAACATCTGTTATGGTGTAGAGGGTATTCTACGGAGTATGTAGGCCTGGAGAACCCAATACCACATAATGGGTTCCTGGTATTGGGTGAGATAAAAGGTTTGTCCAACACGGTCCAATACATGTCCTCCACAGTGTGGCCCTTCTCCGCATAGTGTGATGTGAGATGTGTAGTTATCCTCGCACAGCAAATGTTGCTGATGTGCTCCATTATTCACAGTTTTACTTTTTACATGTCATACCCACATAAATCAGGCCACAAGGACACCTGATTATGTAGATGACATTAGAAGAGTTGCAATTAGTGTGCACTCGCTGTTCCCAGGATGATTTAGGCCCACATCAACACTGTTGCTGCTGGTGGTCACTCTACACACGTCACATGAGCCACATCACACGTTTCCTGTGACTGGAGGAAGGTCCCAGGCACACCGAGGATCCCCCGGGGGTGCTTTTGCAGTCTAGAATGGACCAAGTGGTCCTTGATCCTAGAATCTCTCCTGAAAGAGAACAATGGTTTCTTAAGATGGAGGTCACTAGAATTCAGTATCCACTAGTGTTTTAAGATGATACGCTTTATTGCAGTAGAGGCAGAGTTAAATGTTGTGACACAGATGGTGGTCTTCTTCTCAGGCCTTTCTACTTTTTCCAGCAGGGTATCCCTCTGGCAGTTCCATGCCCTCTTCTGTGCCTTCGAATCCACTTGCCTGGGGTAACCTCTGTTGATCAGTTTTTCAGAGAAGAGGGCAGCTTCTTCCATGAAATTCTCTGGTTCTGAGTAGTTTCTACGAAGACGCAGGAACTGCCATACTAGGAGATTTTCCCTAAGGGATTTGGGGTGAAAGCTCCCAAACTGAAGCAGACCATTTTTGTCCATAGATTTGTTGTGGACTTTAGTGGATAATTTCCCTTCATGTGGAAAATCACTAAGTCCAGAAAAGGGAGGCCCTCCTTGGTGATGGTTGTAGTAAAATGCAAAAAAATGTTTTGAATGTGAGCCATTGCATGAACTCTGTTATAGACGCCTCATTAGCTTTCCATATGAGGAGGACATCATCTATAAAACGTTTCCAGACGCAGATATTTTGTGTCCATGGGCTCCCTGCATCAAGAAGTTTTTCTAATCGAAGCAGCTACATACAGCCCCGCCAGGCTCGGAGCAAAAGCACTATCCCATTGAAGTACCATGGGTCGTTAATAATGGGTCGCCATGCATTCAAAGATGTTTTTTGTGAAAGCTAACTCCGCCAGATGTAAAATTAAAGGCCTGGGGCTTTGTTATTGCCAGTGCTGTTCAAAGAGTAACTCTTCCGTCACCCATAAGGTTTCCATTTGAGGAACATTGGTGTACATGGATTCTGTGTTTATTCCCACCAAGTACTCCTCATCATGATTGAAGTTTATATTACTGAGAAGGTTGAGAACCTCAGTGGTGTCTATGAGGTAAGCCATTCTACTATGGATCAAAGGTTTAAAAAAGAAGTCACAAAAGTGTGACAAAGGTTCAAGAAAATAACCAATGCCAGAATCAATAGGTCCACCTGGAGGTGGTCTTTGGTTAATGTGTAAAATGCAGGTGTGAAGGGACTTTTTATGCAAAAAACTGGCCTCATGCTCCAAGATCCAGTCGTTGTTCAATGCTTCCCACAATAACTGTGTACATTTCTCTTGTTAGATCAGGTGTAGGATCTCTTGGGAGGACCTTGTAGTTCCTTTCATCCCCCAATAGTCTCTGACATTCTTGCTCATATGCTGCCTTACTTAGAACCACTATTGCCCCACCCTTATCAGCGGGCTTGGTGACCAACTCCTGATTGTTTTTGAGTTCATCAAGGGACTCTTTTTCTGCCGTACTGATGTTCCTGAAGGGGTGAGTCTGTATTTCCCCAAATCTTCAATGTCATGAACCACTGCTCTCTCAAACATGATCACTTCTAGTGGGAGTATGGAGCCAATTGGGGTAAAATTAGATTTTGGGCGATAATTGGTGTCACCCGTTTTCCCAAATCTATTTTCCCGGCCCTCAAAGAAGACTTTTAGTCTTAGCCTCTTAAGCGCTGCTGACGGCCAACGTTCGTCACGAGCGCTACCTCCCCAGTGCTGCGCACGACCATTGGACGTCCATTCAGCACTAGTTCCAATGGACAGCGCAGCACTGGGAAGGGATATTTGCGAAGCAGCTAAGGTGTTACAGACCTAAAGAACTCCGAAAGCTCCTGATGCAGTCTGAAGTTGTCCAAGGTGGCAGTAGGGACAAACCCCAGACTCTTGTTAAGTAATGTCTCTTGGGGAGTTGTCAATTGGATATCCGTGAGGTTAATCACTAGATTACCTCCCGGCTGGTGACCGGTGAGGGGTCCCGTGCCAAGATCCTGGTCACCCTCTAATTAAGGTGTTCCCACTGGACCCCCAGTGTCACTCTTTGCTTTCCCCTGCTTCTGCCTCAAAAAGGGGGGCTTGTCATCTGAGGAAAGTGTTGGTTGTTGTTGGGACACTGCATCGTTGGGGATGGTTGGTACATCTGTGGCCACCCAAATCCTTGTCCTAGATAGTTCTGGTACATTGGGTTATAGTTAAATCCAGGGCCTTGATGCTCTCCTCTGCCTCTGCCTCTGCCCCTTCTTCTAGGTCTGTTTTCAAACTTACTGCCATCACTGTTTGAACTCATAGAGTTAGAACTTCTACGTCCTCCCTATTGCCCTTTCTTTGCCCCTTCCATCTTTTTTTTTACATAATAATCTATAGTGTATTGATTAATCTTGTCTTTTGAGAACTTCAAGTCCTTCTGTAACTTAGAGATTGTGGATTGCATAAGGTAATCCTTATACTCTCCAATCTCCTTGTTAGTGCCCTCAAGTTTCTTTTTATATGTGTAAACGAAAATGGGGGGAGATAGAGGTAGATGTTAGGTTGATCCTCCAGACCATGGGTAATCACAAACTTTCTCTCGGGCCCAAATTTAAAGTGTGGTTTGTGGCAGAGGGCCGCACCGGTGGTGGCAGGGACAGTGGGGGAGCTGGCTGGGCTAGAGGTCATTGTACTCGATCAAGCTGACTGACGCTGCTTTTTCTGAATCTACACTCAGAGCGTTGTCCCGCTTTTCTAATCTTCCGCCGAGAGAAACTCCCAGTGCATTGTCACTGTTAATCCACAAAGGGACTCTACAACGCTACGGCTGTGCGTAAAATTAATTGAGCCCCTCTGGCCTACCTACATACCCCATTGGATTGACAGCCTGTCCTCACATTGAGTACCCAGACGGGTCTTCATGTGAGTAAACTCTTTTCCTCTATTCTTCACGTGTGGCACATCATTTTCACAAGGCTGCACAATCATAAATTCAGATGTCCCTTCATCAATAGCCCCACATTGTTTTGAGGGTTGAAACGCCGTCCACAAACAGAAGAAGCGAACCATTTTCCCAGCACATATCATTGTATATAGCTGCTGTTCACACCAATTTTTTTTGATAAAGGTCGACTTGCACAAACTGTGGAAAACTTGCATGTAATATTAACATTGTCACTTAGGTTTAGGTTCCCTTTGTCACTTGGGACACTATTAACAAATGTTGTTTTGATATATAATGTTTACTCCAAACTTTATTGTTTAAAAAATCCATAAAATATACTACACTAGAATCGGTGTGTTAGTGGTTCCTTCGCGCTCTGCCATTATCTAACCCTCTATATTATGATTGTGCTTACGTATCATAATCTCATAGTATATCATTCCACAGGAACACTGTTTTTCCTATATAACATATATACTAGGGCCCATTTCACAGTAATAACAGAATATACATTTTTAATTCTCATGCCCGTCTTGCCTTTCTAGCCTGCCTCCCCATCTGAATACATTACTTTGTTGTTGGCATGTGTAATGACGTTCATATCACGCATCTTGTGATACGTAGGTCAGCGCTCTAGCTATCTCTTCCTCGCGGCACATGACGTTAGACGCAGCGCCCACTTGACGGTATTGCCTTTCAAAAGACGCTGGTCCTCCATGAGTCTGTGTATCTTCACGGCACCCGGAGAGAACGACAAGGTGGCAGCGAACCACCCTTGAAGAACTAAGGAGCATTGGGGGTCTAGAATCCTTTGATACATTGGGAGTTGAGTGTATTTGCAAGAGGCTTGGGTTTTCGAGCTGTTAATCTCGCTTCCGCTTATAAGGCAGCATTTACTTTGTACTGCTGAGTTTTGGCACTACTGATTATTGACATCATTTTGGATAGTGGTGCCCCAGTATTACATTTACCCTGGGGTCCTGAATACTTACTTGACAACCATTGTTCCTCACAGAGTGTGACTACAGGGGGTTGCCCTCTACTCCAGTGCCAGTTCTAGCACTCAACATAATGAACTCAGTAAGGTGTGCAGAGTAAAGGGACATATTTGACCCAGGGAGACCACACTTAATTATGTACCTAAAACTATGAGTACAATGTGGGGCACGGTGCCTCCACATTTTGTCATGTAAGGATGTGTTTCTTTTCAGCATGATGATTTTAAGCACGCTGTATTTCGAACATATGTCACTCACAATTTGTGATTATGATAGATACGATAGAGAGGGTCATTGTTTGCCCTTTGTTTAGGGTGTGTTATTTGTGAATTTAAAAACACCCTAGTCACACCGAATGGGTTGTTTTTATGTAGTTTAGCACTATGAGCTCACATCTTTCACTTTATTGTGTGCATATATTGTTTCAGCACTGTATAGACTGCTTTTACTGTTTTTCATTTTCATTTACAGTAACCATCTGATTAGTAGTGAAATGTAATGCTCCAGACTTACAGGTGGAGTAATACCTAGTACAGTGTGTATACTAGAGGGGATTTTTTAATTAGGAGAAGTAGCATAGGGATCTTGTTTGTCCTGACGAATGCCGGTTAAAGAATCGGAATCCTGCAGAAACATGTTGATGTCTATGCAGATCAGAGGGGTGGTGAGCTCATAATCCACTCACACCACCACCATCCGAGGGGACATGAATATCCCTTTTTTATATCTGACTAGGGAATCTAGGAATAAAACTATTACGGTGATATCTCATAGTCTAGCGTTGGTTTGCACAGAGGTGTTCAGTAGCAGCCCTATGATGAAGCATGCCACAATTTGTTGTGGGTGAGGGTAGTTTTAATAACATGTGTGTGCTCCTTTTGCAACTTCATGGTGTACTTGTAAAAAATGTTTGCGACTGATATTCGCCCTACCTCCTTTTGTGTATATATATTGTGTTTGAGGAGGATGATGTAAGATTGAGTCCTTCTACCCCCTCTTTTCTGTGAGTACTAACCAATTAAATAACACAGCTTTTTAAAATCTTATTAGATGTCACCTAGCCTATTTCTATTCAAAATGTTACATGATACTCCTGAGTTTTACAAAGACTCATCAACTTCTTTGGGACGAAGATTAAAATAAATACAATCTACCTTCTGGGATCCTCAGTTCAAAGCCATTTTCAAAGTCAGTGGCCCTCCTAAGACTCACGCTTCTCTGCACACATTTATTCATATAAACCAACAGCTATTCTTCTGAGCCACTGAGAAAATGAAATTCAGTTTTTCCATGACTCCATGCTTGACACCATATATTACTTAAGCACCTGACATCAGAGGATCAATCAGCAAAACATAGCAGTGGTAAAACATACTAACATCCAACACACTTTGTGCAAATAGGGTCTACCATTAAAACATCTCGTACATGATATTAAGCTAACAAAATGTCCTAGTCCTGTGTCAGATGAACTATTGCAACACAATCTGTGCAGCACACAATTGAAGGGCATGACAAAACTTAAAAGCATGCAAAACCAAGCAGTTTAAGTCCTAACCAACCAAAATAAACTTTGCCCATCCTGTAGAAAGCTATTTTGAAGTTGGTAAGGTTCTGATTCTTAAAATCACAGCCTTCTTACAACAAAATGGCTTTTCTTAACCCTCCAAACCCAACCACTGATTAGGTAAAGGATCACTGAATCTTAACAAATCAATAATTGAGTTGGGAATAAATAAATATTCCGTAATTGGAAGGGACGTGTTGAGGATCTCCATTCCAGATTCTGAAAATTTTAGCTATGTATTAATGTTTTGCGTCTGAAGTGGGGTTGCAAAACATTAACATTTTACAACCGCCCTGAAAGAGGTAGGAAGCCATTTGCAAATGGGAAGAGATCCCCTGGGGACCCCTTCCGCTTTGTGTATGTTCACAAAACCATATTTTAGGAGGCAGCAGTGGACCATAATATCACTACCTGCTCATAAAAAATGTTTTGCGTCATTTTGTTTTTATGCACATCCCATTTCGTTTAAGGAAAATGAGCTGCATCTAAATAAAAAAGTTATTTTATTTAAAAGGAATCACAGACGTGGTGGTCGGCTGACCACAGCAGGCCACCACGCCTGTGAATTTGTTATATGGTTCCCACTTGAAAAGGTAGGAACATATATTAGGACAATAGGACCATCTACACTGTCAGAGACTGTTCCTGACTAGCTCAAAGTGCCTCACTTGAACTCCTAAACTTTCTGAGCTGGCAGGTGATATTTGCACCTTGAACGTGACACTCTGATCCACAAGGAAATCGGGGAAACAGGTCATACCCCTTTTGTTATTTAGTTTCATGCCCATGGTAAACACAAGGAAAGATATGAAATATGTTTTAACACATTTATTGAAACAATCGTAATCTTGCATTGAAAGAATTTACTGTGATTACAAGGCAGATGAACCAAAGCAGTGTAGTCAGCATTATAGACATGGTGAAAAGAATAAGCAATCTAACCATGGCAGTCTGATTTCTATGTATATATGTTTCTATTTATCACTACCCCTAATCTGAGAGCATAGTGAGCGATCGCCTATGTTAGCGGTGCCCCATACATGGATAACTCAACCAAGGAATCGGCCTGGTGTGGAATTTGCAATCCCTCTCCAAAGAATGGAAGATCAGCATAAGTAAAGCTGCATATCGAATACAGCAGTCGTTCCAGGGCCATCATGGCTGGAGTGCCTCTCTGACCCATGAATGGAAATTGCACAGTTTATGTAATAAAAACATGTGTTAGAAGTACATCTATGGTGCTATGATGTGTCTAGATGTTAGGACCTGTCCCCTAGTTGGCAAGGCAAAAACTAGTATAACTTGTTTTCTTCTTAGACTTGAACGAAGAGTACAGACAATGTAGCAGAAAAGGCGTTCTAAAAACAAATAACATGTGCAGTGTCTCTTCTCAGAAAATAATATTGTGCAAGTTGAAATTAATTACATTTTTTTTTAATTATGTCAACCGAAAAACAGGTATATTGTGAAATAAAAATGGAGAACTAAAGTGGGCCCAAGAAGTTCTTACTGCACTCTTCCTGTGGCCATGAAGAGACTCAGCTTTTTGTAAAAAGGTCACATATAAACAACTATCATGTGTCAAGCCAAACCATCATTTAATAAAGAATGCACTGAAGCTAAAAGAGTCCCCCACTCCCTCGGTCCCACCAAAAGCCTCGGTCTTGTGTTTACCTGATGCCCTCTGGAAGTGACACCGAGTTGCTGAACCCGCGTGAGCCGGCCGGAGCCCAGAAGAAGCTTGTCACTTCCTCAGAGACGGCGGACAGCGGTGCATTGCTGTCGGAGACTTTCTGTCCTGACGTAAGGAGCGGCAGTGTGACGAGTTTGCCCGGAGCGAAGCTGAGGGGAAAGTGTGCTCTGGGACGCATCTCTCCCACAGCGGCAATTTTGAGATGCGGTTAGTGCGCAGTGGTGTGGTTACCCCGGCGTTTTACTAGAGATCGTGTGGAGTCTCTGGGACAACCCATTTTGCTGGGTGTGGTGTCTGGGGGTCCTGATGAGGCACGAGGAGTGAGTGGTTTCTGCTGTCATAGCCGTCTCACCCAGCACTGTTGCCTCTCCATTGGTTTCAGCTTGGCTGGACCTGTATTGCCCTGAGCTTGTCCTGTAGCCTGGAGGTGTCGCACTGTGGATACTGACCTCCCCAGACTCACCCCGTTGCTGAGTATTCCAACTGACCCAGGGACTCTGCCAGCGGCTTATTGTCTCTGGGCATACCCATGATTCACTGAATTGAATGTGCTGAGGGCCAGTATTGGTGTGCTGGAGGACTGCCTGCTTGAGCATTGCAACGATAGTTGGACATTGGGTGTTGGAGATCTCCTGCCACACTAGAACCTGCACAAGTACGCCTGTGAGTGACAGAGTGGCTGCATGTGCTGGACACCCGTCCCCGAGCGGAGCGCTGCAAGACCAATTTGATTGATGCACCCCATTTTGACCCAAACCTGCAGCTTTTGCTACAAAGTATACTACGACCCCAAGGAAAGGACAATCACCGCTGCTGGGACCCTAGACTTGCTGCTCACGCCCAAACCGCAACTGCCACCTCTCAGATGCGGCTCCACCTCTCACGAGGAGGGGGCTGCCAGAGTGCTAGACTTCAATTCTCGGTACAAAAGGGGTTGGTGATGGACGGAGCTTCTGAATCAATAAGAATGCTTGGCAGTTCGGGCTGGACTGTTCCCATGAGGCACAGGGTCAGACTGATTTGCATATGGCCATGTCTGAACTGGGGTGGCAGAGTGGGCTAAAGAACGGTGATGGATTAAACCCAGATCTTTTGACTGGGTGTGAGTGTTTGATTGATTCAGATGGTCCATCCATTACCACCCCCTTGTGTACCGCTTTTGGCCGCCATACGTGTGGCAGGGTATACTCAGACGTGAGTCCCTTGCTCACTTTGCCACTAGATTCAAGCAAGCCGAGCTGAAGACGGCTGGAATGCCAGAAACCGGTCCTCGGAAGCTTGTTTCCGGTCCAGGGAAGACATGGCTTGGCAGTTCGGGCTGGACTGTTCCCATGAGGCACAGGGTCAGACTGATTTGCATATGGCCATGTCTGAACTGGGGTGGCAGAGTGGGCTAAAGAACGGTGATGGATTAAACCCAGATCTTTTGACTGGGTGTGAGTGTTTGATTGATTCAGATGCTCCGTTCATTACCACCCCCTTTTGTACCGCTTTTGGCCGCCATAAGTGTGACAGGGTATACTCAGACGTGAGTCCCTTGCTCACTTTGCCACTGGATTCAAGCAAGCCGGGCTGAAGACGGCTGGAATGCCAGAAACCGGTCCTTGGAAGCTTGTGTCCGGTCCAGGGAAGACATGGCTTGGCAGTTCGTGCTGGACTGTTCCCATGAGGCACAGGGTCAGACTGATTTGCATATGGCCATGTCTGAACTGGGGTGGCAGATTGGGCTAAAGAACAGTGATGGATTAAACCCAGATCTTTTGACTGGGTGTGAGTGTTTGATTGATTCAGATGCTCTGCCCATTACCACCCCCTTTTGTACCACTTTTGGCCGCCATAAGTGTGACAGGGTATACTCAGACGTGAGTCCCTTGCTCACTTTGCCACTGGATTCAAGCAAGCCGGGCTGAAGACGACTGAAATGCCAGAAACCGGTCCTCGGAAGCTTGTTTCCGGTCCAGGGAAGACATGGCTTGGCAGCTCGGGCTGGACTGTTCCCATGAGGCACAGGGTCAGACTGATTTGCATATAGCCATGTCCGAACTGGGGTGGCAGAGTGGGCTAAAGAACGGTGATGGATTAAACCCAGATCTTTTGACTGGGTGTGAGTGTTTGATTGATTCAGATGCTCCGTCCATTACCACCCCCTTTTGTACCGCTTTTGGCCGCCATACGTGTGGCAGGGTATACTCAGACATGAGTCCCTTGCTCACTTTGCCACTGGATTCAAGCAAGCCGGGCTGAAGACGGCTGGAATGCCAAAAACCTGTCCTCGGAAGCTTGTTTCGGGTCCAGGGAAGACATGGCTTGGCAGTTCGGGCTGGACTGTTCCCATGAGGCACAATGTCAGACTGATTTGCATATAGCCATGTCTGAACTGGGGTGGCAGAGTGGGCTAAAGAATGGTGATGGATTAAACCCAGATCTTTTGACTGGGTGTGAGTGTTTGATTGATTCAGATGCTCCGTCCATTACCACCCCCTTTTGTACCGCTTTTGGCCGCCAAAAGTGTGGCAGGGTATACTCAGACGTGAGTCCCTTGCTCACTTTGCCACTGGATTCAAGCAAGCCGGTCTGAAGACGGCTGGAATGCCAGAAACCGGTCCTCGGAACCTTGTTTCCGGTCCAGGGAAGACATGGCTTGGCAGTTCTGGCTGGACTGTTCCCATGAGGCACAGGGTCAGACTGATTTGCATATAGCCATGTCTGAACTGGGGTGGCAGAGTGGGCTAAAGAACGGTGATGGATTAAACCCAGATCTTTTGACTGGGTGTGAGTGTTTGATTGATTCAAATGCTCCATCCATTACCACCCCCTTTTGTAGACTTCAATTCTCAGCATCCTCTGGGGGCAAGCGCACTGGAACCTGATGCCGCAGCGCTAAGGAGGAGGGCAGGCAGGGCCACCTTATTAATACTTTTTGCCTTAAATGTATATGTCCGCAGTATGTCTTAAGGGTCTAGTGTCTCCGGGGCAGGGATTTTTACTGGTACAGTTATATAGTCGGTCTGACTAGCCGACTACCCCCTGATTCAGGCTATTGTACTCCACTTCTCTCACATAGTTACACCAATAAAATGAACAAAAGAAAATCCCTCACAGGACAGGGAGTGGTGGGGACTCTTGATGCCTTTTTGCTTCGTGCAGAGTCAGCTCTCATCCATGAAATCGCTTTAACAGAGAGAAGGCTATCCCTGGAACCTAAATCTTCCCAAGGGCGGTCTGATCATATGGATGCCCTTAGTAATATCGACCACCAAGAGTGCCCTTCCCCTACCAGGAGAGAGAGAAGTCATATTACAGAAGCAAACAACAGTATCACGTCAAGAGTTGCAAATGCCAAACCTATAATAATCACCAGGGGCCAAAAAATAAAGATCAACCAGGGGAATAACTCCCCTACCCAATCCAGAAAAATAAAGGTGCAGGGCCAAAGAAAACCTACCCATCCAGCTCAAAAAAAGGTCGTAAAAGTAAACCACGAGGGAGGAGTTAGAGGAGGTGGTTGAGGGGCACTCATCCGCAGTTAGACCCGCTATAATGGTGCCTTCAACAAGTCCCCCAATAACATCAATAGGCACAGACAATCCAGAGTTCTGGGCAAAAATTGGAGGGATGATTACAACCCTATTAGAACCCCTATTTCAAAAATTAAATCTCATAGAAATAAGCAGCTGCAGCAGCCTATGCCGAGTCATTTAGGACCCCACACTAGCCAGCCCCCATTGAAAAAACATCCTAACTACCCCACTGTTACTGAGAATGCAGAAACTATAGGAGACAAAAGGACTCTTCCCACACAAGCAGGACTCACAAACCCTGGCCGGACAACAGCACTACAAACAGGCCATCTGGCTCCCAAAACTACGAGTCAGAAGATGGCAGGTATGTCCACTGAACCTTATAAACCGCAGGCCCTAAGTTCCTTGCAGGAACGCTTATTAAGAATCCAAAACGAGTCCTCTTCTGGAAGAGCAAGACATGATTGTTTAAGGGAATTATCGACGAGAAATGTACATCACAGAGCACCACACATACCTAGTGAGCTATCTGACTCAATTACGTTACACCTTCCCCCAGAAGCCACCCCTATACAACAGTGCTGGCCAATGTCCCCTTGTTGCAAGACGGCACTATCGAACATTGGTCTTCACTTTGGCTCTGTCTCTGTTAAGCTCAAGGTCTGGAATATCCTTCCCACTCTTCTAAGAATTTAAAACGGTTAGACAGGTTGGTTGGATAGGCAGATCAAAAAAGGTCCTGGGGGGACTGTGTGGTGCTTTCCTTTGGGTCTCCCAACCTAGTCCAAACAATCCTTGATAGGGTGGGAATTTGGGCAGTTGAGCAAACAGGAATCCATATTATACCTCTAAGGTTCTTCTATAAGCCACCCAGCCATATTCAGATGCTATATGGGTTGGATGATGGTGGGGGATGGACATAACCCAGATATAACATCACAGTGAACAATTGATTTGCCACTTTAGGTAATATGGATGATAATGATTGAGTGAGGCCACTCAATGACCAGACATTCCACACTGTTGGCATTGCAGCGCCCCATATGCAGGGTCTAGTAAAGATAGGTGGCCTTAGAAGTGGAGAAAGGCGCGAGGCAATGGGAGTTTCTACTCCCCATAATAATAATAATGCAGAAGCATTAATCAAAATTTATAACACACAACAGCTGGCGAACCTACCTCACACAACCACAGAAATAAATCAGCCTAGAGTTAGGAGCGACCACTGCCCTTCGGACAAGGAGCTCGAAAATCATAGTAATCCCACAAAACCCTCACCGAACCTCAAAATTATATCTAGGAACGTTGCAGGTCTCAAAATTGATATCCCAGAGTGGGGCACCTTTATCCAAGATTTTGATACATGCCTGTTCCAGAAAACCTGGGATAGGGAGACCTCGCATAGACCGGGTTATATAACTTATAATCTACCTGCTATATCAGGGGGGAAGGGCAGACCATCTGGGGGATTAACCATTTGGGTTGTGCAGTGAAAAAGATGGAGACGTCATCTAGAGATATTCTTTGTCTTAGCCTGAGCTCCACCTGCAGGACCAGGCTAGTGCTCATTAATATCTATTCAAGGCCAGTAGGGTACGGGCAACAGTCTCCCACTCTTGATACATTACTTTCATTTATATCTACAGTCATAGATAATGACATAGTGTTTTTGGCTGGCGATTTTAATTGTCAGTATGAACCTTTGAAGGATTTTGAGGCTGGGGACCTAAATGAGGAGAATCTGCACTGGGCCATTCCTGTGGCTAATGATCCACCAGACCCCTCTAGCTCTACAGTTGAACATCCTTGTTTTGACTCATTCACTTAGGGCATGTAATGGGCGCTCTAATTCTGATAGCCCGGCCAATTTCACCTATATTAGGACGGGCTCTTCTTCGATCTTAGACTACATCATGGTGAATACTAAATCTTTGCATTGGATGCTTAATTTTAAAATCGTCCCCAGATATGAACAGCGATCATAAGGCCCTGACCCTACAACTAGATTCTTCATATGAAAGGGAAGTCCACAAGGACCACCTGCTGAAAACCCCAGGCCCAATTTTGACTAGTTGCAGGAGGAGAGTAAGACAGGGCACCTTATGTGAATCACAAGATAGACTATCTTCTCTCTATCAAATATTTACGCCACATCTGGAGGTAGCGTCCCACCTAAGCAAGTCTGAAGCTCCTATTTGCCCACTTGATGAAATTGCAGAAAACCATCAAGGTCTAGTGACCGCTCTGGCGGATAGTCTCTCCTATATAGTACAAGTAAAGGAGGACAATGTACCCAGACAATCCTGGTACAATGATAAATGTAGAAAGGCTGAGACATCCCTGCCCACAGCCATCAAATATAATGACAAACAGGCAATAAAGGAAAGTAGATTACTATATAAACACGTAATCAAGTTTGCCAAAAAGGAGTGGGATGGGGAAAAATGGGAGAGTCTGAAAGACGCTCTGAAAAGGAGGAATGAGAGGACCTTTTGGAAATTGATTAGCTCAGACTCAAAGGAAGATAACCAAGCTATTGAACCTAACCTGGGTGCTGAGGTTTGGAGGCCCACTTCCAGTCACTTTATACCAGGCCAGAGGGCACTCCTGGGCAACCAGAAAATCATACCCCTCTTCTATATATAGTTAGTCCGGAAACTCCTGCAATACCTATAAAAGAGGAAACGGTTGCTATTGCTCGAGTTATCCCAGCAAAGGCACCGGGGTTAGATAGGATTCCTGGAGACCTATATCACACTGAACCCAGTGTTTGGGCTCTGTACCTATGGAGTATTTTTAATGCCATCCTGTAGGGAATGGAGATCCCCTCAACATGGCTAGGGGCAGAAATCAACCCTATTTATAAGAAGGGCTCACCCCTCCATTCTGCTAATTATCGGCCGATAAGCCTCATCAATGTCGCACAAATAATCTTTGCTCGAGTGCTTCCGGACAACTTGCAGATCTGGATGGAGGAGTTCTCCATTCTTAGTCCATATCAGGCCGGTTTCTGAAGAAAAAGGTCCACAATTGACCACATTTTCAGGTGCAATTATTGCACTGGAAAACAGTGATTGTGGAGGGTGGCTGTCTCTACATGATCTTTGTGGACCTAAAATCGACCTTCGATTTAGTCCCTAGGGAAAATCTTTGGGCTATCCTGTCTGACTTAGGGGCACCTGCTTATTTACACGAGATCTTGAAAAGACTACACACGAACAACTTCGCCCAAATCAGATATGGGAAGAATGGAGACCTCACTGATAGCATACCCATAGAGAGAGGGGTGAAACAGGGGTGTGTGCTGGCCCCCACCCTCTTCTGCATTTTTATTAATGGCCTAATAGGAGCTCTGTCAACGAGAGGGGATCTAGATGCACCAAAACTAGCGGACCACAAAATATCTGCCCTGATGTTTGCTGATGACACCCTCCTGCTGTCGAAATCACCGACAGGTTGTCAAAGGGTTTTGGATATCTTCCATCTAATTTGTAAGAACAGGGGCCTGGAGATTAATACCCAGAAAACAAAATGCATGGTGTTAAATGCAAGGCATTCCAAATGATCTAACCCACAATTAGAAGGGGAATTCTTAGAGAGAGTCCCTTGTTGTGAATATCTGGGACTATCGCTTAACAAGAACATGGAGTGGGGTGATCAAATCAAGAAGGCCTCTTAAAGCTGACACAAACGTCTGGGGGCCTTGCAAAACAGCAGAGGAACTGGGCACACAAGATGCTGGGGCCGGTGCTCGAAACCTACAAGGCACAAGCCAGATGGTCGACCCTGTTTGGAGTGGAGTTATGGGGCCACAGGTCTTCCGAACAGCTCGCTAGGATTGAAAATTAATTCCTTAGACAGTTGACGGGCCTATCCAGCAGTACTTCACTAACACCGCTCAGAAAGGATATGGGTGTTAGCCCATTGTCTGTGGAGGTCACGCTTAGACCTCTACTCTACTGGTGTCGCCTATGGAGAACCCCAGAACTATCCATGTACAGGGAGGAACTTAGGGAGGTGGAAAACCTCAGGGGAGCTAGCAAAATACCTGGGCTCACCTTTATTAAGAAATCCTTCCTGTCCATTGGAAGGGGAGATCTATGGGCTAATCCAGAAAAGAGCTCTTTGGTTAACACCTAAAAAAGTATAGATCAAAATCCTTAAAGACTACCACTTCAATCTATTGCTGAGGGACCCTAGGACAGGCATACTTACATCATCCTTTCTAGAAGTCAAACAGCAATATACCTCAGAATCTAGTATAGATGACATACAGCCCTCCTTTCTAGAAAACTTTACATGCAGTTTAGACATGGTGTACTCCCTCTAAGCGCTGTTACATATAAATGGGGGAAGCTCTACGAAGGGCTGTCCATTTTGCAGAAACTGTACGGAGCCTGACCTGCATGTGCTGTTTTTTTACCCTAACTACAATGCAATTAGAGCTCATTGGCTATGAAAGCTCTGTATGAATCTTGGAACCCCTCACTTTCTACAGGCTTACAGGATCCTTAAATACGACACTGCAATGCCAATTGTGTATTCAGTCTCCTGATTCCTGATTTCTATGTGGTGTGCTCGCTGTGCGCTTCTAAAGAAAGCCCAAGCCTAAATTACCAACTCGAGGCATTCAGTACTTTCAGGGGTTCTCTTGAATGAATGTAAAAGAGAATTGCAGCAAGCCAGTCTATCGCTTTCTAGCTCAGAAATCAAAGACTCTAGAGAAGACGATGAGAGCATGAAAAGACAAAAGGTGGCAAAACCTAGTTGATGCTGCTTGGACGAATAATAACAAAGTATTCTGGCAAATATAGTCTCACAGAAGCCCCGATAAAGCTCATTCTGTTTCATATAACATACAACCTGACAAATTGGTTTCACACATCAACTCTTTGTACATCAAGCCTGGCAATGCCAATTTAAACCGTGGCCGTGTAATATCTGGTGTCTCCAACACTAGAGGAGTTATTAGAATACCTCAAGTTGACAAAAGCCTCAGACAAAATCCCTGTTCATCTGTGCAAATAAGAGACCACTGTTTGGTCTAGCTATATTATTCTCCTGTCCATTGTCATTGCAGTTGGCCATGAAATTCCTGAAACTTGGAAGGGGTGGAGATCATTCAAATCTACCAAAAAGGCCATGGCAGTGACCCCTCCAACTATTTCCCCATCAGCCTTATCAATTATGTACAGAAGATCTTTTTTATGCAGTTACTAGATAAACTATTAGATTGGACCCATGATTATCATATAATTTCACGACTACAGGCCAGTTTTCGTGCTAAAACCAGCACTGTTGATTAGGTGTTACAATTTACCACCTTTTACTGGAAGTGTGTCTTGCTTAACAAGCAAAATGTCTATGTGGTGTTTGTAGACTTATGTGCAGCTTACGATCTTGTCCCTTGGGATAAGCTCAAGAGTGTCCTTGTTTGAATGGGTGCTCCCCCTGAATTGGTTAACCTCGTAGTATGCCTACACAAAGATAACTATGCCCAAATGTGCTGGGGTGTCAAAGGCAAACAGACAAATTGTATCCCAGTTAATTGAGGCACTTGCCAGGGGTGCGTGCATATTAATAATTTGGCCCCAAATCTTTTGGATTGACTGAATATCTCTCCCTATCTTACTTTTCGCAGATGATTCATTACTATTCTCCAAAACCCTGATTTACCTACAAGATTTAAATGACTGATTTGTCAAGTTCTGCAATCAGAGAGGGCTTGAACTGAAAGCTTCTAAAACAAGGTTTGTGGTGTTTAGTAATCAACCCATGAGGAAGTGTGCCATGAGGGTTGGATCTAACAAATTGAACAAGATTTTATCTTTGACAATTTGGGTATAAATTTGCCCCAACAATTTATTAGGAACCCCAACTAAACAAGAGTTCCTTACTTATCCAACATAGGTCTAAAGCTACTACACACATGCACTTTAGCATAATTGAAGACCTTGAATTTTTGGTTAAGGGTGAGGTCCAGTGCCGAGTTAATTCACTACAGGACTTGTCCAAAGAAATAATGAACTTTACAAATCCACATAAAATTCCCTGGCTGAAGTATGTCTCTACTTGGTTTATCAAACTTGGTCTCAAAGGGCTCTGCGACAACCCAACAACCATTAAAAAACAGATGTAGGTGTTTTAAAGTCACACTATTGGACTTTTGTTTATGAACATTATGTCTTAAACGTGGGCAATCGGTGTTTAACTAACACATTTGTTTGTTTTAAACCTGATCCCCAGTTTGAAACATTTTTGTACAATATTACTCCTCCTCTTGTTAAAAGTTTATATTTAATGTTACAAATGGGGAACCTGCCACTCAATGCCCTGTGGGCGAAATGGCGGAATGGTGTGATAAACAGCACTTCCCCTGCCCATGGCATAGGCCCAGAAAATGGAAAACAGACATTGCTTTGCTGCCCAGGATACTGTTCTGCACAACTTAAGTAGATTCGACCGGTGTGCTTGAATCTACAGACTAGAAGATACGATGTCGCCTCAGAATATTGAAATCTGATACCTTCAGTTCTACCGTTTTTGCTGTGAGTCATTTCCTGTGGAGTGTGTGGTGCAAAAGGGGCTAGCTACTAACGTAGCTTAAGTCATCTTCTATGGATCAAAGGTAAGGTCTTATCCCATGATTATGTGTTAGTGTCTCACAATACATTGTACCCTTCTTCCCATGGAACCTTGCTCAACCAGAAGAGAACATAGATTGATTGTGGACCTTTAACAATGTATGCCTTATGGTCCATTATTGAATAACCAAATCATGTGTTCTATGTTTTATGTGTATTTGTTTTAGCTAGACCCAAGCATATTTTTTAGGGATGCTATGTTGGATGATGCATAGTTTTATTAACTTGTCTATGTGTTTTGAAAAATGTATTGCTATTGATCATCAATCAATTAAAAATAATCATGTATTTTATACTTTGCATGCCACACACCACATCTGGTGCTGGTATTCAGCAATATTGTGTGTATATTTATACTGTTTTATTTATATATAGATTTGAGTATTCATTCATTGTATTCCGTAACAGTTTTTTGTTGTAGTTTGTTATAACTGAATAAAGTATTGGAAAGTGGACTCAGCTTCCACATACAACTATACTAAAAGCAAACCATTATATACAAAAGGGTCAAGTTCAGAAACCAAGCAAATAGAAGACATCTAAAAATATGGAAATTAAAATGTACAAAAAAATTAAGCATTAAAAAACAAATGGCAAATTAAAATTCACAGGAGACTTCCAAGATGTTGTCCATGTTCTCAGTGTCAAGGGACTCCAAAATGTATTCAGCATCTTCAGACAAGATTTCCCCAATGGCCTAATTTATTAGCTCCGAAGAACAAACCTGGGCAGCACATTCAGCCGATGACAAAGGCATGTCATCCTCCAGTGCACCCACAGTAGAAGAGCAAGAATACAATAACTGAGGAGCCAAAGCATCCATTTCCAAGGAACAGATTGGCTATTAGAAAGCATCCTGGAGCAATGGCAGTCTCTTGGGATTACTCCGAAAATGGTTCCTATAAGGACACATCATCAGAACTATGTCCACAGATAGTACCAATTACATTGCAGGGCAGATGTCAAGTTTACACTCAACAGGGCACCACAGACTACGAAACACAAACTGGATGCAGGCAAGCCTCATTGCTCTGAAGGACAGGAAACAGTGATCATTCAGTTCCTGAAGCAAGGACAGTTCGTAAACCTGCACAATGTGTTCACCACAGAGCTGGACATGTGGCAGATTCATCAGCACCTGTCCTCCAAATGGAACATCCATTGCAGGGCAGCATAAATAGGACCAAAGAACCACAAATGAAAAATAACACAAGTGGTTTGCCTCCAAAACCACTAGAAAACCTAGAATTTATAAAGCACAGTATCACTCCAAAAATGGTCTGAAATGTGCTAACAAAGCCAGGCCCAATACTTTGAAATTGTGCACCACACAGGCAGTGTTAGCATCATTAAATATGCTTTGCGCAAGTTCAGCAAAATGGTGAGACACGTTAATGCACAGTAATGATTGAATTTCGGGGGACAACCTTACTAATTGTAATTGAAAGGTTTCACGGGCAGATGTGAGTGTCACATCCTTCTGCAACAATAAGGCCTTTAGTCTGCTCATTTTGTGAAAGTTATTCTTCCAGGATGGAATGGAAGGCCATAGGCCAACTGCTGTAGCTGTGTGTGTTGGAAGAAATAGTACTGAGTTACTACATGTGATTAACTGAGAGACTGAAACCACATATGGGACATCTGCTCCAAACCCTAAGCAATTTTGATCATTCAACATCAAATTACTTCCATTCGAAAGCACTGGAATGATAGGACAAATTGAAGAAGTTGGTTCTCCATTCAAGTAACAGATTGGGCATCAACGTATTACATGCCCAGTGCACTGTCACCTCTTTACAAATGAGTGAGTGACTGAGCGAAGATTAATATACGCTTTCACTAAGGAACACCTCCTGCTCCCCACTTACACATTTTTTATCAAAGAGCAAGGATCACATTTCACAAGCAAAACTCTCCTCTTCAGAATCATGCCTATCAACTGGAATGTTTTTCAAGCAAGATGCAAAGTGAAACGTTGAGATTGGTAATAGAATCACTCCATATTAGCCATACTGCTAATGGAGTTTCAGCTACTATAAAAGGCAACTGTTCAAATTTCTCGATGTTTAACATTATATATGTAGTATCTTGCTTAGTTAATTCCTGTTGCCTACATGTTAAATTTAAAGGCAAAAACTAATTGTTGTGTTCAAATAGAGCAATGGCACACAGTGAGATTTCAAGACTTGTAATGTTAAGCTCAACTGCATAATCAATCTAGGCTGACTCTGCCCATGTATATACAAAAGACATGTCATTTTGTATAATGGCAATTGCAGAGAATACAATGTTATACAAACTGTAAATATGAGCTGACAGTGTATTCATGCATTATTAAAAACAGCAAGTACTTTCTGTAAATGAGCTTGATCAATTTGCCTTAGCTGAGCAGCGCTTCAAACTTCATTATAGGCAGCATACATGGTTCTTTCGGACCTAGGACCTAAAAAGAAATCTTGGAAACCCATGTCCTCCAAAAGGAGAGAAACATGTATTTTACTGCTGAGAAAGTGGAATGTTGCAACCACTGCTGGCTTCATTTTCTACTGGAATAGGTAGTAATCATCCGTGAATGATGAGACTGGATTTTATGAGGGGCTTGTCTGCTAGGTTTAAAACCATAAATAAAGGTGAAAAAGGAGCATAGCAACCATTCGTGTCCACTGACAGCACCTGAATATGCTGTGTTGTATGTACCATTTTGCACCATACGTTTGAGCTGTTCCAAAGTGTAATTTACCAAATGTTGGCAACTATCGAAAAGTGTTCGGTAAATGTATTTCTTTAATTTTGGCTAGACCCAAACAAGTAATCTGCTGTTCTGTCTTATTTAACCAAATCATCTGTTTTGGAATAAAGCTGGCTCTAACTAGGATATCTTTGCCCTACATAAGCAATACCTTTGTTCCCAAAACTGATTTCAAATCATACTGTCTTTCCAATAGTTATAGGCTTTTTTGTTCTAGTTAGGAAATTAATGAATTCAAATTAATCAATTAACATATGTTTCTTTTTCTGTGAGGGGGTACATTTAAAATACAAGGAATAGGAGCTGAAAGACTATGCACCTGAAAAAGGTGTACACTTTCCATGTATGTTTTGGAGCTACCTAGCGAGGCACAACTTCCCAACACTATAAGGAGTCACTACCCCTGGGTGTCTGTGTGTACATAGCGTGGGTGGGCCTATGGAAACCCTCTGGTGGTACCCTTGAATCTTTATTGAATCTTGATTGACACCTACTTGTGTCGATTGGCCAAACCAACCATACCTTCCAAATCAGAGCTGAGAAATTCTATGTACCATTCTGTATCATTGCACCCAGTACCTCCCCACTAATCAGTATGTCCTTCAATATTCCTTCAATAGGTATGGGTAAGGGGAAGTTTGGTGTTTTCAGGTCTTTCATTTTAGCAAACCTGTAGCAGGTAGATTGTTGCACTGTTCTGTTCAGGAATTTCATCTGTAACGGTATGAGGCAAGCGCTAAATAAAGCCTCTGTTCCCCAAACATCCAATCATTCGTCATCCAGATGTATTTTGTGTCTATTGTGTCTGTCCAATAGTCAAAACCTCGTATAAACAGTTTGGAAATAAAAGGAGCTGAATATATGAGTTTGGTTTTTGTCGGCATCCTTTTCTTTTCAGTTACATTCATTTGCGTAAGCTTATAATAGTATGACATTGGGTCTGATGTCTTGAACCTGAAAAGTATGCACATTTCTGTGCGAATCTGGCAGAACTACCTTTAGGTGGTGTCGGGAAAAGTTCCCATTGATGGTACATGTTTACAGTGCTTGGAACACCAGCTTTGTGCAAAAGGTGACAACCATATTGCTTGTAACAATACATACTGTCAAAGTCAGGTGTATCTTCATACAATTCCCTGTAAGAATATGCATCAGATATTTCTAAATCTGAGAGCATAGTATTTACAGTCTTGATGTTCCAATCGTCGGAGAGTGTACTTGGGGTAATGAAATCATTCATTGAAATTTTAAACATGTGTGGAATTTTTAAACGTTCAGTAGGACCAAATCCATTATATAAAACTATTCAAAACTATATTGTCTGGTACTGGAACTGCTGAAATGTTCACTAGGGACATGTCTCTCTGTTCATGGTGTGATGTCGTATGAGGTTTCAGGATCAAGTTCACTGGTTGTAATGCAGAGTATTGTGGGAGGTAATGTCCATTAAGTTGTAGGAAAAATACAGTTACTATACCAATTCAAATTAACAGGAACAGGATCCCTAATGCAAGCCAAAGATGCAGCCAAGGGTGACAAAAAGTAAGTATTTTTCAGCCAGAGATAGAATTGTCGAAGTTTTTCTTTTTTAGAGATGTGTGGCGTTTGATCAGGTTCACTTGGATCTGAAGAAAAGTAATTGAAGTTGATAAAGTTGCCAGTCACAGTTTGATCCATCTTTGGGAGCTCAGCAGTGTTTGTAAAACTGGATGGTGCTTCTGGTGAAGGCAAATTGATGTAAACTCCATTATTAGCCCCAATTGTATTTTGTGTTTCATTTTCATTTGAATATTGTTCAATTTCAACAGGAGTAATTCATACTCCATTATTGGCTACTCTGGCATCTTGTGCAGAGGAATCTTGCAACATTATTAATCTTTACATCTGAACTTTCTGTATAGTAGTGAGAGCAGATCGGCACTACTCTAAACTCCACGCGGCCTGCTGTTGAGAATCGGCCAAATAGTTAGGTTTGATCAGATCAATGGAGACAAATCTTTTTTCTTTTTGCCGGCAAGGGGGGTGGGGAAGAAGTACTGTACTTGTTCCTTGTACCACAAGGACAGGTACAGGTATTCTGTAAGATGGCCCAGACTAATTCTTTTCTGTGGTCTTTTCACTTCCCCAGTGATGGTGTGTTTTACTTGGACGTTGCTTTGTAATGCCCGGGATTCAATGAGTTCCTGTAAACAGCCAAGCGATCATTCAATTCAAATGGTTTTACATCCGTCACTGTGCTGGCACAATCGAGGTCAGGTTCCCACATTCTTGTCCCAAACAGGATTTCATAGGGAGTTTGTCCTCCCAAGGATTTTCTTGGCGTATTATTCAGTGCCCCCTGGACCACATATAGGTTAATGACTGAACTACTGCTCGAACCTAATACCCTCGCTGTTATGGATTGCTTTAGGTCCTGGTTTTTCCTCTCCACCACCAAACGTCCCTCAAGATGGTAGGGGGAGGAGTACTGCAAGGCCACGCCTATAATTTCCATGGCTTCATCGTAAGTGCAAGAGCTAAACGCAGGACCAAGGTCTTAATGTATCATGCCCATTGCATATGCCTTGATGAAGACTCGCAAATTCTTACTAACACTTCAAGTGTCAGCTGAGCGCTGAGGCCAAACCCATAGAAATCTAGAGAATGAATCCAAAGCCACCAAGATGTACTTGTAGGCACAGTCTGAATTTAAGGGGCCGCAGTGATCCAAATAGACACATGAGAGAGGTCTGTACAAGATGAGTAATGGTGTTTGTGGTGGCCATGCAATGGTGGAACCCCTCATCTGCTGGCAGTTGTCTAACTTTAAGACATAAGCCTTTGTTTGTTTAGAATAACTTGGCCACCAGAATTACTGCTTCAATAGCGAAACTGTAGCAGTGTCTCCTGCATGTGCAGGTCTCAGACCCTCGTGTGCAGCTAGAATTAAACTTAATCTGCGATCTGTGTTTGACATAACTCTATCTCCCACTCCTGGAATTTGAGCATACGATGTGTTGTGTGCATCTAATTTATAGGAATATTTGAGTGGAAAGCCCTTCGGAATGGCAGATCCATTCTTTGAGGCATTGACAGCTATCACTTTGTCCCTGTCTATACTCATGCTAGAATGAGTGATTTCAGCAATGGCAGCAGTTCGCACTGTCCCCTGGTGGCTTCATCAGCCAGTAAATTTCCTTCAGCGTGTATGCCAACATGCAGGTGACTCAATGTGTGAATAACTTGAGCCTGTGGCAGGCATGCTTTCAGCTTTGCCACTTGTTCCATAACAATTTATGTTTAATTGTGCAACCCTTGGAATCACTAAACCAGTTCTGGCACAAGTAATGAAGCTATTTTTTTTTAAGACTGCACACAGTAATACGAATCACACACTATCAATGTGGGGAATTCCGTATACTGTAGTGCCAGTTTTGGAGCTTTCAGCTCTGCCAACTGTGCTGTACAATTACCTTGAGATTGCGTAGTCGTATTGCTAGGATGCAACTTACTGTCCCGCATATGTCCATTCACTATAGCACATGTTGCGTTATACTGTTGTTTACTTCCTATGGCAGGCTGAGCAGAACTGTTAGATGTGGGGGTCTCTAATTGGCACAGGTAGGTACTTGTGACAAATAGGGACCCTTGCCTGTAGTCAGGATAAGGGGATTACACTCCTAAAATAACCCCTGCTCACCCCCTTGGTAGCTTGGCACGAGCAGACAGGCTTATCTCAGAGGCAGTGTGTGAAGCAAGTGTGACCACATACAGTAACCCAGTGACAACACTACAGATGGACACCACACAAGGTTTTTATATCAAAAATAAGTACTCTTTATATAGAGTTACCACAAGACCATAAACATAAAAAATACACAATACTGTTATTTTAAGATGGTAGATTTAGCTTAGTTTAGTTCAGTTCTTAAGATGCAACACTTTGTGTCAATGTACCTTAGGTTGCGTTGCGCTTCCACAACAAGCAATGTCGCAGCGAGGGAAATGCGGCAAAGTTCAAGTACAAAGAAATAAAGACTTGAAGATCTTCCAGATACTTCACGCTTCTCCAGGATTCAAGGAGTTCTCGGTGTGATGCATGGACTGCAGCCGCGACACCCTTGTTCAGAAGTGCGACAGCAACAGCTCCAACTGCGACAATCTTCTCCCACGATGCGTGAAGCTTCCGCGCAATGCAACAACTACAGCAGCGACATCCTTGTTCAGAAATGCGATGGCAGCAGCTCCGATGGCGGTGCGCTTCTCAGGGATGCGAGGCGCTTTCCTCAGTGCGGTGCAATGCAACAGTTCCAGCGGCGACACCCTTGTTCAGAAGTGCAACGGCAGGCCCAGGAATGGCCACACGCTTCTACCTTGTTGCAAGAATCTTCTCACGATACGGTGCAGTGCCACAACTCCAGCGGCGACACCCTTGTTCAGAAGTGCAACGGCAGGCAGCAGCAACGGCGACACACTTCCTCTTTGTTGCGGCACGCTTCTCTCGATGCGGTGCAGTGCAACAACTCCAGCGGTGACACCCTTGTTCAGAAGTGCAACGGCAGCAGCAGCGACACGCTTTGATCTTGTTGCGTCGCTTTTCCAGCTCCTTGCGACATGCAGTTCCTCAGAAGGCCCAAAACAGCAGCAGGCACTTCGACAAGAACTCTGGGGAGCTGGGTGTTGAAGTCTGATGTCCCTGAGACTTCAGAAGGGAGCAAGCTCTTTTCCAAGCCCTTAGAGATCCTTCACAAGTTGAAAGCAAAGTACACAAAGTTCCTTTCTCCTTCCTTCGGCAGTAAGGCAACCAATGCAGGACAATCCCCCAAGCATCACTTCAGTTTGGGAATAGTCTCTCCTCAGTTTCTTCAGGTTCCTATCCTCAGTAAAGATTTCTTCTTGTAATCCAAAGTGATCTAATTTTTTGGGATCAGGGCCCCACTATTTATACCCCAAAATCCTTTGTTCTGTGAGGGGAGAGGGGCCTTTGCCCTGTCCAAACCAGTTCAGAAGCACTCTATTTACAAGACTTCTCCTTCCCTTTCACAGTGCAGGGCAGAAACATCAGACTAGGGATGGTGTATACAAAAATGTAGTCATGTGTCCTCCATTTGACCATATGCATTGTTGAGGACTACAAGAAGTGGAAATGCATACTTTAATGTATAATTGGCACGCCTGGAATAGGTGGGCTAGTTCAGGTGGTAATTCTTACTTAGGCTTAGTTAGTATTCTGGAATCAGAATGGAAGAGTGGATTAGTGTTTACAAATAGTAAGTAGTCGATCCGCAAATTCCCCGATACTACTTGTTGACCAGATGAGATTGGGCAATTTAGTTATTGCAATTATTGTTTACATAAGTTTCGACCTTTCTTTAAAAATATTTTATTTGTTTGACACCATTCATCAATGTTTGTCTCTTTCTTATATCTTTCCTGTTAAGCACCCAGGGGCAGGCAGACAGGGGCACAGTTGGCGGGAGAACACCAGTAACAGGAGGAGGACGCCAATGCGGGCTCTTCTGCTGGCCCTAGTAAATCTTCTTGTTTTGAATAATAATTCTTATTCCATAACTTTTACTGCACCATATTTTTCCCGAACTATTGTTTCCATTTCCTAATGCTATTTTTTACCAACAATTATCCTTGCCTCTGCTATAATGACTCTCTGTACTACTACTACTATTAGTCTGTCTGTACTGTAGTAGCTAAGCTTGCCCAGCTGGCCACTCTTTATTTAAAAGGTTGTAAATAAAACTCAGATTCACCAGTTGCTCTAGCCATTGAGTCCAGTCCTTTGGGTCATCCTCTTGTACTACTTCTAGTCTTAATGATCTTGATTCTTTGTTAATCTTGAGGCTTTGACAATTCACACCAACAAACGCCCAACCAGATTTATTACTATTTTGATATGATAGGACATACTACTACTTTTTTAGGGATTTTGCACATACAAACCTTTGTCCAAGAAAATAGGATGTTGGTGATGGGAGGTTGAACCTTGGTCACACCGTTATCAGAGGTTCGGAACCCACCACAATTCCCTGCCCGACTAGTTATAGTAGTGTCTTGTCATAACTATTATCTCTACGAACCCTCCCCCCAAGATACCCAACAAGTAGACAACCCAGAACATAACACACCCAACGTCTCAGTCGTGGAAGCAATGCACATGCACACCCTTCCATTCGCTCGCTCACTCGTGTAAGTCCACACCAAATACCACCAAGTCTATGTAAGTTCAAAATGTTTATTTTTAATTGACAAGCTCTGTATGTTGTTCTATAATGCAGCACCAGCAGGAAAATCAATAACATTAAAACAATAAAAATTGTTACACTTACTTACAGTTGGGAAATAAATCATGATAACTTAACAGTGATGGAAGCACCACCATCCCCAAGGTAGGAATATAGTTTATATAAATTTATAAATGAAGATCTCTGAGTGAATTTGTCTGGGTAACCCTTACCTTAGAAGAACCTAGTACTGGTAGTTGTTGCATCATAAGCTCTGCAAAGCTCTGGTTCGTAGAAGGTACTCTTTCGTCTGTAATGCGAAAAATGAAATGGTGCGCGTTAGTATATTGCAAGCATTTCTCAGCCATGCCAAAAAGTGTAGCATTTATGAATAATCAATATGGACTAACAGTACACCAGAACTTCATAGAAAAGTGTCTTGTTCATGTTTTGCTTGACCGCTTGTACGCAGCGCTTAGACAGTAGCCGTATAAGGTCATGTGGGGTAAAAGGTGTTTTATACAACAAGCTGCAAGGTAACGTCACATGTGCAAAAATAAAAGACACAAAGGTAAAATGGTTGCATGGCACGGGCTAACTAAGCAAGGGCTAGAATGACCCTAGGGAGCATATATAACTACTAATGTCTACTCTACTACTACCTGATTTGTACTAGTGATGTATGTTATATACTATTAACTCATTTTTCATTCTTGCTGCTGACCAATAGGGAGAGGTGTATATGACGCCTAAAAAATGTGTAATGTTTTGTAGGCGCACTACCGACCACCATTGCCGGGGCCAGCGAAGGCAACGCGGAGGGAGAGGATGCGGCAGTTGCCATCGATACCGATGGAGCGGTCAGGGAGTGCCAGCACCAGTGTTGGGCGGTGGAAAGTTAGATTCATAATCCTTAACTATTGTTGACATTACACTCACTGCAAGGGTGTACTGTATGTATACTGTACTGTTGGGACTTAGGGCCCCATTTGGATGGCGGGTGGATTTATCCCCGCCGGGCCGGCGGTAGTCATCGCCGGCCCGGCAGGGGCAAACCTACCGCCATCTCTGTAGAAAAGGCTCCCCGCCATATTACAATGGCTGGGGGGTCCGCGGCGGATAGAAACCATCTGCGCTTTTCCGCACAGTCGGCATCTCAACCGGACGGAAAACAGTTCAATATGGTGGTGGTGTCTGAAACACATCGCCAGCCATATAATCTGCATCTGCTTTGCCGCCACTGAAAGGCATGCGGAGTATGCTTGGGGTGCCCATTGTGGGCCCCCATGGAGGGTACGTATGGTACCTTCTGCCTTTCAAAGCACAACGTGGCAGGCTCTGCTCGGGGCCTGTCACGTTGTGCTTGGAAAAGCACAACATGCATTTTTAGCATTGTGGTGGGTGGTGCTTTCAGCACCACCTGCCACAATGTTATGACGGGCAGTCCCTTTTAGCGTGAGGATGGTGGGCGGACAAAGTCCACCCGCCATCTTAATGATGCCCTAAGTAAGTAAGAGTTGCTGTGAATGTTTGAAGGGTGAAGACACCTTTTAATTGGCATTAGTAAAGGCATTAGGGGTGGGAGTATTGAGTAACCAATGGCCTCATCTATCTGTGACTTCAACTTCGCTCTGAAAGTTTTATGGAGAAGACTGAAAGTCAGATCAGATCACCTGGTGTTGAACTAAACAGTGAAAGACGGGTGGAAGGAAGAAGGAGGGGCGAGAGTTAATATTTATGACTGACAGAGAGAAGGATACGTGTGATGCAAGCATGCAAATTGCAAAGGTGGCTGATAGTAAAGAATCTGATGCATGGTTGATTGAATGCCTGAAAAAAATCCTGCAAATTTTAAAGCCCAAGCAAGTGGGAGGATAGATAACTACCACAAATGTTATGTACTGTGCTTTATAGTGCTACCATGCCACTATATGTATAATTAACTTGTCTTACTGTTTTTCTAAGAGTATATTTTACAATTGTCTTGTTTTTTCTTTTTGATATACAGCCACACCTTTCAGTTCACAACCTGATAGGAACGAGTTGGCCGCCAAGGCACCCCGCCGCAAGCTGGAGGCAATCCAGTGTGCATATCGGCGGCTGGTGGTCCTGGAAGAGGAGGAGGACGAGACTGCAGCTCTTGAAGCCTCCTCCAGTGCCCCGGGCCCCAGCCACCGCCCTCCAGCGGTACGGCACCACCGTCTGGTGGGCGGCTGCCACTGCATTGCCATCTCGGGTGCCCCCCCACTGTAGCTACAACTGCCGCACTCTCAAGCGCCGAATGGCTCGTCTAGAGGAGCAAAGGCTTGTCCTCCAATCCCGCCGCACATAGACAAGAGTCCCTGTCTTCCGTCCCTTTTTTAATTCTTCTTTTTTTGATAGGTGGGAATTGGGCATTGGGGTTTTGGACATTTGGACTTTCTTGCGGACATTGGTTGGGGTTAGGGAGGGGGGTGGGTCAGCTTTGGTGCTTTTTTTTACATAGTTGTTTTTTGTTAGGGTATATTAAATCTATATTTCTACTTTACATGCAATGTTGTTAATGTTTTGTAGGCGGGGTTACTGTTTTACACAACGCTGTTTCCTTGCTGGTGCAGGTCCGCCTATAGCCAGTGTTTGATTTAAATAATTGGCTGACTGTGTAAGACACAAACAGATAGATGCGACACCCCTCACTGATTGAGTTGTCCTACTAGTACTTTCAGTCTCTGTCTTCTAGTCTATGCATATTTTATCTGGACTCAAAGGGGTGTGTGAATTCATTGAAAACATGTCCATTATTAATTATGCCTCCCCCAAACTTCTCTTACCTTTGCTTGATGTTTAACTTAGGCACAGCGATGGTTGCATGGTGATGATGGTTTCCATTTTTCAAAATTGCCATGATTGGGGTGGTGGTGGTAGGGCAGCAGCATTTGCAAAAAAAGAAAATGTGACAGTCAGTCGACTGTGAGAGACTGTTCGAGGAGTAGTAGAATGAAGTACAGTACAGAACTTACCGAGCAACAATAGTATGCAAAAATATTTTACAACAAAACATAATGGTGGTGGGGATAGCCTACTTGTCAGAGTTACAAAATATAGGTGTGTCGAGTCACTTGACTAGGCCTACAGCATAACAGTTAGTGCTGTGTATAAGGATGACAACAAATCCAATCAATGCCGGCAATTAATGCAGAGGTATATGTTCCTTTGTTAAATAAAAATCACCTCTAAAATATACTGCTCATGGGTGGGCAAGCAGAAGAAGATCATCACACTGCCTTGAAATTGAAGTACTGTTGCGTTTTCCACATCCGCCCCAGCAAGCGTGTGATTAATTATTTGTGTACATTTAATTTAGTCACACCTCAATAAGTCACACAGCACGGGGGAAGAGGGTTAGGGTTTGTAAAATGGATGGGAATGGTGGGTTTGGGGAAAGGTTTGAAAATGAAAAACAGACAGTACGCATGGACAAAGACAAAACAACAAACTCTGTAGACTACCATATCCATTATCAATATGTTAAGGGAGAAAAAGGAAATGCATGCATGATGATGATTGATAAGGAGCATTTTTTACAATTTAAGTTAGTAAATCAATGCACCGCATTTATCCCACCGCTAGACTCGACTCCACTTCTACACAGACATTTGGGTCTGCTGTGGTTGTTGTTGACGTGTTTACATTTTATGCCACTCACGAGACGTCCGTCTGACTTGTTAATATTTCATCAATCATCTCCGATACTTGTACTGGCTGACTGTGAAGATCGGCCTGCAGTAGAAGTAAAATGTTGTTATTACACAACAAGAGTAGAAATATTATTGACTTGAGTCACTCTTTAGTGTGTACTGTAAGACTACTAGTACACTTTGACTTCACTTCATACACAACAAACAACAAAAACACAAACACCAAACGCTCAGAGTCAGGTGTCCAATGCATGCCATTCATTTTCATTACCTGTTCCTTCTCATCTTAGTTAACGGGCCGTCTTTTTCGGCATCATCATCATGGATGGTGCTGTTGTCAAACTCAGTGTGCAGATTGAGTCCCCATCCTGTATTCAATCAAAAGCAATGTATCAGGCTGCAGTAGAAGTACAATTATTAAAAACTAGCAGCCCATCCCGACGTTGTCCGGGTATGAATTGCTGCAAACCAGTAGTATATTGTTTTGTAGGATTTCATTTTGATAGCATTTCTTATCTGTGACAGGCCTGTGAAACGCTCCGATTCACAGTGCACTGCTGATGCACTTAAGAGTGCGCGTTCAGTAGTGTGTGAACTCGAGTTTCCCTACTTTATTTTTCACTGCAATATTATATAGCGCAAACTCGACAACATGGCATGAACACAATTTACATTCCAGAAGAACACATTCATTTGTGGTAGGCATGGGGAGACAAAGGGATTTGCCTGGAATCACAGGATGTTAAGCTGATGCCGAGATTCGAATGTAGCTCCCCAGCTCTAAAGTTCGCAATTCTAGAACTTGTGGCGGGAGGTGTGTCTAAAAGTGTATGTCGGTGCTGTCCATCAATGAGAGAGACCTGTGCATTTTTCAAATGGGTGGTGAATAAATATGAGTATGTTGCTGGAGATGTGGGCCGCCGTGCCACCAATGTACTCACCGGGGGAGGGTAAACACGCATTATTCCGCAACTTTATTTCCGCATACCATCACTCCACATACTTTCATTATGAAAGCACCATGACTCCGCAATGCCATTGTAACGCATGGCATTACA
This sequence comes from Lissotriton vulgaris, assembly GCF_964263255.1. NCBI lineage: Eukaryota > Metazoa > Chordata > Amphibia > Caudata > Salamandridae > Lissotriton > Lissotriton vulgaris. The sequence goes on from NC_141693.1 coordinate 492,152,210, forward strand.
TTTTTATATGCTTTTACCATGCATACATTTACAATGAAATTCGTTGTAAATGCATGAATGGTAATAGCATGTTTTTTTAATGTTTGGATAAGGTAAGTGTGGGCATAGGGGTATGTGTTTTGGAGTACTGAGGTATATGTTTTGTGGTGTTTGGGTGTTTTAAGGGTTCAGATATAGTTTTGGGTTATGAGGTACAGGGGTAGTTTAGAGTTTAGGGATAGGTATGGGTTTTGGGGTACAGGGGTATTTTTAGGGTTCGGGGATAGGTTTGGGTTTTGGGGTATAGGGGTATTTTTAGGGTTCAGGGCTAGGTTTGGGTTTTGGGGTACAGGGGTATTTTTAGGTTAAGGGCTAGGTTTGGGTTTTGGGGTACAGGGGTATTTTAGGGTTCAGGGGTAGGTTTGGGTGTTGGGGTACAGGGTTATTTTTTTGTGGTTCAGGGCTAGGTTGGGGTTTTGGGGTACAGGGGTATTTTTAGGACTCAGGGATAGGTTTGGGTTTTGGGGTACAGGGGTATTTTAGGGGTTCGGGCTAGGTTTGTGTTTTGGGGTACAGGGGTATTTTTAGGGTTCAGGGTAGGTTTGGGTTTTGAGGTACAGGGGTATTTATAGGGTTCAGGGCTACGTTTGGGTTTTGGGGTACAGGGGTATTTTTAGGGTTTAGGGATAGGTTTGGGTTTTGGGGTACCGGGTACATTTATAGGGTTAAGATGGGTTAGTGTTTAAGGGTGTTGGGGTATTTTAAGGAGTAAGGTTGGGTTATGATTATGGGGTGTAGGGGTATTTAAAGGGAGCAGGGTGGGATTAGCACACAATATGAGACATGGCATGAAGGGCGGAACGTACCACACGCCCCCAGCGTTTGTCACACCCACAGCACAACGCAGACACTCCCACAAGGGACTACTTTGCTGGCACGGTTCTTTTACCTTTTAAATGTATATGGTGGGTGTTTGCATAGCCTATGTCCTTCTGCTGCAACTGCCCTTTCCAACGCTGTATTGGGTGTTGTGATTGGGCTGTGGTTCCTGAGATTACCCGCCTCAAAAATGTGGGCTCTCTCTTTATTATATTAGTATGGATATTTGCAAGAAGGGGAAAATTGGCTTGAGTTACGTTTAGTGTGTACTGTAGAAAGATGATGAGTGCACAATGACATAACTTCATGCACAACAAACAACACTAAAATCACTCCATCTGCGACTCTGTGTTCAATGCAAGGCATCAATCATTACCTGTTCCTTCTCATCTTAAGTTAAGGGGCGTCTTTTTCGCCATCATCATCGTGGACGGTGCTATTGTCATACTCGGTGTGCAGATTGAGTCCCATTCCTGTATTCAATCAAAAGCAATATATCAAGCTGCAGTAGAAGTACAAATTTCTTATTAAAAATATTTTCAAGAAGGGGTAAATTGCCTTGAGTTACGTTTAGTGTGTACTGTAGAAATATGACTAGTGCACAATGACATAACTTCATGCACGATTCAGAAAAGGGTGTGGTGATGAACAGAGTGTCTGATTTAAGCAGACCACTCTTACCCAGTCCAAGGATCAGGGCTTGATCCATCACCGTTATTTATCTCACTGCACCATCATAGCTCAGAACCTGGCTATATGCAAATCAGGCTTTCCCTGGCCCAGTGCATCATGGGAACAGGGCAGACTAAACTACCAAGCCAATTCTTCACCAGAAAGGAGACAAGCTACCGGTGACCGGTTTCTGGCATTTCAGCCGTCTTCGGCCCGGCTTGCTTGAATCCTGATGGTGCAGTGAGAAAGGGACTCATGTCTGAGTATACCCTGCCACACCTATAGTGGCCAAAAACGATTCAGAAAAGGGTGTGGTGATGAACAGAGTGTCTGAATTAAGCAGACCACTCTTACCCAGTTCAAAGATCAGAGCTTGATCCATCAACGTTATTTATCTCACTGCACCATCACAGCTCAGAACCTGGCTATATGCAAATCAGTCTGTCCCTGGCCCAGTGCATCATGGGAACAGGGCAGACTAAACTACCAAGCCAATTCTTCACCAGAAAGGAGACAAGCTACCGGGGACCGGTTTCTGGCATTTCAGCCGTCTTCGGCCCGGCTTGCTTGAATCCTGATGGTGCAGTGAGAAAGGGACTTATGTCTGAGTATACCCTGCCACACCTATAGTGGCCAAAAACGATTCAGAAAAGGGTGTGGTGATGAACAGAGTATCTGAATTTAGCAGACCACTCTTACTCAGTCCAAAGATCAGGGCTTGATCCATCACCGTTATTTATCTCACTGCACCATCCCAGCTCAGAACCTGGCTATATGCAAATCAGTCTGTCCCTGGCCCAGTGCATCATGGGAACAGGGCAGACTAAACTACCAAGCCAATTCTTCACCAGAAAGGAGACAAGCTACCGGGGACCGGTTTCTGGCATTTCAGCCGTCTTCGGCCCGGCTTGCTTGAATCCTGATGGTGCAGCGAGAAAGGGACTCATGTCTGAGTATACCCTGCCACACCTATAGTGGCCAAAAACGATTCAGAAAAGGGTGTGGTGATGAACAGAGTGTCTGAATTAAGCAGACCACTCTTACCCAGTTCAAAGATCAGGGCTTGATCCATCACCGTTATTTATCTCACTGCACCATCCCAGCTCAGAACCTTGCTATATGCAAATCAGTCTGTCCCTGGCCCAGTGCATCATGGGAACAGGGCAGACTAAACCACCAAGCCAATTCTTCACCAGAAAGGAGACAAGCTACCGGGGACCGGTTTCTGGCATTTCAGCCGTCTTCGGCCCGGCTGGCTTGAATCCTGATGGTAAAGTGAGAAAGGGACTCATGTCTGAGTATACCCTGCCACACCTATAGTGGCCAAAAACGATTCAGAAAAGGGTGTGGTGATGAACAGAGTGTCTGAATTCAGCAGACCACTCTTACCCAGTCCAAAGATCAGGGCTTGATCCATCACCGTTATTTATCTCACTGCACCATCCCAGCTCAGAACCTGGCTATATGCAAATCAGTCTGTCCCTGGCCCAGTGCATCATGGGAACAGGGCAGACTAAACTGCCAAGCCAATTCTTCACCAGAAAGGAGACAAGCTACCGGGGACCGGTTTCTGGCATTTCAGCCGTCTTCCGCCCGGCTTGCTTGAATCCTGATGGTGCAGTGAGAAAGGGACTCATGTCTGAGTATACCCTGCCACACCTATAGTGGCCAAAAACGATTCAGAAAAGGGTGTGGTGATGAACAGAGTATCTGAATTAAGCAGACCACTCTTACCCAGTCCAAAGATCAGGGCTTGATCCATCACCATTATTTATCTCACTGCACCATCCCAGCTCAGAACCTGGCTATATGCAAATCAGTCTGTCCCTGGCCCAGTGCATCATGGGAACAGGGCAGACTAAACTACCAAGCCTATTCTTCACCAAAAAGGAGACAAGCTACCGGGGAGCGGTTTCTGGCATTTCAGCCGTCTTCGGCCCGGCTTACTTGAATCCTGATGGTGCAGTGAGAAAGGGACTCATGTCTGAGTATACCCTGCCACGCCTATAGTGGCCAAAAACGATTCAGAAAAGGGTGTGGTGATGAACAGAGTGTCTGAATTAAGAAGACCACTCTTACCCAGTCCAAAGATCAGGGCTTGATCCATCACCGTTATTTATCTCACTGCACCATCCCAGCTCAGAACCTGGCTATATGCAAATCAGTCTGTCCCTGGCCCAGTGCATCATGGGAACAGGGCAGACTAAACTACCAAGCCAATTCTTCACCAGAAAGGAGACAAGCTACCGGGGACCAGTTTCTGGCATTTCAGCCGTCTTCGGCCCGGCTTGCTTGAATCCTGCTGGTGCAGCGAGAAAGGGACTCATGTCTGAGTATACCCTGCCACACCTATAGTGGCCAAAAACGATTCAGAAAAGGGTGTGGTGATGAACAGAGTGTCTGAATTAAGCAGACCACTCTTACCCAGTTCAAAGATCAGGGCTTGATCCATCACCGTTATTTATCTCACTGCACCATCCCAGCTCAGAACCTTGCTATATGCAAATCAGTCTGTCCCTGGCCCAGTGCATCATGGGAACAGGGCAGACTAAACTACCAAGCCAATTCTTCACCAGAAAGGAGACAAGCTACCGGGGACCGGTTTCTGGCATTTCAGCCGTCTTCGGCCCGGCTTGCTTGAATCCTGATGGTGCAGTGAGAAAGGGACTTATGTCTGAGTATACCCTGCCACACCTATAGTGGCCAAAAACGATTCAGAAAAGGGTGTGGTGATGAACAGAGTGTCTGAATTTAGCAGACCACTCTTACCCAGTCCAAAGATCAGGGCTTGATCCATCACCGTTATTTATCTCACTGCACCATCCCAGCTCAGAACCTGGCTATATGCAAATCAGTCTGTCCCTGGCCCAGTGCATCATGGGAACAGGGCAGACTAAACTACCAAGCCAATTCTTCACCAGAAAGGAGACAAGCTACCAGGGACCGGTTTCTGGCATTTCAGCCGTCTTCGGCCCGGCTTGCTTGAATCCTGATGGTAAAGTGAGAAAGGGACTCATGTCTGAGTATACCCTGCCACACCTATAGTGGCCAAAAACGATTCAGAAAAGGGTGTGGTGATGAACAGAGTGTCTGAATTAAGCAGACCACTCTTACCCAGTCCAAAGATCAGGGCTTGATCCATCACCGTTATTTATCTCATTGCACCATCCCAGCTCAGAACCTGGCTATATGCAAATCAGTCTGTCCTTCGCCCAGTGCATCATGGGAACAGGGCAGACTAAACTGCCAAGCCAATTCTTCACCAGAAAGGAGACAAGCTACCGGGGACCGGTTTCTGGCATTTCAGCCGTCTTCGGCCCGGCTTGCTTGAATCCTGATGGTGCAGTGAGAAAGGGACTCATGTCTGAGTATACCCTGCCACACCTATAGTGGCCAAAAACGATTCAGAAAAGGGTATGGTGATGAACAGAGTATCTGAATTAAGCAGACCACTCCTACCCAGTCCAAAGTTCAGGGCTTGATCCATCACCATTATTTATCTCACTGCACCATCCCAGCTCAGATCCTGGCTATATGCAAATCAGTCTGTCCCTGGCCCAGTGCATCATGGGAACAGGGCAGACTAAACTACCAAGCCAATTCTTCACCAGAAAGGAGACAAGCTACCGGGGACCGGTTTCTGGCATTTCAGCCGTCTTCGGCCCGGCTTACTTGAATCCTGATGGTGCAGTGAGAAAGGGACTCATGTCTGAGTATACCCTGCCACGCCTATAGTGGCCAAAAACGATTCAGAAAAGGGTGTGGTGATGAACAGAGTGTCTGAATTAAGAAGACCACTCTTACCCAGTCCAAAGATCAGGGCTTGATCCATCACCGTTATTTATCTCACTGCACCATCCCAGCTCAGAACCTGGCTATATGCAAATCAGTCTGTCCCTGGCCCAGTGCATCATGGGAACAGGGCAGACTAAACTACCAAGCCAATTCTTCACCAGAAAGGAGACAAGCTACCGGGGACCAGTTTCTGGCATTTCAGCCGTCTTCGGCCCGGCTTGCTTGAATCCTGATGGTGCAGCGAGAAAGGGACTCATGTCTGAGTATACCCTGCCACACCTATAGTGGCCAAAAACGATTCAGAAAAGGGTGTGGTGATGAACAGAGTGTCTGAATTAAGCAGACCAATCTTACCCAGTTCAAAGATCAGGGCTTGATCCATCACCGTTATTTATCTCACTGCACCATCCCAGCTCAGAACCTTGCTATATGCAAATCAGTCTGTCCCTGGCCCAGTGCATCATGGGAACAGGCCAGACTAAACCACCAAGACAATTCTTCACCAGAAAGGAGACAAGCTACCGGGGACCGGTTTCTGGCATTTCAGCCGTCTTCGGCCCGGCTTGCTTGAATCCTGATGGTGAAGTGAGAAAGGGACTCATGTCTGAGTATACCCTGCCACACCTATAGTGGCCAAAAACGATTCAGAAAAGGGTGTGGTGATGAACAGAGTGTCTGAATTAAGCAGACCACTCTTACCCAGTCCAAAGATCAGGGCTTGATCCATCACCGTTATTTATCTCACTGCACCATCCCAGCTCAGAACCTGGCTATATGCAAATCAGTCTGTCCCTGACCCAGTGCATCATGGGAACAGGGCAGACTAAACTACCAAGCCAATTCTTCACCAGAAAGGAGACAAGCTACCGGGGACCGGTTTCTGGCATTTCAGCCGTCTTCGGCCCGGCTTGCTTGAATCCTGATGGTGCAGTGAGAAAGGGACTCATGTCTGAGTATACCCTGCCACACCTATAGTGGCCAAAAACGATTCAGAAAAGGGTGTGGTGATGAACAGAGTGTCTGAATTAAGCAGACCACTCTTACCCAGTCCAAAGATCAGGGCTTGATCCATCACCGTTATTTATCTCACTGCACCATCCCAGCTCAGAACCTGGCTATATGCAAATCAGTCTGTCCCTGGCCCAGTGCATCATGGGAACAGGGCAGACTAAACTGCCAAGCCAATTCTTCACCAGAAAGGAGACAAGCTACCGGGGACCGGTTTCTGGCATTTCAGCCGTCTTCCGCCCGGCTTGCTTGAATCCTGATGGTGCAGTGAGAAAGGGACTCATGTCTGAGTATACCCTGCCACACCTATAGTGGCCAAAAACGATTCAGAAAAGGGTGTGGTGATGAACAGAGTATCTGAATTAAGCAGACCACTCTTACCCAGTCCAAAGATCAGGGCTTGATCCATCACCATTATTTATCTCACTGCACCATCCCAGCTCAGAACCTGGCTATATGCAAATCAGTCTGTCCCTGGCCCAGTGCATCATGGGAACAGGGCAGACTAAACTACCAAGCCTATTCTTCACCAAAAAGGAGACAAGCTACCGGGGAGCGGTTTCTGGCATTTCAGCCGTCTTCGGCCCGGCTTACTTGAATCCTGATGGTGCAGTGAGAAAGGGACTCATGTCTGAGTATACCCTGCCACGCCTATAGTGGCCAAAAACGATTCAGAAAAGGGTGTGGTGATGAACAGAGTGTCTGAATTAAGAAGACCACTCTTACCCAGTCCAAAGATCAGGGCTTGATCCATCACCGTTATTTATCTCACTGCACCATCCCAGTTCAGAACCTGGCTATATGCAAATCAGTCTGTCCCTGGCCCAGTGCATCATGGGAACAGGGCAGACTAAACTACCAAGCCAATTCTTCACCAGAAAGGAGACAAGCTACCGTGGACCAGTTTCTGGCATTTCAGCCGTCTTCGGCCCGGCTTGCTTGAATCCTGATGGTGCAGCGAGAAAGGGACTCATGTCTGAGTATACCCTGCCACACCTATAGTGGCCAAAAACGATTCAGAAAAGGGTGTGGTGATGAACAGAGTGTCTGAATTAAGCAGACCACTCTTACCCAGTTCAAAGATCAGGGCTTGATCCATCACCGTTATTTATCTCACTGCTCCATCCCAGCTCAGAACCTTGCTATATGCAAATCAGTCTGTCCCTGGCCCAGTGCATCATGGGAACAGGGCAGACTAAACTACCAAGCCAATTCTTCACCAGAAAGGAGACAAGCTACCGGGGACCGGTTTCTGGCATTTCAGCCGTCTTCGGCCCGGCTTGCTTGAATCCTGATGGTGCAGTGAGAAAGGGACTTATGTCTGAGTATACCCTGCCACACCTATAGTGGCCAAAAACGATTCAGAAAAGGGTGTGGTGATGAACAGAGTGTCTGAATTTAGCAGACCACTCTTACCCAGTCCAAAGATCAGGGCTTGATCCATCACCGTTATTTATCTCACTGCACCATCCCAGCTCAGAACCTGGCTATATGCAAATCAGTCTGTCCCTGGCCCAGTGCATCATGGGAACAGGCCAGACTAAACTACCAAGCCAATTCTTCACCAGAAAGGAGACAAGCTACCAGGGACCGGTTTCTGGCATTTCAGCCGTCTTCGGCCCGGCTTGCTTGAATCCTGATGGTAAAGTGAGAAAGGGACTCATGTCTGAGTATACCCTGCCACACCTATAGTGGCCAAAAACGATTCAGAAAAGGGTGTGGTGATGAACAGAGTGTCTGAATTAAGCAGACCACTCTTACCCAGTCCAAAGATCAGGGCTTGATCCATCACCGTTATTTATCTCATTGCACCATCCCAGCTCAGAACCTGGCTATATGCAAATCAGTCTGTCCTTCGCCCAGTGCATCATGGGAACAGGGCAGACTAAACTGCCAAGCCAATTCTTCACCAGAAAGGAGACAAGCTACCGGGGACCGGTTTCTGGCATTTCAGCCGTCTTCGGCCCGGCTTGCTTGAATCCTGATGGTGCAGTGAGAAAGGGACTCATGTCTGAGTATACCCTGCCACACCTATAGTGGCCAAAAACGATTCAGAAAAGGGTGTGGTGATGAACAGAGTATCTGAATTAAGCAGACCACTCTTACCCAGTCCAAAGTTCAGGGCTTGATCCATCACCATTATTTATCTCACTGCACCATCCCAGCTCAGATCCTGGCTATATGCAAATCAGTCTGTCCCTGGCCCAGTGCATCATGGGAACAGGGCAGACTAAACTACCAAGCCAATTCTTCACCAGAAAGGAGACAAGCTACCTGGGACCGGTTTCTGGCATTTCAGCCGTCTTCGGCCCGGCTTACTTGAATCCTGATGGTGCAGTGAGAAAGGGACTCATGTCTGAGTATACCCTGCCACGCCTATAGTGGCCAAAAACGATTCAGAAAAGGGTGTGGTGATGAACAGAGTGTCTGAATTAAGAAGACCACTCTTACCCAGTCCAAAGATCAGGGCTTGATCCATCACCGTTATTTATCTCACTGCACCATCCCAGCTCAGAACCTGGCTATATGCAAATCAGTCTGTCCATGGCCCAGTGCATCATGGGAACAGGGCAGACTAAACTACCAAGCCAATTCTTCACCAGAAAGGAGACAAGCTACCGGGGACCAGTTTCTGGCATTTCAGCCGTCTTCGGCCCGGCTTGCTTGAATCCTGATGGTGCAGCGAGAAAGGGACTCATGTCTGAGTATACCCTGCCACACCTATAGTGGCCAAAAACGATTCAGAAAAGGTTGTGGTGATGAACAGAGTGTCTGAATTAAGCAGACCAATCTTACCCAGTTCAAAGATCAGGGCTTGATCCATCACCGTTATTTATCTCACTGCACCATCCCAGCTCAGAACCTTGCTATATGCAAATCAGTCTGTCCCTGGCCCAGTGCATCATGGGAACAGGCCAGACTAAACCACCAAGACAATTCTTCACCAGAAAGGAGACAAGCTACCGGGGACCGGTTTCTGGCATTTCAGCCGTCTTCGGCCCGGCTTGCTTGAATCCTGATGGTGAAGTGAGAAAGGGACTCATGTCTGAGTATACCCTGCCACACCTATAGTGGCCCAAAACGATTCAGAAAAGGGTGTGGTGATGAACAGAGTGTCTGAATTAAGCAGACCACTCTTACCCAGTCCAAAGATCAGGGCTTGATCCATCACCGTTATTTATCTCACTGCACCATCCCAGCTCAGAACCTGGCTATATGCAAATCAGTCTGTCCCTGACCCAGTGCATCATGGGAACAGGGCAGACTAAACTACCAAGCCAATTCTTCACCAGAAAGGAGACAAGCTACCGGGGACCGGTTTCTGGCATTTCAGCCGTCTTCGGCCCGGCTTGCTTGAATCCTGATGGTGCAGTGAGAAAGGGACTCATGTCTGAGTATACCCTGCCACACCTATAGTGGCCAAAAACGATTCAGAAAAGGGTGTGGTGATGAACAGAGTGTCTGAATTAGGCAGACCACTCTTACCCAGTCCAAAGATCAGGGCTTGATCCATCACCGTTATTTATCTCACTGCACCATCCCAGCTCAGAACCTGGCTATATGCAAATCAGTCTGTCCCTGGCCCAGTGCATCATGGGAACAGGGCAGACTAAAGTGCCAAGCCAATTCTTCACCAGTAAGGAGACAAGCTACCGGGGACCGGTTTCTGGCATTTCAGCCGTCTTCGGCCCGGCTTGATTGAATCCTGATGGTGCAGTGAGAAAGGGACTCATGTCTGAGTATACCCTGCCACACCTATAGTGGCCAAAAACGATTCAGAAAAGGGTGTGGTGATGAACAAAGTGTCTGAATTAAGCAGACCACTCCCATCACCACCCCCTTTTCTGAATCATTTTTGTCCACCACAAGCATGGAAGGGTATACTCAGATGTGAGTCCCTAGCTCATTGCACCATCAGGATTCAAGCAAGTCGGGCCGAAGACGGCTGAAATGCCAGAAACCGGTCCCCGGTAGCTTGTTTCCTTTCCAGTATAAGAATTCGCTTGGTAGTTTGGTCTGCCCTGTTCCCATGATGCACTGGGCCAGGGTCAGACTAATTTGCATACAGCCAAGTTCTGAGCTGGGATGGTGCAGTGAGCTAAAAAACGGTGTTAAATAAAGTCCTGATCTTTGGACTGGGTAAGAGTGGTCTGCTTAATTCAGACACTCTGTTCATCACCACCCCCTTTTCTGAATCATTTTTGTCCAACATAAGCGTGGAAGGGTATACTCAGATGTGAGTCCCTAGCTCATTGCACCATCAGGATTCAAGCAAGCCGGGCCGAAGACGGCTGAAATGCCAGAAACCGGCCCCCGGTAGCTTGTTTCCTTCCCAGTATAAGAATTGGCTTGGTAGTTTGGTCTGCCCTGTTCCCATGATGCACTGGGCCAGGGTCAGACTAATTTGCATATAGCCAAGTTCTGAGCTGGGATGGTGCAGTGAGCTAAAAAACGGTGATAGATAAAGCCCTGATCTTTGGACTGGGTAAGAGTGGTCTGCCTAATTCAGACACTCTGTTCATCACCACCCCCTTTTCTGAATCATTTTTGTCCACCATAAGCGTTGAAGGGTATACTCAGATGTGAGTCCCTAGCTCATTGCACCATCAGGATTCAAGCAAGCCGGGCCGAAGACGGCTGAAATGCCAGAAACCGATCCCCGGTAGCTTGTTTCCTTCCCAGTATAAGAATTGGCTTGGTAGTTTGGTCTGCCCTGTTCCCATGATGCACTGGGACAGGGTCAGACTAATTTGCATATAGCCAAGTTCTGAGCTGGGATGGTGCAGTGAGCTAAAAAACGGTGATAGATAAAGCCCTGATCTTTGGACTGGGTAAGAGTGGTCTGCTTAATTCAGACACTCTGTTTATCACCACCCCCTTTTCTGAGTCATTTTTGTCCACCATAAGCGTGGAAGGGTATATTCAGATGTGAGTCCCTAGCTCATTGCACCATCAGGATTCAAGCAAGCCGGGCCGAAGACGGCTGAAATGCCAGAAACCGGTCCCCGGTAGCTTGTTTCCTTCCCAGTATAAGAATTGGCTTGGTAGTTTGGTCTGCCCTGTTCCCATGATGCACTGGGCCAGGGTCAGACTAATTTGCATATAGCCAAGTTCTGAGCTGGGATGGTGCAGTGAGCTAAAAAACGGTGATAGATTAAGCCCTGATCTTTGGACTGGGTAAGAGTGGTCTGCTTAATTCAGACACTCTGTTCATCATCACCCCATTTTCTGAATCATTTTTGTCCACCATAGGCGTGGAAGGGTATACTCAGATGTGAGTCCCTAGCTCATTGCACCATCAGGATTCAAGCAAGCCGGGCCGAAGACGGCTGAAATGCCAGAAACCGGGCCCCGGTAGCTTGTTTCCTTCCCAGTATAAGAATTGGCTTGGTAGTTTGGTCTGCCTTGTTCCCATGATGCACTGGGCCAGGGTCAGACTAATTTGCATATAGCCAAGTTCTGAGCTGGGATGGTGCAGTGAGCTAAAAAACGGTGATAGATAAAGCCCTGGTCTTTGGACTGGGTAAGAGTGGTCTGCTTAATTCAGACACTCTGTTCATCACCACCCCCTTTTCTGAAACATTTTTGTCCACCATAAGCGTGGAAGGGTATACTCAGATGTGAGTCCCTAGCTCATTGCACCATCAGGATTCAAGCAAGCCGGGCCGAAGACGGCTGAAATGCCAGAAACCGGTCCCCGGTTGCTTGTTTCCTTCCCAGTATAAGAATTGGCTTGGTAGTTTGGTCTGCCCTGTTCCCATGATGCACTGGGCCAGGGTCAGACTAATTTGCATAAAGCCAAGTTCTGAGCTGGGATGGTGCAGTGAACTAAAAAACGGTGATAGATAAAGCCCTGATCTTTGGACTGGGTAAGAGTGGTCCGCTTAATTCAGACACTCTGTTCATCACCACCCCCTTTTCTGAATCATTTTTGTCCACCATAAGCGTGGAAGGGTATACTCAGATGTGAGTCCCTAGCTCATTGCACAATCAGGATTCAAGCAAGCCGGGCCGAAGACGGCTGAAATGCCAGAAACCGGTCCCCGGTAGCTTGTTTTCTTCCCAGTATAAGAATTGGCTTGGTAGTTTGGTCTGCCCTGTTCCCATGATGCACTGGGCCAGGGTCAGACTAATTTGCATATAGCCAAGTTCTGAGCTGGGATGGTGCAGTGAGCTAAAAAACGGTGATAGATAAAGCCCTGATCTTTGGACTGGGTAAGAGTGGTCTGCTTAATTCAGACATTCTGTTCATCACCACCCCCTTTTCTGAATCATAACTTCATGCACAACAAACAACAACAAAATCACTCAGTCTGCGACTCTCATTTTCAGTTCATGGGCAGTCTCTCACAGCTCTGAAAAGAGGATAGCTGTAGTAGTCATCATGTTCCACTTCTTTTTGCAGGACTAGGAAAGTTTTTATTTTTTCTTCTATTTTCCATCATCCAATCATCATGAGGGCAATGGATTTAGGGAGATTCAGTATGATGGAGTGGAGGAGATAGATTCGGAGGATTGTACAGTGAAATGCAGACACCTGAAAAGTGTATATTGAAATAAGAAGAGTAGAAGACGGTGGTAATGGATTTGTTGTGATTCAAGTTTGTAACCGGAACGACAGACACACAAATAAAGGAAAATAAGGGAGGAAGACAGTAAGTGCAAGCCTAATTGTCAGGGAAGTATAGCTCGTCCTCAAACTCTGGGGGCTCAGCCAGTAGTAGGTAATCATGTGACACACTACTTCCATCACCTGATCCGCTGTCCTAATCTTTCTCCCTTGATTCATGTATTGTGTAATTCGGTGGTATGAAGTGCTGAATCATTTTGATCATTGTTAACCTCTCCACGTTTTTGGGCTAAAGAGACTGGTCCTTCTCACAGTTACAATGGAACCAGCAGCACTGAAAACACGTTTGGAAGAGACACTTGCAACAGGGAAAGCCAGATAGCTTTTCGCCAGCCTGCTGAGCAGTGGCCATTCAACCCTTTTACTATACAAATACTGCAATGGGGTTTGATCAATGTACACCTCTGTTGGGTCATCCAGATAGGCCTGGACCATCCGCTCAATGTTCAGGGGTGCTGCTGCTAACCTTTCGAGCTAATTTTTCTGTGCATCAGCACTGTGCCTATTAATGCCTAACTGTAAATACCAATCTTCTAACGATTCTACTGGGCCTAATGATCCAGTTATTGTTGCTGTTGTGATGGTGAGTGTTGTGAGCCAAACGCACTGCCCTCAGCCTCCGAAGTTGCACTTGATGCTGCACGCCCTGCTGCAGTAGTTCTTGTGGGTTTATCTTGAGGGATTTTAATTAGCAGCCGTTTATTTTCCAACTTACTAGCTGCCTCAGCTATCCAAGTTTTTTAGTGGGCAACATCCATCTCTGAAAAAGGAATGAATGTCTTCAGTCCCAATTTTGCCCGTGGATCCAGAATTGTGGTAGAAATGTAATGTTTTTGTGACAAAATATTATTTTTAACCCTTGTATTTTCAGCTAAGCGACAGGCTAAGCTCTCCGCCAAGTCATAGGTTACCTTTTTGTCGGCTACACCTTGGTATGATTCAGACACCATATTCAGCTGATGCTCTAGCATTTGCAATAATGGGATAGCTTGGTCCATTGTACTGTCCTCCTTGCTGACTTCACGTGTGAAGACCTCAAAAGGACAAAGCATCTCAGTCAGGCATTTAACTGGGCCCAATTGGTCCATCTGAAGGGTCATGCCTTTCACAGCAGCATTCAGTCTTCGCATTACATATTCATTGAGTGGCCTGTATTGCTCAAACAGATGATCAAGCTTGTAATACGTTGAGTTCCAACGTGTTGCCACCTCCTGGATGAGTGCTTTGACTGGCATCTCATATTCAAGTTGAATGATCCTCAGCGGCTTCCGAGCTTTAAAAGAATGGCTGAAATAAGTGCATATTCTTCGGCAGATGCTCAGTAAGTTGCTGACTAGGGGTTCTTTTTTCAGAAAGTCTTGAACTATAATGTTTATGCAGTGCGCCAAACACGGAACCCTGAAATAGGAACCAAGGTCCATGGCCTTAAGTACATTACTGCTACTATCTGTGACAACAAAACCAATACTATGCCCTCTTGGGTACAGCCATTCAAAAACCTTGCTGCGAAACTCTTGCAAAATGTTTACAGCAGTATGAGATTTCTCCATGGCGAACATGGCTACAGTTGCATGTTTTCAAGTAGCTTTAAAAATCTCAGCTATGTCGATAGCACCTCGTTCAAATAGCTTATTTCTAACCCCCACAAAAGAGACCCAGTGTGCATTGATGCACATGTAAACTGTGTCTTGGCAACTGGTCCACATGTGTCAGGACTAGGGTGGCTTGCGGTCTAGGGCCCGCCCCACGTCATGTACCATGTCCTAGGCATTTGTGTGGAAAGGTACATTGTTTTCCTTCCAAGGGGCGTTGGTGGTTCAATTGCGCAGCCCTAAGATGTGTATGATGTATTGTGGTGAAATGTACTTTTTCTGTCTTGAAAGATGCACATTGTATGGAGTTTATCCCCCCTTGTCCGCCTAATGCATTAGATTTGGCACCCTAAACGCGTCCGCGAGATGCGTGAGGTTTGGTAGCCTCACGCGAGATGCGTGGGATTTGGCAAGCGGCTTTAACGCGTCCGCGAGATGCATGAGAAATGGCAAGCGGTCGCTTAAAACACCGGGCGTAGTCACGTAAACGTGCGCGACCACGCCCAAACCCCTTTGCTCACTATTCCTGGGATTTTGAAGGTGTGGCAGCTTCCTCCTGATGCTCTGAGTTGGAATCAGAGCTTGGGAAGCATTTTCTGACTTCTTGTTGCAGCAAGCAATTGGTATCCAGCTGAAGGTCCATTGGAGAAGGCGAATCCAGTTGTAAGAGTGCTGTGGAGACCTTGGCAGAACCTGTAAGTTACTTCTCCGAGGCTATGGTTTCCTGCAGCCTCGCCCTTCCTTGAGTAGAGTAGGTCGTACTCTACAGGTAGGACCATTTTAGGTTAATTATAAGGCTAAAATTTGGCGTTATCATTGCAAATGTGCTTTTAGTCTGTTTCTCTGGGCAAATAAAAACATTCTTTGTTTCTTGTGGAATAATTCACTCAGAGTTTAGACTCTATCTTGTTGGGTTCTTCTTTGAATGGTTTTTGGTCGCTATTCTTAACTGGCGTAATACATTTTGCAGTCTACAGCAAAAGGATTTATTTTGCTTAAAGAAAAATATTCATGTGAAGTTTTTGAATTTGAAGATTATTGATGTAAACTGAATATTTACAAGGTAAAGAGACATTTGAGGTTATCAATGTAAAGCAGATATTTACAAGGCAAAGAGACATTTATGGCTATCATTCTAAAGAGGTTATTTACAAGGAAAGTGTCATTAAGTCTTTGGTAACCCTGAGATTCTAATGTGTTTTTCAATGCGCAATTCAAGACATTGTTACATGTGATGACTTTGGAGTTTAGGCTGAGTTTAAAGTCAAAAGCCTTTTAATTTGAGAAGTAATTTTAGTTCTTTAAGTTGTTGCAGAGTTTTGAAAATATTAGGAAAAACTTGCAGCATTAACTTTTCCTTTTCAGATCTCCCTCCCTGCTGTTCCCTTCCCAACACCCTTTTCCCCCCGCTTGATCATTTCAATATTCTGTGTATTTATTACAATCAGAATTGGAGGTATCGAGAGGTGGGCCCTTATATCAACTCGACAGATCCTGAGGAAGACCTCGTCTGACAACATGTCTGTTGTCAGGTGGATATATTGAACAGCACTCTGCTGCAAACTTGTCCAACCAATTCCAGAACATCATGATATAGTGCCGGAACAGCAATTCTTGCAAAATAGGACCGGCTGGAAACCTTCCATTTAGGGCAGATGGCTGACACAAATTCAAGGAAACCCACCCCTTTCGCAAATGAAAAAGGGAGAAGGTCCAGAGCTAACATTTTAGCCAGCTTCGCATTGTACAACCATGCCGTTGGGTGGTTGCGTTGGAACTGCCACTCCAACCTAAGCATGCTCTCAATGGTAGGCTGGATTTCTTTCCTTTATGGTGCTATTGTTTTCATTAACCCACCTAGGCTCAACAACGCACTTTGTCTCATTGCAGTACTCAGTCGCCTTGGTGTCTCAGGCTGACTCTGGGTATAGCTCTTACTGTGGTGTCACTCAGATGTTACTGAGGAGGATGTGGGCGGTACCACTGGGACAGGGCTAGAAATGCCTACCTCTTCTTCACCTTCCATTGCAATAATATTGTCCCCTGATTCTTCATGCCCAACTTCAATGTGTTCAGTTTTTTTTACATTGTTATAAGTGAAGAAGGTGATTCTCCCACAGAATGGTGTGGAGTATTCTGAGATGACTTGCTTGGCCTCCGGTACCATAGTTTGTGCCAAGCTTACCGCGCCGAACACCTGTGCGACAAATTGAGCATATAGCAACGTTCTCCTCCTTGGTGCCATAAGAAAAGAAGTCCCAAACTGGGGAGGAGAACTTTCTGGCACTGCTGGATGTGCCACTTTCAATACCAGATAAACCGGAGGGTGTGCTTGGAATGTGGCTCTGTCCAGCTACCCTGTGACTTTCACTACTACCACCACCACAACCTACTGAGATGGTTGAGCTGGATAAAGTAGGTCTCTGCCAGGCCTTTGAAAATATGGCAGCTGGAGGTCGTGGTTGTGTAACCTGTGTTGGTGGTATCCGTGCTACATCCCGCTCAGTAGCAGCCTTTCTGGATAGGATGAGAATGTTGGTCTCCATCCCCTTTGGGGCAGGAGTGATGTGCGTGATGACTGGCTCGTCTGACTCTTCATCAACATCATCCCCCTCTTGAACATCTACCTCCCTAACTGTACGTTTTTCTGGAACCTTCCTTTTCAGAAGTATTGTCTTGTGGCATGCATCACTCTTAGACTGAGTTGGTGGCTGGTGGCATCACAATCATCAGAAGCGGGGCTTGAAGAAGAAGATGATGGATTCAGCCTCCTTTTCCTTGCTGGTGGTCTGGAAGACAATAGATCTTCCGAAACAGTGGTTTGCTCTACTTTGTCTGCAGGAAGTTCGAGTTCTTGAAATGCACCTACGTCAGGAGCAACAACTACTATTGCGGGTTTTTCTTGCGGCTGCTGCTGCTGTTCTTGCGACTGCTGCTGCCGTTTTTGTTGCGGCCACTGCTGCTGTTCTTGTTGCGGCTGCTGCTGTTCTTGTTGCGGCTGCTGTTGTTCTTGTTACGGCTGCACACTTATCTGCTGAGTTTCCACCTGCGTTGATTGTGTACTACTTTGCGATACTGACATTTCAACATCGCTGCTCGTTAGTAGACTCTGGCTACCTCTGCGACACTCAAGGGCTTGGGCCTAGGTTGGTGGGGTTGGACCCGCTGGTGCGAAGGTGCTGCTCCCAGCTTGGTTACCGGATAACGCTGCTGCAGGCGTAACTTTTTTGGTCCGCAAAAAAACAGTTGCCGGCACACCAGTTGTGGTTAATGGCACTTCCTTTTTCTGTTCCTTCTTCTCACCAGCAACTTTCTTGGTACTGGACCTGGTACCTTTCTTTGGGGCCATCTTCTTCAGATGTCAGGCAGGACGCAGATGCACAACAAGTTGTGGTTACACGTGGACATGATGCTCAGCAGGACTACTGTCTGCCTGGCAGTACGATGGGTGATGATGATGATGATGATGACACCTCCTCCTCTGGGTTTTTGTGCCCCTAAAAGCAAATAAGCCAGCAGAAGAACATCAGTGAAATGTTGCATTTGTTGTTGTGGTTCAGTTACTTACTACTGTACTAGTGCAAACAAAAGATATAGTCTAGTCATTTCTTAGACTTTGTCAACAAGGGCTATGTTATACTACTGTGTACATACACTACACTCTCAGGAATGATAGGAAAGAGAATAAGAACCACCAAAGTAAAAATGTACTGGAAGTGGGATGGACCCTATTTGTCATTAAATAATTTGAGCATCACATCATTCATGGAACTGCTGCTAGCAAAGGGGGTGGATGGATGTTAGCAATAAGCCAATAGGAAAACCATGCATGCCTTTTTGGCAAAAGCAGGACACTAATAACTCCCAACACAAAACAAGGCCACCAGGCACATGGACACTCACAAATCACAAACAACAAGCAGGGGGCCTGGGAAACACCAGGAGCTGACAAAAGGCCTATAAAAGCCAGGCAAGGAATACATGCTAAAGCACACTACTCTGCCTTTTTAATGCATCAAAATGCAAATACGAAAATTCACAGGCCCCAAAAAGGTCTGTGGGGTGCTCGCATTGCAAACCAACACACACCAGACACACACAACAAAGGCATGTCTTTAAGACGCCCAACATCACAAAGCCCTGCTCCCCCAAAAAAACTTCCCAACTCAATCCAATGCCATCCATGCCCTAAATGATGTCTAAATTCAACTGCCCACACAGAAACACTTGATTAATAAAGCTGTGGCAACCTGCTCTAAGCCTACTGGATGAAACAAAGCAGGCCTGTTGGCAGACAAGGCAAGACAAGCTTGCAGTCCTAGGCTTCAAAATGGCCACCCGCAACATGGCCAGGCCCAACATCAGAAAGCCCACCCAAGAAAAACACACTTCCCAACTCAATCCAATGCCATCCATGCAATAAATGATGTCAAAAATTCAGAAGACCACGCAGAAACACTTGTTTAATGCAGCTGTGGCTACCTGCTCTGAGCCTACTGGATGAAAGCAGGCCTGTTGGTAGACAAGGCCGGACAAGCTTGCAGGCCTAGGCTTCAAAATGGCCTCCAGCCACTTGGCCAGGCCCAATAACAGAAACCCCATCCCAAAAAAACACGTTCCCCAACTCAATCCAATGCCATCCATGCCCTAAATGATGTCTAAATTCAACAGACCACACAAAAACACTTGTTTAATGCAGCTGTGGCTACCTGCTCTGAGCAGGCCCGTTGGCAGGCAAGGCCAGACACGTTTGCAGGCCTAGGCTTCAAAATGGCCACCAGCCACATGGCCAGGCCCAACAACAGAAACCACATCCCAAATACACATGTTTCCCAACTCAATCCAATGCCATCCATGCAATAAATTATGCAAAAAAATCAACAGACCACACAGAAACACTTGTTTAATGCAGCTCTGGCTACCTGCTCTAAGCCTACTGGATGAAAGCAGGCATGTTGGCAGACAAGGCCGGACAAGCTTGCAGGCCTAGGCTTCAAAATGGCCTCCAGCCACTTGGCCAGGCCCAACAACAGAAACCCCAGCCCAAAAAAGCACATTTCCCAACTCAATCCAATGCCATCCATGCCCTAAATGATTTCTAAATTCAACAGACAACACAGAAACACTTGTTTAATGCAGCTGTGGCTACCTCCTCTGAGCCTACTAGATGAAAGCAGGCCTGTTGGCAGACAAGGCCAGACATGCTTGCAGGCCTAGGCTTCAAAATGGCCACCAGCCACATAGCCAGGCCCAACAACAGAAACCACATCCCAAAAACCCACTTTTCCCAACTCAATCCAATGCCATCCATGCCCTAAATGATGTCAAAAATTCAACAGACCACACAGAAACACTTGTTTAATGCAGCTGTGGTTACTTGCTCTGAGCCTACTGGATGAAAGCAGGCCTGTTGGCATACAAGGCCAGACAAGCTTGCAGGCCTAGGATTCAAAATGGCCACCAGCCACATGGCCAGGCCCAGCAACAGAAATGCCACCCCACAAAAAAGCATTTCCTAACTCAATCCAATGCCATCCATGCCCTAAATGATGCCTAAAAATTCAACAGACCACACAGAAACACTTGATTAATAAAGCTGTGGCTACCTGCTCTGAGCCTACTGGATGAAAGCAGGCCTGTTGGAAGACAAGGCCAGAAAAGCTTGCAGGCCTAGGCTTCAAAATGGCCACCAGCCACAAGGCCAGGCCCAACATCAGAAAGCCCACCCCAATAAAACACACTTCCCAACTCAAAGTCAAAGTCACAATATGCTTTATTCGATTTTGTAAAAATATAAAATAAAAGCAACAATTTAAAAAAAAAGCAGAATGAGCAATTACATACAGTTCAACAGATACTAAAAATACAGACAAAAGATATACCATTTAGCACTATTTACATCAATTTAAAACATTTCTTTTCTTTAATATACTTTTTAAAAAGCCAGTCATGAGCACTGTACAATATTCGTCATTTAATTGTTGCAGAAACAGATATGCTGGACGGTATTGCCGCCAACCACCTTGTCTCAGATATTGTTTTAACCATTTTGCGCGTTCTTCACTATAATATTTGCAAAACAGTATAGTATGTATTGTTGTTTGCTGCTAGAGATTATCGCAAGGGCAGTGTGCCAATTCCCTCGACCAGTTGTTTTTAATTGGAAAAGTCACCAACCGTTGGAAAGATTTGAATCTAAACCTTATCAAGATGTGTCTATCGAAACCTTTCAGGCAGTAACATAGGTATGGTTGGATCCTATAACAGGTCAAGGTCATTTGTTGCCGTATGACCAAACTTTTACATAGCTCCCCCGTTAATCTCAACTGTTCAAGGTGACTCATTTATAGCAATTTCAATGTCTTTCTGGATATGGCGTAGAACAGCTTGGGATCGTCGTAAAGCTCTGGTCTATAGAGATCATTAAAAAACTTTCTTACATAATTTAGCCAGGGAATATTTCTTGACTGATCCATGCCCATTCCGGCCTTAATAATTTCTCTGTTTAGGCTTAATGCCTGAGAGGACCAAACTCTGTTCCATAAAAGAATAGGTTGCAACTTAATTAGGTCAGTGATGTAGTCAATACCCAGTTCAGCGTGGCAATTAAAAACAGACGCACTCTGTGGGACTGCAAGAACGTATCTAAGAAACATGTTTTCAATAATTTGAATTGATGCCACATTATTAAAAGCCCAAACGTCCGCCCCGTACATGGCAATGCTCCTACACTTTGCTATATATATCTTCAGCAATATTTCGGGTGGTCTTTTACCCAGTTTACATGCAAAGTTCATTAAGGCCGCTATTGATCTTTTAAATAGAAGAGTCCTACTTCTAATTGCCGGGACCCAGGAGCCTGCATCCTCTAGAGGACCTCTAGATTGGAGAAAGTTTTAGTGGATTCGATAGTCTCACTGGCCACTGTTAGGTTCTTAATTTTGCGCTTATGTTTTCCACACTCCATAACAAAAGTTTTCTTGGGATTTAATTTTAAACCCCTGTGTGCCATAAATTCTGAATATGTGGGCGCGCTGAATACCTACTTTAGTTCTGGCCATTAGTACCATGTCGTCCACGTAGAGAAGGGAGACAACCTGCTTGTTGTTGTATTTTGGATAGTCGATGACATTGGCCCTAAATTCCACCTCCAAAGAGTTGGTATATATGGAGACGAGGAAAGGGGCCAGGACACATCCCTGCCTGACTCCCTTCTCCACGAGGAATGATTTGGTACACTCACCCTTCTTACCGAATCTCACTTTGGCTGAGGCTCCTGTATACAGTTGTTTTAGAAATTGTACTATTGCAGGATCAACCTGTATATCCTCCAGGAAGGGGTCCTCAGACTTAGAACAAAGAAATTCACAAATTCATTTCATTATATTAAATTATTGGATGCAAAGAGAGTTTAATTCAACATTGCATATACATCCTATTCAAATAGGTTGATGGTTCATATAATAATCAACAAATTTCATTAACATGTGTGTCCCCACATTCACAACGGGGAGGGGTGAAGTGAGGGAAGTGTCAGGGATAGGATGGATGTGATCTGAGTCATTCAGTGACAAATCTTATTCATAATCCAGAAAACAACTACAAGTGGTCCTTTAAAGTGAAGGCCACGCCATGAGGCTCATAAAGAGTCCAAAATATTGTGTAAATCACGACAAGGGATGACTTAATCTCACTGTAATGTCTGTTTTTCCTTTGTACTAGCTGACACCCACCAAAGCTGTAGATTTTCTACAGTAACTAACCATGTTTCCGGACCAAGAATATCCATCTTTTAGTTGATCACACCGTCTCGCCCAGGCGGAAGGTGAGAACCAGTCTCCTGTCTAATGTTTAACTTAACCATTTTTTTATTAAATATATTTTTATTGCAGGAATCAGTAAATCAGTACAGTAGCGACCAGCATTGTATCATAAGCAATATAAACAGAATAAAGCCCTCTGGCCCCCCTCCGGAAAGTCTGTACACAGCCAATCGGCCCACAACCCTGGGGTCGGGCGGCGAAATGCAACGGGGGTCAGTAGGATGCTGGAGCTGGTCCGGATAATACACTGTCCGTCATCTGCTTTTCCAAACAAGCCTAAAACCCCCAAAATAAACCCCCCCCCTCAAAATGTCTCCTAACTGAGAACTCCCCCCCCCCCACCACCAGCGCCAGGGAGCTATCAACATAGGATCTGCTATTGGACCCACAGGGAAGGTAATAGGACTGTCAGTGCTGACGTTCATCGGGACTCGGGGCGAGTCGCTTCTTCACTTTCGGAGTCACTGGGGGCACAATAATCCCTGAGGGCCTGCACCAGCATTTCCCACTCCAACGCGGCCTCCTGCGCCTTCTCATTACCCTGCCTCCAAGCCAGTTGATATCTCAGCGCGCTCTCTCCCACCGCCCACTTCAAAAGCTCACTGTGCCATCTGCTGCCTGCCGGACCAGTTCGTGCCTTCCAGTTCCTGGTCACCTCTCGCTTAGCAAGGAGGAGCCCCAGGTCGATAAATTTACTGGAAATTTTATTCCTGGGGGTATGGGGGAACCAGTGCAAGAGCCCCACCGCCGCATCTAATGATAAGAGTCTCCCTGTCACCTCCTCCAGAGTCGTCGCTACCTCCTGCCAGTAGGACGTCAGTCCTGGACAGGCCCATAACATGTGAAGGAGGTCCGCCTCCTGAGCCGGGCATCTAGGGCATTCCGCCGAAGCCGTGGCAAAATAACGCCTGATTTTCACCGGGGTCAGGTACGCTCTATGGAGAACATAATAGTGGACCAGTTGGAAACGGGCGCTACGTGTGCCCTTCCAGGCTCGTCTCACCAACTGGGCCCAGGTCGTCTCCGGGATCTCCCTACCAATGTCCTCCTCCCAGCGGGTTTTCAAAGTGGTGAGAGGAGCCAATCCCTCGGCAATCAACCTGCCGTAGAGGCAAGTGACCGCCTTCACCGTGCCCGCCGACATCATTACGTACTGGCACACCTGAGACAAGTGGGGTTCCTCCTGCCCGTTCTGCCAGTGTGCCTGGATCGCTCGCACAATGGCCGAGTGCAGCAGAAAGTCGCCCCGGGAGATCCCGAAGCGATCAATGAGATCCTGAAAGGACAAGAGCGCTCCGTCCTCGTACAGATCACCGACAAGCTGTAAACCGGAATCCTCCCAGGCCGCCAAACGTGACCAATCCCCTCCGTGGGGGAGGGCCGTCAGCATCCCCAATGGTATTTCAGGCGCATACGGTGTTTTCAGTTGGCCTCGGGCGTGAGCCCGATTCCAACACAGTCGGACAGTCCGCTCCTCCATCGACAAGTCCCGCAGGACCAAACGTTGTCGCAGCGCTATAAAGGAGAGAACATGCCTGGCCATACCCGTCCCTCTACCGTCTTCCGGGCCCCGGAATTCCCTGGCGATCTCCTGGGCGAAGGTCTGGAGCTGCGCCGCCAGATAGTACTTCTCGAAGTCCGGCACAGCGAGCCCCCCCTCGTCTTTCGGCCTCATCAAGGTATTGAGGGCCACCCGCCGCCGGCCCGTTCCCCAGAGGAATCCGACCACCATAGAACGTAAGCGACGAAACGTGGCCGGTGGGACCCAGATCGGCAAAGTTCGGAAGTAATACAATAACCGGGGAAGCGCCACCATTTTGAGCAGGGCGATACGTCCCGCCACTGAGAGCGGCAGCGTGGCCCAAAAGTCCATGCAACCTCGGAGTGCTCGAATGCAGCGGGCAATGTTCCCATCTAGGAGGTCGGGTTGGTCGTGGTAAACGAATACCCCAAGGTATTTAAAGCAGTCGGGCTCCCATCTAATCTCCCTACTTAGCGCAGGGGTGGGGGTGCCCCTGCGTACCGGAAAAAGACAGGTCTCAGACCAATTCACTCGGAGGCCCGAGACCTCTCCGAACTCCGTGAGCGCTAGTTCCGCTCCCCGTAAAGCGTCGACCGGGTCCTCTAGGAAGAGCAACAAGTCGTCCGCATATAGCGAGACATAATGCGGGCCCGCAGCCGTCCATAAGCCCGTATAGTGGGCTCCCGAGCGGAGGTGCATCGCCAGTGGCTCCACCGCTAGCGCAAAAAGAAGCGGGGACAAGGAGCACCCCTGCCGCGTGCCTCGTTCCACCGGATACCGCGATGAAATCAATGGGCCCGCTCGGACCCTGGCCGAAGCAGAAGCATAAAGAACCGCGGTCCATCTGACAAATCCCTCCCCGAGGCCGAATCTCCGTAACACCGTGCAGAGGTAGTCCCACTCCAGGCTATCAAAAGCCTTCTCCAGGTCCACCGACAAGACTATCGGGGACGGGGCATCCACAAATGGTTCCCCTAGCAAGCGGAACAACCGACGAATATTCATAGTCGTGTTCCGCCGTGGGATGAAACCGGCCTGGTCCTCATGCACCAGGGAACTCATATGTCCCAGCAGCCTCGAGGCCAAAATGCTGCTCAATATTTTGTAGTCCACCGTCAACATTGATAGGGGACGGTAGGACCCCGGGTCAGCTGAGTCTCGGCCCGGTTTGAGGAGAGGAACCACCAACGCTTCGCACATCGAGCTCGGGAGTCGCCCCAGCCTCTTCGCCTCCCTGTATACCACCAGTAACCGAGGGGCTAGGAGGTCAGCGTAAGCTGCATAGAACTCCACTGGTAGGCCATCTAGGCCCGGGGTCTTGTTCCTCGCCATCCGTTTGATGGCCCCGCGGATCTCCCCCAAGTCGATGTCGGATCCCAGAGTTTTCGCCACTTCCTGCTCTACTGTGCGGAGCTCCAGTGGGCGAAGATAATTATCAAGCCGGTCTGGGTCACGTGCGGAGCGACTGCGGTATAAACTTTCATAATAATGCCGGAAGCAACTAAGAATCTCCGGTTGGGTGCATACCTCGGTCCCGTCTGCCCCACGCATATGTGTCGTCGTCTGGGACTGGCGCGTAGGGTTGGCCAACCACGCCAATAACGCACTCGACCTGTCTCCCTCCGCGATAGACCGGACCGTATAGGCCTTATAATCAAAACAGCGGAGCCGCTCGACCTCCACCGCTACCCTCTCCCTCGCCTCCGCCGTTTGTGCTTGCAATTCCGGGTGTCCGGGGCGGCGAACTTCAAGCTTGCGGAGTGCCCGGTCCGCTGTGTCTAAATCAGCCAGGATGACGCGCCTCATGCCCACCTTCTTAGAGATACAGTAGCCCCTCACCACCACCTTAAAAGCGTCCCATTCCAACGCCCTAGTACTCGCGGAGCCGCCGTTGGACGCAAAATAATCCGATATTCTCTCCCCCAAGTCCGCCTTGAAGACACTGTCCTCGAGGATCTCGGGTCGCATCTTCCAGGTGGGCACCGCCGGCGTCCCAGGAAACCAGCGAAGGTCCAGTAGGAGGGGGTTATGGTCCGAGATGGTCCTCGATAGGTACTCCGATCGGACCGCTGCCGAAACCAGTTCGGGCGAACCAAGAAAGCCATCTAGTCTGACATGCAGCTCATGGAGGCTCGAGAAATATGAATAATCCCTAGAAGCGGGGTGATGCGCCCTCCAAATGTCCGTCAAACCCCAGCGGGTCTGCCAATCCTGACGACCCTTAGCCGTGCGACGGACCGGGGAATCGGGGAGCGGGGGATGCGAGCGGTCTATGTCCACGTCCACTACGGAGTTAAAGTCTCCCCCCAACAGGAGGGGCCCGGCGAAAAAGTGGGCCAACGAGCCCGATAACCTGGAAAGGAAGGCAGTCTGGTCTACATTAGGAGCGTACACACAGCAAACGTTCAGGTCCCTCCCTCCTAGCGTGCCTGAGATGGCCACAAAACGCCCCTCTGGATCCAACACAGTTCTCGTGACCTGGAAGGGGACCCCTGCCCTGATCCATATTAGCACCCCCCTGGTATAAGCAGAGTACGACGTGGAAAAGACCTGCCCCCGCCCTCTACGCTGAAGCGCCGCCCCTTCCGCCTTGTTCAGATGAGTTTCCTGCAGCAGCGCCATTTGCACTCCCCTACGCACTAAATAAGCATGGACCTTGTGGCGCCTGGACATAGTGTGAAGCCCCCTCACGTTCCAAGTAACACATTTCAAGTTAGCAACCTCAGCCATTGTCCCAGATTGTTCTTGCACAGTCCCCCCATCCGGGTCCCGACAAAGAAAAAGCATGAATCCTCCCAGCGCTGATGGCGGCCATTTTCCCCAACCAAAACCAAACCACCCAAGAACCAACCAAGCCCCCCCCCACCCACCCCAGAACAGGACCCAAACTGCACCATCCAGATCCCATCCAAACCTCGTCTTTCATCAACCCCAGAACCCCCACTAATCCTACGGTCGCCACCGTAGCAAGGCCTTATGGGCCAGGTGCGGGCTGGGCGGAGGCAGTGGGCCCTCATCGCCCAGGCCACCAGGACTATAACAAGCCCCAAGCAGTGTCAAAACCTTCCGGGGCAAAAGCAGAGGCCCCCTAACCCTCTCTCCCCCTTTGTCAGCAATAAAGGACGGCAACCACCTCCCCCCTGCCGGGCCCCCACCCAAAACAAGGCAATATACCCCGTTACCCTTGTCCATCTAGAAGGTCCTCCACCGATTTCGGTGTGATCACCGGTGTATGGGTACTATCTGCCACTGAATCCTCCGAGTCCGATGGTGCTCCCTCAGCACCCGGGTTTTCTTCCTCCTCGATGGCTTCATCCCTTGCTCCCGACAGCTCCGACAATACTTCCAACACTCCCCTCCGTTCCGATGATGTCTCCGCAGTCGAGGGCCCTCCCGTGCGGCCGCGGCGATTCCTGACCCTCTTGGATCGCCTCCTTTGTTCCGGCTCATCTGCCTGTTGGGACGAAGAGCCAAAACCATCTTTCCCTGTCCGGTATAGTTCGAGCCAGTCACAGACCTCCTCCGGGGTGTCGAAGAACTGGGTTTTGTCATCGACAATGACGCGGAGCCTTGCAGGATATAGGAGTGAATACTGAATGCCCTCGCTCCTGAGTTCGCGCTTAACCGCTAGGAAGGAGAACCGCTTGCGCTGCGTCTCGTAGGTGTAATCAGGGAAGATGTTCACCTGACTATTCGCTACTTGGAACGGGCCATTGTGCCTAGCGGCATTGAGGATTAAGTCCCTGTCCCGAAAATGCAGCAACCGCGCCACCACCGGCCTCGGGGTACGTCCCTGCTGTGGGGGCCGTGCTGGGACTCTGTGGGCCCGTTCTAGAGTGTAAAAGGAGGACAGACCCTCCGGGACCACCGTGTCTCGGAGCCAGGTCTCCAAGTATCGCACCATGTCGCCATCCTCGATCTTTTCCGGCAGGCCCACCACTCGGATGTTGTTCCTCCTGTTGCGGCCTTCCGCATCCTCCGCCCTCCGTTCCAGGGTCTCAATTCGGGATAAGGCGTCCTTCATCGTCGCAGCCAAAGTTCGCTGCGCCGGCTCCAAAGTTTTCACCGTGCCCTCCACCTCCTTGACCCGGTCTGAAAGTTTGCCATGGTCCGCCCTGAGGAGGCCCAGGCTCGTCGCCACCTGAGCAATGTCCTGTTGGAGGGCCGATCTCGTAGCCTCTATCGCCTCTAGGACACGGTCAAACTGTTGCTGCAACGGCGCGCCACCAGAACTTTTTGGGTCCCCATGCTCCTCTTTGTCCTGGGCTTCAGAGTCCGAGGTGGTCTGAGTGGATCCCTTGGCTCCTCTAGGTTTCCCCATGCTTCCAGGGGCACTCCGTGAGGGTCCCGGTGTAGGCGTCTCCGTGTACAGGTGTCGATCACGACCTTCCCGGGTGCTTGTCCTCAATTCGGGTATGGGCGACCTCCTTCTCCAGAGCCCGTGGAGACTCCGCCGCTTCGGCTCACGCCACCGCCACGGCATCCGAGGGCACCGATGAGGGGGCGGAGACAGTCGTCGCCGAGTCGGGCAGACCCGGTCACCCACTTTAGCCCCGCGGTGAGGGCCACCAACTCCCTTGGATGATCTGTGGCGCCAGAGTGTTGCGCCTCCCATGTAGGTGGACTGGCCAGGAAGACGTAGCTAGTTGCGGAGTCGCGAGGCGGGCCACCGCTTGGATCATAGGGCGTCCGCTCCCGGTGCCCTCCAGTGCGTGGGCATCCGTCCGGCCGTCCAACCGAGTGCAAATCCGCTGCAAAAGGTCCAATCCAGTAAATGTCCAATGTCCAGAACAGCCGGGGATGGCGAAGCCGGGCGCCAGTCGACACCCGCGACACCTCTTCAGCTCAGTCGTTTCGACCAGGGGGACAAAGGAGTCCGGGCGCCATGTTGGGTCGCACTCCGCAACTCCGCAAACTTCGGTATTACTTCGGAGCAACCCTCGTCCAAGCTCCTCCAGGGCCCCCGGCAGGTTGCCGTCGGCACGCTCAGCAGAATGCGGGGTCTGGGGTGCCCCGCAGCCTCCGATTTTCAGGATAATCCCAGGCTTAGTCCCGGAGCCGAGCTCTCAGGCGACCATCGCCATCGGCGCCCAAGCCACGCCCCCCTGTTTAACTTAACCATGTGAGATTCAGACCCATAAAGAGAACACAGTTTTTTAATGGTCTACTCTGCTCCACCCTCTTTAGAATTCATAACTGGATGGGTTGGTTTCTAAATTAGTTTTTTAATTATTCCCTAGGAATTCGCCCACCCACAACTTCATTGTCCTGATGAAGACCCGCTCGTAAGGAAAAGATTCCTACAGTCTAGTTGGGTTGAAACGTAGACGACAACACATCCATTGACCAACTCTGGTCCCAATCCAGACATTTATCGCTTCAACGGAGTTAGGCCAATTCTGCGAGTTATATTTTGGACTCTTTATGAGCCTCATGGCGTGGCCTTCACTTTAAAGGACCACTTGTAGTTGTTTTCCGGATTATGAATAAGATTTGTCACTGAATGACTCAGATCACATCCATCCTATCCCCGACACTTCCCTCACTTCACCCCTCCCCGTTGTGAATGTGGGTACACACATGTTAATGAAATTTGTTGATTATTATATGAACCATCAACCTATTTGAATAGGATGTATATGCAATGTTGAATTAAACTCTCTTTGCATCCAATAATTTTGTTCTCTGAACTAATTCAATTCAATATAATGAAATGAATTTGTGAATTTCTTTGTTCTAAGTCTGAGGACCCCTTCCTTTCATTCTAACTGTTACCCAGGTCCCCATTGACTTTATTGGGTTTAACCCTGTTTTCCATAATGTATATCCTCCAGGGTACTCCATAGCTTTTTATGTTCCACACAGTCGAAAGCGGCTGTAAGATTTGCAAAGATTACATACAGCCGCCCCCTTTTTGCTTGGGTGTACTTTCCTTGGAGAAAAATACAATTTAAAACCTGCTCTATGGTCCCCATCCCCTCTCTGAACCCATATTGTACTGGGCTCAGGATGCTATTTGCATCAGCCCAGGATTGAAGTTTATTTAATGTCACCCGTCCTGCCACTTTCATTAGTGAATCCAATAGCGAGATTGGCCTGTAACTGGATGGGCTTTCCCGGTCTCCTTTTTTGTAAATAGGGACAATTACTGATTCAGACCAGGAACCTAAAAAACCTTAAGAGCAACAGGCCTGTAGAACACGTGTTAAAAGTGGGTCCCAAAGGTCTTCAATTGTTTTAAATAAATCAGGTGGAACCCCGTCAGGGCCTGGGGCCTTGTTGCCCTTACTTTTGTTTATTGCCATCAAAACCTCCTCCTGGGTAATGTCATGGGGATTGGCTGATGCTTATTGGTATGTTCTTCCATCTCATTTCTCCCTGGTGTACTTATGGCACTATTCTTTTCATGTCCATACACTTTTTAGAAAAATTCAATCCACTTGTTTTTATCAATGGCGATTTTAATCCTTGCATTTTCTTTGTTCGCAAAGAAGGGTGCATTTACAGCCTGCCATAAAAGGCAAGTATCTCTGCTCAGGGCAGCCTGGTACAAGTTTTTTCATGCCTGCTCCTTATTCTCATTTTTACGATTTTTTCTCGCCAAATTATAAGCCTTTCTGCATGCACTAACTTCGATCCTAACCCTAATTGATGAGGTCAGGGCCGCCTTAAGCAGTTTATAAGTCTTGGTACATTGTCTATCAAACCATCCATCATTTTTCACTTGCCTCTTACTTCCACAGGTAGTCATGATATCCTTGATGGTTTGAGTAATCTCCAAGAAAGCTTTTAGAACATCACAATGAGGAGTGTCCTCGTCTAGGCATTTTAAAGTAGGTATTTGGGCCTTTGTAATAATGTTTTTGTTTGTAAGAGCCGGATTTTTTGCACCCCATCTTACTGCAAAGCCGTTTTGGCGACTCAATACAAGGTCTTGGGTCCATATTAAACATTCTATTGTAGACCTTACACTGTGTCTAACCAATATGTCCACACTAAGGGGTAGATGGTTGCATAATCCAACCTGTCGAATCCAACATTTCTTTACCATGCCAGCATAACGTGTTGGCATAATAATGAAATCGATCACCGTCCCAAAGTCCCTTCCAATATAGGTGGGATCAAAGTTGTTTGTGACGGGACACGTGGTGTTGAGAAAAACAAGATCAAGCGTTGCCATAACTTAGTTTAGTTTATCTCCACTGGACGTATGCACAAAATGTTTTGTCGGACCCAGTTCGTCATTACAGATTTTTCCTGGTATGCATGAGTGTTGATTACAAGTACTAACATTAAAATCCCCCACCCAGACCAGGATTACATCATTTGCCAAGCTGTTCGAATGGGTAGCCAAGTCCTCACTTAAGCTAGTCATCACAGTCATATACTTGTCACTATCAATGTTATTATAAAAGTTAACAACCAAAAAGTTAACATAGGATGACATAATAATCAAAACCATTTGGTAGAAGTGAGTACTCTTTATCATATTAATCCTCAGTACCTTTACCAGATTTGACACATAAATACATATTTCTCCCGTGTGTAGTCTGAATTCCTGGGACGTGGAAAGTTTTATAGCCATCCAAATGCTGCTTTAGAAGTGACCATGGGCCAAATGTTTCAAGGCAAAATGGGTTCGCAAAGCTCTGAATTTCGGCGTTTGCGAACCCATTTTCGCAAAATGGTATGTATCAAACAATTTGGGTGCAAAATAAGGAATCGCAAAATTTGCCATTCCTTATTTTGCAATTGCATTTGAGGAATCGCAAATTTTGCGATTCCTTAAATGCAATGTATCAAGGAAAAAAAAAATCCAAAATGCCCTTAAGGAATCGCGAATTCTTTTAAAAAAGCATTTTTTGGAAAATCCAATGGTGCCATGTGACGCTAATACATGCCCTTAGGGCATGTATATGCGCCATATGCGCACACATGTCATTTTCAGGAGTGCAGCAGGGTGTTCTTGAGCCACCTCTGCACCCTTGAAATTATTCTCAATTTGCGATTTGCAAATTGCGAATTGCAAATTGAGAATAATTTCCCATTTATTCCTATGGGCCTCCTGGTTCATTGAAATGCATGGGAAATTATTCCTTAATTGCGATTAACAATTTGCTAATCGCAATTAAGGAATTTTAAGGAATACATACCATTTAGCGATTTCTAAATAGCGATTCCTTAAAAATCGCTATTAAGGAATCACAAAAGGGTATGTTGATACATATGGCCCCATGTCTCTTGTAGACATAAAATGTCATGTTTCCTGACAAAATCGCACCAGACATGGTTTACCATTTTTGACTTAATACCGCAAACATTCCATGATAGGAATTATATTTCTCCCTGGTTTAGTGTTTGTGTAAGCGATCTTTCAGTTTCACCCTCTATATATACACTCCTCCCTTCAGCCCATAAATCACTATAAACTTTTGTTGTACAAGTGGTGGGGATTTCCAGGTGCTGC
The DNA here is from genome assembly GCF_964263255.1 of Lissotriton vulgaris. Lineage (NCBI taxonomy): Eukaryota > Metazoa > Chordata > Amphibia > Caudata > Salamandridae > Lissotriton > Lissotriton vulgaris. The sequence continues at coordinate 492,184,578 of NC_141693.1, forward strand.
TCAGCTCTACTACTAATTTCCCCTCGGTTGATATCTGGGTCGATAATTTGTAGGTGGTTATTTCTTCTATTCACCCTTTGTTCATCAGTCGTCTGATGAGACGGTGGTTTCCAAGTAAATAAAACATATGTAGGAGCCTCTATTATGTCACTGTTTTTGTCCTGGTTACCAACACTCTCCCCCACTGAATTATGCCTACTTATCCATTTTGGATAATGAAGTCAATCGACCTCCTCCAGGTTTTGTAGGGAGTCAAACCTATTAAAAGTTGGAACCGTATATGGTGTTGGTTCCCTGTAGTGGAATTTCTCCCATACGCGGGGGGCCGATAGAAAAATCCAAGTTGAAAAACATTTATACCCTCCTGATTCGGCTCATAGAGACTGGAGCGGTTCAAATTCCCGCGGACCAGGACTGGCAGACCCAATGTTAGGACTACACAGTCCCCCTTAAAGGTCTTTCTACCCCTCCCCACCCACGAAATTCGTCTTACCATTTTAAAGGCCCAGTACATTTTCTGTTAGACTGATCTTATTTCCTAAGTGGTGGATGCCCTTGTTCCGTAAATTCACCCATGATTCTTTATTGGGTTCTGTTAGTGTTGGAACATTTGCCAATATAATGGTATAAGGGGCTGCAGCGGGCGGGAGATTTAACGTATTCCATTCTCTGTGGGCGCTGCACTTTTCCCTTTCTGTGCGATGTTGCTTAGTTCCTGGACCCCCCCACCTTCTCCCTGCTCGCATGGCATATCATTCCTTTGGTTGGTTTCTTCCCTTGCTAAATGCTTACTATTTGTTTGGGCATTGTTCTGAACGCCAATTAGTTTTGATACATTTTGCATGGGGGCCTCATCAGTACTATTCCTGATTATTAAGTCATTTTTTACTCCGTCTATCATATGGGTTCTAGGGGCTAAATCTCCAATTTTATTCATGAAGATCGGTTGATTGAGCTCAATCTGCATTAGCCTCTACTCTGTGGGATCTAAAATAGCCTTCAGCCCACTATTTAGCTCCAATAAAAGACTCTCAAACTCATTTGTAGTAGTAGCGGTTCTTTGGGCCTTACCATTATTTTGAATGTTGTTAGCTGTTCTCCCCTGGTTTGCCATATTCTTGGTCTTATTTACACCCACAGCTGGGAAAATCTTTTTTCAAGTTAGATCTATGACTCTGCTTGGTGTTTTCCCAGGGTCAGTGTGTATTAGAGGGGGGAGATTTACTGGCAATGTTGTAGGTAAGTCTCAGCTTGGCCTACTTAGTGCAAGGGGTTCGCCCTTCTTTGCACGGAGTCCTCAGACCATAGGAAGAAGTTGGCAATGAAACTGGAAAATACAAAAGCAAAGTTTATTAAACCTTTAAAGGTGATACTACAGTCCGCACAACACCCTTCAGTAGTGTATAGAGTAGCACACCGAACTAAAGCACATGGCCCCTTTTATACACAATAAGGGGGCTCAAAAGAAGGCGGTACAGAACACAAGAGCAGTTTCATGACCATACAAGGAGATATTGGAAGACACTATCGATAAGTGGGCGGAGTTAACAGTCTTCGGAAACTAGTAAACACATTCCTATCTGGAACTTATTAGTAACAGCAGCAGACCCTACTGAGCATGTCTGGGCACGCTGGAAGTGGTGGATGCTAAATATAGCCTGTTGCCGGGCAGACTTCAGGTGCAGTTAACAAGGAGGTAGGACAAAGCACATGATGAGCACATGGTGATGTATGGCATACAAAATGGCAGCTACAAATACAAAATGGAGTCGTACGTTTGCTACGATAATGGTCAAATACAACATGTCTTCTGCTAATGCTTAACCCAATCGCCATTGATTTACAACAGACGACCCTTTCAGCATTAGATGAAGACATTCTTCTTCCTGGGATAAGCTAGATACTCATCTCTTATATCAATGATCATCATATCAGCTATCTCTTTATTCAAGTTATTCTGCATTTTGACTTCTGCAACATTTATTTTGGTCGGTATGCAAGCAGTAATACACATAGAACATATCATCGGACTACACTGGATGCATATACAACAAGTGAATATTACAATTTTTATACATAGAGCAGTCAATACTTTCCAGCCCCAGGCAGAAATTAGAGTCCAAAGCCACCCTGTAAAAGTCCATGTTCCATTTTCTGTATGGAGGTCTGCAGCAATTTTTTGAAGTTTATTAATTGCTTTATACACTGATGGTGTGTGATCTGGGATAAACATGCAACAACTACTACCTATAACATGACATGCACCACCTCTATCTGCTAGCATGACGTCCAGAACCATTCGATTCTGTAAAGCCACCGTTCTAGCAATTTGCAATTCTTCAGTGAGGTTTCCTAGAGCTGCAGCTGTTTGATCTGTAACAGCTTCTACAACTCTAGTTAATCATCGCACTTTTCTGCTATTTAATGCAGCACCCTCAAAAAAGAACAATCCTAAATTAAAATCTATATATTGTTGTAGACTAGTATCAGTTTGGTCTACATTAGCATTATTCAAGGTCCTCTTATATCGATTTACAGTAACATTGTTAAACAATTTAAGATTTTGATGATACAATGGAGGTGCCAGAAACACAGGGGGCAACAAAAATGAAACATAGCAGATTCCTGTCCACCCAGCTGGCAATCGATAATATCCACGAAATAGGTGTTATGTGAAGCTAAAAAGGTACTATTATTTAAACCATCTATATTCAAAACAGTAATACAGTCGCTGATCCCAACAGGGATATGTCCAATGCTCTGTACACATAATTCTGCTTGTGTTTGAGTAACAGAGATAACAAAATGTTCAGCATTGACGGAGTATCTTGTGTTGGTGAAGATATATGGCATTGAAATATTGTCCGGTCGATATTCCTCCCAATCCCATTTAGTTCCATTCGCTTGGGGATACCCATCTTTGTCTTGATGGCACTCTTTATTCAACCGGAAAAGCAGTCTGCCCACTGTAGGCTTCCTAGTCACAAAAAGCAAAGTATACCAGGCTCGACAGGAGCCATTATGCAAAAAAGGGAGAGGTATAAACGATGTACCTCCTTTCTTTTGATGCGCAGGCATCATCAATCAATCAATCAATCAATCAGTGACACTTATAAAGCGCGCTACATACCCGTAGGGTCTCAAGGCGCTGGGGGGGTGGGGGTGCCGCTACTGCTCGAACAGCCAGGTCTTCAGCTTCTTCCTGAAGGAGAGGTGGTCTTGGGTCAGGCGCAGGTCGGTCGGGAGGGAGTTCCAGGTCTTGGCGGCCAGGTAGGAGAAGGACCTTCCTCCTGTAGTCGCTCTTCGGATGCGGGGGACGGCGGCGAGGGCGTGGTTGGCTGATCGGAGGTGGCGTTTGGGAGCGTAGAAGTTGATCCGGCTGTTGAGGTAGCTCGGGCCTTGGTCGTGTAGGGCTTTGTGTGCGTGGGTGAGGAGGCGGAAGGTGATTCTTTTGTTGACGGGGAGCCAGTGAAGGTCTCTCAGATGTCCGGTGATGTGGCTGGTTCGTGGGATGTCGAGGATGAGTCTGGCTGAGGCGTTCTGGATCCGCTGGAGTCTCTTCTGGAGCTTGGCGGTGGTACCGGCGTAGAGGGCGTTGCCGTAGTCCAGTCGGCTGGTGACGAGGGCCTGGGTGACGGTCTTCCTGGTCTCGGTGGGGATCATCTCACAAATCCAGCAGTTCATGGCATTCGTAGCAATGTGGGTATGATGTAACTTCTGAATAAAAGTGTTATTGAGGTAAGATTGTCGATGCTTCAATTCTTGATATGGGAGCGTAAAGAAATAATTCTCCTCTGGCGTTGGTGTAGTAACAACAAACAACTCACGAGCAGGAGTTGTCTCCTCAACAGACCAAGTTATTGTTGCCGCAATCACCAGGACAACAACAAACCCTACAGCACAAATAATCTTCTTCCTTTCCATTTTAGTCACAACACAAAACAATTCTTCCTGAAACTAAAGGAGTTGTCAGAGCTCTTACCCCTGGGTAGCAGTTGATTTCTTCACCACGGGCCAAGACGGGTGTCACTACTCTAATGTAGGGCTGATCCCCCCTTGCCATATCGGCTCTCCGTTTCACTGACCCAGGGAATGCTCAGACAACTTTCAAAAGCTCTACAGATTTTTCTCTTGGTCTCAAATTATATCTCGTTGCTCCAGGGACTGTCTGGTCCGGGAAGAACTCCTCAGATCCATCAGGTGTCACAGCACGGCCTTTCTCCACAGTCAGAACCTCTCGATGGTCGGTCAACACAGCAGGCTCCACCAGGGTAGAAAGTACTCGCCGGCAATGGGTGCTATGAATCCAATTTTTCCGGTTCGTGACTCGAACTCGAACTGCCGTCCTCGTGGCAAGTAGCACTTGCTCTGGCCCACGTCACCTTGGCTTCAGACTGATCAATCTCTCAAAGGACTTCAGGAGAACGAAATTTACCAGGTCGGAGACTGTGGCCTTCACCTGTGGATCTATCAGGAAGTGCTTCTCGAACCTGTTGATGAATAGAAACCAAGTTATCAGTTAACTGTGCCAAATAGTCATTCATTAGGACACAAGGTACATCATACACAGAACTCGGTTTAGGAGTTCCCCAGATATTCATGGGCCTACCAAACAGGATCTCATAGGGTGTGAGACCTGTTCGAGAATGAGGCATTAATCTAATAGACAACAATGCCAACGGCAACGCATCTGGCCCAAGTCAGAGAAGTAGAAGCCTGTATCTTGGCTAATTTCAGCTTCAGAGTAGCATTGTATCTTTCCACCAATCCTGCTGATTGCGGGTGGAACACTGCATGAAACTTTTGTTTGATCCCTAATCCTTTCAGGACATACTTGATAACGTCCCCTATAAAATGAGGTCCTTTATCACTTCACAAAAATCTACAAACACCATAGCAAGGGAAGAATTCCTTCAAAAGCACCTTTGCCGTAGTAATTGCAGTGTTGTCCTTTGTGGGGTACACCTCAATCCATTTATTGAAGGCACATACAACCACCAGGACATACTTCAGATTGTTACAGCGTTCAAGCTCAATATAATCCATCTGCAAAACTTCAAAAGGTGCAGTCGGTGTAGCAAACCCTCCTGCTGGAGTTTGTGTCCCTTTTCCAGGATTGAATTGTAGGCAGATCATGTAGGACTGTACTACTTTTTTAGCTGTGCTAGCAATTTCTGGAAGCTCCCAAACTTCTGTAAGCAATTTCACTATTGCTGAAGCTCCAAAATGTGCTAGCCCATGTGCCATCTGAACCATAGGTTGTACAAAAGCTATAGGCAACTTCCATCTATCCATCTGTTTGTTTCATCCAACTCTCCATCCTTGGACCATTGCTCCCGTTCTTTGTCAGAAGTGGTCCTCTGTATGTCTAATTCTTCCTTCCTAGCATTGTGCCACCGCTCAGCTTGTGACTTCACTACATACATAGAAGTAGTGTCAGGCTGCATCGCAGTCTCACGTGCCACTCGATCTACAAAAGCATTTCCTTGTCCCACCTTATCAGTCACTTTCTTGTGCGCACTGCATTTCACTATAGCTATCTTCTTGGATAAGTTAATGCAGTCAGAAGACTATGCACTAGTTCTCCGTGCATTATCTGCATCCCGTGTGATGTCAGAAAACCTCTTTCCTTCCAGAGCAAACCAAAATCATGTGCCACTCCAAAAGCATAGCGGCTATCTGTATAAATATTCACACGCAAACCTGTACTACGCTCACAGGCTCGTGTCAAAGCTATGAGTCCACTGCTTGAGCTGACTTCTGTGGTATGCGAGCTGTCTCTACTATTGTGTGAAGCATAGTAATTGCATATGCGGCTGAAGTTGTACCATCCGGTAACTTCAGACAGGACCCATCAACCCACAATTCTCCATCTACATCTGGAAGGGGCGTATCTTGCAAATCAATATGACCCTTTGTCTGTTCCTCAGTCAAGAAAATACAATCATGTGTTTCTTGCGCCTCAGGCTGAGTGCCGGAAATGGCAACAACGTGGCTGGGTTTAGTGTTGCACATCTCTTCAGTGTAATATGAGGGGCTAACAGCGTCAACTCGTATCCTGTCAGACGAGCGCTAGTTAAGTGCTGCGTCTTTGTTTGATTCAAAAGGGCATCAACAGCATGGGTTACCAGTACCAATAGCTTATGTGATAAGACTATCCCTGACACAGCTGTTGCTGCAACCGAGCGAAAACATTCAGGCAACTCTCGAGCAACAGGATCAAGTACTGCTGAAAAATATGCACAAGGGCGTTGCTTATCACCATGTGTCTGTACTAAAACTGACAATGCACATCCATCTCTCTCGTGCACGTACAATGTAAAGAGCTTCGTGTAATCTGGAGTACCTAACACTGGTGCTGAACAAAGGGCTTGTCGTAACTGTCAAAAAGCATTCTCACATTCATCTGTCCAGGGAAGGGGTATTGGAGTATCTTTTGTCAAAAGTGCTAACAAGGGTTTAGCAATGTATGAAAATCCCAATATCCATTGCCTACAAAAAGAAGTAAGACCTAAAAATGCTCGAACCTCTTTCTGTGTAGAAGGTACTGGTGTGTCTAGAATTGCCTGTATGCGATCTTATGTGAGTGCACGCCCTTCCTCAGACAAAAAGTGACCTAAGTAGGTTACCTTTGTGCCAAAAACTGCAATTTCTTTTTCGATACGTTGTGGTGATGTGAAGCAAGGAAAGAAGGCAAAGACAAAGTACACTTTTCACATTGTTCAGGGGTATCGCCTGCCAACAAAATATCATCAACATATTGTATGAGCGCCTTCGGGTAGAACAAAAAAAAAATCAAGTTGTCTTTTCAATGCTTGGCTGTAAATACTAGGACTCTCAGTATAGCTTTGAGGAACTCTATAAAATCTATACAATCGATTATTCAAAGTGAAACCACCAGATATCAGCTAACAGGATGAATAGGGATCGAAAAGAAGGCGTTCTTCAAGTCTATAACCGAGAACGTAGTTGCAGTAGGTGGAACTAAAGTAAGAAGTGTCGTGATGTCAGAAACCACTGGATATTGTGGCACCACTATCTTATTCACTTCCCGTATGTCAATTATAAAACGATAAATCCTAGTATCAGTATCTTTCTTCAAAATTGAGAGGATCGGACTATTACAAATGTTAAATGGAACTTCTTCAACAACCCCAACTTCAATAAGATCTTGTACAATTTGTGAGAGTGCTTCCTCACCCTCCTGTGAAATTCGATGTTGAGGCAAACGTGGCAACACAGCTCCCTCCTTTATACTAATATGCACCGGGGGAATAACCATCTGTCCCACATCAGTATCTGAAGTAGCCCACAAAGTTTTAGGTAGGGAGGCTAATACAGTATCCTATTGAACAATGCAAACTCTGTCTGTTACTGGATAATTGTCATTCAAAATCACATGTACTCCTTCAGGGGAACATCTTATTGTGGCTCTGAAACACTTGAGCATATCGCAAATGGTTGTGACAATGGGCTAAAGGAAGGTGTTCCATCGAACCCTATCACTGTAATCGTTAAGCCAGACAGGGGAGCCCTCGGAACCAATTGTTTAGACAAAGCGCTACGAGTAGCTCCTTTATCAACCAGAAACTGATCAGTAGAACCCAAAACATGTGCTGTAACATAAGGACCCCTCTGATCTACTGGAACTTCAACTGATTCCTTACCTCATCCTACGCAATCCTATGCATAAGCAGAATCATGCAAATCAGGCTGCAGATAATCAGACATCTTGTATTGTTTGCGCCTATCAAAAGTGTTGAACTCATTTTGTACCCGCACATTAGAATAAACCTAGCACGATCGTTCGTAGTGCCTCTGGGCCCTAAATTTCCCGCGCGATTTCTCATTGACCCTCAGCAACGAACATAGCGCTGTGAGCGTAACAACGGACACTCATCTGCCCAATGGCCAAATTTCCTACAATACGCGCATTGATCAACAGCCAAATTCGAACGAGTGTAAGAGGAACTATAAAATCGTCGTCCGCCTCTATCGTTACCTCTAGGAGGTGGACCATAAACCTGAGATAACATAACCTTTGTTTTTAATTCTTTAGATTTTTTATCCATGCTACCCTTCACTTCTAATTTCTGACGCTCGTAATATTGAGCCATCGTCAGGAGGGATGCCGGAGAAGAGGTAGTCCAAGAGCTTTCACTAGCTTTCAAGCGGCTAGCCACTCCTGGTAATAGATTTGTAACATACTTATCTACGAACAAATGTCGGCCCGTATCGTCCATTAGCGACTGGCCACTAAAATCATGAAAAGATTCCTTGAAACGCGTAAAGAAATCTGAAACTGATTCATCTGCCTTTTGCTTACAAGATGCTAAAATAGTCCAATCAATCTTTTTAGGGGGAATAATCGTTTTCAACTTAGTTAATATTGCACCCGGAAGATCTAAAATCAACTGACGGCTTTTTTGCTGGTTTCCTATCCTCATCTACCCCCTCTATCTCCTTCCATAATGCCCCATACGCTGCGCGATCATCAACTTTACGCACGGATCTCCACATATCAGGCGGCAATTTTAGCCCAAAACATAAATCAATATCAGCTAATTTCAAGGTAGAAGAATTTATGGCTCCCTCAACTTCCTCATAGAAAGCGGCTGGATTTTTACGCGGAAAAGGCAATGCAGCTTTAAGTACCATAACATCTGCCCTATTCCAGGGAGTACACACCCAATTATAAATAAAATAACCTTTAGCATCTACAGAAAACTTATCATCACTTGTACCCGCTCCCTTAGGAGGAACATATAAAGGCGCGGCCTCCCGCCTAGGCTTTGCATGCACTATTGCGGTCTTATCTGTTTCAAAGATAGATGATTGTTTCCCGGCGATTGATCCCGTCCGTCCATCCGTTTTAGCTTTCCGTTTCTCCTCCCGTAGATGAAGCGCCTCAGTTCGAAGTTTAAACAGCCGCCTGATTGTATCAGTCACCTGGGGGAGAGTAAAAAGACCTTTACACAGTTTCTTACAATCGGTTGCTACATCATCAGGTTCGAGAACGTCAGAAACTTTTTGGAACATTTCAACAACTTCTTCTGCAAAATGCTCAGTAAAATATATTTGCTCTCTCTCTTGCCATCCCTTTAAAGTATCTAAGGTACTAGAAACAGTGACAGTATCCTGAAGTGCCTGCTGGGCAATCTTTCTAAGTTCGGCCGCGCGGTCGGCCGACATCATGGAGCGGGTATCAGGTTTCGTTTTATCTACCCCGGAATCCTCTCTTCGCCAGATGGAGCGGACGGAACGGCATACGGAGGCGGAGGACGATCTAACAATGAAAAATCATCTTGTAGTTTAATAAGGAAAGGATAAAGAGGTTGTCGAACAGCATATTGGCCAGATATCTGTAATCTGCGCTACCTCTCCTGTCTCTCTTCCAGTTCTTTTGCCTCTTTCTTCCTTAATTCTTGCGCTGTTTCATACACATTCTTCCGTTGTTCTTTCTCAATCAGCGCTTGCTCACGTTTCTCATGCTCACGTACTTCTTTCACCCACATTCGTACACACTCAAACATGTCTTGTATAGATTTTCGCTCAAACATACACTGTTTCACATACTCAATCTTTCGCATATCAAACGACCCATACTTTGGCCAATGCAACTCAGGATCCTTTCGCGTGTATTTCCTCCACAATGTGCTGTACATTATAGAAGAAAGACCATATTTTAGGTACATATCTCTATGAGGCGTCCCTTCTGGGGGAGCCGGCTGCGATTCCTTAAGACTTAACTGGTTATTTCCACAAAAGCAGCATATCCTACGAAGTGCGCTAAGAGCTGGCATGCCAAAAATAGTGCAAAATATGCAGTATTATAATCAAAGTAGCACTTAAGGTATCTGTAATACGTTGTGCTGTTCAAATCAAATTCGCATTGTAGAGAAAAATCTCCTCATTACCTGCCTATATGTGTTGCAACGCATATATTTCACTTACACATACACATCATGACTAGTCATACTAAACCAAAATTGCCACAGCAAGCGTATCCTAAAACTGCCTTCCCAATCCCAGGCTTCCAAAACCCACAGCAAGTACCGTACAACGGTTCTTACCAATCACTGGGCGTCCAGATTACAACTGCCAAGTTCAAAATTCGACCAAACGGCCACTGCACGGCAGGCCAACAGAACAGATCTCAGTCGAGGACCGGCACCACCTGGATGGTCAGATCGGAAAGAAAGGAAAAAATGCCTTGGATGCCAAGACTTGGGTCTCTTCTGGCATGCGATCGCGTCTGCAGAGAGATTCCAATCCTTCACAACGACCACTCCTTCGGGCATCCGAGTCGCCGATGAGCCCCACGTGTCGGGTGCCAATTTGTTGTAGGTAAGTCTCAGCTAGGCCTACTTAGTGCAAGGGGTTCGCCCTTCTCTGCACGGAGTCCTCAGACCATAGGAAGAAGTTGGCAATGAAACTGGAAAATACAAAAGCAAAGTTTATTAAACCTTTAAAGGTGGTACTACAGTCCACACAACACCCTTCAGTATTGTATAGAGTAGCACACCGAACTAAAGCACATGGCCCCTTTTATACACAATGAAGGAGCTCAAAAGAAGGCGGTACAGAACACAGGAGCAGTTTCATGACCATACAAGTTATATTGAAAGGCACAATGGATAAGTGGGCGGAGTTAACAGTCTTCGGAAACTAGTAAACACATTCCTATCTGGAACTAATTAGTAACAGCCGCAGACCCTACTGAGCATGTCTGGGCATGCTGGAAGTGGGGGATGCTAAATATAGCCTGTTGCCGGGCAGACTTCAGGCGCAGTTAACAAGGAGGTAGGACAAACCACATGATGAGCACATGGCGATGTATGGCATACAAAATGGCTGCTACAAATACAAAATGGAGTCAGTACATTTGCTACGATAATGGTCAAATACAGCATGTATTCTGCTAATGCTTAACCCAATCGCCATTGATTTACAACAGACGACCCTTTCAGCATTAGCTGAAGACATTCGACTTCCTGGGATAAGCTAGATACTCATCCCTTATATCAATGATCATCAGATCAGCTATCTCTTTATTCAAGGGTTTCTGCATTTTGACTTCTGCAACATTTCTTTTGGTCGGTATGCAAGCAGTAATACACATAGAACATATCATCGGACGACACTGGATACATATCCAGCATGTCTTCTGCTAATGCATAACCCAATCGCCATTGATTTACAACAGCAAGGCTTTCTTGTTCTTTATACACGCTTTCTCAGGAGGTGGACTTAAACGTGCATCTGAATAATCTAACGATATCTCCTTCCCCCCTACGAAAACACAGCCATTTTTTTAATCCAAGGACCTTTTTGATGATTTAGATAGCTTGGTTGATGAATACCCCGCTGGGCTCTGGGCTCTACTACTCTCTACAGATTTTAGGGCCTCCTTTTCTTTAATCATAGCCCCTTCCATGGTGGAGATTTGTTTTTCAATAGCCCCTACTGACCCGGTTAGATATTTCATCAGGGACATGCTGTCTGTATTCAGGGATCGAGGCGCTTTACCCAAGATAGATTTATTCATTTTCCTCTTCCCCATGGATAGTCAGGAACTATTTCCTTCAGTGAATTAGTATAATCGCTAGCAATAATAGGGATATCAATAGGCATTCAATGACAATTCAAAGTACATTTACCCAAATATGAACATTAAAATACTATCAAGTATTCAAGTAGGACAGTAAGTGTTCTTGTTTCAAATACAAACGTATGGGCTCTCGATCTTACTTAGCGTTCTGCTGCCAAAGTCAAAAAAGTCAAAAAATTTTATTTGTGTTGGTACTCAACAGAGGACCACAAAAGAAATTTTACATTTTTTAAGCAAAATATGCAACAGTATTAATACAAAGATAAGAATTGTTTTAAAAATTTATACAGGTTGTAACAAATGAATTCATTCAGAGGTAGATGACACATATCTAAAAGTTCTCTCCCCCTAGTAATTCTGCAAAAGCGTAATATAGGATTAAGATATCTAGTACGAGCTAAGGTTACTTTGTGATTGGGACACACAAGCAATAAATGTTCTATAGTTTGATCTCCCCCTGCGCACAGAGTACACAGAGGAGATCCTCCTGGAAGCCATCTGGAAGTAAATGCTAAAAGTGGTAAAATACCCAACCGGTACATAGTAATCGCTCTCCTTACACCATGTGTCAGGGTGAACCCAATATAAGGTCGAGTTTGCTTATATTCAAGTTTTTCCACAAATGGCTTATAGATAGTTAATTTATTACAGTGTAAGCTGTCCAATTCATAGCTCAATTTAGGGGTAAAAGTTTTTAAAAACAATTTTAGTTGCGCTGGAGACCAAGTACTCAACATTTCAACATTAATGTGTGCCAGCCGAAATGCTGCATCCAAATTTTCCAAAAAGACTTGCTTTTTAGGCTCTGCTCCGAAAGACTCTTTTTTCAAGACGGACCTTAGGGTGTTCTCCTCCGCATGAATCAGGTTATAGGCCCATCTTATTACATTGGCGATAGCTATAGCGTATGAGCTTGTCACTGATAGTTCAAGTCTCAATACCTGTACGGGTACTGCATCGGAAACTTTCATGATCCTTCTTAAAATTTTCCCCTCTTTTAGATCCATGAAAGCCCATTGCTTTATGGGAATGTATTCCGTTGCATATGTTAGTACAGGTGGTATTTTTACTCTGTATGTGCCTAATAGTGCAGAGAAGTGTCTATTCCCTGTTGCACTGTATAATTTCAAAAGAGCAGAGACATGTATATCAGCTTTCCTTAGTAAGTTCGATACCTGGGTTGAGTTTGTTAGATTTTTGGAGAGAATCCTCCCGAGATAGGGATAGTTAACTACCTCTTCTATGTTTTCTTCTCCAATCTTCCAGGCATACTTAGCGCTTTGTTTTCTTCCTGAGAAAGCTATCACCTTGGTTTTCTTTATATTTGGTATGAGATAGTTTTCCTTTGAGTATTGAAACAGAATATCCAGTGATGCCTGTAGTCCAAAGGGGGTTAGATCTAATAGTACTATATCGTCAGCATACAGTAATGAGGTTATGCTTTGCTGGGCGATCTTCGGCGGTAGATTAGAACCATTTTGTAATTGGTTAGGCAGGTCACTTAAATAGAGGGAAAAGAGGAGCGGGGCTAAAAGGCACCCTTGCTTTAGTCCATTCTCCGTTTGGATTCTTTTTGTAAGTCCTTTTTCACCCCCCATCTGGACTTGGCACCAGGTTTTGGTGTGGAGGTTTATTATTGCTTGGAGCAGTTGTTCTTGGATTCCAAGCCTCCTAAGTTTTTTCCAGAGGGTAGATCGATCGACCCGATCAAATGCCGTTGAATAATCAATGAATGCGGCATATACTACCTGGGTTTTTTGAGTGATGTATTTGTCGAAGATAACCTGTATTACTGCTATGTTATCTGTAACCGAGTGCTTAGGCCTAAAGCCTGCTTGACACATGGGTATCAGACCTGACGAAAAGGCCCATTCTTTCAGGCGATCCAGCACCTCTGCCGCGAACACTTTGCCTACTGCATCCATAAGTGCGATCTGTCGGTAATTTCCAGCTTGGACTTTACTTCCCTTTTTATGAATAGGGATAATTATGCTTCCCTGCCAAGAATTTGGAATTTTTCCACGCTCAAGGATGTAATTAAAGAGAGGGCTTAAAAGTTTACTCCATTCTTTCGGTGCCACTTGTAGCGCCTTAATCGGAATTTCATCTGGTCCAGAGGCGCCTGTAGGTCTTGCTTTGCGTATATTGTGTTCCACCGAGATGGCTGTAGTTCGTATTAGGGAACTCTCAACATTTTCGTATTTCAGATCTTTACTGCTTGCTTCAGATTTTATTGGGTTTGCTTTGTAAAGATCTGATAGGTATAGTTCCCAGTCATTCGGGGGAACCGGGATGGATTGTAAATTTTTCTTTGTGCCAGTTATTTTCGCGATTAAGGACCAGTATTTACGTTGGTTGTATTTACTCGCGGCGATCTGTATATCTACCCAATTTCGATCCTCAATAGCTCTTTTTTCCTTTTGGTTCTCCCGCCTCAGTTGGTTCTTCAATCTATTTATTTCCTTCTTTACGCTTACTGAAAAATTCATATATTGGGCACGAATGAGTTTATTTAATTGTTTTTTTACTTCTGAGTTCTTGTGGGAATATGCATTTTTTCCTTCCTTCTTTTTGATATTGCCTTTAGCACCCGACGAAATCATACTTTGGATAAGTTTCTTAAAATCCTTAATTATAAATTCAAAGTTTTCGATAGGATTTTCGGAGAATCTCTGTTCCAGAAGCTGAGAATGATCAATCTTTGTCATGATTTTATCAATAGACGAGGAATTCCAGTAGATGCGTCTCCGTTCTCTTTCAATTAATACAGTACTTTCGAAGTAAATCATATGGCTCGGTTGGGAAGTTTTAGGTATCAAATCCACTGTTAATTGCATAATTACATGATCACTTTCCAGACTAGATTGGTTAGATAATAACAGAGCAGTATCAAACAGATCCATACTGCTTATGATGTAATCGATGATGGATGGAGACCCATTGCCTCGTCTGGTGAACTTTGCAGGAATATCTCCCTCAATTGCTCCATTCAATATTAGTCCGTTAAGATTAGTTATTGCCGATAATAACAATCCTCCTCTTTTATCAGTTGATATACCATCGGGAAATTGTGGGATTATAATATCCTGACCTTCTTCTGCGTATAGATTTGCCCACCTATTAATTTCAGAATCGGAAATTTTACTGTTGAAATCTCCCGCAATTAAAAAAGATGAATCAGTGTAGTTCTCCATAGTATACGTGATTGTTTCTATTATATCCAAGAAAGTAATGTCGTTTTCTTTCCCAGGAGGAGCGTAGACATTGAAAAGTAGGATTGCCTGTGGTGGAGCAGTGCTGTGTTTTTTTGCGAGAATTTGGATGCACTGCAAGTTGTTGGATTTTATGTCTATTATTTCCTGATCCCACAGATAATCTTCCCTTAGCAATATGGCTAACCCTCCTTTGGCATGGCCTCGATTAGTAGTTATTGCTAATTTTTCATATACGAAGTACCCTTTAAAACTGAAAGATACAGTGTCCCATGTTTCCTGTAAAAGCAATATGTCTGGGAGATTTCTCATGACCAAAGACAATTTGTTTGTAGTTCTGCCAGCGATGTTCCAAGATGTTATCCTTAGTCCCGTGCTAAACAGAATGTTGTCTGGTGTTGGTAATTTTGTTGCTATTTAGAGTCTCAGAGACCCAGGCCCAGGACTCTGTGGTAGTATGCTCTTCTGGTTTCTTGTCTACTTTGTACCAAACTGCCCTATGACCTTTATTCACCAGTATTTTTAGATTTGAGATGTCTCGATCTTCAGTCATGTTGTTAGTTCGTTGGTATTTGTTTACTAGAGAGTTGGTAATAGCCTGTATTTAAGCATTGTACCCATTGGGGGTATTAAAGTCCTTTAATTCTTCTACTTCCATTACATCGTAGCCGTGTTTATGTAATATCTCTTTCTCCTTTAATATTATACCTGGGAGGACTGTTGACCAAAAGGTAACCATTGTCAATTTATTATTCTGTTTTTTGGGAAAAGACACAAGATGGATTTCTTTACTGGTCATTGTATCCAAAACCCTTATGTGTCGTAATAAGTTTAAAATCCTTCCTCTATTAAGTGGTGCTGAGTCGATAGGAAAAAGTTCCTCGATTTGAAGAGTTTTGGAAGAGGGCCCTTCCCCCTTTTTATAGCAACTATTGTTTTCTTCTATAAAGATGTTTTTACTTTGATCTAATTGCTCGGAATAATTAATAGGGATATATTCTTTTACTGTCGGGTCAAGGTGAGGCACCATCTTTTCATAGTTGTTATTGGTTGTGCCTTTTTCATCATTATGAGACTCTGTTTTAATATCGCATTGTTTTTCTTCAGTTTTATGAAAAATTGCAGATTTTTGGAATTTTAGTTTGCGATTTTTCCGTTTTTGGATCCTTCTCAATGGCTTTCTTCTCCTTTTTGTCCCAACTGCCATGTTCTTTTCCTGGTTCTTATTGATTAGTGTTTCTTCATTTCCTTCACTCGATGCGTTACTGATGTTTATACTTGATTCCTGCATTTCAGGATCCTTAGTGTTGGTAGATTTATTTGTTCCTAGAGTTTTTGAAAATAATGGAAAGTGTTTTATTTTCTGTTGCTGTTTTTCTTTAAATAAGTTTTTCAAGGAATATATCACTGAATCATTTAAGTTAACAATTTTTTGTTTTTCCTGGATTTGAATGTCTACGGTTTGAGTACTCTGATCACACGTTGTTTCCTCCTGGTTTTTTTTGTGATCCTTCACTGTTCTTTGTTGGTCAAGATTAGTTGTATGTAACATATTGATTTTGTCTACTACATGAGAATCTTTTTTCTTTTTTTCTTCTACCAGGTGCTTTAAAATGGCTATTTGGACGTCTAGTGTTTGATCAGAGTTTTCAAGGATATTACCAAGAAATGAAAGAACTGATTCCAGTATCTCTTGTAGGGAGAATAGAGCTTTAGATATTGGAGGAGCATTATCAGCAATGATATGGTTACTTTTTAGATCGAAGGAGTCAAAAGAGGGATCAAGCGAAACCATGGGTAAAGAATTTTTTGGCTGGATACTGTTAGCTGTTCTTAGATCCTTATTCTCTATTGCAATAATTTGTTTGCTGATATTTGTATCGTCGAATAGAGTTACACTCCCTCTGTTTTTTATGGGTGTTACAGTTTTCAGATTGATCATTTCATGATATGACTGAAGAAGAAAGTCTTTGGGAGTACTTGATAATTTGTTGCTTAGGTCTGATTCTAGGCATGCCTCCTTAGATTGTGGGCTACTTTTAATTGGGGTAGTTTTTGTTGTAAGATTCTCATTCTCCCCAACAGACTCTGTTACGTTGGGTTTAATCTCCTTACTTATTGATTGTATATCTTGGTTCTCTTTGGGCAAGAGTGCAGAGAAATAAGCGGTAATAGCTGGTGTATGGGTTAAACGACCTTGTTTAATGGCTTTATCAGTGGTATTTCGTACTGCATTTTCAGTTCCCATTCTTTTCATATAGACTGTCCGAGATCTCAGTTTCTTGAAGCCCATTTGTGCTCCGATTATCGTCAAGGATGATGGATCCCTTATATCGTCACGAGTATCGTTGGGAATTGTAGTGATAGAAAGGAGCTTTAAAGAAGCTAAAATGTCCCCAATATACTCGCGATAAGCAGATACGAATGTTAACCATTAAGAAGAGCTGAGAGAGTGCCAGGGGCCCTGATGTAATGATCGTAAGTAGGGTAGCCCGTCCCGTCCTCAGCCGTCCACGGACGGCCACAGACGGCCCGCCCTTAGCCCGGGCTTCGCCCCGTGCTCCGACCCGCGCGCGTCCCGCGGTGCGCGTTATGGATGGGAGTGATATAGTATCCCAGGAGGAGAGGGCGTGGCTCTGGGAGGGGGCGCGGCACTCGCAGGAAGAGGACCAGCTGTAGGTGGAGAATGCTGGTCCTCGCAGTCCCGGGGCCGGCGCCTCTCTCTCCGCTGCGGCCACGAGTGGAACAAGGTCTTTGGGGTGATGCTAATCAATAGCAACAGCGACACACAGTGCAGGCTACTCCAGTAGCGGAATGAGATACAATCAGCACTTCTCCTGGGTCACGAGCGGCACCCGCGGAGCGGGGGCCGCGAGTAGTTAAACACTTTCAGTAGGGCGTGGCTCTGGGAGGGGGCGCGGCACTCGCGGGAAGAGGACCAGCTGTAGGTGGAGAATGCTGGTCCTCGCAGTCCCGGGGCCGGCGCCTCTCTCTCCGCTGCGGCCACGAGTGGAACAAGGTCTTTGGGGTGATGCTAATCAATAGCAACAGCGACACACAGTGCAGGCTACTCCAGTAGCGGAATGAGATACAATCAGCACTTCTCCTGGGTCACGAGCGGCACCCGCGGAGCGGGGGCCGCGAGTAGTTAAACACTTTCAGTAGGGCGTGGCTCTGGGAGGGGGCGCGGCACTCGCGGGAAGAGGACCAGCTGTAGGTGGAGAATGCTGGTCCTCGCAGTCCCGGGGCCGGCGCCTCTCTCTCCGCTGCGGCCACGAGTGGAACAAGGTCTTTGGGGTGATGCTAATCAATAGCAACAGCGACACACAGTGCAGGCTACTCCAGTAGCGGAATGAGATACAATCAGCACTTCTCCTGGGTCACGAGCGGCACCCGCGGAGCGGGGGCCGCGAGTAGTTAAACACTTTCAGTAGGGCGTGGCTCTGGGAGGGGGCGCGGCACTCGCGGGAAGAGGACCAGCTGTAGGTGGAGAATGCTGGTCCTCGCAGTCCCGGGGCCGGCGCCTCTCTCTCCGCTGCGGCCACGAGTGGAACAAGGTCTTTGGGGTGATGCTAATCAATAGCAACAGCGACACACAGTGCAGGCTACTCCAGTAGCGGAATGAGATACAATCAGCACTTCTCCTGGGTCACGAGCGGCACCCGCGGAGCGGGGGCCGCGAGTAGTTAAACACTTTCAGTAGGGCGTGGCTCTGGGAGGGGGCGCGGCACTCGCGGGAAGAGGACCAGCTGTAGGTGGAGAATGCTGGTCCTCGCAGTCCCGGGGCCGGCGCCTCTCTCTCCGCTGCGGCCACGGGTGGAACAAGGTCTTTGGGGTGATGCTAATCAATAGCAACAGCGACACACAGTGCAGGCTACTCCAGTAGCGGAATGAGATACAATCAGCACTTCTCCTGGGTCACGAGCGGCACCCGCGGAGCGGGGGCCGCGAGTAGTTAAACACTTTCAGTAGGGTGTGGCTCTGGGAGGGGGCGCGGCACTCGCGGGAAGAGGACCAGCTGTAGGTGGAGAATGCTGGTCCTCGCAGTCCCGGGGCCGGCGCCTCTCTCTCCGCTGCGGCCACGAGTGGAACAAGGTCTTTGGGGTGATGCTAATCAATAGCAACAGCGACACACAGTGCAGGCTACTCCAGTAGCGGAATGAGATACAATCAGCACTTCTCCTGGGTCACGAGCGGCCTGTTACAATAGGCCAGAAGAAAGAGAGCAGGCCCAGCCCTGACTTCTACTGCCTCTGACGACCTCGGACGGTCCTGCCCTTGTCCCGGGCGTCTCCCGGGGCACTCCTGCGCGCTCCCGCGCCGCGGGTAAGCTGTTTGGTGAAACCAGCAGCGTTAAGATGTTCTTTCTGCTTTTCCGTGAACAGCCGGTGGAGCTCTGGGCCAGGTGCAGGTGTGGTCCAGCAGGGACTCTGGGGCTCGTAGTCTGTTTGGTGAAACCAGCAGCGTTAAGATGTTCCTCTCGCCCCCAACAATTCCGCCGGTAAGAAAAGCGCTTGACAGGAGCCTTGGACTCAGACTCCCATTAAACGCGGCACCCGTAAAGCGGGTGCGGCTAGGTTATTTCTGCTTTTCTGTGAACAGGGTGCGGAGGTCTGGGCCAGGTGCAGGTGTTGGCCAGCAGGGACTCTGGGGCTCGTAGTCCATTTGGTGAAACCAACAGCGTGAAGATGTTCCTCTCGCCCCCAAAAATTCCGCTGGTAAGAAAAGTGCTTGACAGGAGCCTTGGACTCAGACTCCCGTTACAACGCGGCACCCGCGAAGTGGGTGCGGATAGGTTATTTCTGCTTTTCCGTGAACAGCGGGTGGAGCTCTGGGCCAGGTGCAGGTGTGGGCCAGCAGAGACTCTGGGGCTCGTAGTCTGTTTGGTGAAACCAGCAGCGTTAAGATGTTCCTCTGGCCCCCAACAATTCCGCCGGTAAGAAAAACGCTTGACAGGAGCCTTGGACTAAGACTCCCGTTACCACGTGGCACTTCCAAACTCAATCCAATGCCATCCATGCCCTATATGATGTCTACAAATTCAACAGACAACACAGAAACACTTGATTAATAAAGCTGTGGCTACCTGCTCTGAGCCTACTGGATGAAAGCAGGCCTGTTGGCAGACAAGGCCAGACAAGCTTGCAGGCCTAGGCTTCAAAATGGCCACCAGCCACATGGCCAGGCCCAACATCAGAAAGCCCACCCTAAGAAAACACACTTCCCAACTGAATCGAATACCATCCATGCCCTAAATGATGTCTAAAAATTCAACAGACAACACAGAAACACTTGATTAATAAAGCTGTGGCTACCTGCTCTGAGCCTACTGGATGAAAGCAGGCCTGTGGCAGCCAAGGCCAGACAAGCTTGCAGGCCTAGGCTTCTAACTGGCCACCAGCCAAAAGGCCAGGCCTAACAACAGAAAGCCCACCCCAAAAAAAACACATTGCCCAATTCAATCCAATGCCATCCAGGCACTAAAGGATGCTTGAAAATGAAATAAATTTAAAAAACACCAAAGGAACAGTTGCTTCATCGTGCACACACCCATGAGGCAATGCCTAGCTCAGGCCTACTACTGACTACTACTATCCACAACATTTAAAAAAAAATGAATAATAGTTACCAAAATTAAATTGTAGTTGCAAAAACTGCAATGCCCCCAATCAAACAGACACAACAACCACTTACTTGTAAGATATCCAATTCAAAAATCCTCAAATCCAAATGCAATGATGCAGCAAACAAAAAGAGTGATCTTTCCACCTCAAAATCCAAAGGCAGAATGAGCAGGAGATGGACAAAGCACTGGGAGGTGCCTGCTGGACAGGAACAGGAGGTTCCTGTCCAGCAGGCACCATTTTAAAAATGGACTCCTTGCACCAAAAAGGACAGCCAAATGTCAATCTGAGGAGTTTTTTATCCAAATCATCATTTGCAGAAGGTTTCATGCTGCTAGAGCTGATATTCTCCTCTAAATTGAAAACTTTACATGTTCGAGTTCTCGAGCTTCACATTACTTCCACTGTTGCGTCCAAAATACGGTGATTGCTTTCTCTCGCTCCCTGTCGCGTTGGATATGACATGTTCGCTTCCTCGCGCTCTCGCTCACGGTGGAGAATGAGGTGTTTGGGATCTCTCGCTCCTTGTCGCGTTCGATATGACGTATCTGCGTCCTCACGCTCTCGCTTGCGGTGGAGAATGACGTGTTCGAGATCTCATACACTCGTGGTGCATGATCGCGAGACGAATGGCGTGATAGCGAGACGAATGACGTGATCGCGGGCGCCAACTCTTGCAAAATAGAGCAAAATGGCTACCAACAATCCAACATCTCATGGAGAACACGACCGAATCAGGAAAACTTGTCAGCGAACGCGGGGATCCAGGTAAGGTGAACGCGCGTGCAAGAATGTATTTTTACAGCGCGTGCAAGAAAAAAAAATTCTGGTACGATGCGGATTGCGGAAATATTGACATTTTTGCGCTGTCCACGGAACGCAAAAATGTCAAATTATCGCAATTTCATTGAGCGGAACGGAATTTGACGCCCAGGCCTACATCAGACGCCCCACAGGAGGTGGAGCCAGCATTGTGGAAGGCAAGTACAGTCCTGGAGCACTTTGTTGACAGGACTCCTTCCCTTCTTCCAGTGTGCAGGGCAGAGATATCAGCCGCTCCACAGGAGGTGGAGCCAGCATTTTGGAAGACAGGTATAGCCCTATTCAAGGTTTAGGTGCAACTCCTCCCTCCCATCTAGATGCAGATCTCTATTCACCACTGGGCTGACTCATCCTGTGTCTTGGAATCCCCCAGCCCTGTCACTCACAAAACCAGACAAAGGAATACACAACCTAGCAGAGGCAGGCTTGAAAGGTTAGACAAGCAAATACCCACTTTCTAAAAGTGGTATTTGCAAACATAGAATGTTAAAACCAA
The DNA here is from genome assembly GCF_964263255.1 of Lissotriton vulgaris. NCBI lineage: Eukaryota > Metazoa > Chordata > Amphibia > Caudata > Salamandridae > Lissotriton > Lissotriton vulgaris. Next base: position 492,206,343 of record NC_141693.1, read on the forward strand.
CTTCACTAAAAGATGCATTTTATCATTCCGAGTCCAGGCATACTAAACTTGAATTTCAACCATGTTGTCTGAGTCAGTTAGGATTATAAAATATAATAATTCTAACAGCCCATTCTGGCTTATGGAGAACAGGTAGCCTTGCAATAATGAAAGCGAAAATGGCTGTAATTCACTTAGGACATGCCACACACATCAGGGCTTGTCCTACCTTATACTTACAATGCACTCTGCCCTTGGGCCTACCATAGGGGTGACTGATATGAAGAACAGGGAAGGTTTAGGGACTGGCAAGAGGGTGCACTTGCCCAGTCAGCATGACAGTACCAGACCGCATGCAGGCTCTGCAATGGCAGACCTTAGATGCATTTTACAAGGCTGCTTTTGTGGGTGGCACAACCAGTGCTGCAGGCTCACCAGCAGCATTTGGATTTACATGCCCTTGGCACATTCAGTGCACTAGACTAGGGTCTGACAAGTAAACCAAATAGCCAAACATGGAACCACTGATTAATACATCAATTTAAAATAGGGAGCACTTGCACTATGGCACTGAATAGCAATGGCACAGTGCCCAAAGCATCTAACACCAACAAAAATACATGAGGCAACATCAAAAATGGAAGGGAGATCCACAGCAATGGTGCTAGGTCTAACAAGAACCATCAGTATAAATTATGTATTCATATTTCTCGAGAGGAAAGATCTCATTCAGGAGAGGGTATTCTTGCTCCTACTGCAGGAATGCTTGTGTTTTTTATGTAGAATTGAATCTGTAATCTACATCTGCTGCTGTGAGAGCATTAGCCCATTGTATCCATCGCAGATGTAGTGCTTTTGCATGTGGAATACTCGCTTTGGTAACAGCTTCTAAAGTTGGTACCGGAGTAACAACGACTATGCGTTTCCCCTGTGCTAGTGCTCTTTCTCTCACTACAGCTGTTTGTACTGTGGTAAATATTTTTTCTGTTGCAGCAAATTGCATTTCAGCATTTGTGTATAAAGGTGTTTTGTATGCAATTGGAACAGTCTCACCTTCATTGAAAGTAAGATAAGTATATCATGATAAACAGGGAACGACTAGGATTACCAAGTTTGCAGCATTTACACATGTGTGCAAGTGCTTAGATGCCATCATGTCAGCCTGAACTTAACGGAGAATATTTGTGTTTTGCTGGGTCCACTGATGTGGTGTGAAATCAGGTCTGATTAAGTCGTAAAAAGGTTTTACTCTTTCTGCATAATCTTGAATGTATGTTCTGCTAAAAATTTTAAATCCAAAAATGGATTGCAAACTTTTGAGAGTCTTAGGAGTTTGCAGCAGTGCACACTTTTCTAAAAAGTTGGCTGCCAAGCTTATGCCTTCACTTGAGAGCTCTTATCCCAAAAACAGGACATTGAGATGGGCAATTATTTTTTTTGTAATTACATTTGTAGGCCAAATTGGTGAATCCCACAATTATATTGTTCATCCTGCACAAGTGTTCAAGTAATTCATCGTCCGTCAGATAGATGTCATCTACATAGAACACTACTTACTTCTCACATGTTTGTAATATTTTTGACACTCTTGCCGAGAACAGCCCCCGGCTGTTCTTATACTCTTGAGGCAAATGACAACAATTTCGCTGAGTGCCGAAAATGCTGTCAAATATCTGCTTTCTGGAGCTATATTCTGGCAGAAGAATCCATTTGAGATATCTATTGTTGTTTTGTATTTTGTCCCAACAATGGTATTCCTCAATGCAGCACTGTGAGTGTTTTTAAACTGCAAATGTTCATGTGCATGTGTTCAAATGTCTGTATTCTAAAACTAGATTATATGAATTGTCAGGTTTCACAACTGGAAACAAAGGATTATTCATTGGGGAGGTGCAAGTCTCAATTACACCTTGGTATTCAAGCTGGTCTAGAATATCTTTGACCTGTCATTTTGCATCATTTTATATAGGGTATTATCTCTGTGGATTTGGAGTAGATACTGATGGGATTTCATGGTGGGTAGAATCCTTCTTCTACTCTACACGGTTAAGGTGTAATCCCGGAGCTAGCGCTGGTGCCCATTCCTCCGCGTACGAATGTTGTAAAGATTCTGGAACGAGGTCAGAGAAAGCAGGCACAATGACGTTTTCTCCTTTAGGGCACTCCATCCCAAACTCAGGTGGCCAATCTCTTTCTGTTAGCAGTATGTCATGTCCCCCTCTATTTGAAGTGTAATTTCGTAAAAGCCTATGCGGGACACTAACTCTGGTATAGGGTGTTTCCACCATGATGTGTTCATTAAATACTGCTGTCAACAGAAAATCCTTAAGGTTCCAGCGAACTATTTTTACTTCTGCTGCACTGTCTAGCATCGTCAGTGCCCATTCCCCATTCAGAAGTTGAGTCCTCAGTAACCTGGGCATGTCTAATTTTTAAGCCAGCTTTCTTCTTTTCAAATTGAGGTTTTGCTTTAGGTTGCTGATCCTGTTTGATAATATAATCTGAAGTGTGATGTGTTTTCCTTTTTGTCTTTGGTTGATCCTCTTGCTTTTGTTCTGATCGCCCGTCCCTTTCCGAGCTTTTTGACCAACCCTGAAAGGAACTAAATGAATGTGTAGCAGTGTACTGATGCCAGTCAGGTTTCCTAATGTTATCACAATTCCTAAGGTTGTACCTCTTTTCAGAGGACTCCAGTTGGGGAGACCTACCCCTTGGTCATGAATTTTTTGCTGAATTGTTATTTTTAGAGTTTTTATTTTACCATTTCTTTCTAGAAGAAGCGGGTGCTTGCTTCAAATTGTCCTTGTTGGGACTTCCCGCCATTTGTATCTTCCCGGCTTTGGATCCCAAATTATCTCTACCTAATGCAGCATAGGTTTCTTCAATAATTTTTGGTAATTCTCGCTCCCTATTGACAGGAGCTGTTTCCCTTAAGCGGCTGTGTATAGCCACTCCTGCTGCCTCCCCCTTTATGTTACTAAGCATTATTGCTGAGACTTGGGCAAAATTACCCATCCGTTTCATCCCCAAGTCCAAGGCAGGTCCTGCCCCGTACTCGTTCTGTATTTGTTTCAAGACATCTGGAACTACTGCTAAGGAGGGGGTACTGTGTAGTCTGATGTAAACGGCAGCAAAGATTCTTCCACAAGTGGTACAATCCTCAATTGAGGGAACCATCCATATTGGCAAGCAAATGGTTAGCATTCTATTTTTTTCCTGCAGTCCCGAATGGGCTAATACTGCTTTCAGCTGTGTCATTTTTTGTGCTACCCAGAACGGAATTTGCTCCCGTTTGGATGGAATTATCCATATTACTGATTTCAGTGTCTGTGGGTCAATTGTATGTGTTGTCTGATGTGGACCAGCTGGAGTATTTTTCACAGGTTGGACTGTTAAAGTTTGCATGACGAACTGGACAATGTGTCTGTATGGCCTGACTTTGTCTTGGTATTTTGCACAGACTTTGTAAATGTACAGGAATTTATATAGCGCAAATCACCAAGCGGTTTCTAAGCGCTTGCTTGGGGAACCCGTCCTGGTATTCCCCTGTGAGATAACCCCGGCAGGGTATCCGCAAGGTGAAAGCCAGGCATCCCGCTGCGAGGGGCCGTTGTCGAGATTAAGCAAGCTATTGCCCAGAGTCGCAGAGTTTGAACCCGTGAATCGAGTAGGCACCGGAGCGAGAATTGTCGAGTCCATGGACATTTAAGGACTCAAGACCCCGCCGAGCCGGGAATTGAACCCTGGTCCCGGGCTGACCTCTGCTTCCAGGTCTGCCTCCTCTAACCAGTGAGCCACACTTCTCCTTTATTCACTGGCAGTATATCTTTCTGTGGATGTACAGTCTATGTCGCTAAGACCGGCCAGGTCCCTCCTTCTATGCTGAGCGGACAGAGTCTCACAACAGATGTGAGTGGGAGGGCACCTTCAAACCAGTTGCTGTTTTGCTGGTACAATAACAAGACTTCAGTGTCTTTGTATGCAATGTATTCATCTGTTGGTTCAACTACAGTATGTGTGGAACAATTTAGTCTGTGGATCTGCAGGCGGGAACTGAACCCGAGAATAGAATACCTCTGATCCGAACACCTCATGTGCCTCAATCACAAAGGTAACCCAGCCACCTGTTAAGGGTACGGCGTGTTCTAATAATTTTGAGCTACTCGCTGGCTCAGTCATTTTTTAAGAGAAGAGTAAGTTAAGAGGTAGGTTTTTTTGCACAATGTGGGGAACTGTTCATCATTGCAAGCTTGCTAAACTTTCAGCCGATACACAGAGTATATCTGCTCAGCTGAGTCGGATCTCCCTCCCCACTTCAAACATCTCTTAAATAGGTGTGAGTAGGGCTTTCTTAGAAACCACAACTGAACTACTCAAATTTTCACTGTTAAAATAAGAACCAAACCAACGTTGAGTGGCGCTATGTCATGTTGTTCCTAGGTTTACCCTAGGACTAGCGTGTTTTAGATGATCTAAACTAAGAGCTTGGTGTCCCAACTGCTTCTGGACACCCCCACAGGATATGTCAGCAGTTAGACCAGCTAGTTCTACAGTGTCACTACCACCTCCTGTATTCTACAGTGGTGTAGGAAGTCTCTGGCAACCACCGAACATGACAATCTTGATTCCTCAGCGATCGTGGAAATCAGTACAGTATTTTTTGCTCAGACACTCGTGCTTACTTTCTCTCGGAAAATACACAGGATGGCGATTAGGAAGTTTCAATAAGTATATACTGGTCCAGCGACAGTCTTGTGTAAAACATATGTGCTGCGATAATCAGGAGATAGAAGCATACGAAAGAGATTGCTAGCACTAATATCGTAAACAGTAGATATATTTCTACCATAGTGCTAATAAGATGAATAGAAGTTGTTCAGATAAAAACAGTAGCACTTGCATATTCCAAAACTGTGCGCCCTAAGTAATTTGCCTAACCGTATCTAGCCTAACCGAATGTGTGTCAGAATATCGGCGGAGAGAAAATCGACCTTCAAAAATATCGACACAGACATATAGAAGTCTAAAATATCGAAGTGCAATCTACATAAAGGTAAGTACAAAAATATTTTTAAAAATGTATAGTTGTCAAATATATAGAAGGGAAAAATATTGTTTTTTTTATGTTTTATTATTGTACAATTAAGTAAATAATACATATTATTTAAAAGAAATATAGTTAAAAATATTAAAAACATATTTAAATATAATAATTAATACATATAATGTTAAATAAATTAAACATATACATATAAATAATATATATACTTACTCCACATAGTGCAACATTAGGGAAAGCGATGAATAGCTTAGGGGTAAAAATTACTATTCCCACTCCCGTGAGTGCAACAGTAGGGAAAGCGCTGGCTAGCGTAGGGGTAAAAATTACTATTTCCACTCCAGAGAGTGCAACAGTAGGGAAAGCGTTGAATAGCGCAGGGTTAAAAATTACTATTCGCACTCCAGGAAGTGCAACTGTAGGGAAAGTGTTGGATCGCGTAAGGGTAAAAATTACTTTTCCTACTCCAAAGAGTGCAACAGTAGGGAAAGCGTTGGATAGCGTAGGGTAAGTGTGGGCAGAAATTTCGTTCCGCTCGTGGAATTTGCAGATTTTCCGTGATTTCATGATCCGGGAATCTCGCGAAATCGAAGAAAATCCGCCAATTCGCGAGCGGGACAAATTTTCTTGGAAGCACTTGCAGGGTTAATTCAGCAGGTGCACACATTGAAGCTAATTTCTTTGTAACCTTTTACAAAAGGGTTACAAAGAAATTAACTTCAACTTGGGCACCTGCTGCTGTAACCCTGTAAGTGCTTCCTGGCGCCTCGTTGCCTACTTGCAACTATTCTCTGACCCTGCTCTGACCCTCGAAGCAGGGTCAGAGAATAGTTACAAGTAGGCAACGAGGTGCCTGTCCCACAAATTAAACCTCAACAGGAAGCACTTACAGATACAAATTAAGCAGGTGCCCGAGTTGAAGCTCAAATTCAGTAAAGTTTCCTTTTCTCCCTCTCGCTTGCTATATTTCTCTGTCTATATAATTCTATTCATCTTTTTTCTTTCTTTACCTCTCATTCCCTACTATCTTCTGCATTCCCTTCCAGTGTCTTTTCCTCTCCTTGCTCTTTCTATATTTTCCCCTGGACTATTACCATCTTTCTTCCTCACTCTTTTCTTCTCTCCCCATTATCTACCTTCCTCTGTCTTTGGTTCTCTCTCATTCTTTCCCGTGCTCTCCCCCTTTGTCTGTCAGCTCCTCCTTTCATCTCCCTCTTGTTTCTCTTTCTTCCATTTTCTCTCTAACTTACTCATTATGCTCTTATTTCTCTCTTCCTCTTTCTATCTTGATCATTCATTCTCTCATTTCCTACCTCTTTTTCTCTACATTCTCGTCCTTTTCTCTTATTGTTTCTCTTTGCCCTCACTTTTACTCTTTCTCGCCCCCTGTCTTCTTCTGCCCTCTTTCACTCCTCTTCCTCTCTCCCAGCTATCTGGGGGTCTCCATCATGCCCTCCCACTCTTTCCATGGTCTCCACTTTTGTCTCCCTCGTTCATTCTCTCTCTTGGTGTATCTTGGCCCTACCCTGTTCTCCTTCTCTCTCTCCCTCTGTTTCTCTCTTTCTTGCCCCCTCTCTGTCTCCCTTTACCACTGACCCAGCAGTTTGTAAATTAAGAGCCAGTGCACCGTTGCCTTCTCTAGGAGCGAAGGCTCCGCATTGCTGTGAAATCTGACTCTGTGCACAGAGCTTTTTTTATTGTTGCATTTTTATAGCACTAAATCGACCCGAAGGTATTGGAGCACTTTACATGAACACCAGTTGCAGTGCAAGCGCCCATTGGAATGCGAGCTGTGCTGAGCCCACGTCCTGTGCACTGACCTCCCGGCTTGTCAAATGCTTCTTTCAGTCTGTAGGGCTGTGATGGCTTGCGGGTCCTGCCTGCGTCACTTCCTGCCTCAATCTGCAGAGCTGATCTGCCTGCCCTGGTCCTATATGTGCGCTCCTCTGCCTGTGAAGTTATACCACAGACTTCAGAGTTTTGCTCATTACACAGGGCTGGAGCATAGACCTCTCTGGGAAATAAATGGTGCCTCAGTCTGCAGAGCTGTGCTGCATGCCTTGGTCCTGTATATGCACCCCTCTGCCTGTGAAATTATACCTCAGTATGCAGAGCTATGCTGCCTGCTCTGGTCCTGTGTATGCGCCCCTCTGCCTGTGAAGTTATGTCCCATTCCGCAGAGCTGTGCTGCCTGCTCTGGTCCTGTATAGGCGCCCCTCTGCCTGTGAAGTGAAGGGATGCCTCAGTTTGCAGAGCTATGCTGCCTGCCCTGGTCCTGTATATGTGCTGCCTGTGAAGTGACGCCTCAGTCTGCAGAGGTGTGCTTCCTGCTCTGGTCCTGTATATGCGCCCCCCAGCCTACGAAGTGATGCCTCAGTCTGCAGAGTTATGCCGCCTGCACTCGTCCTGTATATGTGCTGCCTGTCAAGTGACGCCTCAGTCTGCAGAGCAGTGCTGCCTGCACTGGCCCTGTATATGCGCCCCTCTGCCTGTGAAGGGATGCCTCAGTCTGCAGAGCTATGCTGCCTGCTCTGTTCTGTGGGTGGATGCAGAGACCTCCTCAAGGTTACAGCTAATTTTCGGCGGCAGATATGGGGATAAAGGACACTTGCCCAGCCTCGACCTTGCTCACAATTTTTTAGGGCTGTTTAATACTTTACTGAATTTGAGCTTCAACTCGGGCACCTGGTTAATTTGTATCTGTAAGTGCTTCCTGTTGAGGTTTAACAGGAGTATCGTGCCAGAATGAATCCTGCCCTGCGTATTTGCCCACGAGGATGCCACCATTTTGTACAATACCTCTACTCAACTGGAGTACTTTCTACTTGCTAATCAGTAAGTGCTCCCTCGTTGGGTAAATATATAGTGTTTTTACTACACTGCAGCTGCGTAAAGGGCCAGAAGATGTATCCCCAGTGACCATGTGTGCCTGTAACAAACTGCGTGGCAGGGGCAGCGAGGGGAACAAGGCACAAGAGTAATACAATACAACAATACTAGCAAACATGCAGAGAGGCAGTACAAAACAAAAACAGCACACAGGCAGGTGAAAAGCAAACAGAACAGGCGGCTGGGACCAGTGAGCAGAAAAGACACCTTCCCAGCAGCAGCAATCAGCTGGGAGATGACACGGGTGCAGTCAGGTGGAGCTGCGCTGTGTGGGAAGCGGCTGCCCTGGCAGCGGGGTCAGGGGGTCGGGGGGTTAAATAATATTTAAAAAAAATAAGAACACATTATTAATTAATTTACAAAACAAAAACATATCAATACCAATGAATAATATGAAATACAAATTAATAACCAATTAATAATTAATTAGCTAAGAAATAATTATCAATATTTCATTTTTCTTAATTAATTACTTAAATACAAATAATTCATTTCCCATCCTATTCCCCTATAAACCTGCAACCCACTCCAATAATACATTAATATAAATAAAATAATTATCAATTAATGATAATTATTTACCAATTAAAAATTAATTAAATACTTTAAATATTAATAACAATATTTAAAAAATAATAATTACTTAATTAAAATTAAATTACTTCCCACCCTATTCCCCTATAAACCCACAACTCTCTACAGAAATTAAACACTAATGTAATTAAAATTAATTAATTATCCCTAAAAATTATTATTACATTTACTATAATTAAATTACTTCCCACCCTATTCCCCTATAAACCCACAACCCGCTATGGTACTAAAACGAAAAAGTTACTTTTAAAAAGAATGACTAATTTCTAAAAAATGTATACACATTTTTGAAACGCAGTACAATACTTCACAAAAAATATAGAACGCATACATATTAAATACATACTAAAATACATAACATTCATATAAATACCTATATTAGTAACATTGATAATTTAACTATCGATTTTACTAACATCGATAGTTGCAACATCGATATTTCTTACCTTCACTTCGATATTCTGGTTGTAGATATTCTTGATTTCGATATTTTGGCCCTACGACCTTTAAAACTCGATATCACTGTGCTTCGATATTTAAAAATCAATATTTTGACTGTCCACCGCCGAACCTGGATGTGTAGGTATATATGCATATAGCTATGTGTATCTAGTCAAGAAAGCCCTAGGGATGAACCAGCCCCCTCACCTGATGGTTGGGAATGAAGGACCCATCTCTGCTTTGAGGATGACATCCTGCAAGGGATGTCTAGCTGTTTGTCGAAGAATCAGCATGCAGGACCTTCATCTCAGTTTGGAAGGAATGCTCCTCTAATTTGTAGGTGGGGAGTGAGGGTCTTTTATACCAAAGTTGTCACTCCAGGGTTTTTTTCTAGAATCAATATGGGCCACATGTATGAAGCTGTTTTGCAATCGCAAACACTGCATATCGAAAAAAAAGGTGTTTGCGATTGCAAAACAGAGAAACCCCATGTATGAGAGCCATAGCCATCGCCAAATTGCTTATCGCAAAATTAGCAATTAGCAATTTTGCGAGAAATCGATTCTGCGAATAAATTTGTGGAGTCACTGTCTCAGCCACACAAATAGCGACAATTTCAAAAAAGGAATCTCAAATTGTGAATTCGCAAAACGAAATGCATGAAAAATTCGCAAATTGAGAATTCCTGAAATTCGCAATTTTGCTAATCGAAAATACCACCAAGTCTGAGCAGGTGGTAATCAGGTGCATCCTATTTAACCCCTTCCATGCTCATGACAAGGTCAACTCATCATGGGTGTTACCTGCGCTGTGCTTATGACGAGTTGACCTTGTCATGAAACTATAGTATTCATAAATCATCAGCACAGGAGGGGAAAACCCCCTAGCAGCCAAGGTGTTAAAGAGCCCCACAATGCCACAGGCGTTTTCCACAATAGCTGGGTTGTATGTGATAGCCAGGAGGCTGTGAATCAGAGCTGCTGCACAGAGAAGGATACACCAAGAAAGGATCTTCAGACCGTGCATCACCCTGTTCCAGTGGACTGTAGAGGAGATCCATGTAAACTACAAGCTGGATAAAGAGAGCATCCTGGACTAAAGAGCGGAGCTCAATCCCATACTTGAACACCCCACACGCAGGACACACACCATCCCCACCCATGTACAGGTCTTGTGCTCACTGAACCTACTAGCATCACGGAGTTTCTGGTAGGGTGATAGCCACAGCAGGAGGGGTATCTCAGAGTGCTCTGTTGAGCTTCTTCCCCAAGTTGCTAGATGCAATGGTACAGAGGCTGCATCACCACATCCAATGTCCCAGCGCACAACAGGCACTAGACCAAACCAAGCCGGAGTTCTATCAGATTGCACAATTCCCCCAAGTCATTGGCTGCATAGATGTCACCCATGTCGCTATATTCCCCCCTCTCAGAACGAGTATTTGTTCAGGAATCTCAAGTCCTACCATTCCCTGAACATACAGGTGGTCTGCAATGACAATCATATCATCACTGACATCAGAAAGTAATACCCACGCAGCACCCACGACTTATACATCTTCTGCCACAGTGGGGTTCACCGGCGACTCACAAATGGTAAATTTGCTGATGGCTACTTACTAGGTAAGCACATTGGTAACAAGGACACACCAGTGAAGCGCAGCAATGGCAGGACAGTGTTTAACCTGATTCTTCTCACCCTACCAGTGACAATGCGTATGCTGTCCTTGACTACTTACTGACTCTATGACTCTATACCTGAATCCTGTCACCTCTGGTGAGCGGAGGTACAACAGTGCCCACACAGCCACCTGCTGTACAATTGAGAGGACCTTTGGAATACTTTAGAGCTGTTTTCACTGCCTCCATGAGAGAGGGGGGGCACTACAGTACAGCTCCGGGACCTGTTGCAAGATAATGGTTACATGTGCCATGCTGCACAACATCGCCACCAGTAAAGGCATCCCAGTGGAGCTCACCGATTCGGAATCATCAGATGAGGTGGGGCCAGCTCCAAGATGCAGGCCAGCCGGTGTTATTGTCACGGCTGCCGGGTGCCAGAGGCGAAGTGAGATTACACAGAACTATTTCTAGGTGACAAATGATGACACAATGCTACAGATTGGTGCAAGACTGTGTTTTATTTACTTATGCTCAGGAAAGTTACCATCACACAGCCCGTGTTGCACACTATGGGGCTGAGTCCGATTTTGGTCGGAATAGCTCCGAACGATGGTCGGAGCCCTTCTGACCGAATCGGAACATGTTGGCCGGATTACTTTCTGACCCAGCCATTCTGATGGGTTCAGTCGGAAAGGAATCCGACTCGGATTTCCAGATTACGGACAACAGGCTCGGAGAGCCCCTCTGCCATCAGGAAATCCCTCAGTACTCCCCCGGCCACCTCTTTACAACAGAGGGAGTACAGTGGCAGTTTTTCACTGCCTTTTCGTGCCGGTTTTTCCGTCACGAAAAGGCAGTTGAAAACTGTCTTTGGGGCCACCAGTAGGGTCCCCATGGGTGAGAGGCTGACAAATGGTGGCCTGAGGGCACCTATGGTGCCCCTCTGTGGATCCCTGCACCCGGTGGCAGGCACCTTGGGGTGCCGGCCACAGGGTGTAGGGATGCACTGCACCCCAGCTTTTCACAATGAAAGCATGCATTCCACACAGAATGCATGCTTGCATTGTGAAGTATACAAGTGCGACCAAACCCTGTTTGTTTGCATCGTACTAGCAGGGCCGTAACCTACGACAGCAGATCGGTTGGTTGCGGCTCCTGACCGATGTCGGACGGACCTGAGTCCGTCCGACATCGGAATCGGCCCCTAAGTTGGTGTAATGTCCCGCACATGTTGAACAGACAGTGCAAAAAATCATAAGAAACATGGGGTTGGGTGCAATGGGTTAACTCACCCATTGCCATGTGGTAGTCATGGCACCTTAACTTTGGCATTGACAGCTTGTAGCCCCTCGCTCAGAGTGCACAGTGCCCTCTCCTGAAGCATCAGCAGCCCTACCCTGATGCACACTACAGCACCTGTCCTGTGGGAGGGGTGGAGTGATGCTGCTCCTGCTTGATTGCCCATCCTCCTCCAGTGAGCTGAGGGCTCCTGAGCCAGCAGTAGTTGCTACCCGCAGCTGGTCCACCGCATATGTGACCTGTGCTAGTCCCCTGGCCACATCATTGCTGCAGTGTGCCATAGCGTGCTGCATGCAGATGCAGCAACGTGACAGCACTGCGGTGGCAGAGGACAGCCAATTAGCAGCCCTCGAATATAAGTCCAGGCAAGTGTGGTGGGGCTGTCTCGCCCTGCACCTGGCTGCATGGTTTTCTCACATCTCAGCGCACAGTGCCTCCAGGGTACCCGTCAGGCCCATGCAGCCCACTCTCATTTGTCGCTGAATTGATTTTATTGTTTTTGCCTGCAGGTGCTGTACCACCAGAATGTTGCCCTCAAGCCCTCCAAAAACCGTGTCCTCTCCTGCGGCAGCTGGGCTTGTGGACGGTTGTGCCCTGCGCCTGGTTGGAGTAGCTGGAATGGGATGTGCAGGGGACTGTGCTCTGTGGTGTGGGTCAGACTGGCCCTGGACTTGATGCCCATCCTCATCTGTGCCCCGTGTTTCTACCTTCAGTTGTGGCAATGGTGGTACTGCAATGCGCTGTGGGCATTTCACTGGGGTCAGTTGGCTGCCTTTCTCCTCCTCTTGCCCTGACACTTCAGCGCTCTGGGATTCATCCTCCCCTCGGTTCCTGTGTTTCTGTTCGTGCTGTGGACATAAATGCACACATTAATTTGGTGTCTTGCCTTGCATTTGCCATACAATAAATTACACTGTTTGGGGTTACATGGGTCCTGACTGTCTGTATTTTGCCTTTCCTGAAACACACATACTGATTGACCCTTGCTGGGTGTCACTGCTCCACTGTTTGGTGCATGTGACTACATTTCCATAATGCATTGCTGTGTGTGCTTGTGTGCATGCACTGGACTTGCATTTATGTTGGGTCCCTGGGTCTCTCCTGGGTGTGTGGGTGTTGTAGGGAGGTATCAGGGGTGTGATGGCATGCTTCTTACCTTGTCTGGGGTGTCGGAGCTGTTAAGGTCTGCCACGCCACTCACACTTTCTGGCAGCAGGGTACGCTCAACCAATTCTTCCAGTGGCGTGTAATCAGTGGCAGTGGACGTCCCACCATCGGTATTTCTTGCCTCCTCCAGCCTGGCAGCTACCTTTTCCAATAGACTTCTGGCGAATATCATACCATCTTTTTTGCAGGTCTTGTACGCTGTGATGGGTGACGCCAATGATGTTGACCTTTTTCAGGATGTCAGCGCATATTCTGTGTTTGCGGGTCTCTGGCACACGCAGGGATTTTTTTCCAAAAAGCAGCTCATTGCTCACCACTATCTCCTGGATGAGCACCTCCCGCTCCCTTTCAGAGAACTTCTGTTTTCTCTTCATGCTTGTTTCCCCCTGCCCCCTGCCCCCTGCCCAGGATCCATGGAAAACATGCAAGCAAAAAACAAAACTCACCAGAAAGACCAACAGCTGATGGGCATCTCCATACGCCGCTACCAAGACCACTTTAAACACGTTGTCATATGTGATGAACAGCATTCACGTGCAAAAATGTAAATAGCAAAGAAAGAACATGCCATGAAAGATTGCAGGCAGAGTCCAAACCATCGTAGCTGCGATATACAACCCAGGGCTGACAGAAACATTGAGCATGTAGCATACCAGAATAACTGTGCACAGAATGTCTGTGCACAGAGTTGAACGGCCTGAGATATTTTCCAGGACACACAGAAACACCGAATAAAAGGCACAGGCAGTATTTTGTTGAGCTTGATGAAGCAACCAATTCTTGGTACCTTAAAGTCCAAAAGATGTGACGTTCTTGAGCACAGAACGCCTTTTCAGGGGCTGTCTGGTGTGAAGGACACTGGTGGGGCTGCGATGTGTGATGCTCCAAATTCTCTTGTTTGTTGAGAATATGTAATCTCTTCTGTGAACACTTCCTCCTGGAAATGTACTTTGTGCTGTCAGCAACTGTCGTTTCTGTAGGTTCCTTCCACTTTGAAGACTTCTTTGGCATGTCATGTATATCTTCCATAAGACCAAATGCAGAGCATGAGTTTATCTCCAGATTGTCGCCACGATTTGTCGTAATGTGGTCCAGTAGCCGAGATGTTGTTTAAGTAGATTATTTGTTAAGTCCATGTAACAGCTGGAAGGTGACAAGTGCAGCAGCCCTACCAGGAGCAGCCTCCCTGCTGTTCAGCCCCTCTTCAACTGTCCACACTCACGCCACGCACTCAAGCATTCCAAACATGTTCATCATTCCAACATTCCACACAGAACACTCATACTGGCTGAGCAGCTTGGAACTAGGTAACATAGGAACAGTATTACCACAACAGCAAGATACCACAGTAGTGCAGGTAAATTTTGCCATATTGTAATTGCAATTGCATTCATATAACTCTTGCTACCCCTGGCGTTGTAGAGCTTTATTGGCGAGTAGCACGCTACTCCAGAACCTAAAAAGGATGAGTGGTGAATTAGTATAAGGAGACATGAAATTATTTCAGTAGAGGACATGTGAGTTTGTTGTTTGGATTGAAAAAGGATAGTGGAGGGATAGAAGAGGAAGGGTTTGTATTTATAAAGCACTTGCTACTTCTGATGAGGTGTAGAATAGCTTTTCACAGGTAGCACGCTACTCTGGAACCCATAGAGGATTAGTGTGGAATTAGTACAGGGAAATATGAAAATAATTTGAGTTGTGGACCCCTGGGTGTCCACGGCAGCATAATGTTTTTTGTTGCCCACCGCCTGATATAATGCTGCCCAACATATAGCAATATTAAATCTTGGCACATTGGGTGATATGTGGCAGAATACTTGCTACTAATGGCACAATGGTGGCAATTTGTGGGGAACCTAGATCATGGCCCATGTGATATCAAGCAGGCCACGTCATATTGGTGGTAATTTGAGGTATATGCTAGGCCTCCATGGCATATGCGACAAAAGCATCCACCCATGCATGCTTACTAATGGCAAATATTCGTGCATTGTGTGTATTCATGGTGTGGCGTTGTTCACGCTTGGAGTAATGCATGCTTTAACATAATGATGGAAATTCTCACATATTGTCAGGATGCATGGCTAATGATACTCATTCCTGATATGATGGTAGTGTAATTACTTATCATATAATATACGAGTTTTTCATGTGAATACAATTTGCGCGGAAGTCACAATCTGTCCTAATGTGACACACTAATAATGTTCGGTGACAGAGCTTGTGATTACTAAGAAAACAAGCTAGTATTTTAGCTCAAATGCGTATTTATTTCATCACAAATGATAAGCATCTGTTTGGGTATCATACTGTAACACAAAATCATAATGGGAGATATGCTTGAAAAAAACGAATTCAATGGCAATTACTCTTTTTGACCACTGTGCCATTCCAACCAGGGATCGGACACGAGCAAATCCAACTTGGTCCTGCTCTAATAGCAAGAGTCTAGTCCAAACTGCCATGCCAGACCCCATGTGAACAGGAACCCAAGTAATCCAGCACTGCCTTCAGCCTTACTGGGTCACTCTACGTTTGGGAAATTTGAATTTATGTATCCAAAAAGTATTGATCATAATGAAAATGATGATAAGAATGTTATGAATGTGGTATGAATGATAGGAAAGTGTGTTTTCTTTCCCAAAACTGTCAAACTGGTGTTTGAGGTCAATGTGATTTGAATTACTGTGGTGTTTGGGAGACGTAATGTTTGAGTTTGTTCCTTAGCGCCAGATGGCATTTACTGCTACTACTTCATGAATGGTGGAGGCATTTTATGATCTATATTGATTACGTTTTTCATGACATTCTGACTTCTGTTATTTTATGCCTAAACCTGTAAAATGGGTAGTGGTATCTCTGCTGTATGAACTGTTAGGACATGTTCACCTCTGCAGTCTACAGTATGAGCGTGAGTGATGTATAACTGAATTTGTTCACCATGTCCCTTTCAAGTAGACTATCATTATTAAAACAGGACTGAAAATCTATTTTGAAGGGACATGATGGGAAAATAGAATGTAGTAGCATGCCAATTTTTTTAAATTTAGAGGGGCAGATTTACAAGGAACTGAGCCATCTGCATAGATGCGTCAGTTTCTCTGCTCCAGCGCCAAATGTTCCTGCGCCACCATTGATGCACTGTATTTACAATACAGTGCCCTGTGGCGCCAGGATTAACAGATGAGTCAGAAATTCTGACACATTTGTTGGCCCAAAAGTGACTCATTGCTGGAGTTGCTCATGTAAGTGATGCAACCCCAGCAATGCGTCACAACAGATAGGTGAGCCTCATTCAAAAAGCCCAGCGTCATTCCTTACTCCTGGTCTGAGCAGGCATAGGAATTTTGACATAGTGAAGGCGTAGAGTGATGCACTGAAATGTTGTCAATTTCTCTATATCAGTTCTACGTGGGATTTTGCGTGGGGACGCCGATCCTGCATACATAATACCTGATGCAGGTATAATGTGATGCAGGGTTTTACAACGTGACGCATCTCCCTAGATGAGTTACATTATAAATTGGCAGCATTGTTTGCTCAATCGTTAGGTAAAAAAGGTGACGGAATGGCAGAACAAGAGGCTTGAAAATCTGCCCCAGAGTGTTTGTTGTCTCCACAACAATCCTCAGTTGCTCTGTCATATACAGGGTATAAAGAAGAATAACACAACTCTGGTGTAGAGCACTAAACGGAAGTCCTGTAACCATCAGTAATATGTGCTTTGCACACCCACTGTTCCTCATGACCACTCACTATTTAATTAATTTTATAACTATTGTTGATTCTTTTGAATGTGTGTTTGTCGGTTTAAATATCCATTTATGCCATTCATTTTCTGTCATTATAGGCACTCACATTTACAAAGTAGGACTGCAAATGACTACTTGATGGAGCCGGTCTCAATTTCACACTAATGCATGCACATGTACTTTGCAATACTGGAGATAAGTGAAAATGTTTGATACATCTAACCAAATGTGCTGCAACCTAAACAGAAGATCTGCTTGCTTAATAGGACTTATCATTATAAATTATACGAATGTTTTGGAGGTGTTGTTAAAAGAGATATCTCAAAAACATCTAGATGTAAAAATCTACAGCATCAAGGAGCAGATTTACTAAGGTTTTACATCGGAATTGTGTCACTTTTGTGGCGCATCCCAATGCAAGATCAGTTTTGGTATTTACCTAGCCATGCAAAGCCATCTTATGTTGTGTTTTTTATGGTTTAGTAAATACAAAATAACTCAATGCAGAGCATAGCACTGCACTGTGTTACTTTTGTTGGAATGGCCCTCCATGGGAGGAGAATGAGCGTCCCAGGCATCCACCCATGGATGTTGGTGCATTGCCAAATTTACTAAAGCTATTAAACCTAGAAATGTGTCAAAAAGTTACCCTTCCATGAAGCAGAAGTAACAAGGATAATTATCTCTATTTCTCCTTGTTCTTCCCTCTTTCTATGCATGCTGTAATCTGCAGCAGACATTGAACGAGAACAATGCCACAGAAGATTGTTTTTGTGCAGGAAGGGGACCTTCCTGCCGAAAAAAAACAATTCTGCTTAAAATGCAGACACCTTCGCACCATGGTGCAAGAGTACCTGTGGTGGTGCTAGGCTGCACATAGTGCTCCAATGCAAAGAGATGACCGAAATGTGCCATATCTTAGTAAATATGGTGCTTGTCTGCTGTCTCCCTTTCATGCAACGCAGCACAGCAACGTTGATGCTGCTTAGTGTTGAGTGAAATATAAATAAATCCGTCCCGAAAAATATCTAAGAAGATTTAAGGTTAGGTGCTTAAAATTCCCTGGCAGGGAATAGTCAATATCATTGCTCATGCACGTGCACATACTTGCAGATTGGGGTGCCTTGCAGTACGCAACCAACATCAAGGAGGAATGGTCCATCAAATTTGCTCTTATCAAAATCACCTTTGTATTTCTTCCACGCTCTTCAAACAGCATAGAGATTTAGGGGCAGATTTATGATGCCCTTGCGCCGCAATTGCGTCACTTTATTTGACGCAACTGCGGCGCAAACAATGCGCCTATTTACAACGTGACGCATCTAGGAGATGCGTCACGTTGCAAAGCCCTGCGCCATAAGGAGGCGTTCCTGTGCAGGGGGGGCGTTCCTGCGCAGGAACGCCTCCTGAAAGTGGCTGAGTGAAATCTATGAGATTTCACTCAGTCACTTTCTGGCCAATGCTGCGTCAAAACCCTGCGCCTGCTTGAAGCAGGCGTAGGTCTTGATGCAGTATTGTGTAGATGGGGCACCCCCGAGCCTTGCTGGAGCTGTGTCGCGCTTGCGACGCAACTCCAGCAATGCGCCACATTTCCGGCACAGATGCGTCATGCATCTGTGCCGTTTTTGCACCATGGTGCGCCGCATCATAAATGCGGCGCACCATGGGTGGCGTAGCTGTGGCGCACTGTGGCGCACGTTAACTGCCGCATCCCTTGGGATGCACCAGTTAACATAAATCTTCCCCCAACTTCTTAAATTTAATTTATTATACATGGAATTTGTGTGATGACTAAGCGTTTTAATCCTCGAAAATATGTCAATTTACCAAGCACTTAGAAAACAGACGACAAGAAACGATTACAAGCTAATGAAACTATTCAAGAGGACATTTACGTATTTCCCAAGGAGAGTGTTTTCTAACAAGGTATCAAGTATGAGACATCTGCTAAGTGTGATCGAAGCAGAGCCTGCTGTACTTGTGAAAACATGTACCAATATTAATAATTCCGTTGCCGAGTTGTTCGCTCTGACGAAAGTGCACTGCCAGCAAAGAAAAAAAATTGAAACACTGTGTGCCTTTTTAGGTTAACAAGCACATCAAGCAAGCTTGTTTTCAGATCATCAACGTCTGTTGCAATAGGTCCACATGAATACTTCTTCAAAATATAAGGTAATGAAGCTGAGACCATCCTTTTCTAAAGAATACGAACATGCCAACTGCTATGATTCTTTTTTCTATGAATGATTCTGGCAAGGTAACTAAAGTATCCACACTCGAAGTTTAACGTTCATGGAGCTACGACGACTTACCAAGGTTCGCAAATATGAAAGAAAGTAAAATATGAATGTGTATCGAATACATTTATTTGTTTGGTTACTAAAAACCATTACATATAACCAAAATACAAAAGTAACAACATTACAAAAGTTAAAATCAAGGAAATTGCAAAAGGTCCATAGGTGCAGAACATGCTGGAGAAAGGATTCATGGGCCAGCAGGAGACTCTGGAATCCGGCCTGTGGAAGCCATCAACATAGCCCGAGCTTGAAAGATGAACTTTCCAAAGGCCGCCTTGTGTTTTACGTGGACAAGGTATACAGATGAGTGATCCCCTCCTCTGCGGTGCGTGACCCCGATTGTCTTAATAATGGCCTAAGGTAAAGACTGCGGGCCAGGCGGAGGGCCGGGCAGCAGAAGTGGAGGTGGGCCATGGACTCGGGTTTATACCTGCAGAGCCTGCATTCCCGGACTTCAAAGCTAACCTGACCGCAGGAATATAGGGCTAGATGTAGGTAGAATAGATTTACCAATTTTCAATTACCGAAATTTACCGATTCGGTAATTGAAAATCGGTAAATCTATGGTGTCGACATGTAGGTATTCCAGATGTGCTGGAATACCGAATTGGATGATTTCGGTATTTACCGATTCGGTAAATACCGAATCGGTAATGCCCATTCATTCCTATGGGCTTTGAAGCCCATAGGAATGAATTGGCATTACCGATTCGGTATTTACCGAATCGGTAAATACCGATTTTCACAAGGGTGCAGGGGGTGTCACTTTGACACCCTCTGGCACCCCCAAAACAGGCTCGGGTGCCATGTGGCAGGCATACATGCCCTAAGGGCAGGTTTGCCTGTCACATGGCATAGGTGTGCATGCACACATGTGCATGCACACCGGAATAGGTATTTTACCATCAAATTGGATTTGATGGTAAAATACCGATTCGTTAAGGCTCCTGGGACTCTGAAGAGTCCCACCTACATATGGGTAGCTCAGAATCAGTAAATTTACCGATTTTTTATTTTACCGAATCAGTAAAATTACCGAATCGGTAATTTTACCGATTCGGTAAAATAATGCCCCCTACATACCATTCACCTATTTACCGATCGGTAACGGCCGAAAATACCGATTTTCGGCCGTTACCGACTGACCTACATCGGGCCCATAGTTCTTTAAGGGGCAATGGATGTAGTCTATAAGCCAAAATCTTATGGAGGGCGGCACGGCCCACTGGCTGCGTGAGATGATGTTTAGGAGTATGCTGGGTGTGCGGGAGACACAAGGTCTTATGCAAGTCTTTTCTTCTCAGGGAGTCCAGGTCCAGGTCCCGTGACCGCACACACACTTGTTTTTTTATCGCATTCTTAATGGCAAAATATTTGACATATTCAGGGTTCCATGAGTTCGTGGCAAGTTTGAGCTGAGCCTTAGCCACTTCGAGGGTGGCCGACCAGGGGTTAACAGGCTCTATGAAAATACATTTCAAGACTGCCTTTAATGTGTTCTCCTGTGCCGCCATTGTTAAAAAGTAATATTTACTTAAGGCGGCCAACTCTTCCAGGTTTTGCTGGTTGAGCGAGAACTCCAGGCGAACGACGGTGTTTCTAGTACACCTTGGAAGATGGTAGACTTTCTTATATGCTCTGCACTGAATTTTTTCTAATTCCTTACTCAGTTATCCCGGAAATGCCTGTAGGGCATAGTTGAGTGCCGGCATAAGTTTGGCTTTAAGAACTCTATTGATGGCCGTGGTGGACGGGCTATGTAAGGATGCTTGCAGCTTGCAAATGGCATAGGTGATGGATTTACCTTTGGCTTGGATTGACTTAAGGTGGGAGCTTGCGAGCCCCGATTCCTGGAAACAAATGCCCAAATAGATGTACCGCTGCGTGGAATCCAGAAGGAGGTTGCCTAGTCTCCATTTTAAAGCTTTCTTCCTTGGATAATGACCAAAAATAATTACTTTTGACTTACTCGGGTTTGCTACAAGCCTGTTTTTGTCGTTGTACATGGCAAGAGCCGTCAGCACGTTTTGTAGCCACATTCTCGAGTGGTCAAATAGAACCAAGTCATCAGCATATTGCATGAAAAGAATTTTATTTCCACCAATCATTGGGGTGGCCAGGGCAGCCCCAGTCAAAGCCTTCCCCATGTCCGCTGTGTATAAATTAAACAATAGTGGGGCTAGCATGCACCCTTGATTTAAACCTCTGTCTGTGTTGATCTTAGCTGATGCGTGGTCCCTCGAAAGTTTAATTCGCACCGATGTTTTTTGGTAAAGGGACTGTTTCGCTCTTAGCAGTACCGGGTTGATGTTCCATTGGACCAGCTTGTGCCACAGAATTGCACAATCTACCCCATTGAACGCCGCCGAATAGTCGATAAAGCAGGCAAAGAGGGGAAGGCTTTTGCTTTTCCAAGCGCGATATGCCAGGAAAGAAAGTGCGATGATGTTGTCAACTGTGGCAGACCCAGGTCTAAAACCGGGTTGACAAAATGGAAGGATGCCTTCTGCGCTCGTCCAGTCTGCGAGGTCCCTCAAGATGGCGCTGGCATAAGCTTTTCCCTCGATATCGAGCAGGGCGATCATGCGGTAGTTGGTAGGTTCAGTTTTTGGGCCTTTTTTTATGGATGGGATGTAAAAGCGAGCCTCTCCATGAGTCTGGTACGCCCCCCTGGAGCCAACATTCAGAATACAAGTGGGTCCGATTAGTGGACCAAAAATCGATATTTGCCTTGAAAAGATGTCCAGGGAGACCATTACGACCTTGAGCAGCGTTTTGTCTGATGTTTTTAATGATTTTGGAGACAAACAATTTCCCCGGTGGAGCCATCGGCTCGGTGTATGTGCCTAGATTGTCTCCAACAATGGGAGTGTCAATTTGCATGTTAGCAGCGCCATTAGTATGAAGTGCTTTTACATGGGCAACCCAAGTAGAGGCTTCAAGGGAGTTTTCTATATGGTTTTGTCTCTGCACAGGTTGCATATGTACTTCCAAAACTCCTGTGTTTTTCCCAGGCTCAACAAGTCAAAAATTATTAGCCATTGTGCTTCACAATGTGCACGTTTTGCTGCCCAAACCTTCTTTGCATGGCTTTTTTTGGCTTCTTGTAGTTCGATCTTGTTTAAGCTTGTCCCAATTTTGCGGAAAAGTTTTCGTTTCTTATTTAGATTTTTGGCGCTTATTTTAATTTCAGAGTTATACCCATATGTAGGTGAGGGGCGCCTGTGCGATATATTATTCAAGTTCCCGCGAAGAATCACCGCAAGGGTCTCTATTGTGACACTCCAAGTTTCTATGGCGTCCTTTTTCTGATCGCTTAGTGACCACCCTGTCCAATGATTTGCCTAGCTGTTGAATCTATTGATTGCGGTCTGTTCCCATTTGATCCTTCTGGTCAGCTTTATTAGTTTTTCTCCATCGGCTTTCCCGATGAATTCAAGCTTGTGGCGGTAGTCCGGTATAAGGTTCAATGTGACAATTAGGGCAGCGTGATCGCTGTCACTACACTTTTGGACTGAGAAATTTGACATTAAAAGTTGGAGTTTGCCACTTAGGATTATATGGTCGACCGTAGTTTGGTTATTAAATGTGGGAGTGACGATCAGCCCAGGAGTGTTCTTTAGAAGGACAGAGTGCGCCGTAGCCAGATTATAGGATTTTAGTAGGTCGTTCAGGGCATTGGTAACCCCTGCCTGGCACCTGCGTGTGGTTGAGACCCCTATATTATGAGAGTTAAAATCACCAAGAATGATGCATTCAAGGCCCACGAATTGGAGCATTAGGCGCTCGATATGGTGTATCAGCGTGGCCATGTTAGAATTGGGCCAGTGAGGGTTGTAATAAAGATTAACTAATAAAAAATGAAAAGTTACTGTTTGTCAGCCGACAGCCTTTCAGGATGCCTGCCTGGAGGGTATCCGGCAGGTTGGATATTTCCGCGAATTCCAAGTTGAGTGAGTGTTTAATATACCCACCGGCAGGTCTACGGAAAATGTTGAGCTTTTTAGCAGGTTTTCCATACTCAGCGTATCCTCTCAAGGAGAGAGGATGCATTTGCCAGGTTTCTTGTGTACAGATGATGTCTGCTTCCTTCATAAATGTCACCGCGGTTTATTTAAGAAGCAACCTCCTAAGCCCAGCAACGTTCCAAGGCATGATTTTCAGACTCACTGGAGCCCGTTCCTTCTCTGAGGGTTTTGGGTACGTGTTTACCGTTCATCGGTGGGAATAGCCCCAGGCATTAGGGCAAAGACCATTAGGTCTTGGAGTTTAGAGCAAGCGGCAGCAAGGACCAGTCTTTATTCACAGATCCCAGTGTAGCGCATATGCGTGTACCCTGGATTGGATTCATGGTTATATTAATTGGCGTTCTGATGGATTGACCAGTGTTAATGCCCCCTTTAGACCCCTGAAGGGTAGGCGTCATTTTTGGCGCATAGGTGGAAAGCGCCTGTGAGCATAGAGGCTCTCCAGCTGGTTGGGCCGTGTTTCCCATCGGGGGATATACCAACTGTGTTTTTAGTATAAGTGGATATTTTGTAGAGGCTTGGGTTTTATCTTTATGCCCCAGCTTTCCAGGAGCTTATGGTGGCTTTTCAAGGCCTCTGCCATGGCCGAGCGCATAAAAGTTAACTCCGTTGTTTCATTTTTCTCTTCCGCATCTGGTGGTAGGAAAGAGACGGTTTCAATGTCCGTAGATTTTATTCCCTCCAGCCATGGAATGTTCGCATAGAGGGTCAGAAGGTTACTGCGATTGAGGATGTCCCACCTCCCCTGCGAGTCATAATCTGGGTACAGCCTAATTTCCCGGTCCTGTGGTTGGTCGTACTTTAAATAACCAACAGGGACCACGGCCTGACCGCCTGTTTGTAATGACTGTGGACATCCAGGTGGAAGGGAACTTGCCTGACCTTTTGAACTCGTGGCTCGTTGAGGGGCCACCGTGAATGGAATTCTAGGAAGGCACTTGTTAAACCAAGAGTTTACGATGTTCTTGGTATCTAAGACAACCCTTGGCACTTGAGGCGCACCATGCGTCGTATACATTGCTGAGTCAGCGACCAAAGGGTCGTTTGAGCGAGCATTATGTTCAATAGTGCAAATTTGAGTCGCTTCAACAGCATTTTGGCCTTGTAGTTCATTTACTAGGCTTATGATTGGTGCTGGTGAACTGGCCGGGACGTTACCGAAGGGGCAGCCGGCCCTGTATTAATATCTGCATCAGCGAGATAGAGAACTTCATGCTTTTGTACCGAGCTTTCTGGTATTGTGGGGGTTGCGTCTAGTTCTATCATTTCCTGTGTCCCTTTATGACCTTGCGTATGGTTGCCGGGGCATAGCCATTCCCGTATAGATTTGTTTTTGTTCGCTTTGTTCAGTTTTTTAAATTTTTTCTTATTTTTCCTCGATAGGTGTTTTTGGAGTTCTGGGCTGGTCGGTATGGGAATCTGCTGCCGATCATGGGTTTTTGGTATGGTCAATGAGACCTCTACTGAGTTTGCATTGATCAATGATGGGGGTTCCACCCTATCGAAGTTATTTGCCTTACCAATTTCTATGCTGTCTAGGAGAGGGATTTTCAAGTCTTCTTTTTTAGAGGGATCAGGCGCTGGTGCCTTTACGTTTGAGGCCTTGTTCTTGCCAGGTTCTATCTTAAGATCCTCAATTAGTGTAGTCATAATGTGCGGAAGTTTTTCTAGATTTTTCAAAATAGGGCCGCAACTACATGGTTCGGGCTTAAAGTTTGTGCTGTCCTGTGCTCTGTGGATCAGGGAGTTCAAATGATCCAATTTTGCATCAACCTCAGAAATTAAGTTTGCCACTGTTTGTAATATATTTATCTGGGCGTCGAGCTTATCGGCATGCATGATTGCGGCTCCAGTCATGGAAATCAGGGTCTCATTGATCAAAGTTAGATGGTCCACAAGCACTGGGGGGCTGTCCCGCCTTCTGCTCATTGTGGGAGATGGCTGAGACATTTTATCTTGGTCCGGAGGACTCCAGCTCAACAAGATCGGGGACTGGATGTGCCGGGCCGATGATTCTGTAACTTCTCCTCCTCCTTCAACGGGACATTTCTGCTACCAGGCACGTCAGGCGAATGCTCTCCGTTTCCTGATGCGCAGCGGCATTGGCCGGTACAAACGTAGGCCATCGGGGCTCCATTTGGGGGCAAGTTTATTTGAAGATTTTTTTACGCTTGAGGGGGTGGGGTTCTTGTTCTGTTGTGATCAAACCTCGAAACTGCACTGTCAGATGACTCTTAACATGAGCAAATCTCCCCCCTGAAGCTTGATTATTGTTGGTCATAGGGGAATCCCTAGTGCCTGAGCCGTGGTGGAGCTCGAGCTCTGGCCGTCCACTGGAGATATGTTAGACAATATGCAACTCTGTGGCCTGAAAAGTACGGCGGGACTTGTTACCAAGGGATGCAAGAATGATCTTATATCTCTATTACCTAAGGGCCCAGAGGTGGCACCAGGGAATCGGATTAAGTTGGGGGTTAAGTTGGCTCAGTTATGACACTTCCCCTCTTCCCCTGGTTGCGGCGCTACGGTGTTTGATGACACTGTCAGTGCAGGAGCTCCGGTAAGTGAGCCTGGGAGCGTTGGTGTGGTTGGTATGACTTCAGATGAATCCAAGAGTCCCCCCTCAAAGAGCACTGACCCAGGGTAGAGCTCCCCCATGCCCGAGGGGTAGAAGAGTTTAGCCTTCTGTCTTCTAGCGGATCTATGAGGCCGGGGTTTTGCCTGTGTCTGGGCCTGCAATAGGGTCGAGTCTCTATTCCTCATTATTTCCCCTGTGATTTCCTATTGCTCTCCTGCAGCGTTAGCGTTGTTCCCTCTGGGAGCGTCAGGGTGATGAAGAAGGGGGCAATGTACCCGCAGCTGCTCTGTATCCCTTTAATTCGTAGACCTCCTACGCTCTAATTTGCTTGAGATAAAAGACTTTTCTCAATAGATGTCTGGCCCAGACGGTTGAGTTGGTCAGTGTCGGTGGCGGCGTTGTTATCACAGCGCTCAGAGCTCCACGCAGCACTCACGCCTGCCTACCGCACATTAACATTAACACTTTAGCGCCGAGGTCAATGGCCGATTACCTGGGTACCAAGGGGGGGCCAAAAAGAGAAGCACCGCCCCCCCCTGCTAGCAGGCGTTGTTATCACAGCGCTTGAGACATCTCTCACACCTGCCATCAGCCGATGTGTACTGCTCTTGGGGGAAGATGGCGGCTGCGCTAAGCGGCTGAGCAGCAGCGATCCGTGAGCGAGGATATGGAGTAATGAACTGTTTTTGCCTCAGAGCAGGCGTATATTGATTTTTGCAATTCTTGCGGCAGCAAATGATTACTTACTGACTAATGCTGCCACCGGCTGTGCTTCGGGTGCTCGCAGCGACTGGAGTCTCAGTTTGCCTGGAGTCGGGTAACACGGAAGTAGTCCGCGGAGTTCGCGGAGTCAGTGGGCGGAGTGAACCCGGCGTACTCACGGTCATTCTCAGTGGCGGAGGGACGCGCTGCCGACCAGTGAGGACAGAGCGGGGCAAAGAGATTTGCTTCAGGGCCAGACAGCGAGGCGGTAGGATGGCCCCAAAAGTTAATGTTGGCGGGAAGGCAACTAAGAAGAAGAATGCGGGGGAAATTGTGAGCACTCCCGCAGCGAGTAATGACAACTCCGGAGGGAGTGAAGAGCCGGCTTTAACACCAGTGCGATCTTAACCCCCGGGAAGGAAACCAGGCCACCAGCGGTCAGGACCCGCCAAACCACCGCTATTACTGCAAGTGTCAGCATAGTGGAGATGCTCGCCCGTGGTGGTAAGGAGAAAGGGGGGAAAGTTCCTGTAACCCTGAATGAAGCAGAGGTTGGAGTGTCTGGAGGCAAGATACTGTTGGAGGTTCAAAATGACCTTGGGGGCAATGAAGTCAGCTTTGCAGACCGAGAAGGCATTGAAGGGTCTGATTCAACTGTTCCCACGGTTATAAACTCAATAATGGCTACGGTTGGGGGCGCCTTTGACACACTCGCACAAGTTCCCCCAGTTATTCCTCCAGATGAGAGTAACACCCAGGTAGATACTGTCAGTCTTATCCCTGGTTCAGCAACTGTAACAGTAATGGAACGTCTGGAGGATATGGGAAGCAGCGCTTTTAAAAACCATGATATAACTAAGGTTAATCCCGCTGTAGTCAGTACTATGCCTAATGGTATTATCTTATCTGAGGAGACGGCGGCAGCTAGCAACACTGAGAGTGAGAAGACCCCTATTGAATGTTTTAACTCTGTGGCCGAAGAAGCAGACTGGTCTGAAGATGAGGGTGAACAAAGCTCAGATATAGATGGAAGTAACCTAGAGTCAGACAGTGATCTGAAGGAGACCATCCCTGTAAGGGGGATGAAACCAGGAGTTTCCTTCAAAAAGAATGAGCAGAAGGGGTTGGCTTGGGATCATTCACCTACTACTTTGCTTCAGGGGTCGCCTAATCAAATTCAGGACTTTGAGTCCACCCAACGCTCTATATTAGAGTCAATCCATCAGGAAATAATCGCGCATCGGGAGGAAACCAGGCAGGACAATCGTAAGTCCCAAGCAGCTATGAGGAAGATAAAGAGCGTTGTGAGGAAACTCTCAAAGACCTGTGCAACGGTGGATGATAGAGTGTCGAACCTCGAAGAAAGAGTGGTCTCCACTGAGGCTGAATCTGCTGCCGCTACCAGCAAGGTGGAATCTTATGGGGCACAAGCCCAGGACATACAGTGGAAACTGGAGGACCTTGAAAATAGGCTTAGGAGAAACAATCTAAGGGTCTAAGGGGTACCGGAAGGCTCGGAGGGGGGATGTGAGAGCCTTTATTGTTAAATTATTTGCTAAAGCATTTCCTGAACTGGACAGCGGGTGCTGGGAGTCAGAGAGTCAGAAATTCAGCGGGCGCACAGAACCCCATTCAAGATAAATCGAAACCCAAGGGAAGGAGATAAACCCAGGGCAATTTTGATTTTTTTGGGGAACTTCATTTTGCGGCAGGCTATAGCGGAAAAGGCTAGACCTGATGCTAAGAGAACAGTTGAGGGGCTATCATTTTTTGTCAGACCCGATTTCTGCCATGTGACGGTAGAAAGGCATTGGAGGTTACGCCAATTGATTAAGCCTTTCCAAGATAAGAAAGTTCAAGTCTATCTTATAAACCCAGCCCAGCTCAAAATAATCCACCATGGGAAAACTCTGTTTTTCCAGTCAGAAATTAAGGCGAAGGAATTTTTAGATTCCATATAATTTCACTTTGGAATTGTTGTTCTCTCAGGGTGGGTTTGGGTGTACGGATAGACAGATATCAGGATATACCTGTAGCTACTTACAGATGAAGGGATAAAATGTTATTGGGTATACATAGCAGGAGATGGCAGTATCGGAAGGATGCTTTTTAAGGTCTAGGCAATGAATGGAATTGTCAAGTGTTTGCTATTTGTTAATCTTTGGCTGGTTATAGTATATATGAGCTCTGAGGCTAAGGCCATTAAGGCCAGTAAGTAGGTTGTTCTGAGTCCTCGCTGCGACGCTGCTCCCATCACATGCACAGACCTAGTCTGAGCACCCCACAGAAGTGGGCGAGGGGCCAGTGCGGGGGGGGCGGTGGGTGCAAGGGGGGAGTGGGAGGGGGGGAGGTGGGAAGGGGGGGTAAATTCTAAAAAAAAGAGAGCACATGCACACCTGCCAGCAGCCCCAGCAGCCCCTGCCCTGCCGTAGACTGTGGTCCTTAGTCCTTGAGCCTATTTAATGTTTTTGTGGGAGTTTTGCAGAGACTGTTTGAATGCCCGCTCTCCCTCCCGCCCACCTGCTCACTGTGTCGTCATCTCACTGCAGCTGTGTCGGAGGGACAGGGCCAGGGCCAGGGTGCAATTCCAGCCGAGATCGGGCCAACAGACAGAGCAGCAGGCGGGCGGAGCGGAGCGGAGCTGAAGGAGACTGCTCTCTCGAGCCCCCGTCTCTCACTGCATGCCTCGCTCCTTGGCTCCCAGATCTTCTCCAACTCCCACGGGCCCCACGAGCCCAAGGGGGCGGCCCCATGAACTACTCGGGCGCAGTACAGTGCAGATCGCAAGACTGCAAAGAACGGCAACGGCAACCACCGCGTCCTCCCGCGGCAGTGAAGATGGCGATCTGGCGTTTCTGGGATGACTCACAAGCTCCCTCTCGCGTCCAACTTTTCCATGTCGCTTTCAATTCTTTAATGGAGACAAGCTTCGCTTCTTCGACCTCTCTTTCACAGTGTGGCTTCTACAGGCTTACTGTAGAAAATATCAATGTGAGCTTTGTTTATAATAATTGGAAGGATAATTAAATGTATTATATTTCTACTGTTAATTAGCACTTGCATAGCACACAATCCATCTTTAGGAGGGTTTCACAGAGATTTTTACATATAGCTGCTTAAACCTAAGATTGCCCTCTCTGAGAATGTTGTCATGTTGTTAAATCAATGATTGGCTCAGAAGCCAACCAATGGCAAAGTCAATGTTTGTCTTTTCCAGGGAATGGTCCATATTAATGCAAGGTGGCACACTGTGGAATTTCGCAAAACAAGCAGCTTGCAAAATTTCAGAAATCATGCAAATAACAATGATGTATTTTAAATTTCACACAGACCCACTATAGTTAGCTCAGTAATCTATAACTTGTGAATTGCTTATATTTTTGGGGTTTTAAATGTTAGCTTCTATCTCATTTCAAAACCTAACTAAAAGGTCAGTATAATCTTTTTTCAGTGAATTTCTGTGAGTTCTTTATTGTTAGACCTGGCATCCATGACATATTTTCTCCTGACTTTTTGGCTTCTGTCCTCCTGGTTTTGCTGACTTCGTTTTTGCTGGCTTTAGGAATCTGAGCACTTTACCACTGCCAACCAGTGCTAAAATGCATGTGCCTTTTACTTTAAACATGGTAACATTGGTTTTATCCACAATTGGCATATTTGCTTAAAATATAAATCCCTAGTAATGCACACTACATGAGCCCAAGGCCTGTAAATCAAATGCTACTAGTGGGCTTGCAGCACTGATTGTGCCAACCACATATGTAGCCCTTTAAATATGTCTCAGGCTTGCCACTGTAGAGTCTGTGTCTGCAGTTGTAAACTGTCATTTTGACTTGGCAAGTTAACCTACTTGCGAGGCCCAAACCTTCTATTTTATTACATATATGTCACCCCTAAGGTAGGCCCTAAGCAACACATGGGCATGGTAGAAAGTATTTAAAAAGGAGGGCACTTCCTTTTAAGTTTAACATGTCCTGATAGTCAAATGCACTTACATTTGTTCTTCACTACTGCAACGCCTATCTCTCCCATATGTTAACATTGGGATTTCCCTATTACATTTATAAGTTCAATCCCCAATTGGTAAGAGATGGAAAACCCAGATTCGGTGTCCCTGAACTCACAATTAAAAAATACAACTGATAAAGAAGTTGGTTCCTAAATTGCAGTTCTGAAAATTACACTTCTAGAAAGTTGGCATTTTCTTACCTAAAAACATTTGTTGCCTTTTGCCTGTCTCTGGAATACACATGTGGCGTTGGTGACAGCCAGCATCCTGCATTCCCTCTAGATAGCCGCACGCAACGGAAGAGTAGGTATGACTGAGTAGCCATCTGCAAGTTGATGAGTCATCTTGAACAGGATGGGAGGGAGGTGCTGACACTCTACACCTGAAACGGCTGTGTCCTGTCCCCCCACAAAGGATTGCATACCCTCCTGGAGCGAGTCTGGAGACATGGCAGGAATGGCAGGGTCATGTACAATTCAAAGCATCTCTTTGAAGTCTCTCTACTTCAAAGAACTCAACTGGAATAAGTACTGGGCCTCTGACACCACCAACCCAGAACACTCCAGGAACTGAGGACATTCTGCCCGGAAGAAGGACTGCTGTGTTTGTCTGCTGCTTCTTGCCTGGGAGTGAGAAGTACTGAACCTGCATCTCTGCATCCCAGAACCATAGTGCTGTCTTAGGGATTGTTGGCTTGCCTCCTTTTTCTAAAATCCCATGGATATCAAAGACTTCTCCTTCATCTTCAACTCAGCACCTGGACTTTACTTTCTGCAAGTCTTCCTCTGCCAAGTGGTACCAATCCATTCCAGGGTCCTTGGAAGTGAGTTTGAGGTACTGTATCTTCCAGAACCTGCACATTGATGCCAATGCATTCATCAGAACTGATGCATCTCCTGCTGCTAAATTATGATTGATGCATTACTGTTGTGGTCGGATCAAGAACCTGCGTATTGAAGCCTTTTTGACGATCAAAACTAATGCATCTCCTGCTGCGAGACTAGGATCAATGCACCACTGCTGTTGCAGGGATCAGATCGGTGCACCACACTCAGAACTGCTACATCGTCTCAGGAACCACAGCTTCAGAACCAACAAGTTGCTGCCACTGTATGGAGAAGATCAATGCATCGCTCCTCCAGCATGGATTAGCCTGGGGCATTGCATTCAGAACCACCCTTCTTGGAACCAGCGCTTTACTCAATGAAACCAACGCATCACCACAGTTGTGTGGAGAAATCCGGCGTAGGACCCCAATCGAGTGGGGATCATTGACACATCTCATACTGCGACAAGGATTAAGGTACTTTTTGCTAAGTGAGCCCTGCATGGTTCCTGTAGCCAGCCTGTACGTCATCACAAGTGGCCTGAACCCTTGACTTTGTCCCTGTCCAGTGTGACCAATTAACTCTTTGAGCGCTATTTGCTTCTCAGTGCTATTTTTGCATTCAATCTTTTCAAATTCATTTCTTGAGTTCTACTGATTGGATTTTAGTTGTGTTGGTCCTGTTTTATTTTTACAATTATTCTCTATTGTTCAAAACTAGTTTGGAGTCTTTTCAATGGTGTTTTTACCTTGTTACTGTGTGCACAAATACTTTGCACATTGCCTCCTAAGTTAAGCCTGACTGCTCCGTGCCAAGCAAGCAGAGGGTGAGCGCAGGGTAATGTTTGATGTATATCTGACTTACCCTGACTAGGATTGTGGTTCCAGCTTTGACAGGGTGTCAACTCTGCCAACCAGAAACCCAGTTTCTAACATTGATGGCAGCTGTGGGATAGGGCTTGTATTTGTGCAATACATACCGTGATTGGTGTATGCTACTATCCAT
Organism: Lissotriton vulgaris; assembly: GCF_964263255.1. NCBI lineage: Eukaryota > Metazoa > Chordata > Amphibia > Caudata > Salamandridae > Lissotriton > Lissotriton vulgaris. The sequence continues at coordinate 492,238,597 of NC_141693.1, forward strand.
ATCTCAGAACAATTCAGACCTTTTAAAATTCTCGCAGTTGGCTTTTTTTTTAAATCATGTTTCTATCTGGGGAAGCAGAATCTGCACCTGAAAAATTGGAATTTGAGCTATCCAAGCTGGAGACCTACACTTTGCCCCAGCTCAATGATTTCTGCAAGGGGTTTGAGCCTTCTACTAAAGGCTTCACAACGAAGGTAGACCTGCAAAATGCACTGAGAGCCTGGATAGAAGCTTGTGATGCAGTACTTTTGACCCCAGAGGAGAAGGATGAGCTACTTGATGGTTAAGAGGAGCTGGACCAGGATTCACAGGAGAATCTAGGACTGCCTGTGTGGCAAGGGGCTAACAGCCTGCAAAGAGAGATGTTTCTCCCCAGGACAGGGAGCAGCATATAACCCAGAGGCCTGTTCCTTGAAGCATCTTAAGCTCAAGTTGAAGGAAATGAGATTGGCTCAAGAGGTGCGCCTGTTAGAGCTAGACATAAGGGCCAGGAGGAATGAATCCTGCTAAGATTATCCATTCCAGAGGGAACCAGGGGCAGGGGGCGGGGCAGCCTTCAAGAGGTCAGCGGGCTAGTTGTTTTTACCCACTACCCACAAAAAGGCATGCTGGAGCGACCGCACTATGCTGCCTCCCTTGTCAATAGGAGCTGTGTTCAAGGCTCGCCAGGACGCTATTTTATTTTTAAAAACAAGCATTTTTATTAACTGATTTTATGTTAATGTTAATGTTAATGTTATATGGGCTTGTATCGCGCGCAGCTGCCCCAGCCAAGGGGCGTCCCAGCGCTTTCTGTATGAGGAGTGGACAGATGGTGGGATCGGGGAAGTAGGAAGGGAGAGAGAAAGTTTAGCAGAAGAGGTGAGTTTTTATAGCTTTCCTGAAGGACTGCAGATCCTGTATCCCTCTGATCGGATCAGGGAGGTCATTCCAGAGCTTGGCGGCCAAGTATTTGAAGGAGCGGCCGCCCATCCTGGATAGTTTCATACGGGGTACTGTTGCGAGATTTTGTCCTTCTGAGCGTAGGGTACGTCGAGGGACGTATGTTGACAGAAGTGGGCAGAGCATGGGTGGAGAAGCCATCTTTAGGATTTTAAATGCTAAGCACAGCGTTTTGAAATGAATTTGTTTCTCCATTGGGAGCCAGTGGAGTTTGGTGAGAGTATTGGCTACGGACGCATGGCGGGGGATTCCTACCAGCGCCCTAGCGGCAGCGTTCTGTACTCGCTGGAGTCTAGCTTTTTCAGCTACGTTCGTTCCTAGCAAAAGGGAGCTGGCATAATCCAGCCTGGAGAGGATGGCTGCCTGTACTATCGTCTGACGGGTTTGGTTGTCGAAGAATCCTAGGATGGGTCTGAAATTCCTTAGAATGCCGAAGCAGGTTGCTGCCACTTTTTTAGTGTGCTGAGTGAATTTAAGGGCAGAGTCTACCCAGACTCCCAGGTTTTTGACACAGTCCTTGGGTTCCGGTGGTTGTCCTAGGTCTGCTGGCCACCAGTTGTCCCCCCAAGTGTTAGTCTTTTTTCCTACCACTAACACCTTGGTTTTGCCGGCGTTGAGCTGTAGGTAGTTCGCTGTCATCCATTCTGTGATGTCAACGAGAGTGCGTTGGAATTTTTGGGTGCTAAAGCCACTTTCATCGTTTAGTGCCACCACCAGCTGAGTGTCGTCAGCATAGGATATGAGGGACAATCCGTGTCTCCTGGCCACCTCTGCCAGGGGTTGGACATACACATTGAACAGGGTGGGGCTAAGAGCTGAGCCCTGGGGTACGCCCTGTTCAATGGGACATTCCCTGGAGAGGTGGGGGGGTGGAGACTCGGCAGGTCCGGCCAGATAGAAAGTCTCTGAACCAGTCAAGGGCTAGTCCTGATACCCCGACCTCTTTTAGCCTGAACAGCAGAACCTCGTGTGACACCGTGTCGAAGGCAGCACTGAGATCAAGTAGAATCAGTGCTGCCGTTCCACCAGAGTCTAGAATGGTGCGGAGGTGTTCAGTCACACTTAGTAGGGCTGTCTCAGTGCTGTGGCCGGCCCGAAAGCCATGTTGTGACCAGTCTAAGATGTTATTAGATGCCAGGTGTTTGGTCAGGATGGTGTTTACATGGGCTTCTGCTACCTTGGCTGGCCATGGGAGGAGGGATATTGGTCTAAAGTTTTCGGGTTTGTTAGGGTCCAGTGTAGGTTTCTTAATGATTGGTGATATCCGGGCTTGTTTCCACTTAGAGGGGATTATAGCAGTAGAGAAGGATTTGGTAATGATCTCTCGCAGAGGGCCCAGAACAATTTCGTCAGCTTCTCTGAAGGTTTCTGGTTTGAGAGGGTCTGCTGGTGAGCCGGACTTGATTTTATTGCAGATTTTAGTAAAGTCTTCTTGGCTAAGGGCCGGAATGTTAGCGAGGTTAGATTTGTTAGGGTCATTAGAAGGGATAAGTTCTGCGGTGGGGGGAAAAGTGCTGTAGATTTTTCGAATTTTTTCTAAGAAAAAAGAGGCCAAATTGACACATAGTGCAGGTGAGGAGTTTAGGTTAGCAATTGTTTTTTTGGTGCTGAGTTCTTTAACACCATCGATGCTAGTGTTATTTTCCTCCTGTGCTGGTTTATTGAGTTTCCCATTGTTCATGACGAGCTCAGCTCGTCATGAGTGTATGGAGGTGTACATCATGACGAGCTGAGCTCGTCATGAGCGTCCAAGGAGTTAAGAATTTTAAAGATGGTTTTTGATGCATTATGGCTATTCTTGATCTCTGTGGCATAGTAGGCTGCCCTGGTCCTGCATATGCTACGATGGGTGGTTTTTTGAGATTTTGTGTATAGGATCTTGAGGGCGGGGTCGTAGTTTTTTCTCCAGCATCTTTCAGCTTTTTTGCACTCTTTTTTTAATGCGGAAAGTTCTTTTTTATACCAGGGACTGGATTCATGGGTACGTGCTTTGATCCATTTGGTTGGGATCAAAGTGTCTAAGGCTTGGCTGATCCAATTGCAAAATTGGTCGTATCCATGATCAGGGTTTTCACTAGGTGGGGGGGAACATGTAGTGAGGAGGGCGTGGAAGTCCTCAACACGGAGCTTCCTCCAGGGTCTTTTCCGGACCTGCTGGGTGGGTACATTGAGCAGGATGTTTTTATAGGGAATTGACATGATTACTAGATAGTGATCAGTCTAGGTCATGGGGATGTGCAATTCGACCAGTGCATTAGTGATATTCGAAAAAATGGGGTCCAGGAGATGACCACCATTGTGGGTGGGGCCCTTTATAAGTTGGTCTAATTGTAACGCCGCCAGATCAGCTAATAGAGTATTAATCTTAGAATCTTCCGTCTGATCAAAGTGGATGTTCAAATCTCCAATAATAGTAAAGTTGGCGGTATCAGTGATCTGAGAGCATAGGTTCTCAAGGAGTGAGTCAATGAATTTACCGTCCTTTCCTGGGGGCCTATAAATCAGGAGTCCTACCAAGCTAAGCTGGGGATTGATTTTGATGTTGTAGCGTGTACATTCGCTATCTTTAATGTCAGCTTTAGTTAGCTGGCACGTAATATGAGTTTTGGTCATTACGGCAATACCACCGCCTCTGGAGTTTCTATTGAGAGTGTGAGTAGTATAACATGTTGGAGTGGCCAGGTTTAGGACGGTGTCCATGTCATCTTGGAGCCACGTCTCAGTTAGAAATAGGATATCCAGGGCATGGTTAGTGACCAGATCGGAGATTTCAGCGTGATGTTTAGGCATAGATCGAACGTTCAAATGGCCGATTTTGATTGTTGAGTATTCGGCTCTGACGTGGGAAGTTTGCCGGTGCAGAGTCGGAAGGGAGAACCCACATGAACATACTTGGGGCGTATTTATATGGGAAGGGTTGAGGATAGCGCATCCTTGCCTGGGGTGTCGTAAATTAGGTAGCTCAGTTTTAGAGTATGTTTCCTTACCACTTTGGCGTGAGGCATGGTGTCTGACGTCTGGCGCTGTCTCGGCGCTGACGAGCGCAGACGGGCAGGACTCTGGCTTCACTCCGCCGCGGCACCGGTGCGCCCGCTGTACGCGTCCGCTGCGCCGAGTCATGCCTTTCCCTTTTTACAGTGTCCACTGGGGTGCCCTAAGGCTATTCCCAAGCTAAGATGGCCGCCGCGTTTTAGAGTGACGAGGTGCCTTCAGCTCTTAGACAGCTGGGACAGTATAGGTGAGTGCGGGGAGCGAGGGGCTTATTGTATCAAGCCGATCGTACTTAGCGCTGGGGGAGGCTGATGGGTAGCGGAGTTTTGTTTTCAAACCCGTGTGCCACAGAGTTCAGCAAAGTTAGTTTTAGCAGTGCAGGCTGGGAAACAGTGCGCGTGCAGTAGCGCTGAGGAGATTCCTTAGGGAGAGGTGAATATGAATTTGTTACTGCTGCTAGCATACTTACTGTTCTGTTCATCTGACTGTTGTTCTGGTTGTTGAATGCACAGGGTACTTTAACGGCCGCTGCGGCTCTTGTGGGATTGCTCCGTTCCAGAGGAAACCGGGGGCAGTGGGCGGGGCAGCCTTCAAGAGGTGAGCAGACTAGTTGTTTTTACCCGCTACCCACACAAAGGCACGATGACACGAGCACGCAGCGGACGTGCTGCTGGTGCTGGGGCGTCTAAGGCAAGCCCGTCTGCGCTCGGACCGGGTTCAGGAACTGTCCGCCTGGCTGTCCGAGGCTAGATGCTCTGTCCTACTCTACAGACTTTCTCATGTGATTAAATCCAGGGGTTGGATATGCGAGTTTCCCGAGGATCTCGCTTAAAGCAACCCTGAAAGATCGTCAGGTAGGTGCCCAAAATGCCATCTGTTGCTTCCCTTTATCATTGATCACCCCATTAACTGCATGGTAACAAGAATGCAGAGAAAAATAGCTAGTTGACCCTGCCCAATTTAAATGCTTACTTCTCAATGCTAGGTCACTAATTAAGCACAGCACGGAATGCACACTGCTCATTGAGGAACACAATATTAGGCTGGCTTTCATAACCGAGTCCTGGTCAGATAAAGCCTCAGGTCCTGACCTCGCCAAAGCTACACCTCCAGGCTTTTTCTGCTATACGCTGGATAGACCAATTAGGAGGGGCGGGGGGCTGACAGTTATTTATCACAACACCCTGGAGCCGTCCTTCCTCACAGCCTCCAATCTGGCCTGTAAAGCACTGTCTCTAAGTGTATGCTTGTCCTGCCATGAAACATTTAAGGTGATCCTCCTCTATTGCCCCCGTGCCCCAGAGGGGCAATTTTAGAGTCCATAGGAACGCTCTTAGAGGAGGGGCTCTGCGCCAAATCCTTTACGATGATGGGGGACATTCATTTTCATCTCGAGGATCTTAATGACCCTGATAATATGAGACTGCAACAAGTTATGAGTGAAGGGGACCTCAAGAAGCTTGTAGAAGGTCCTACCCATGCAGCAGGATGTACGCTAGATGGAATTAATTCCAAATATTTCAGCCTCATTTGCACAGAGGTTTTGCCACTCCCTTGGACCGACCATGCCACTATCCTATTTGACCTATTTTAACATCATGGTCCATTTACCCTCAACATAAATCAGAGTCCAAGGACAAAATTGCAAAAAGGGCCTGAAAAGACATTAATAGCCTAGATTTAGGTAATCTCTTGGAAAAAAAAACAGCCCACAAGTTCCCTCCGAGAGTTGATGAAGCCACGGCTGCCTACACGGAATGGGTAGATGTTGCATGCAGCAAATTAGCCCCGGTAAAAGTGTGAACTCACAAGCTGGTCCTTCCATCAGCCCCTTCATACTCAGAACATTTTTAAAAGTGTAAACTCAACTGTAAATGACTAGAGTGAGCTTGGAGAAGAGGCTATAATAAAACGAATTTAGAGGCATATGAAGCAAGTCTTATGTTTTATAAAAAATTACTTCTTGACAACAAAAGGACATATTTTTTGGAGCAGATCAATCAAGTCAAATCCTCCTCGAAAAAACTTCTCAAAACCATAAGTAACCTCACAGTCTAATATGCCCAAAATACATAGCAGCCCGAACTATGTGAAACACTTGCCTCCTTCTTTCCGCAAAAGATGGAAGCCATGTTCTCCTCATTCACACATATGAACACTGAGGCTAAAGAGGGTTCAGCCAGATTATTGCCTATTGGTTCCAAAATAACTCCTATACTAGATGGCTTTAAGCCACTAGAGACACAAGAGTGTATCAAACTTCTGATGCCGATACAATCTGGATCCCCTCTGGACCCTTGCTCGGCGTCCGTGATTAAACAAATTCAGGACATCATTGGGTCAGACCTTACTGCCCTGTTCAATACCATTCTTAACTTGGGCCAGTTTCCCAAATTTTGGAAAATAGCATCTATTCTCCCTTTGCTTAAAAAAATCAAATCTGGATCCCGAGGACCCGAATAATTTTAGACCTATTTTGCGTCTCCCATTTTAGGCAAAAATATTGGCAAAAGCTATGAACGCCCAACTTAGCATGTTTCTCCAGACTAGGCATGGGCGGAAAATCCGTTCCGCTCGCGGATTTTGCGGATTTTCGGGAAATCCGCAATCCGCGAGATTTGCGAATCTCCCGCAAAATCCGCAAATCCGCGAGCAGCGGATTTTGCTCGCACTGCTCGCACTGTTCGCGTGAGTTCGCGTGAGTTCGCGCCCCGCGAATAAGTGCAAAATTGCAGAAATACGATTTTAGCAAAACTGAAAGTAACTACTTACCAGGTTCAAAAGTTCAGGCTCATCATTAGTAGCCATTTCCTGTAGTGCTTCCTGAGGGGCCCCTCCAGAGTTCAGTTGCCAGTTGAAACTATTATGTGACCCTGCTCTGAACCTCAGAATAGTTACACATATGCCACAAAGGTCCTGAATTACAGCTAAGGGAGACAAGCAGGAGCCAGGCTGGAAGTTAAAATCCATTAATCAGCCCCTAATTCATTATTGTCAGTTGGGGCAGGGCAGGTGTTGTAACTAATTTTGCAACAATGAAAGCACTTAGCAAGTGCAAAAGATCACTAATCAGGGCGCACTAAGGAAGCAGGTGCCAGCTAAAAAAATATTCTGTGACACATTAATCAGCCCCAAATTAATTCAGGTCACTTGAGGCAGGGAAGGTGTGCTTTGCTTTGCCGAAAATAATGTACACTGGACAACCAGAGGGTGTGGTGATGAAACAGAGGGTGGCATGGGTGGGCCAGAGGGTGGCATGAGTAGTCAGAGAGTGGCAGTGGTGACAGAGAGTGGCAGTGATGAAGAAGAGTGTCCCAAACAGGCTGGACACGTAGAAACAACAAGTTCGCGAAACTTGCGACCCGACAGGTAAGTTCGCAATTTGCGAAAGTGTACAAAACCCTCGCGAACTGGCAGAAACACGGGCGAACACAAAAAAAAAAAAAACGCAAATTCGCGGGAATTCGCGGATTTTGCGGATTGCGAATCCGCAAATCCGCAAAATTCACGAACGCGAGATCCGCAAAATTCGCTCATGCCTACTCCAGACCAACAGTGTACTGGATCCTACTCAATATGGCTTTTGTGCTGAACATAGCACGGAGCTTGCCTTGATTAAATCTACAGAAGAGGCAAGAGAGGCCTTGGATCAGGGAGGAGCCGCGATATTGATCATGTTGGATCTCTCGGGGGCCTTCGATACGGTCGATCATGAGGTTTTGATGGACCGTCTATCAGAAGTGGGGGTTCAAGGCAATGCCTGGAATCTCCTGAAATCGTTTCTCACTGATAGAATACAAACGGTGGATTTGGATAAAAATAGGTCAAGGCCTTTTTCCCTTCCTTGTGGGGTGCACAGGGGTCATCCCTCAGCCCTACACTTTTTAATGTGTATGTGTACCTCCTGGCAGCCTTGATAGGATCTTTTGAGTTCCAACTGACATCTTATGCGGATGATACGTGAATCGTGCTGTCCCTCCAGCACGGCCAAAAAGCAGAAACTGGAATAAGATGTCATGATTGTATGAAAGCCATCTCGGGATGGATGTCATCTAATTGCCTGAAACTCAACACAGGAAAAACGGAGGTCATCATATTTGGCAACAACTTAAATCTTTGGAAACCTGACTGGTGGTCGGAGGAAATGGGTACACTCCCGGTACCAACAAAAAAATTTAAGTACTTGGGGGTGATCGTGGACAACAGACTAACTTTTGGTGATCAGATAAGTGGGGTTGTCTCTTCAAGTTTCTTCCTCCTCAAAATTCTGAGGAAAGTAAAGTTCCTTCTTCCAGTAGACAGTCTGAGGACAGTAGTAACAGCGCTCATTCTTTCTCGACTGGACTACTGTAACAGTCTCTACTTAAACATCCAAAAGAGACATTTGAACAGACTCCAGGTCACGCTGAACACTGCAATCAGGCTGCAGAAAAGCATAACTAGGTTTGTCTCGGTTAGGAAGGGACTTAGAAATCTACACTGGCTCCCAGTAAAACAGCTGACCTAATTTAAAGCCCTCTGCGTGGTCTATAAGGCCCTTAAGAGCCCAGGCCTGAATAGTTGAAACATTATCTACAACAATACCTTCCCAGAAGAACTTTGTGCTCTACAGAAGCAAAACTAGCGATTGTCCCCCATGTCAAAAAAGCTAGCTGGGGTGGAGGAAGCTTCATCACGTGTGCCACAAAGGCTTGGAATGGCCTACCTCTTGATCTCAGAAATTCAACTGAGCTCCTTTCCTTCAGTAAAGGGTTGAAAACCTGGCTTTTTACTGTGTAGTCACTTCATCACAAGGAACCAATTAGAGAGTGCTCAGCGTCAGGACACCCTAGGGTAACAGTTGCGCTTTAGAAGCTCCATTAACATAGCATAACAACATAAGACGGTGGCAGCAGTTCATCAGTGTTCTCTGACAAGAGAGCACACATATCCATAGGTCTGGTACCCGCTTATGGAGTGGGAGATGACATAGCAGATGGTTTAAGGCATATGAGATTGCACGAGAAATGCGCATGCGCGGGCGCACACGCATGTGCATTAGTATTCGAAATGGCGGCACGAATTCAGGGACGGCGAGAGGGAGCCCCGGGGACGCGGCGGACAAGGTAAGTGTTTTTAAAAGCTTTCTATCCTTTTATTGAAGTATTTAGGGAGGGCAGGAGGGAGGCGGGCGGCGCGCAATGGGGCTACGCGGAGTCCGCGGGTGGGCGTAGTTTTGTGCCCACTTCGCGTAGCTCCGCATAGCCCCACTCTGCACACTACGCCCAGGGTTAGTGTAGGGTGAATGAATGTATGCGTCTGTTGACCTAGGAATTAGTGAGTAAGTTTGTAATAACTGATAATAGTGTCTCAATGGTTTTGAAAATGGTACTTTGTATTTTACAGGGAGTGTATCAAAGGTTACATTAGGGTGTAAGGAGGAGCATCAGATTGTCACGTGGATGATGTCATCAGTCATGTCATTTGAGATCTCATCACTGATGTCAGCAGTGGTGTCACTGACCAGGTCATGAATGATGTAATATGTGACGTCATCAGCAGTACATTGCGGGGGCGCAAATTATAGTTAGCTCAACTAACTATAACGGTGGAATTTCTATGGTTTTGATTGAGTGAAATGTCCAACTAACTATAACGTCCCTGAAACCTATGTTTTTTTCAGTGAATTTCAAAGGTTTTTGAAATCCTCATTTGTAACTATAACATCCTTGAAACCTATGGTTTTTTCAGTGAATTTCAAAGGTTTTTTAAATGCTAATTTCTAACTATATCATGTTCATGTGACCCACCTGTGCCCGGAGCATTGAGGCACAATTTGCGCCAGACGGAAAGACAGTGCACCAGAGGGAAAGTTGAATGAGTAGCGATGGACTTCATTGATGAAGAATAGGGTGCAGGTACCCTGTCTAATGTACCAGCGATAGTGTAGGGAAAATGAGATTGGTGCACTGGCCTGCGCACTGGACAGGATTAGTTGAGGGTGTCCTCCCAGGAGGGAGGGTGCCTCTTCTTGAGTGAAGAGGACTTTTCCACAAAGAGTTAGACAAGTGGCTCCACTGCCGGTGCTCAACAGCGCCTAGGCCAGATGAACAATAGGAGCCTATCATTGATTGCTCTCTAAAAGTCACTAGAAAGAAAAGATTTGCCCCTCCGGTTCCCTGGTCACCAATTCCATTTTGTTTAACCCTGGGTGGTGAACTCCGCTCGTAGAGTTTGCAAAGTTTTCCGCACTTCATGTTACGCGAAGCTCGTGGACTTCCGAAAAACTCTAATTCGCGGAGCAGAGTATTAATTCACCAATAAAGTTCTAATTCACCAATATCAAGTTGGAGAGCTCGAGTGAGGAAAATCCACCTCCCGCGAGATTTTTCCTCATTCGCAATCGTCAACATCAAGTTGGTGAGCGCAAGCATGGTAAATAAACCTCCAGGTGGGATTTCTCAATGCGGGGTGGTCAGGTTTCTCATTGCGAGTGGTCGCGTATGCTCACAACGGCTCGCGTTGAGAAACTGCCCGTTCGCGTTGAGAAATCTGCTGCTCAAGTAAAAATCTACTCAAGCAGCAGAAAGAAAAGCAGCGCTCGCTTGCGCTGTGCATGGTGCCGTTTGCAATGAATGCACAGTATAGTCAAGCATTCAACACTGTAAATTACCACAAACTGCATTTTTCTACCTCACTATGCTGCTTGTGGAGCTTCACGTAGTGCAGTGGAGTGTTTATACCAATTTGCGGAGTCTTGCGTACCTCAACTCTGCGAACTCCGCCCAGGGTTAATTTTGTTACATTTCTCTCCCAATCACCATGTATCCATTTGGTCACACAAGTGATGACGAAAATAGCCTTCAGCACCTCCCTGTCCAGAGAGGGAGAGGGGTCGGTACATAGAAAGTGAAAGTTGCATCCCTAGTTCCAATTGTACTAATAATAGTGTTAGGAAATTCCTACTCCCTGAATGAGAAGTTAACTGTTCACTCTCTAGTTCATGCAGCACCTGCCTCTCTTGTGAACATGATTGTTAGTTTGCCTCCTCGCACAGGGGAGCACAGGAGGACATAAAATGATGATACAAGTGTCTAGATTGGAGTATCTTTGATTCTGTTCTCCAGTCCCATATATCACCTTTATAGATTTCCGTACTGCAAGTGAATGTGTACATTATGCACCTGTTATGATAGTTAATAGGATAGGTAGTTTTTGTTTCCAGGACCAGGGAAAATTAAGGTGGGTGAGAACATATGACTTCATTTACAGACCGAACATGACAATAGGCTTGTCTTAAATTCTGTATCATAATGTTCACTTCGCCCGTGAATCACAATACGGTTATCTATTAATCATGGTCATTGAACGAGAAAACATTGGTTACTTACATGTAACAATAGTCAGACATAGTATACGTCACACTTATCATAACAACGCAGGCAAATATAACAGCAAGGTCACGGGCCATACACAACGAAACAGGACTTGTCAATCACTACAGTATTATTTACATAGAACTACAGAAGGTAGATAGATATTTGGCGACATTGATAATTATGAGTTATGATCTATCTACTATGAAACTTTCTTGAGTGAAAATTATGACCATCTCTGTATAAAGAACTGAGAGAGATTTTTTCATAAGAGACATCAAGTGGGCTCACGATAAAGAATTGCTATTTTTATGTTGTTGCTTTACAAGAATACACAAACTAAAGACAGCACTGATAGGAAGCTGACCAATTTCATACTTCTCTATCTAGCTGTGTTCCTTTCTCCCTACCCCTTACTTCTCTTTATCGAGGTACTGCTGAGCTCACCAGAAACAGATTAATGTGTCTAATTCCTCACAATTCTTCCAGTATAAATATTCCTGAGGATATCACAAACAGATATGCCCATAGTCTCACCACACCTTACCACCCTGGACCTGAAGAAAGCCCACATGACCCAGAGAGGCAACATAAGGGCTGAAACATGTCAACCACCTTTTTTAACAATTTTTTAAGTACGGGAGATCCATAACCAAACCTCAATATGCACTACAACCAATCTTTTAAATAATATCTTGAATACAGATTCATTAAACTCACACCTGGATGTACAAGTATTTTCTGGTCACCTTAGCCTATGACACTAGTATCCCTGATCCCTACTGCACTAACCAGGGGTACACCTCCGGGTGGTGGAAGCATGAGCACTAACCTCATGATGATGCTATCACGTGATTAACAGTAGAGCGGAGAATCAAGATATACCGCTACCTCTACCATCTGCACTTAAATGAGGGTTTTTTATTGGGACACTGAATATTGAGAAATGCTAACCTAGGTTATGCAGGACAAGTGATCCATCCCCCACTTGATTTTTGATATAGATTAAGGAAGCTGAATGGATCACAGCTTCTTCTTTTTCACTCCGATTTGATTATTTGTTTTTTTTGTTAAAATTAGCCAAGCTACAATCACAAACAGAATGCTACATATACAGATTTTACAACATTTCTTTAAACAATTTCGTTTTGATCTTCCATCGACTATCCTCAGCCATTTTAGTCTAAGAAGATTTCTCTTCCTTCTTTACTTTATTTTTCGAAATTTTGATTTATTTTATTAGTTCAAGGAGGTCTCACTTCTCCTTCGTCAATCTGTTCAGCAATTATTTCTTCGTCACTTGCTTCATTTAAATCTAGATTTTCAAGTTCTTCCAGAATCACATAGGTCCATTCAGGGCCTTTAAATTTATTATTCAGGATTCTTAGTCTTTGAGTTCTTCGTCTGGGTTTTTCAATTTACTGTCCTGACTGACTAGTGACTTCATTCACATGTTCAGGTTCCTCACATAATGTCTTTAAGTGATATTTGAATCTGTTGATGCCACCTGGCCGGTTATCACCCTTTCTGACCTTCTTGGCTTGGACTGCACTTTCACTTTCCTCGTCTCTCTCAAGTGTTCTTTTATTTTCATTATGTTGTGGCACAATTTGATTTTCTTCATCTTCTGAGTCCCTCTCGTTCTGTCCTTCTTCAGGGCTTTTTATGGTGACACCATCCACCTGAACGTGTTCTTCTTCTTCTATCTGATCCTGTTCATGTCTTACTTTAACTTGTTCTTCTTCTTCCTGAACTTGTTCTTCTTTTCCTAACTGGTCCTGCTCAGGTCTTATTGCACTTTGCTTGTCTGTAGCCTGAACGTGTTCTTCTTCTAAGCCTATACGTCCCTCCTCAGATCTGTGAATATTTTGGTTCACCTCAGTCTGAGTATATTTTTCTTCCCTTATCTGATCTTGCTCAGGGTCTCCAACAATCTCAATTTCATTTTCCTAAGCTTGTTCTTCTATACCTGTCTGGTCCTCTCTAGTTTCTTGTCTTTCTAATCTTGTTTTAATTATCACATTAGGTATGTCAACGACAGATAGCCAATCTTCCTGACTTGTGCTCGGTTGTTCTTGGTCAGCTACTTCAGAATCTGTTATTCTAGATTACTCAGCTCTGGGATTGAGATCATGTGCTTGATCTGGCTGCCTGGCAACTGCGTTTTCTCCAACCTGGTGAGAGATGGAATGCACTAGTTCAGCCAATCCTTTACAATAGTCTAATACCAGATCATCAGTTATACTCAACAGTTTGTGTTATGTTATTGTTATGTTATGTTATGAGTTCTTGTATAGCGCCTTTCTCACCCGAGGGCATCTCAGCGCTTACCAAGGGGATACCAGGAGGGTAACGGAGAAATTGATTGCGAAAACCAGATTTAGAACAAGAAAGTTTATAATTGTTTCCTGAAAGACAGATAAGAAGTGGATTTACGCAAGGCAACTGGAAGCGAATTCCAGTATTTGGGGGCAATATAAGAGAAAGCTCTGCCACCTGTATAACTTAACCAGATGCGAGGGACCTTCAAGTGGTCTAGAACATTTGATCTTAGATTGCATTTGAATATCTGTTTGAAAAGTTTGTTTTCGAGGTAGCGTGGTCCTGGTATACAAGCTAGTCTCATTGTTCTTCCCATGAGAATTTCATGGGGACTCAACCCTGTATTTCTGTCAGGAATGTTTCTGAGTTCCATCAGGACAAGAGGTAATGCATCTGGCCAACACAGTGATGTGGATGCACACACCTTTGCCAATCTCGATTTTAGTGTACCACTCATTAGTTTTACCACTCTGGAAGCCTCTGAGCGGTATGCACAGTTCATTTTATGTTCAATTTTAAATGCTTCACAGATTAACCAAAATATCTCATTGTTAAAGTGAGATCCTCTATCTGATTCTACAGTTACTGGAAAACCAAAGCGTGGAATTAACTCCCTTAACAGTAGTCTGGCTACTGTTATGCTGTCATTTCTTTTAGTAGGATTTGTTTCCACCCACCATAAGAACAAACAAACTATGACAAGAACATACTTCAATTTCTTACAATCTATCTGCAACCTCCTTCTGCCTTTGCAATTCTTCCGCAACTGACCACTGTTTTCCTGCCTGGGTTTATCTGTTGACAAATTAAACGTCTCTGGCAAAGACTTTCTGCGACAGTTCTAAATCTCAGATTGTCCCATTCCAGTTTAAAGAGTCTGATCATGGCATCCCTGCCTATGTGTGTATCTCAATGGTACATTCAAGCAATCTGGCATGACTGGTCTACCGTCTGGATAAATCCATGCGTCATCTTCTGCTCTCCTTTGACACCCTGATCTTATGCAACCTTCCGTTTTACCCACTTCCACCTCATCCTGCAAATGCCTTACTTCATCCCATGAGATTAGCATAAGTTGGCATCTGAATCCACTTGTTTCAATTTTCCTGTTTTCTGACATTTTATTTCTTGCACAGTACTGGGCAACCTGGTGAGTGTATCGATTACCAGCTACCACATACTCATCTTCTGACTGATGTGCAGCACACTTGACCACTGCCACTTCTTTTGGCAATTGTATTGCTTCCAATAGCTCTTTCACAAATTTTCCATTTTTAATAGGGGTTCCTGGAGAAGTCATGAAATCCCTCTGCATCCAGAGCTGGCCAAAGTCATGCACAACCCTGTAACCATACTGGCTATCAGTGTAAATGGTTACTCTCCAATTTTTCCCAATTTTACATGCTTTAACTAAAGCTATCAGTTCGGCTATTTGTGGAGGATTGACTCCTGGTAAATAGGATGCTTCGACTATTCCAGCCAATGTGCATACAGCATAAGCAGCACTTAATCCTCCTTCCTTATGCCTCATGCACAAGCCATCTACAAATAGCTTGTGTTCAGATTCTTTCAGAGGCTCTTCCTGTATGTCTGGACGGGGTTTGGTACAATATTCAGTAATGTCCAGACAGTCATGCTCAACTTCATCTCTTACTTCTTCCCCATGTACATCTGGCAATAAGGTAGCCGGGTTTTGGATAATACACCTGACTACTGTCACATTTTCTGCTCCTAACATAATTATTTCTTACTTAGTCATTCAGCTAGGAGTAAGGTACTGACTTTTTGTCCTATTTAAAAGAATTTCCACTGAATGTGGGACATAAACTTTTACAGGGTGTCCCATCACAATGGAATCACTCTGTTCAAGACTCATGTAAGTGGCTGCTACTGCTTTTAAGCAGCCAGGTAATGCTGATGCTACAGGGTCCAAGGTAGCAGAAAAAAATGCCAATGTACGTCACCTCAAATCATGTTGTTGAGTTAACACTGATAAGGCACAATTTTCTCTTTCACAACAAAATAATGCAAATTCTTTTGTATAGTCTGGCATACATAGGGCAGGAGCTTCATATAAACATTTTTGTAATTTCATAAAAGCCTTCATGCTTTCATCATCCCAAACTATTGGGTTCTTTCCTCGCTTCTGTGTCTTCTGTATTAGTGATTTGGCCACCAGAGAAAAGCCTACAATTCACTGCCTACATTACCCCACTACACCTAGAAACATTTTGATTTCTCTCTGGGTTTGTGGTAACTGCATTTGTTTTATTATCTTTATTCTTTCAGGGGTCACTTTTCTCACTCGTCTTTCTAGTTGAACTCCCACATATTTAACTCTAGTTCGATTGAATAGTAATTTCTCTGGAGACACCTTATGTCCACCATCAGTCAAATGATTTAACAAAGCAATGGAATCAGCAAAGCAATCATCTTGTGACATGTAGCGACATGTAATTCGTCAATATATTAGACTAAAACTGAATTTCTGGTCATTACTAGCGTTTCCAGACACTTTTCAAAATGTCGTTAAATATTGAAGGGCTTTCTGGGTACCCTTGAGGAACCTTATTACACACAAAAATATGATCCTCAAATTTAAATGAAAAGAGATTCTGCCTGTCTCGGTGTAACAGAATGGAGAAAAATGCTTGACATAAATCAATCACAGTAACCATCCTACATTCCATGGTATTTGGTAGAGGATTACTGTTGGATTCGGCACTACAGGGCAACAAGGCACCACCATTTTATTAATTTTTCCTAAATCTTGCACTATCCGATATTTTCCGCTAGGCATCTTAATGCCAATTGTAGGTGAATTACAAGGACTGCTCATTATTACTTTAAAAATGCCTTGTTCATTCATTTGTTCTATTTCTGCTGCAACACCTGCTTTAATTTCAGGGCTCATTTTGTATTGCCTAGTGTTAGGGTAGACAGCACCTTCTTTTACAGTCACTTTCACTGGATCCACATCTGACATTAACCCTACTTCTTTTCCAGTAAAATCCCACACCTTTGGTTTCACTGTAATTTTTTATTCATCAGGTAGATCATCTTTGGTCATCAGTGAATACATTTCGCCTAACTCTGTGCCTTGTTTTACTAGCATTATCTTGTAAATACCATCTTCATCAGGAGTTACAGACTACAAATTGGTGCATTTCCCTAAAATTGTCAATGCGTACCTCCATGGGTTCTATGATTGGAGTTCTAATCTGGCTATTTAAAACACATGCTTCTTGGATGGCTTCTCCCGAGAGGGGTAGTTTTGGGATGTTTACTGTTCTTACAGTAGAGCGGGTAGCACCAGTGTCCAACAAAAATGTAATGTCCTTTCCTTCTACCTTCCCATCAATTTATGGACCTGGTTGATCTACCTGTAAGGATGCGGCAAGTAAGCGCTCCTCTTCCTCCCCCCTCAGGCACCGCCATTGATCCTCTTCAAAAGAACAACTGTTCTGAAAAGAAATTGTGAAGTTATAGAATTTGCCTTACCACTTTCTCTGCACTGCAAGTTGCTCTGTTCATAAAATTTTGCATGGGGGCAGGTGGTAAACGACTCTGTTGATTAACAACCTGCTGCAGCGGACTCATTATAACCTCTTTCTGCGTCTGTGGATTTAACTTTCATTGGGCCATTATTATTCTGAATATTTTTACATTCATTTTTCCAATGTCCCAACTTTCCGCACCCATGAAAAGGATTTTATTTTTGCTTCCTCTCTACTCATTCGCCCTTTTGGTTTACCCCCACTCTTTTCAGTCTGTCCATGTCCTTTTACTTGTTCATCAGTGTGACTATTTAATTTAATCTCTTGCTCTGCCAATTTTACTTGTGCCCACATTACTTTTTCTTCCAACTTTTTATGTCTATTTTCAATGTCATCGCCGCAATAGAATCTCATTGATGGGCTTTCTCCGCCAACACAACATATGCTGCTGAATCATCTGTGAAATTTCTGGTCTTAGTCCAGACACAAATTGATACACAAAATGCTTCATACCTGTATCTCCGATGTTCTCAAATCCACTGTACTGCTTAAATACCTGTAACAGGCACTTATAATAAGCATGCACAGACTCTTTTATTTCTTGAGTTGTTCTATATATTTTAATCCAATCTGTTTCTTTTGGTGGAATTTTCCCTTTCAAGAAAGTGATCACCTGGTGATATTTCTTCATTACCTCCTCTGAAGGGGCTCCCGTTTTCTCATATCTTGGGTACTCATCACTGGGTCAATCAACTGTAACTTTACATTCGGTCCATAAATCTGCAGGCACCACTATGTCAAATAGACCATCTTAGGGGCATATTTGCAAGGGCTTTATCTCTGTTTTTTTGGCTCAAAAAGCCACAAAAGCAGCGATAAAACTAACGCCCTATTTACAAGAGGGTGCTAACATGCCTAATTGCATGTTAGCACCCTTTTTCCCAACGCCTCTCTTTGCATCTGTAATGAGAGTCAAAGTGGGCATCACTGGGTGTACCCCGGATGGACTAGCTTGCAAATATCGCTGATGTTCACATCAGGATATTTACAAGGCAGCCCACAGGATTTTAGCACATGTTAGTTTTTGGAGAAAACCGCTGCTTTCTCCATTAACTAACATCTGCTAAAATGTAGACTTACCTATCCCTGACATTGGGGTGGATTATGCTGATACGACCCTGCGGGTCGTATCAGCAAGGTTATTGCCGTTTTGCAGGGAACATCGCTGGAAAACCAGTGAAGTTCCCTGCAAAACTGCGATTTTTATCGCCCTGGAGTAGCGCGTTGTTAATAACGCATTACCAGGGTAAGAAATTCCAGAGATAGACGGCGCTAAATAACAAAGCACTAAGTGCGCTTTGCGTTTATTTATCGCCGTCCTTGTAGATATGTCTCTTAATCTTTTAACAAAACCTTAGAAACTTTCAAAAACCTTTCAACCTGTCTATACCATTCAACTGGCTTTTCTCTTAATTTTTGGAAGTCATTAGTATATTACAAAATATCTTGTCTAGTCCATGGAACATGTACATATCCTCCTCCTGGAACCTCTCTCATTGGGCACAATCTTTCTGTCTTTCCAGATTCTCTCAGTTAAGATTCAGATGTGGTCCTATTTGCCTGTGCTTCCTCCTTTTTCTTTGCCCACCTAGTTTTCCACCTGTCCAAGTCTCTCAATGTTTGTAATATTGTCATTAATTCTTTAATCTGTAATTTCCTTCCAGACATATTCATATTTTCCAAATCGTTATCAGTAAATTCTGATCTGTATGGTTTCTGGAATACTTTCGATCTCCCTATTTCAATCCCCATTTCAGAGGCAAGCTCCATCAATTTTTCATGAAATATCTTAGCATTCCTAGTAATGCTCCTACATATGAACAACAACTCTTCTTCATTGTAAGTGTTTAGCCTATACATTCCCACATTTTCATCCATCATTTCTTCAAATTCTACTTTTAATTTGAAGATGTCTAAAATGTTTGGTTGTTGGTTCGGTTTGTCAGGTCCCTGTGCCCACCTTTCTAATTCTTCTGGAGATACTATAGTTGCCCTTTTAATTCCTGTAGATGTTTCTAATCGTATTTCTTTTAAACAACTAGGTGTAACTCTTTTCAGGGTTTCATTTATCTGTTCTCTTATCGGCAAATCCATTAATGAGATTACCGAATCGCATTCAATGACTTGATCCTCGATAATCATATTTTATTTTCTAGGTTCTATTACCAGAGTGGTCATAACTGGTGGTTTTGGACAATTTGCGTTATCCCCATACAATGGAACAACAGGACCTATAGTCACAGGTATAGTAAAGGCTTCAGGGTGTGTACTCAATTGGGCTATTTTCTGTATTAATTCTTCTCTAACATTAATACAGGATACAGTCCTTCCATAATCATTGCTTGTCTCCATTGTGTCATCTGATCTTCACGTGACTCACACATTCATTTAGGGTAAAATCCTCTATAACTCCTAGTATTCTAGATCGCTCACACTCACATGACTCAGTTTCCCATTCTTCTAAAGCTTCATACTGTATTAATCTGGGTCTGGGCTTTAATTCATTCTTCCGCATTCTTACATTTTGAAGGATTCTTCCATTGAACTTATTATTTTCGGGGAAAGCTACTATTCTATCATTTTTGGAATATTCTATGCAATTTTCTAACCACACACACGAGGCAGGAGTCTTTGGTGGTGGGATAAGGATTCCCTCTCTAGTCTTATTGGGTTTATCTTTCTTGAAGTCATTTTTTATTTTCTTCATAAGCAACATTTTTCTTTTCTTTCCATACATTTTAGGAGAAAATCCCTTTATATATTTGTCTCTTGCGAAACCTAAATATCTTCTATCTGGGTGATTCCCTATTAATGTTGGATCATATTTCCACATATAAACTCCACTGTCCAATACTTTTACGGCTTCTATTTTTGATAACCAATTAAATCCTTTTTTACATTCGGGTTTCACTAATCTTAGTGTGGCTATTATTCTTTCATCCAATTAAACTTAAGCTTACACAATTCATTTGGCCAATACTAGCATGGATTTATTATGACGTCAGTATCACTCCTTCCTACGGACACCTCCTTTACAAATCTCCGTCAATTACACGCCCGCTGTCTCAACCAATCCCAGCATGGCACTCTGTGACATCAGCGCAACTCCAGCAGCTGACCCTCCCTTCACAAGGTACGAGAATGTATTTTCTTTGAACTTTTCACCAAAATGTCATTAATAACAACATAAGAACATTCGCTACTCTGTCTATTCCATTAAACTAAAGAATAGTTGATTTCTTTTGCTACGAGTAAGACCTTCCGGTTTCTCTTCATACACTGCGATTAAAACACTTCCGCTTACCCTTCATTCAAACTCAGAAGAACCTGCTACTCCTTTGGTGTTACCCTTTCTAGGTGATATAACATCAGAGTTTCACCAGCGAACTCTTTGCTATCAATCGCTCTCACTTTTACACGGTAAATAGTCCCCATTTTAACACTGCCAGCCCTGTGTAGCTTCTCAGTGCTATTTCCAAACAGACAAGTAACCTCAGTGCAGTGTGGCTTCCATTTACCACCCGCTATACTCTTCCAGAGAATTTCCAGACAACATAAAACATGATACAAACATATTTGTTAAAACATAACCAATAATCACCAAACTAGTCAATAACAACCATAACTCTGCTACCGACAAACTGATCCAGTGGGTTACCAACCTCAGGAACTCTATCACCATATATTCCCCTGGGCCCATAAACACACACTCACTCACATAATCTGGTTATCACAGCTGAGGGTATATATTTATAAGTGCTTTCAGAAGATCAGTTAGCTGTTTCATTAACTAATCTTTGCACTGATCAAAAAGTTCTTTCCTCTGGTCAATGGACCTGTTAGCTGGAACTAGTTGATGGTGAAATGACATAGGTTTATTTTATCTTCTGTTCTATTAAATAACCACAGACTCAGGAAAAGTTTAAATGATTTATCTAGTTAAAATCATATGAGCCAAACAAATTACAGCACAAACTTCATCTCTCCTAGGAAGTAAGATCAGTTTACCCAATATTTAGTTATCTATTTAAATGCGAATTTCTCAAGAACAGTACATCAGGAAAATGAGGATGGAGAGAGCAGCACATTGACATACTACACAGAAATATAATTACCTAGGATGGTGTGGAAATCAGCCCCTTGGCCAAGAAAATTGACGGGTCCCCTAGGATAGATCAGGAGACTTCAGGACAGAATTCAGGACAGGATAGATGACTTTATCTGGATTCGACGCCTGCATCGCACCCCTCTCTAACACTAACATCCTCCTTGATTCTTCGCCGATCTTCCTCTAATAGATTACCTCCTCGATTCTTCCGCTATGTTCTAATTATTTGGCTTTAAAATTTTAAGTCTGCTTCTTCAATATTCGATCAGCACTCGGACAGCATCCCGGTCCCTCAGCGTTCTAGTCTTGCTGAGACTGACTGTTTTGTTCTAACAAAAGTACCTCAATTATACCTTTCTAATAGCAACTACCACACCTAAATGTTTCAACTCTACAAAACTCCAAACTCTGATTGGACAATCTAAGGGGATGATCAGCACACCATGCTAAGTTTAAATAATTTTCTTTAGTTCTTTGTTTTATGTTCCCGTCCATCAATTTGTTTTCCCAAGCTTTATTTCCCACCCGTATTCACATTTTTATCAACAACAATGTATACATATTACAGTTGTCAATTGAGTTTGAAGGATGTTCAGCAGGTTCCCAGGACATGTACCCGTGAGGGCCTTGGACGGGTTTCAAGATTTGACATCATTGCGTCTGGCTTGGCATTACAGTGCCTGCGTGAGGAGTCACTTGTATTGTAGACTTTAGCATCATTCAGAGGCCCAAATACGAACTAAATGAGAGGTCAAAAGAAAACGTATTCATTTTGTAATAAAATGATTTCACTGTATACCACCTATCTCCACTCTAATCTCATTTACATAAACAGACTCTACCCGCATTGGCATTTAGTAAATAGCTCATTTTAATTTCAGCAAAGCAGATGCTTAGCATGTGACTTTCCAAGTGGTCATTTTAGATGCATTTGTACAGAAGCAGAATTTTCCCTCAAATCGTAAAGACGTCATTCTGAGTAGATGTAATTTACTCATGCGCAGTACAGTTTCCCGCATTAGCAGCCATTTTTAAGTTCCACTCAGGATTTCTCCACCTTGCTGCTGTGTTTCGGCTGGGTCTGCCGTGCCTTTGAACTGTTCCCTGCATCCTTGTTCAACTGCTCGCGGTACCCGCTGCGCGGGTCCCGCTTCATGTGGGGCTGACTCTGAAGGACTTCTCTAAAACATTGGGAGCCGTGGGAGCTTGGTCGTGCAGGGATGCGAGCGTGTTGCGGGTGCAGGACTACAAGTCCCAGGAGCGCCCGCAACCCCCAATTCTCACCAGCTGGGACGCTCTCCCTGCAGGCTCCTCCCTCGCTCAACATCGAGGTAAAAGTCGCCGCCCCAGGTACACTTGCGGATTTCTCCACCTTGCTGCTGTGTTTCCACTGGGTCTGCCGTGCCTTTGAACTGTTCGCTGCATCCTTGTTCAACTGCTCGCGGTACCCGCTGCGTGGGTCCCGCTTCGTGTGGGGCTGACTCTGAAGGACTTCTCTGGAACATTGGGAGCCGTGGGAGCTTGGTCGTGCAGGGCTGCGAGCGTGTTGCGGGCGCAGGACTACAAGTCCCAGGAGCGCCCGCAACCCCCAATTCTCACCAGCTGGGACACTCTCCCTGCAGGCTCCTCCCTCGCTCAACATCGAGGTAAAAGTCGCCGCCCCAGGTAAACTTGCGGATTTCTCCACCTTGCTGCTGTGTTTCCGCTGGGGCTGCCGTGCCTTTGAACTGTTCCCTGCATCCTTGTTCAACTGCTCGCGGTACCCGCTGCGCGGGTCCCGCTTCGTGTGGGGCTGACTCTGAAGGACTTCTCTGGAACATTGGGAGCCGTGGGAGCTTGGTCGTGCAGGGCTGCGAGCGTGTTGCGGGCGCAGGACTACAAGTCCCAGGAGCGCCCGCAACCCCCAATTCTCACCAGCTGGGACGCTCTCCCTGCAGGCTCCTCCCCCTACATCCTAGTTAGCTCATTTACGGCTGACGAGTCCCGCTGCGCGGGAGCACGCGGGAGCGACCGGGAGAAGCCTGGGACAAGGGCGGGACCGTCTGTGGCCATCAGGGGCCGAGGGAGGCCGGGCTGGGCCAGGTCTCTAACCTGTAATTCTGGGGTTTTTTTTATAACCCTTGCTATAGAGCTCTGGTGTATGCTGATTGTGGGTCCAGTTTATAGTGGTTATACTTTGTCAAATTGTAGATATGACTAGCTCTCTCCCTCCTAGTGTGGGTGTTTCATTTCATGGGCCACTTGATAAATATTTTGAAAAAGCAAATAAGGAGATCGATAAAGAACTTCTTCTTGCAGAAAGGCACGCTGAGCGTCATCGTTCTATTGAACTCCTGAAACAAACTCTGTTGACCACTCCACCTGGGCTAAATAACTCTCAGGAATTGGCAGTGCAAGGGAGAACAATTATTGAACTGGACTCGACAAGCACTGACCAAATTCCTAGTATTTTCCGAGCACCTAATTGTTCCCCTGTTTGTTCTTTTACTAATAGTGTGGGTCAAACTAATAGTCCCACCCCTGCCCCGATTAGCCCCAATGATCTTACTAACCATGTTGATCAGCTTGCTGCCCCTGAGTTACACTCAACTTTTACCAACCAATCTTGTTTGAGTGATGGTCAGGGAGATAACTCTCGGGCCCAATTTAATATTGTCCCTGAACCCAAATCCACAAAAAATATACGAGCTGTCTGCTCTCCCCCTAGGAAGAAAAGGAAAAAGGGTGGCGTGAAAAGAAAAGGTATTGGCCAACAAACTTTTCCTCCCACCCCACTCACTCAGCTAACTGACCTTATGTTGCTTCCTGTGATTGAGGTTCCCTCTGGGTCTCCCCGCTTACCAATGCCCTCTGTGGATATCTCTACTGGGTTTAACAAGGAGTGTTACGATATCTTTGAGAAACACCTGAAATCATGCATGTTACCCCTTTTGGAGCGAGTAAGGTTACTAGGCGAAAAAATGGATCAACTCTTGCTTCCAGGGGTCACATCTCCTCCTACGAGATCGGTTAGTCAGTCTGTCCCTCCATCTAAGCCTAGCGTCACTGCTGCTATTCCGAATACTCATCCTGGAAATAATAGTAACACTAAAGTAAATAGCAAATCAAAGGCTCAGGATTCGTCACTCAAACCCCTAAGTGCTTCCAATACTGTTAAAGAAAAGCCGCAATTGCCATGTATTAAGTCAACAACAGAGGGAAATAAGTAATCTCCCAATCAAGGGGTAGCTAAGTCTGTCAATTCCACTTATAGACCAATCTTAAACCGCAGGAATATTGTAGAACTTCCACCTGAGTCTGCTAACTTTGTTATCATTCTGACGGGTGTGCCTCCAGTCTCAAATGGAAATAGGGAAAGTAACGCTAATCTAAAGAATAAGGTCATCTTTTGGCTGAAAACCAATAGACCCCTCCCTGCTCATCTTAACGGGGATATCATTTCAGTTCGTAGATGCAAGTGGGTGGGTCCTCGCCCAAAGGATATTGAGGGTGATACTGTGATCATTAATTTCAGGGATCACAGAGTAGTTTTCCATCTTACCGATTGGTATGTGGGAAATTACGAGGGGGGAATTTCCACTAGGAATTTAAGTTACTTTTACCCGGAGTCTCTGGTTAAACCACAAGGTCACCAACGTCCGAAAAGTAATCTTCATCCTCTTAAATGGACCAACTTTACCCCTAGATTCCATGGGCCACCAATTAATCCAGAGGCCATGTATCAATCTTATTCACAATCTGCATATAATAGCTCTATTTTTACATCACCTGGGCTAACCCCAACCCCAACTCCCAGTTCTCGGGCTATCCTCCATCACACGTCCACCCTAACCTTCGTCAACATCAAAGTTTCTTTCCCAATCCTAATAACCCCGGTAAACACATTCAGCCCAATGAGTACTGGAATATCCCATTGCGGAATCTGTATGAGCCCTTATCAGGATTGAACCTCAATGATTGACCAACTTCCCGAACGAGGGCAGGTGTGGGTAGTTTGGATTGTTTGAGGGTTGTTGATTCTCCATTGAATGCTTCCTGTAATGCTTTAGACCCACTGGGTCAACCTGTTCAAAATGTTATAGATGGTTTTGTCCAATTGTGTGGGTCTGGGGAAACACTATCAGTGCTAGAACCAGTGTTACCAGCTGTTGCAACCACTGAGACTGATTTTCAAGCTTCAGGTACTTTGGGTGAGCTCACTGGTTCTTGTTCTGCAGCTGAAATGGTGGACAGTGTCTCTAAATCAGGAGTTTTTGCAAGTAGATGCTGCCCTACCAAATGATGTTGAGCGTATACCTGACCAAGGTATTTCTAGTGCTCTATCAGGCAGACATGGTATCATCTTGGGTAGCTGGAATATTGCTGGTCTTGAGTCAAGGATGTCTATACCGGATTGGGTTAACTTTATACGTAGAGGTGACGTATGGTCTTTTCAAGAAACATGGGCTCTTCAACCATTGTTTCTTACTGGCTATCTGTCTTTTAGTAAATTGGCCGTTAGGGGACATAGCGGTCGTGCTATGGGGGGTCTGACAGTGTGGGTTCGGCAACACGTGGGTGTGTCAGTAGAAGAAGTTTTTATCGATAGCCCTGACATACTGCTGGTTAGCATTAAATCTACCAGCAGCCTGGATATTTTGGTGATTAATATATATGCCAGGGGCATTCAGGGCGGCAGGGTTTCCCCATCCCTTATCCGCCTGGACGATTTTTAAGCGAAGCTCCGGCAACCGGGCAAAGGGTGGTGATGGGTGATTTAAATTCTTGCTTTGAACAACTGAGCTCAGATGAGGGTTCTCTATCGGAGACTGAAGATCTGGCCTGAGGGATCCCTCAACTTGATTTAGCTCCGATTAAAAAATGGTCCCAGGCGGCTATCTTTATCAAAGGTATGTGTTTGGACCAAGGCCTGCGTGCCCTTAATGGTAGAACACGCTCTGATAGGCTTGGCAAAGACACCTTTAGTAATGGTAGACATAGCAGCGGAATTGATTATGTACTACTGGATGTTAAATTGTGGCCTTTGGTGGTGGATATGGAGGTAACATCACGCCCAGAAAGCGATCACAACCCCCTGGTGGTGGAACTAAGGGATTCAAGCTTTACAGGCCCAGACAACTGTGTCTCTAACATGGTACAGGATAATGTAATACTCACTAATGATATGAGGAGAGTACGCTGGCCAAAAATTTGTGTCGATCCTGAAGCTTGTAAAACTATCAGATCTTTGGTTTCCGATTCCCTCGCTAATATTACTAAATGTGAGTCTCAGGAGGAGATTAATTCTATGATCACCGATACTCACACCTCCTTGTTTAGGTCTTTAAAGAAACTTTTTATTAAATCCCTCTCTAAAAGGGGTGGTAGGGGGTACAAGAAAAGGCTAAATTGGTTCGATGATGAGTGTCATCGGACGCATACTGAATTGTTTAAGGCCCTTAAACTTAAAGATCTGTGTTTAATAAGGGCTTGTAGGAAGGCATTTAATGTTGCGAAACATAGAGCTAGGGTGAATTGGGATGAAGACAGGTGGACATCACTAGCAGACGCATGTAGCTCCAAGAACTTTCAGCAGTTCTGGCACTTACTTAAATGGGGCCTGTCCCAGGACGACCGGCCAAGCCCCTCATCGGTAGGTCAACAACAATGGGTCAGCTATTTTGAGAACCAATTTAAGGGTCCAGTTAGTATACAGGAGAACATCTGCTGGCCACTATCAGTTGATTCCCTAGTGTTTACATGTACTGAAGTAAAATCTGTCCTGAAATCTATCCCAAGAGGGAAGGCACCTGGCCCAGATTGCATTCCAGCTGATTTATTTCATCAGGACCAAGACCTTTGGGTTCCATATCTGGTTCAGTTGGTTAATGCTTTGGCCTCTGGTGCCAGAGTCCCTGAATCCTGGGCTGGGGCTGAAATCTTGCCCATATATAAGAAAGGTGATAGGTCGGTTCCCTCTAACTACCGGCCGTTCAGCCTTATAGACGCGGTACAAAAAATCATTGCCCGTCTTGTCCTTGCCAGGATACATGAATGGATAGATACATACAACATCTTAACACCACTACAGGCTGGATTCAGGTATCATGTGAGCACCTTAGATCAGGCCTATCGTTTTATGCTTCTTTTCTGGAAGACGTTTTTTTTAGGTAAGGGCAATCTATATGCAGCCTTCGTAGATCTCAGGTCTGCCTTTGATCTTGTGCCGAGGGCTGGGTTATGGAAGTGCTTATTAGATATGGGCATGCCAGCCCCTCTCGTGAGCCTGCTAATTAGCCTACACAGGAATACTTTTGCCCAAGTACGTTGGGGCAAACCAGGGGAGGTGACTGACAGGTTTTCTGTGGCCAAAGGTGTTAGGCAAGGCTGTGTTTTAGCCCCTACCCTTTTTTCTTTATATATTAACAGGGTTGTTAATAATTTTGCCAATCACCCCACAGATGCCCCTTCATTAGCAGGAATGAAAATTCCTCTGCTCATGTTCGCTGACGACACTCTTCTGATATCTAAAACCAGACAGGGTCTCCAGCAGGCCCTGTCTAGGTTTGAGTTATTTTGTCGCGAACATGAGCTGGAGGTAAATGTTTCCAAGACTAAATTTATGGTCCTAAGATGCCACAATCAGATCAGCGCAATGGTCACTATGGGGGGTATGCCCCTGGAACAAATAAAGCTGTTCACATACTTAGGAGTTACATTTAGTGAGACCTTAAGTTGGACTCCCCAGGTTGAGCTTATGGCCTTGAAACATTTGCAGATAGGTGGTGCGCTGATCAAAGAGCATAAAGGCTCTTTTACTCGGCCTATTTCACCCCTAATTAAGATTTATGGTTCCAAGGTTCTTCCCTCCATTCTTTATGGGGTGGAACTATGGGGCTTTAGTAATCTGGACCCGTTGAGAGTAGCCCAAAATAAATTCCTCAGGGTGGCTACCGGTTTGCCGCAGTCTACCCTAAGGATCCCACTTATGTATTTTCTTGGTTGTCTACCGGTTGAGGATCAGGCTAGATTTCACCCATTGGCGTTCTGGAAGCGCCTATGGACGACGCCAGAACTCAACCTGTATGCTAGGGCATGCTTAGATGTCAGAAACCTTTCTGGCTCATCGAACATAAGCTGGTTTAGGGATTTGAGATCAACCCTCTATGCTCTAGGGTTAAGCGGACTATGGTTAACTCCAGATTCAGCAGTCTTTCCATCAAAGAAAATTTTAAGTGCTGTATTGGGACTGGGTGACCTCAAACCGACATCAGAGATTGCCTTCAAACAATCTTTCTAGTAGATTCATCGACCTTAAAGATGCCCCCAAGCTCGAAAAATATTGGGACCTGATTACTAAACCAATGGATCGTAAATTGTTCCACCAGTTTAGATGTGGTACGCTTCCATTAAGGGTGTTTACCAAAAAATGGTGCTCGAGTGGGTCAGGGTGCTGTCCACATTGTCATGACCAGGGTGAAAGTTTAAATCATTTTTTGTTTGTATGCCCTTTGTACGCTGCCCCTAGGTCTAAATGGCTTAGCCCGGTCTGCAGAAACCTGGGTACTCGCTCAGCTATTGAGGCCAGTAAAATCCTAAGAAACCAACCTAACTCCACTCATTGTAGTTGGTGTGGCAAAATACCTTGGATGGGCGTGGTTGATTAGAATTAGGTTTTTAAAAAATACCTAGAACCAGGCTTGTCAAAAAGCAAATAACCAGTCCTTGTAATGATTGAGTTATGTTCACTCAAATGCGACTACTTATTATACGTCTATGGTCTTCCAGGTTTTTAGCTTGTGTCTTTTTAAAATTCTTGTATCCATTATAAGAATGTCTGTTCAAATTGATTTAATACGTATTAATGTTTTTAAAATTATATATTCTTTTTACTATGTATATACTGTATGTATGTCTTTTATGATGAAACAATCGAATAAAGACTTCTTAAATGGTAAAAAAAAAAGTTCCGCTCAGGTTTCTTGTTAGAAAAAACACATATGCAAGTTTCATCTAGCTACATATATATGTAATGTGGTGCATATATTAATACAATGTTACAGGTTTATATGAGAGGATTGCATCGAACAAGTCTCTTTTATAAGAGTCCTTGCTCCATCACTGGTTTGCATCTCCTGAGCTCCTGAGGACTCAGAAGATTTCTGCACCACAGGAGGTGGGTTTCCGAGGTCTCTGAGGTTGATCTGTGCTCTCAGCAAATTTAAGGCCTATATCCATTGTGAGGAGCGTGCAAACTGAACCCCTGTGCACCGTGTACTTTTGCAGCAGCATATGCTTTTCAGCATTCCCAGAGGCTGTGCTTTGGGCTACTTGTAGTCCTGACCCTGAGCAGTGTTTCCACCAAAGATTTCCAGCCTACAAGTGTTCTGTGGGCTGGTATTTTGTGATTCAGCTCGAGGTCCCTTTGCGATCCCTGGTTCGTTGGCCTGTGGGTCCCTGTGAAGGTAACTTTGGCTTTCCGTGGGCTTTCTTGAGTGCTCTAGATGGGCCCTGACTCCCCATAACTTGGAGAGTCTCCAGGACCTTGCTGGTCCTCACCGAAGCTGATTTTCCTTGACTGCATGGATTGCAGTTGCCAATTCTTGTTGGGGTTCAATCCGGACACTGACCCCCCAGCACTCGACATCCTTTGTGGGACAGTACACCTCTGGATGTTGGTCATCGTCAATGTCTCCTGGTCCCCGTGGCTTCAGATCCAAGCATTGTGTCATCTCACCAGAAGCACCCGACATCGGTGGGCATTCATCTACCGAGCCCCTGGTCACCTTGAAGTGACCCAGACTCTGTCCCCTCTGCTTTCAGGTTATTCTCACCTCGAATCCAGGCTTGGATTCCACGTACACTTTTCATCTTCCCAGTAGCAACACTTTTCAACATCAAGCCATTGAAAACGACGAAGATTCCTGACATCACTTGACATCTATGCACCCTCCTCCCCTGGGATAGGTAACACAGGTACTCCAGTACTCACAAGGATGCTGGCCTAAGAACCTTCTATGTTTGAAAGGGTTTGCTCAAAGTCCTCTCCGAAGTGTTCTCAATCTATATAATTCCAACCGTGACTTTCGCATAGAGTTGTACGGAGCTCGAGCCTGTGTTCTCACACTGCACCCATCCTTCGTGGGTCTCCTAGGTCACTACTTTGGGTGTTCCTTGGGGTCCCAGCGATTTTACATGCTCTAGGTACAGTGTCTAGTCAAGTCGTGGCTGGTATACCACTTGTTTTAGTATATGGTTTGGTCTCACCCTGGAGCCTACTGTGTATTGTGCTATTTACTGTCGTTCTAGTGATTTAATATTACGTGCTTTTTTCCTCTAATATCAATCAGAGGTTAGTAGAGAGTGTTTAGTAATAAATACATATATTTTATGTATTCCTTGTGTGGTTCTCCGTTCACTTGGCCATTCAGAAGGTTCTGATCTGGCAAAGCAAGCTGCTTTACATTCCTTCGAGACTTAGCCTAAAAGCTGCTCTCCACAGCTACCACTAGGATAGCCTTTACCTAATCATCAATAAGGGTTGTTTGGACTGGTATAAGGTGCCCACTATATTTAGTGGTCAGCACATTCCAGGCCAACTTCTCACACTGGGGTACTATAAAAGACAGAAATGCTGTTGCATTTTCCAGGAAACAGTGAATATTTTACGAGTGGTTCTCTCGCTGTTCAGGGGAGCCTCTTTCCTTTTATCTTTAGTTTTTGTTTTTTCTTCTTTATAGTGGTTTCCTCAATCACATCTGAGACACACTACACATGGCTCTAAGATTGAAGTAGCGTAGAAGCTCCCTGCCTGGATGACTTTCTTCCTGTTAGTGTAGGAGAGAGTAATCTCCTTCTCTCTGCCCACTCTGTGAGGACAGAGTGTACTTCGGCAGAGGTGGCTGACCCACTCTCCTCAGTCATAAGCACAATGAGCAGGGGCAATGTCATCGCTATTTGTGGTGGCACAGTGTTGATTCCCTGTTCTCTGTGTGTGCATTGGGGTCCAGAGTTTGGGTCCCAGACCTACTTTCTAGTACTGGGGAGATGGGGCACCCTGTGGGCAAATGAACCATGGGGAATAGGACCCCAGGCACACCTGCTCCCCCCTCCAAAATATTAATTCCTGGACCCCACACCAACCTTCAGGCATTGGGAAACCTGGAGGCAATTTTAGGGAATGCAGCAGAGCCCCATGCACTTTTTTCCCCTAGGGGTCAAAGGTTAAATCCTTTAAAACCCCATAACTCAGTCTCTGTTCAGTCAGTATTGGAAGATTCTGGGCTAAATGTACTCTTGTTGATGAGTTATGGACAGAGGGAGCATGAAACTGGTTCCCTAGGATCACGGTGCCATCTTTTCTCCTGGTCTTTGTCTATGTTGCGCCCCTCCTCTTTCAAGCGCACAGATGTCCAGATCTTACTCCAACAGGAGGTACCTAGGGTGTGTAAGGAACCAGGCTCATTGGTCCTGGAGAGACATGCCGGTGCCGGGGTCAACTGTAGGCAGAGTCCTTAGTCCATTAGGGCATCAAGAGCATGTCCTTCCGGTTGTCTATGGAGTTGCAGCCATCAAACTCCAGTGTCCCTCTCAAACAATAACAACTCTCTCTCTCTTGTGCAAGAGTTATTAAATGGGGGTGAATCAGTTTTGTAATCAGGCTGCACTTGCCAATCTTAGGGTGCTACCTCACCCCTCCGCCCCTCTCTCAATCCTCCTCCACAGCATGATAGGATGATTCAGATGGCTCCATTAGGAAGCCACTGTTCACATCTCCTCTGTGAACGTCAGCTCTGCCCCTTGATGACATTACGTTCAGGATATTTTCCACAAAAACTTCAAAGGGGAGCCCCCTCCTGTGTTGGCACCAAAGGTCTGGGATTCGTCCTTTGTACAGTGGGCCTGTGTTGTCTCAACCCCGGTACACTGTGACAGTTAATCAGTAAATGCTGATTTTCTTCCCTGCCCCTTTCTCCTCAGGAGCTGAGTGCAACACTGCTAATTACTCCTTTTGTGTGGAGGGCTTGTTCCTTCTGCTGGTGAGGAGGGTAATTAACTAGGCCTAGCAAAGTGACAAAAGGCCTCAACTCAGTGACCCATAAAATGTGCGTATAGTACCTTGAGACCTGCATATTGAAACTGGGTGCACATGTTTCAACCCAGTTTCATACCTTATGGGACTTTGTAGGCCAAAGAGAAGAAAATCTGCACTCTAAGGCAGATTTTCCCCAGTATATATATCTCACAGTGTCATAGAAGATAAAAAGTAAACCCTACTGAATTTTACTGAGTATCCCTAATATTATAAGGCCTATCCCAGGTCAATTTTTAACCTTGCAGTGCTCCCTCTGCACCAAGCTACCAGTGCGCGGTTAACAGGCTGCACATAATGTTAACCTCATGCGCGCACCCGGAACTCACGCTTGTGAACATCTTTGAAAAATCGATCATTTTTAAGAACTAGCATTACATTAGCGGTGATAAGATCCGAGATGTCCACTCTCTCAATTTTTCGTGACATTTTTATTCAGTTCTTCAAAAATAAAAGTCAATTAATTGAATCCTGGATAACGGCATTATATCAGACAGCTAGGATTTAATACATTCACGAAATGCAATAGAAACTGTGCCGAGAGTTCCAAACTTATGCCAAAAAATGAACTCGTGGTACCAGGCTGAAGGACAATAAGTAGAGAAGTAAAACTATGTTTCTGTTTGCCCTTGGAATCAAAGACAGAAGTGAGTGTCCGCATTGAAAGAAGGAGTCGGTCCTGCCCTCAAGGAACTGGCTGACAGCTTGAGAGGACCATGACATGAGCCAGCTATTTAAGATTCCCCATCTGCGGTTCTGACTGAGGTAAAAAAGTAAATAATTTGATAGGAAAGCTCCTGAAGTTTGTTAATTAGATTTTCTTGTTATTTTTATAACTTTTTTATTTCCCATGCTATATAATGTAACAATGCTGTTCGATATGTAAGTACATATATACCTGTCCTCAATGTTGTTGAAAAATGCTGCCTATTTTTGATCCTCATGGTGTAAACGTGTTTAAAACCTTTATTTTTCTTTTTTTGCTCCAAATAAAGTATCATGTGCAAACAGGTAACAAATAGCATCAATATGGAGATTATTTTAATCTCCTCAGAGGCAACTATGCATACATTCCCAACAGTTCATTCTAACCTTCCCAATATTATTGCAGTGCATCCTTTCAATGTTACGTTCTACAGGCCTTCCTTCGCAATTTCGGATAGATTTTCATTTATTCCACACAAATCAGCCATTTGCCGGGGACCTTCTAGAACTCTTGCAACAGTGTTCTGTTTCATAGTTCACAGGCCATAAAACTAATACTTTGGTGTAGGCCGTTTTCGTTTAGCCATATTTCCCCTTCCATCATTCCATTGTCACCTAAAACAGTTGGATTGTTAAATATAAACAACCAAAATTAAGGGCCAGGGTGAAGGAGGGTCTGCTACAGGCCCCCAATGTCTCTTTCCACCAACCTTTCCATGGCGGGTAAACCGCCAGGAAATTGCTGGCGGGGACATCATAATCCCTACGGCGGTGCCTGGAGGTGAGCATCACCACCATAGTATAGATTATGGCTGCCTCTGACACACCGGTAGTCTCAACGAGCCCATCGGATGTGTGGCAGTCGATCATTCCGATTGCCAACCTTCTGCCCGCCATTGTCACATGGGGGTGGTAAATATGCTCACGATGGCTGTGAGACAGCCACAGACAGGTTGTCAGGAGATGCTACACCCCCAGTGGGTCAACCTTTCAACCACAATAGCTCGCACCAACACTAAATGCAATTTCACAATATAAAGGGATGTATTTATATGCCAACGCAGGTTTCATGCAAGATCACAGTACTAAAACTACAATTCTCCATATAGTGGATGACGTCCTGTAAGCACTAGACCAAGATAAAATGTGTCTCTTAAAGAGTTAACCTTGGGAAATTACTAGATCGACTAGAAAACAGGATGGGATTAGGGGGAACCGTTCTCGAATGGTTCCATTCCTTTTTGCGGAACCGCTCTTAAAGATTCTTAGCTATTCAAAATCTATCTTCTCCTCCCCCAATTAAGATTGGAGTTCCGCAAGGCTCAACTCTCTCCCCAACTCTTTTTAACCTCTATCTGGAACCATTAATTGAAATACTGCCTATCGCCAACATCTCTTTCCAGATGTATGCAGATGACACACAGATCTGAATCAAACTTTCTACCCTAGAGGAGATCAAGACAATCAATGAGGCACTAAAACTGACTGTGCAATGGTTAGCAAGTAAACAGCTCAAACGTGATGTGCAAAAAACGGAATTCTTACTAATATCTCCTCCTAAATGTTCCACTGACATATTAGAATGGGCCAAGTCAATCACCACACTGAACTGCACCCCAATCATAATAGACTCAGCCAAATCTCTATGAATGACGCTGGACCAGAACCTGAACATGCGGCCCCACCTCAACACACTGGGCAAAAATGGCAGGTTTCACCTGAGCTACCTGAGAAAACTAAAACCATTCCTAGAAACTTCAGACCTTAAAATGGCAGTGCAGGCTTTAGTCATCTCTAGGATTGAATACAAATGTTGAACTCTTTCAGGTCTGTTTAAGATCTCAACTGTTTCTCTGAAAGCCTGTCCCAAAGCAGCCGCAAGACTCTTAACAGGTTCAAAAAAATTCTACCACATCTCACAACACGTGGAGGCACTGAATTTGCTTCCTTGCGAAGCCAGAATCCAACTCAAACTGGCCTATACCACACACAAAGCGTTACACTCTAATTCACCTTCGTATCTAGCTCCAGAAATGGTGTTATCCAGAGGAGGCAGGCACTCTCGGAGTGCTAGAGATTTAGTTCTGAAACCACCACTCTTCCGGAACAAGAAAACTTACAACAGATCTATCTCTGGGGCTGCACCAAGAATCTGGAAATTACTTCCGGCAAACTTTAGGAGAATCCCAACCACATCAAGATTCAAGAAGGATGCTAAGATTTCTATATTGGGCAAATTCCTTCCATAACCTCTCTCAGTGCAAGCACCGAACAGTGGCTTGGAAATATTCAGTCTCTCTTTACGGGAGCATAACCCTCTAGCCTTGCAAGAGTTTGTAAATGTAACTTATTGATTCTGTACCCCCTCTCTTGGAGAGCCTGACCACAGATCTTCCAGGGCTGTTGCCCAATTGTAAATGTAAAATATGGTATTGTGTATGGTGTTTATCCTATTGCATAATTTGTGCTTCATTGTAATCTTAAATGGCAGAGGTTGGTGTATGCTCAATTGCGTCGATACTGCTTTGGATTTTAAAATCTCACTCAGGTGTTAGTTATGATTGCTTTCTCTTATTCTACCGAAAGCTCTGATACAGAGGGTAATGCTTGCACTCTATAAAACACTAAATAAATACATTTATTGTTGGAGTTGGCCTTTTTGCAGGGTTATCCCCAAACTTTTAGCCCTCCTCCGGTATTTTTTCGGAACTGTTTTTGTTAGCTTTAGGACACTTGGCCCTTTACCATTGTTATTCAGTGCTAAAGTGCATGTGCTCTCTCATTTAAACTTAGTATGTTTGGCTTACCCTTGTTTTGCATATTTAATTCACCGGTAAGTCCCTTGTACAGTGGTATCCCATATACCTAGGGCCTGTCAATTACATTCTTCTATTGGGCCTACTGCGCTGCTTGTTCCACCCACAGAAGTAGTCTTTCAAACTTATGTCAGGTCCCTGCCACTGAGGGGCTTGTGTGCACAGTTTACTCCCGTATTGACTTGCCATTTAAAGATACTTGCTAAAAGTCTGAAACTCACCTTTTTCTACAAATATGGCACTCCTAAGGTAGCCCGTAGGTAGCCCTATGGGCAGAATGCTGTGTAGGTAAAAAGTAGGATATTGGCCTTCATCGTGTAACTTGTCCTGGTAGTGAAAAACAGCCGGTTTGGTTTTTCACTGCTGTGAGGCCTATCCCTGTCATATGTTTGCATTGGGAATTCCCTGATATGTGTATCAGTGGTAATTTCTGATCTGGAAAAAGTAGCATTGCTATGTTTGGCATTTTGGAATAGTGGTGATACATCCTGCTTATTAATGAAGGTGGATTTGTCATTACTACTTTAGAAATGCCACTTTTAGAAAGTGGTCATTTCTAGGTGCGTATGACTCTTTATGCTTTGCAGCCTCACTCCACTCCACTTCCCGTCTAAGGTAGAGTGACAGCTGGGTTTAAGCATACTTTCCAAACAACCATCACACAGGAAGTGTTGGGTTTAACAGGTTTGCATCTGCATACATCTGCATTTTGACTTGCCCTCCTGGACTGGGAGAGTGAGGGGTGTTGACACTTTACATTTGTCTTGGTTGTGTCTTGTCCTCACACAAAGGCCTTATTTACACTTGCTGATATCTAGAGCCAGACCTGGGAATGAATGGGGGTGTTGTGCACTTCTTTTTTGAGTTTAAGATGCTTTTTTGAAGTAATAGAACAATGTAAAACATCAGTACAGAGTCTGAAAAAAAGCAGGAAACTAATAACTTGTAACCTGAAGTAAAAGCAATAATACAAAATATCCTTATGAAATAGGACTATACTAAGTGGAAATGCATTTTTTTATTTTTTAACATAAGATTTTATTAGAGAAAAAGCAGAGTCAATAAATCAGTCACATATAGAGATATACAGCTGAATCGTATTACACAGCAATCATAATGAAACATTATCTTACATTTCTAAAGGTGAGTCCTGCCCGGGTCATTGCCAATTCAAGTGTTGAAGAGTCACATAGTTCACCCCGGAATTCGTTCCAGTGTCCCCATTTTTTATCCCACTTCGTAGGGCAACCTCTAATTTTGTACACTGCTTTTTCGGCGAGCATGCAGCGGTCCATCTCAGCCATCCAGCCCACCATCAACGGCCTCTCTGGGGAGCCCCACTTCATAGCAATGGAGCGCTTAGCCAGTAGGAAGGCCAATGCCACCCACTGTAGTTCCAATTCGTTCAGGTCCGTAGCCCCCCACACATTAAGGACACTTTCTTTTGGCGATAGCGGAATTGGCTTACCCAAGGAGTTCCTCATTTTACGTATTACTCCCTCCCAAAATTGCTGTACCTTCGGGCAGTCCCACAGGACATGGTAAAAGGTGCCTGGAAGGCCACACCCTCTGAGACACAGCGAGTCAGGGCGTCTTCCAATTTTGACAAGTGTGAGAGCAGACATATAGGCTCTATGTAAGTTGAACAAGTCGGAGTCAATGGTTGATTGCTGTCTCCATGGGAGACATTAGGGCTGCCCGCCATTCCTCCTCTTCTATGAGACCCAGGTCTTCCTCCCATTTATCTCGCAAGGGTTGGAAAGTGTCAAGGAGGTTGTTGCAGATGGCATGTTTAATTAGTAGGTACCAAAAGTGTTCTGTTGGTGCCAGGGAATGTTTGGTTTGTAGGTCCTTGAAGGTCAATAGCTTGCCCCTATGCACTAAGTCGCCCACAGTGAAGAGCCCTATCGTGTCCCATTTATCAAAACCCTGAAGGAAACAGAGGAAGCCTAGTTGTTGCGACGACCATAGTGGAGTCGCTGCAGTAATTTTGTCCTCGGGGCAGCTTGGGCGGAGGGCCGTATAGCATATAAAGTGTAGATTTAGACGAGTTGATCGAGTCGCCCGAGGATTTCCCGAAATTAGTGAGGACGTGGAATTGGCTATTAATGGAGGACCGGGGGGAAGCTACATATACCAGGATGTCATCGGCATGAAGAGAGATCTTGTCTGTTATCTCGTCGTTCCACTGGAGGCCCCTGATGGAGACGTCCGTACGAACCCAGTGGGCCAAGGGCTCCAAGGTGAGGGCAAACAATAGTGGTGACAGGGGGCAACCCCGACGGGTCCCACTGTGTAATCTAAATTGCCGAGATGTATGGTTGTTGACCCGCACCTGGCCCAGTAAATCCGTGTACAGGAGTTGCACCCATTTAATAAATTTGTGTCCGGAGCCAAATCTACGAAGGACCTCGAAGAGACAGGACCACTCGATCGAGTCAAACGCCATTGTAGCATCAAGGGACAGAATGGCAGCATCTTGTTGTCTAATAGATTGCCGGCTTAGGACGTTGTTGAATCGTCGCAGCTTAAGGGCCGTGTTACGTCCGGGGAGGAAGCCCGATTGATCGTCGTGAATTAGGGAAGGAAGCTCGAGGAGTAGGCGAGTGGCTAATAGCTTGGCCAGGATCTTGGCTTCCGCACTGATGAGAGAGATCGTTCTATAAGACCCGCAATCTGTAGGTTGTTTATTTGGCTTGAATATGACCGCTATGGAGGCGAATCTTTGGGAGAGAGGCAGGACCCCATTATCTCCACTCTCTTCAAACATGTTCCTTAAATGGGGAACAATACCGGGAGTCATAGTCCTCAGGAACTCATAGGGGACGCCATTTGGACCCATGGCCTTGCCGGAATTAACGCCAAAGATTGCCGTAGTGAGCTCGTCCACCATTATGTCTGCGTCCAGAGTCTCTTTATCGGTCTCTGAAAGGGTGGGTAGGCGCATTTCCTCCAACAGTTGTCTGGAGTCTTCCGAGGTATAGTGTGCTCTAGCGGTGTGGACAAGATCCAGGTGGTCGGCGAATGTCTCCGCTATGGCCTGCAGATCCACGACTGTGGACCCGTCTGTCCTCACTATGGATGAAACCCACCTAGTTCCCCGTTCACGCCGCTCTAGCCACGCCAGCATCTTTCTTGCACTGTCCCTGAGTTTGTATACCCGGTGTCGTGTATGGAGTAAGCGCGCCTGCACTTTTGGGCTCTGAGACGGCAAGCAGTCTCGACCGAGGGGGCTGCATTATGTGATGTTTCAAGAGGAAGAAGGTCAGATGCAGCCTGGTGGATCTGTTCATTGTGTTTCTGTATATATCCTATTCTCAGCGCTAGTGTCTCACCCTTAATAACCGCTAGGTATGCCTCCCAGATCGTGACTGCGGAACTCACTGAACCTACATTCTCTTTAAAGTAGAAGTCGGTCTGTTCTATTAGGCTATCTTTAATGTCTGGGATCTGGAGGATTGATTATGATGGGACCTCGGGTGTATTGGCGGTGATATGTCAGATCTACAGTGATAGGAGAGTGATCAGAGATACCTCGGGTGAGGCCCTTAGGCAGCATGAAGAAATCTTGTCTGTTGCAGGGCAGAAAAAGTAGTCAATACGGGACATACTACTATGTGCGTTAGAATAGTGGGTAAAGTAAGGAGTGTCGGGGTAGTAGGTTCGCCAGATATCTTCAAGTCCCATCGCCCGTGCAAAGTCTGAGAGGTCAGAGCTATGCCTATGTGAGTTGCACTTAGGGTTTCGGTCCAACTCGTCATTCATAGTCATATTAAAGTCCCCTTCTATGAGAAGTGTGCCGTTAGAGAGGCCTAGTAGTTGGGTGCCTAGCTCTTTGAGAGAGTCTCGGCCTAAGGTCGGTGGGAGGTAGGCTGATACAAGGTTCAGGGGGCGCCCATCCCAGGCAGCCTCAACTAATGCAAAGCGGCCTAGGGGGTCAGCTCATGTCTCCGTGTAGGTCAAGGCAAGACTCTTTTTAACAAGGATCCCCGTGCCGCAGGAGCCATATGTTAACCCCACGTGTACTAGTAGTCTGTATCCTCCTCTCTGGAGTGCCTGACATGTGTTGCCCACCAAGTGTGTTTCTTGCAACAATACTATGTCATGGGGAGTGTCGCCGCAAGTATTAAAGGACTATACTCCGTTTTATTTTATGCCCTAAGCCGTTAACGTTCCACGAGGAAATGCATTTATGAAAAGAATTTTTAAAAAGAGAAGAAGAAAGAGAAAGGGGAAAAAGAAAAAAAGAAAAGAAGAGTGAAGAAAGAGGAGAAAATTAGAGCAAAAAGAGAAGAGTCCTAAAAAAAGAAGTAAAATACAATATGGATCAAATGTGATAGCATTCTATAACAATGCATAAAGTAATAACAATAAGAGTTAAGGTGACTTTCTAGATAAAAAGTTAGTTAGAGGTAACCATAATGTCAAGTCAAATGATTTATATAGCGCGCTACATACCCAGAGGGTCTCAAGGCGCTTGAGGAAGGGTGGGGAATTACCTGTCGAAAATCCAGGTTTTAAGTTGCTTTCTGAATGTTAGGTGGTTCTGAGTGAGGCGAAGGTGAGTGGGAAGTGAGTTCCAGGTTTTAGCTGCCAGGTAGGAGAAGGATCTGCCTCCCATGGTGGTTTTGTTGATGTGAGGTACAGTTGCAAGGGCTTGGTTGGAGGATCGTAGCTGGCGGGAGGGGGTGTAGAAGGAAAGTCATGAGTTGAGGCATTCGGGTCCAAGTTCGTAGAGTGCTTTGTGTGCGTGGGTTAGGAGGCGGAAAGTAATCCTCTTGTTAACGGGGAGCCAGTGGAGGTTTTTCAGGTGTCCAGAGATGTGGTCTTTACGCGGGATGTCTAGTATGAATCTGGCTGAGGCGTTCTGGAGGGGTAGGTACCTAGGATAAGGACTTCTGTTTTGTCTGAGTTCAGTTTTAGACGGCTGTGCTTCATCCACTCGGCTACTTCTTTCATTCCTTCATGTAGGTTGGTTTTGGCGGTGTTAGGGTCTTTGGTGAGTGATAGTATCAGTTGAGTGTCATCAGCGTAGGAGATGATGTTGAGGTTGTGTTGGCGTGCGATGGCCGCGAGGGGGCTCATGTATACGTTGAAGAGGGTGGTGCTGAGTGAAGATCCTTGTGGCACGCCGCAGATGACTTCGGTAGCTTCTGATTTGAATGGTGGAAGGCGGACTCTCTGAGTTCTTCCGGCAAGGAACGAGGTGATCCATTCCAGTGCTTTTCCTTGGATTCCGATGTTTCTGAGGCGTTGTATTAAGGTGCTATGACAAACTGTGTCAAAGGCTGCGGAGAGGTCGAGGAGGATGAGGGCGACTGTGTTTCTGTTGTCTAGCAGAGTTTGAATGTCGTCTGTTGCTGCGATGAGTGCGGTCTCAGTGCTGTGTTTGGCTCGGAAGCCGGACTGTGAGGAGTCGAGGGATTTGTTGGTTTTGAGGAAGGCGGCAAGCTGGTTGTTGACAGCTTTCTCGATGACTTTGGCCGGGAATGGAAGGAGCGAGATGGGGCGGTAGTTTTTGAGTTCGGTGGGGTCAGCTGTGGGTTTCTTCAGAAGGGCGCTGAGTTCGGCATGTTTCTAGCTTTCCGGGAAGGTGGCAGAGTTGAGGGAGCAGTTGATGACGTCTCGGAGGTGTGGTGCTATAATGGAGTCTGCTTTGTTGAAGATGTGGTGAGGGCATGGGTCTGTGGGGGATCCTGAGTGGATAGAGTTCATCAGGCGGATGGTGTCCTCAGTGGAGATTGGGTTCCAGTCATTGAGGATGTTCAAGGGGGGTGGGGGTCCTGCAGAGGGTTGGGTGGGTTGGTCTTCGGGTCGGTTGTCGAAGCTGTTGTGGATGTCTGCGATCTTGTTGTGGAAGAATGAGGCTAGGGAGTTGCAGAGGGCTTGAGAGGGGGTGATGTCGTTGGAGTTGGCTGAGGGGTTGGTAAATTCCTTGACGATGTTGAATAATTCCTTGCTGTTGTGGGCGTTGTTATCTAGTCGGTCCTTGAAAGCGGCTTTCTTGGCGTTCCGGATCAGTTGGTGGTGTATACGGGTGGCGTTTTTGAAGGCGTCCTTGGTGCTGGTGTTTGGGTCTTTTTTCCAGGCCTTCTCAAGGGAGCGACAGAGTTTCTTAGATTTCTTAAGATCATCGTTGAACCAGGAGGCCTTCTTGCTGCCTAGTTTTATTTGACGTTTTTTCAACGGTGCTAGGATGTCGGCGCTGTTGGATAGCCATTGGGTGAGGTTAATGGCTGCTTGGTCGGGGTTTGAGGAGTGGGCGGGGGGGTTTTGAAGAAGCGATGAGGAGATCTGGTCAATGGTGATTTTGTTCCAGTTTCTTCGCAGAGTGGGTTGAGGATGGTTGTTGGTTGTGGCCTTATTGTAGGTAAAGTGAACACAGCTGTGGTCCGTCCAAAGGAGAGCTGTGGTGTGGCTGAAGGAGACATGTTTGCTGGAGGTGAAGATAGGGTCGAGTGTGTGACCTGCGGTGTGGGTGGGGGTAGTGACAAGTTGTTTGAGTCCGAGGTTGGCGAGATTGTCCAGAAGGGTGGTGGCGTTGCGTTCGTTGTTCTTTTCCAGCTGAAAGATGAGGTCTCCCAAAAGAATGTAATCCTCGGGGGGGAGGGCGTATGGGGTGATAAAGTCCGTGATGTCCTCACTGAATTGTGCACGGGGTCCTGGTGGCCTGTAGAGGAGGGTGCCTCTGAGTGTGGTCTTGGGGTCGATGTGGATCTGGAAGTGAAGGTGTTCAGCGTTAGCGAGATTGACGTCTGAGCTGGTTGAGATGCGGATGGATTTCTTATGGACGATAGCGATGCCTCCTCCTGTTTGGCCGGTACGGTCCTTACGGATGATCTTGTAGCCTTCCGGGATGGCAATGGTGATGTCTCTTTTAATC
Source organism: Lissotriton vulgaris (assembly GCF_964263255.1). Taxonomy (NCBI): domain Eukaryota; kingdom Metazoa; phylum Chordata; class Amphibia; order Caudata; family Salamandridae; genus Lissotriton; species Lissotriton vulgaris. Next base: position 492,281,347 of record NC_141693.1, read on the forward strand.
AGCAAAGGAGTGGAAGTGGCATAAGCTCGGTCTATTCTGTGGTAGTGACATAGTAAATTCCACCATGCTTGAAAGGAAATTTTTGAGGTGTCCTTCCAATTGTGTTGTGCACTTCTAAACATTCTTTTGGAGTTACCTACAAATCAAAGGCATCTTGCATGTAAGTACAGGGGTTCTGACCCCATGATCTTAGACACTGCGTGGGACTTGTAACTAGACGCTGCTGGCTCTACATGCTGCACCTTGCCAGAGGATTGCCAGTAGGAACCACCATTGGACTTAACTGTTTGTAGTGCTGAACTGCTGCCCACTGGGCTGAGGGAAGGACTGTCACTTTGCTGCAAGGACCTTTCTGCTGGTCTGCCTTGCTGCACCTGCTTTTGGTGCCCCCAGTGTTCTCCAGGGGCACAATTGTTGGCCCTTACCCTGTTCTGTTGGACTCTCAGGGGTTTTAAAGAGTTCACTGGTACCTAGCCTTGCCGTAGGGTCCTGATTCCTGCAATTCTGAACTTGGAAACTCAGCACGTGTGGAGCGCCTCTTCTGGTATAAAGAGATTAGTGGGTGTGTTTGCCTCCTGCGTTGATCACAGCACTGCAGGAAGCTCTCAGGTCAAGACCAAATCAACAGTGTGCATATAGTGCTTTCTATTTTTTACCCTTGAAGAGAGTGGCATAAGTTCACCCAAGCAGCAGCCCTGAGGGAACCCCGTTTTTAAGGCCCTTTCTTCTGGTGAACCGTAGCGCCGAGGAGAAGACGCAGCTCTGAGGGTTCGTGTTGATGTCCCTTTCTCCCCAGAGGTAGCCCGTCTGTGACCAGTGCAGAGGAGTGCAATTGTGCCACTCAGCTGAGGGTACATAGCGTCATTCAATGGAGGGTAGGCAGAGATGCCTCCCTGTCTGCTGCAGGAGCGGGTCCCCAGGAATGTGAGGACCACTCTCACCACAGCATGTGTTGGAGGTAAGCCGGGCCCAATGGAGTTGCACTGAGTGAAGGCAGCTACCTTTTGAATCCTGTAAGCAAAGGGACAGAATGCGGTCTCCCACTTCCCTGTTACACTACGGGTGCTTTCCCACATAAGCCTGTTGGGGCTTGCTCCTACCCTTCAGCGATATTTCGCGAACTACCTTGTGTGTCTCTACGTTGCTCTTGACCTGAGCGGTCTTGGAGATCAGGTCGCATGCAACTGAGTACTCAAGTTGCCAAGGAGATGTAGGAATTACGGTACCTTGGGGCAATGGTTTGTTCATAACAAAGTAACGAGTGCAAGTGAAACTAGACGTGTCCCTGCACAATTTTTCATGGCCTTAAACTGGCAAAGTATTGAGCATATTGTTATTGCCTTAAAACGCCCTTAGCAAAAGTAACATGTTATGTGTTATAGGCATGCAGGTGCCTCTGAGCCATTGGCTTTTTCCCTAAATTACTGTATGTTTACTAATAGAAGGACAGGTGAGCCGATGGCTGTTTTGCCCTTCCTGAAAAAAAGGTTTTACATCAAATATTGTGCACTAATGTTTTGTGTTGTCTAATAATATGCTTAACACCACATCATGCCCTCATTTTTTCTGTTGGTGACGTGATGATTTATGTGTTTTTGGATCATTACCTACTACAATACCTGTCCTGAATGTACCAATATATTTAGTTTTTATTATTTTACTGACCAGATAGCGAATATCATTACAGGATTGTATTTATGTGCGCAGTAATGATGTTTCATCATGTGTGCAACATATAAGACTTTGTCTCATTGGACTAACTGTGATGTTACATCACAATATCGTTATCAATCAGAATTAGGGAGGAGGAATGGTTGTCCTATCAATTCCCCAGGATTTGTACAATTAATCAGCAGGTGGATAGGACACTTGTAACCACGTTGCACGGAGATATGTTAGGCAACCCTCATAAACAAGTTTTAAAATGTACTTACACAATTAGTGTAGTATATTTGGGTTTAACTTCCAAATAGTATTCAGGGGTATTGTTCACCTTTGGATTGCCCTGGGGCAGAGCCAGCACCAGACGCGGAATCCGCCTTCCTCGCGGCCTTGGACCAAGTAGTCCATTCCCCCTGATGAAGAAAGTCGTTTAAAATATTAAGAATATTCAAGGAGAGGTCACCGGAATACAAAGCTGAACAATACCCCTGAATACTATTTGGAAGTTAAACCCAAATATACTACACTAATTGTGTAAGTACATTTTATAACTTGTGTATTTTGTCCTGACGAAGGCTTCATAGACCCGGCTGGGCCAGAAGGAGCTGAAACAAGTTGACGTTTTTGTGTATGTTGAAGTGACATGCACCAGACCAAGTCACGTGGTCTGTTAAGCATACCCACCTATTTTTGAAGTAGTTATCCAACCAACAAAATAAAAGTTGAGTGTTGTTTGGAGACTAGAGTTTTTTAGCAAAAAACCTTCATGTGGGGGTACGTACGGAGATTTCTGGATACTGCCACGTAACACCAGAGAATACCTCAGGTTGAGGTTGACATGAAGCACGTTAGTTAACCCAATGATAAATGCCACAACGCTAGTATGGGGCGGAGAAAAGATATAAACCACACGACCAATACACAGCGTTTATGAGGGTTGTCCAACCTATCTCCGTGCAACGTGGTTACAAGTGTCCTATCCACCTGATGATTAATTGTTACATCACAATAGCCTACTTGGCAAAGTGATTATTGGTTTATGTGATTTGATCTATGCTTATATGCAATACAGGTATGTATATCTATATTGTACTGTGTGGAGTTTCTTTTGTGGTATATTTATTGTGACTGATGTATGTGTGTGTTGCGCAATGCTTTATACTTTGCCTCTCGTATACGCCTGACTGTTTGTGCCAAGCTAGCAAGGGGGTATGCAGGAAACCCATTTCTAACCACGATCAATAAGGCTGGCCTTCTGGCTTTGTCAGGGTTGTCACCAGCTTTGTATATGGAAAAAACATGTTATACTTCACCATTTAAATTAATGTTGATGGTATCAACACTGTTTATTAAACTGTACATACTTGCATTGTCAGCTATTCATATTGTCAATGAAGCATTAAATAGAATATCACAGGCTCCAGTGTCTTGATTTTACTTTGACTAGGCTGCCACTCCTGCGTTAGGATTAATCAAGAGGGGACTGTGCAGTTCAAAGCTAATGAGCAAAAAGCTCATGCTCCAGGGGTGCTTGAAAGAATTGAAAGCGTCTACTAGGGTCTAAGATTTAATACCCTGGGAAACTTAGGGTAGGCTTTTGTGAAGCATTTTTGGGGTCTCAGGTGGGGGCTGATGTATTCCTGGCAGTCCTCCAAACACTTTACACAGTGCTGACGGTTCACTTCCTGTTCCTGGGTCAACAGAAAGGAAATATATGTCTGTGTCCCTACAGTGCTTATGGGGTGCTCCATGACCTGGCAGTATGAATCATTAATAAGCAATTTTCTCCTCAGAATGCATTTTTCTTCAGTGCGGCTTCGTCACACTCTTTATTTCTTTTTTTTGTGCCTTTGCCCAATGAGGACCCCGGGACTGCCAATGTATTCTTAGATCCCACTCCCACACTTCCCATCCAGCTCGTCACCTGACTCACAAAGCTGCTGTTCTGGCTCAGGAAGTGGCAGCTGATCTCTCCCACCCACATTCTTATGGGCAGGCAATTGTGATATGTGTCTCGCTGACCCCAAACATGGCCAAGGGTAGCAGGGGATGCACTCCACCAACAGGGGATCCCAATGGCACTTAGTTTTTTTTGGAAGAATAAGATCTCCCAGGACACAAAGGATTGCATCATCCACACAAATGGATTTCTCAGTACTGTAATTCTTTTTGGGAAGGGGACCAATGCATGCCACTTTTCCATTATTTAATAAGAAGAGAATGGGCAGACGTCTGGGAGTTTTCCCCTTACTGGGCATAGACTGTAAACATTAGACAGAGACCTACGTGCCTTTTTCTCTATTCGTTCCCCATGGAGGACAAGGCTTCTTCCTTTCTTTCTCTGGCATGTAGGGCCAGCCGACATGGGAAATATGTATTTTTTCTACTAGTGGTAAGCTCCAACCACCAGGAAGATTTTCTTCAGGCCTGCCGGCCTCCAACGCTACCTTTCTTTGGGGTTCTTGATTTTACTGCTGCTTTCACCAAACATATCTTTTGACTGGGCTCCTGGTTCTCTCTCCTGCTTGGGCAGAGTCTTCTACAGTACCTGCACAGCTAGCAAGATAAACACCATTTCTGCTGCTCTCTCTGTATCTCACAGCCTTATGGGTTCTTGAAGAACAACTACGTGTCAAGAGAGTCAAATACCAGTCCACAGAAATCTTAAGGGAAGCATATAGGCCATTTCTGCTGGCTATTCCTCAGGGGGCATAAGGGGCCAGCACCACTGACTCTGGAGAGACCTAGCCAAGTCCTAGAGGCCTGTTGGAGTTACTATCAGTCCATCCTTTCAGTGGCATCAGTAGATTCTTCTCTATCTGGGTATGGGTACACTTTCACCATTTTTTCTCTCAGGTCCAGTGTCTTCTCATCAGTCTCACCCTTATGCAGGATTTTCTAAGTGGGGCTGGGAATATCTGGAAGGGAGGCATTTCTGTTCAATCCTAATGTGCCACATGATCACTCCACCCCTGCTTCAACCTGTATGCACAATATTCTGAGAAATGTAAAGATGGTGACTTCAAGTCTTCTATGAAAAGCCTTTCCTGGGATGATGTAAATGATCATGATCATGCTGATGAAGGAATTTGTAAAGCACCAGAATCGGCCACGGAGGGTGTAGGAGAGTAGGGTCTGCTATCCTATGGTCACCCCAAATTTTTGCTTTTTGCTTCACTGGTTTCTGACTTAATGTGGCTGTGGGCCTGCTAATCAGACCCACAGCCTGCTGTTCTCTCTCTAAATTACTGCCAATGCACTTTAGGTGCATTACGAATTGGAACTGGTTCACCTTATGAGCCCCTGTATTAGTGCACCCTAGGTGCCCAGGGCATAGGTGTATCCAAGGCCTACCAGGGGCTGCAGCATGTATTGTGCCACCCCTGGCCTGGCCTCCATATTTGACACAACTGGCTGATCACTCAGCTGGGGTAAGTCGGTGTAACCACCTCTTACTTAGGTACAGTATGTCTGTGCCTAACCCTAAACTGGACACATATGTTCCTATCAGCCACTCCTATGGAAGGCCTCATCAATCCTGGAGGCAGAGTGCTTGGAAATATGTGAGATGGTGCTCTGGCATGAGCTGAGCCTGTCTGCAGCTGTCGGGAACAACTCCCTAAGCTGTTCCGGGATATTGCCATACCATATACTCTTAAGTGCATTATAATCCTCGCGGTTAAATGCTATCTTTGGTTTGGCTTTATCAAAACATGTCGAGTAAGGTGTCATACGAATTGGAATACTATCCCCTCGCCAATTCTGGCGACGGGGATAGCATTCCACCCTTCTAGAGGGACACGACATGTGCGTAGCCTTAACCCCGGTTAAAGTTAAACAGAGCCTCAGCTTCACAAAATGGACGCTGCCACCACAGACACAAGTCTGGCCTCCTGCTGCTGACCGAAACTCGGCAGATGGTGGCCTGGACAAAGGGTTTCCTGCCTTGGGAGGTGCGAGCACCACCCCAGACAGGATTTTGTGTATTGGGTAGGACAGGGCTGAATAGAATCAGACATGCCCGGGGCACACAAGGTGTCCCCGTGCATAGGCCAGTCCAAACCGGTTCTGGGGCCTTCCAGCCCCAGTCCTGGCGCGGAGCTGGACAAAGGAAAGGGGGTGTAACCGCCCCCCTTCCTGGTTCCTCCCAGAGGAGGGACCTAGTAGGTGATCCACCCCCAGTTTGGGAATAAGAGGGGGAGCAGTGCCATTGCACAGCAGATCATCCCGAAATCAACTTTAAACAAGAAGAAGACTGGACTTCGACATTCTGCTGCACAGAAGACTGAAGAGAATCTCCCTTGTGGCCTAGGAGTGGCCACCCTGTGAACACAGGTACCAACCAGCAACTCGACGTCTGCTTTGCCGCCGCCTCCCGCCGGAGACCGAGCCCAGAGCCCGACAAGAACCAGACTCCCAGACCTCTCAGAGCCCGATCCACAGTCCCTGCGAAGAAGGGACCCGTGGAGGCACCGAGTGACGTGGGACCGGACCTCTTGAAAGACACTCGAAAAGCTGACTGCGCAGCTTCTGAGGCATCCTCGACGTTGTGCTTTGGGGATTGAGAACCCCCACCACCGAGCAGCCCTTGCACCGAAGATCAGCCCTCCAGCATCTCCACGATCTGCGTGGGGCCCTTTTGCATTGTGCCACTCGACGCGCCATCCCGGCCACTAGCCACGTGGTCAGCGGCCATCTTGGCGACGAACCCGAAGATTTACACAGCAGGTCTGGTTGCTCCAGACCTACCCAAGCTCCTGTGAAAAGGAGCACCCGCTCTGACCTTGCTGGTCCGAGTGAACAGCATCTTTCACCTTCTGCGTGGCTTGCATTTGCCAAGGCCTGTTTGCTCCGATCAGGTCGCCGATACCGCCAACAGCGAGAAGCCTACGTGGGACAGCTCGTGACCGACTCCTGGACGTCCTCGACCCCGGGTATCCACGTGGCTGCAGAAAGAATCTACCCGACAACGCCTGTTTGCACCCGACATCGCCTGGTTCCAATCTGGTTCCACGGTAGTCACTGGCTAGTGACTTTGAACACTGTCCCCTCTGCTTTCAGGTCTTCACATCTTCAGATCCACCCTTGGATCCACCGGAACTCTTCTCATCGAGCCGCCTGCAGCATCTTCAGCTCCAAGCACCATCGACCAGCGTGACGAAACCCGACACAACTTCGACCCTGTGCACCAGCTTCCTGTGGGTGAGGTAACTCAGCTCCGCCGGTGCTCCTGCACTGGTACACATCCCAAGGGCCTGTGTTTTAAGTTTCAGCTCCGTAGGTCACTCGGAAGGTTCCTAACTTTCTAACTTTGTGCTTTTTACGCACCATAGACTTTGCATTGAGAAGTGCGTGCACTTTGAACACTGCACCCGAGTCCCGTGGGCCTTTCCCGACTTAGTTAACTCCAGTCTCGAATAGCTCCAGCGATTCCCAAGGCCCTAGGCCTCTTCACTTTCCTCCTGGTATCTCTTATACCACTTTCTTAGTATATGGTTTAGGTGGCCCCTAGGGCTCATCCATATTGTGCAACTTTTGTGTATTTTAAACTGTCTTGTGATTTAACGCTTGTGCTTCTGTGCTCATAAAGAGTCCAGGGGATTTTAATAGTTAATAAATCAATATATATTTTCAATATATATCTGTGTGGTGTCCCTTTCATTTGGTATTCAAGGGGGTTGTGTATGGTATAACAGCTGGCTTCACATGCCTTTCAGAGTTTAGCCTAAGACTGCTTTGTCCACGTTACCACTAGGATAACTGGTCTACAAGGTTGAATTACAACCATCATCATAAGGGTTGCTTGGCATGGTACAAAGTGATCACTAGAATTAGTGAGCATTATATACCAGGCCAACTTCTCACATTGGTGAGCAGCGGATTGGGATCTGAGCTTGCTGTTGTTTTACCATTACAATCTTTGAGATTATCATTTGAAAGATCATACAGGTACCTGCTAGGTACATATAAAACAAGACTAGTATACATAAGTTCTACTGAACTTAGTTGTTGTAGAGCAAAGGGAGTAGCACACCCTAGCTACAACTACTAGATAGGTTTAGTAGGTAAACAGCAGTGTAGGTAGATTGCAACACATCCACCCACACTAGAGCAATGTCTGGAACAGAGGGGTCCAGTGGACTTACTCCTGTTGAGAGTGACCCTCCAAGGGCACCATCCCAGTTTGCTATTTTTCCCTTTAAGGAATTAAGACAGCTTTGTGTCTTAAGGGGTCTGAAGACAGGGCCTTCCCCTACTACAGACCACCTAAGAGAGCTCTTGGATCAGTCTGAGGCTCTAAAGACCTCTAAAGCAAACCCCACAGGGGATGCTGAAGGAGGCCATCCTTCAGAGGATGACACTGTAGACACCCCTGCCCCTATCATCCTGGTAGATGAGGAAGCCTCCACCACTGGAGCTCCTCAGGTAGATGTAGAGGAAGAGGAAGAGGAAGAGGAGGAGGTGGAAAGCAGTGAGTCAGATGATGACAGAGATAGTCAGGTGCTGGCCAGTAGACTGAACCAGGCTAACTTAAGTCAACTTGGGAATGAATCAGGTAACAACCCATTCAGACCCCCAGGTGGACTTAACCAGGGCCATAGGAGGAGGAGGCATCACTCAGGTGAATCCAATACCTCCCATGTCTCTAGAGGCTCTCATGGTCACTCCAGAAAGGAGATGACTAGCCCTCAGAGAAGGGAACATGAGGCCAAGATGAGAGAGGCTGAGCTTAGGATCCAGAGGCAAGAGTTAGAGGTTGCCCTGGCTAAGGAGAAACTTGCTAGAGCAAGACAGCCTAGAGAGAGTGGGGTAATAGAACCCACTGGTGGCAGCAATATCCACAAGGATAAAGACAGGTCTTTTGATAATAGAAACCTGAGTAAGATTGTGCCCCCCTACAAAGCTGGGGATGATATCCATAAATGGATTACTGCAATGGAGAGAGCCTGCAGAGTACAGCAGATCCCTCAGGAGCAGTGGGCAGCAATCTTGTGGCTCTCCTTTGAAGGTAGAGGCCGAGACAGACTCCTCACAGTTAGTGATGGGGATTCTAGAAACTACCTGGTCCTGAAGAGTGCTCTGATTGATGGGTTAGGCTTAACCACTGAACAGTACAGGTTAATGTTCAGAGATACCCAGAAGACACAGACTCAGGACTGGTCTGAATTTGTTGAGTGTGCCACTAAGGCTCTGGAGGGATGGTTGCTGGGAAGCAAGGTTACAGACTATGAAGGATTGTATAATTTGCTGATGAGAGAACAAATTTTAAATAATTGTCAGAACCAGCAGTTGCATCAACATTTGGTTGACTCAGATTTGACCTCTCCCCAAGAATTGGGAAAGAGGGCAGATAAATGGGTAAGAACCAGAGTTAAGCAAAAGAACCAGAACCAGAACCAGGGTGGTGACCAGAAGAAAACAGACCAGAAGGGTGGGGAGCAGAAAGCTAAAGACCAGAAGTCTTCAACAGGGCCCCAAACTGAGACAGAGGGTGGGTCCCAAACTTCCAAGAAGAAGAAGAAAGAAGGTCAGAAGAAACCCTGGTGTAAAACTTGTAAGAACACCTCTCACTGGACAAGTGAGTGTAAAAAGGGTGGAGCCCCCAGCACTGCAGCCCCTAAGGCACCTGCACCCACTAGTACAGTTAGCAGTGTTGGTCCTCAAGCCAAGGGATTAGTGGGAATCACTTTGGGAACTGAAGGAGATTCTGACCTAGTCAGAACTCTTACACAGGCTGTTCTGGTTTGTGAAGGGGACATAGATTTGACCCCTGACATAAGTCCCAGTAACCTGGGCAAATACAGACAGACACCTTTGATTAACAACAAAGTGGCTCAAGCTTACAGGGACACATGTGCCAGTGTCACTATGGTGACACCTAACTTTGTGGACCCTGGACAATACATGCCCGGCGATGATTACCTGGTGACCAATGCCAGCAATGTCACTACTACACATAGTGTGGCACTTGTTAACTTTTCCTGGGGAGGGGTAACTGGCCTAAATAAAGTTGTGGTTAGTGCTGATCTCCCAGTAGAATGTTTGTTGGGCAATGACCTGGAGAACTCTCTATGGTCAGAAGTTGAGTACAGGACTCATGCAGAGATGTTAGGGATATCATCACATGTCCTTGCTGTGACCAGGTCACAGGCCAAAAAGTGCCTCTCTGAACCTCAGGTCTTGGATCCTGGAACAATGGACCAAGTACCTCCCAAGAAGAAGAACAGGAGGGTTAAGGCTGCGCCTTCCCAACTGCCTACAAGTGAGGATCAGGCTTCACAGGAAACTGATCTTGAGACCCCTGAAGGAACTGTCCCTGAAGAACTTGAACCTGATCAGGTTGAGTTTCTGGGGACAGGGGGACCTTCTAGGGCAGACTTGGGGCAGGCTCAGTTAACCTGTCCTTCTCTTGAACCCCTCAGACAGCAGGCTGCTGCTGAGGCTGCTGGGAATGCTCAAGGTGCCCATAAAGTATATTGGGACGATGGACTCCTTTATTCAGAGGCTAGAGACCCCAAGCCTGGTGCTACCAGGAGGTTGGTTATACCTCTGCAATTTAGGGGCTTCCTACTCACCTTGGCCCATGATATTCCTTTAGCAGGACACCTAGGCCAGAACAAGACTTGGGACAGGCTTGTCCCTCACTTTCACTGGCCTCACATGTCTGAAGACACCAAGGAGTTTTGTCGCTCCTGTGAAACCTGCCAAGCCAGTGGTAAAGCAGGTGGAACAACAAAGGCCCCCCTGATACCACTACCTGTGGTGGGGGTTCCCTTTGAGAGAGTGGGGATTGATATTGTTGGTCCAATGGATCCCCCTACAGCATCTGGGCACAGATTCATACTGGTGGTAGTGGATCATGCCACCAGGTACCCAGAGGCAATTCCCCTTAGGACCACAACAGCTCCTGTTGTGGCCAGGGCCTTACTTGGAGTTTTCTCCAGAGTGGGGTTTCCTAAGGAGGTAATATCAGATAGAGGTACCAACTTCATGTCTGGATATTTGACAGCTATGTGGAAGGAATGTGGTGTAAACTACAAGTTCACCACTCCTTATCACCCACAATGCAATGGGCTTGTTGAGAGATTTAACAAGACCCTAAAGGGCATGATTAAAGGATTACCTGAAAAGCTCAGGCGAAGATGGGACATCCTTCTGACCTGCCTTTTGTTCGCTTACAGAGAGGTCCCTCAAAAGGGGGTTGGCTTCAGCCCCTTTGAATTGTTGTTTGGGCACCCTGTAAGAGGACCCCTGTGTCTTGTGAAGGAAGGATGGGAGTTACCTCTCAAAAAGCCTAAACAGGACATAGTGGACTATGTACTTGGTCTCCGCTCCAGGATGGCAGAGTACATGGAAAAGGCATCCAAAAACCTTGAGGCTAGCCAAGAATTACAAAAAGCTTGGCATGACCAAAAGGCTGTCCTTGTTGAATTTCAGCCTGGACAGAAGGTATGGGTGTTGGAGCCAGTGGCCCCAGCAGCACTCCAAGACAAATGGTCTGGACCCCATACAATTCTGGAAAAGAAGGGAGAGGTCACCTACTTGGTGGACCTAGGAACTCCCAGGAGCCCCCACAGGGTGCTCCATGTGAACAGATTGAAGGCATATGTCAGCAGGGCAGACATGGGCTTGCTCATGGCTACAGATGAGGGACAGGAGGAAGAGAGTGACCCTCTCCCAGACCTGCTCACTCAGAACCCTGAGGATGGCTCAGTTGATGGTGTGGCCTTAGGTGGCAGCCTCACTGAACATCAGCAACATGACTGCAGACAAGTTCTACGGGCATACAGGCATATGTTCTCCTTGACACCCAGTCAGACTAACTGGTGTACACATGTGGTGGACACTGGTGACAGTCTTCCTGTAAAGAGCAAAATTTACAGGCAACCTGACCACGTCAGGGACTGTATAAAGACTGAGGTGCAAAAGATGCTGGAGTTAGGTGTCATTGAGCCTTCAGAGAGCCCCTGGGCTAGCCCAGTGGTTCTGGTCCCCAAACCTCACACCAAAGATGGCAAGAGAGAGATGAGGTTCTGTGTGGATTACAGAGGACTCAATGCTGTCACCAGGACAGATGCACACCCTATTCCAAGGGCAGATGAGCTCATTGACAAGTTGGCTTCTGCCAAATATTTGAGCACATTTGACTTGACAGCTGGCTACTGGCAAATCAGGTTAGCTGAGGAGTCTAAAGCCAAGACAGCATTTTCTACCCCTAGTGGGCATTATCAGTTTGTGGTGATGCCCTTTGGTTTGAAAAATGCACCTGCCACCTTCCAAAGGTTGGTGAACCAAGTCCTCACTGGGTTGGATGACTTTTGTGCAGCTTATCTGGACGATATTGCTGTCTTTAGCTCCACCTGGGAGGATCACCTGATCCACCTGAAGGAAGTGCTTGAGGCTCTGCAGAAGGCAGGCCTCACTATCAAGGCAACAAAGTGCCAGATAGGGCAGAGCAAGGTTGTATACCTGGGCCACCTTGTAGGTGGAGGCCAAGTTCAACCACTGGAGAGTAAGATCCAGACCATCAAGGACTGGTCCCCTCCAACTACCCAGACTCAGGTCAGAGCTTTCTTGGGCCTGACTGGGTACTACAGGAAGTTTGTTAAGAACTATGGGTCCATTGTGACTCCTCTTAATGATCTGACATCCAAGAAGATGCCCAAAAAGGTTCAGTGGACAGAAATCTGTCAAAAGGCATTTGATGACCTGAAGAAGGCCATGTGCTCTGCACCTATCCTGAAGAGTCCTGACTACTCAAGAGAGTTCATTGTCCAAACAGATGCTTCTGAGTTGGGAGTGGGAGCAGTGCTTTCACAGCTTAATGTAGATGGCCAGGACCAGCCCATTGCTTTCATTAGCAGAAGGCTGACCCCCAGAGAGAAACGTTGGTCAGCTATAGAGAGGGAGGCCTTTGCTGTGGTGTGGGCCCTGAAGAAGTTGAGACCATACTTATTTGGCACTCACTTCAAGATTCAGACCGACCATAAGCCCCTCCTATGGCTTAATCAGATGAAGGGTGAAAACCCCAAACTACTCAGGTGGTCCATTTCCCTACAGGGGATGGACTTTACAGTGGAGCACCGCCCAGGGACTGACCATGGCAACGCAGTTGGTCTCTCCAGGTACTTCCACTTAGAACATGAAGACACAACTGGTCAAGATTAGTCTAATGTCCCTGCGTTTGGGGGGGGGTTATGTAGGAGAGTAGGGTCTGCTATCCTATGGTCACCCCAAATTTTTGCTTTTTGCTTCACTGGTTTCTGACTTAATGTGGCTGTGGGCCTGCTAATCAGACCCACAGCCTGTTGTTCTCTCTCTAAATTACTGCCAATGCACTTTAGGTGCATTACGAATTGGAACTGGTTCACCTTATGAGCCCCTGTATTAGTGCACCCTAGGTGCCCAGGGCATAGGTGTATCCAAGGCCTACCAGGGGCTGCAGCATGTATTGTGCCACCCCTGGCCTGGTCTCCATATTTGACACAACTGGCTGATCACTCAGCTGGGGTAAGTCGGTGTAACCACCTCTTACTTAGGTACAGTATGTCTGTGCCTAACCCTAAACTGGACACATATGTTCCTATCAGCCACTCCTATGGAAGGCCTCATCAATCCTGGAGGCAGAGTGCTTGGAAATATGTGAGATGGTGCTCTGGCATGAGCTGAGCCTGTCTGCAGCTGTCGGGAACAACTCCCTAAGCTGTTCCGGGATATTGCCATACCATATACTCTTAAGTGCATTATAATCCTCGCGGTTAAATGCTATCTTTGGTTTGGCTTTATCAAAACATGTCGAGTAAGGTGTCATACGAATTGGAATACTATCCCCTCGCCAATTCTGGCAACGGGGATAGCATTCCACCCTTCTAGAGGGACACGACATGTGCGTAGCCTTAACCCCGGTTAAAGTTAAACAGAGCCTCAGCTTCACAAAATGGACGCTGCCACCACAGACACAAGTCTGGCCTCCTGCTGCTGACCGAAACTCGGCAGATGGTGGCCTGGACAAAGGGTTTCCTGCCTTGGGAGGTGCGAGCACCACCCCAGACAGGATTTTGTGTATTGGGTAGGACAGGGCTGAATAGAATCAGACATGCCCGGGGCACACAAGGTGTCCCCGTGCATAGGCCAGTCCAAACCGGTTCTGGGGCCTTCCAGCCCCAGTCCTGGCGCGGAGCTGGACAAAGGAAAGGGGGTGTAACCGCCCCCCTTCCTGGTTCCTCCCAGAGGAGGGACCTAGTAGGTGATCCACCCCCAGTTTGGGAATAAGAGGGGGAGCAGTGCCATTGCACAGCAGATCATCCCGAAATCAACTTTAAACAAGAAGAAGACTGGACTTCGACATTCTGCTGCACAGAAGACTGAAGAGAATCTCCCTTGTGGCCTAGGAGTGGCCACCCTGTAAACACAGGTACCAACCAGCAACTCGACGTCTGCTTTGCCGCCGCCTCCCGCCGGAGACCGAGCCCAGAGCCCGACAAGAACCAGACTCCCAGACCTCTCAGAGCCCGATCCACAGTCCCTGCGAAGAAGGGACCCGTGGAGGCACCGAGTGACGTGGGACCGGACCTCTTGAAAGACACTCGAAAAGCTGACTGCGCAGCTTCTGAGGCATCCTCGACGTTGTACTTTGGGGATTGAGAACCCCCACCACCGAGCAGCCCTTGCACCGAAGATCAGCCCTCCAGCATCTCCACGATCTGCGTGGGGCCCTTTTGCATTGTGCCACTCGACGCGCCATCCCGGCCACTAGCCACGTGGTCAGCGGCCATCTTGGCGACGAACCCGAAGATTTACACAGCAGGTCTGGTTGCTCCAGACCTACCCAAGCTCCTGTGAAAAGGAGCACCCGCTCTGACCTTGCTGGTCCGAGTGAACAGCATCTTTCACCTTCTGCGTGGCTTGCATTTGCCAAGGCCTGTTTGCTCCGATCAGGTCGCCGACACCGCCAACAGCGAGAAGCCTACGTGGGACAGCTCGTGACCGACTCCTGGACGTCCTCGACCCCGGGTATCCACGTGGCTGCAGAAAGAATCTACCTGACAACGCCTGTTTGCACCCGACATCGCCTGGTTCCAATCTGGTTCCACGGTAGTCACTGGCTAGTGACTTTGAACACTGTCCCCTCTGCTTTCAGGTCTTCACATCTTCAGATCCACCCTTGGATCCACCGGAACTCTTCTCATCGAGCCGCCTGCAGCATCTTCAGCTCCAAGCACCATCGACCAGCGTGACGAAACCCGACACAACTTCGACCCTGTGCACCCGCTTCCTGTGGGTGAGGTAACTCAGCTCCGCCGGTGCTCCTGCACTGGTACACATCCCAAGGGCCTGTGTTTTAAGTTTCAGCTCCGTAGGTCACTCGGAAGGTTCCTAACTTTCTAACTTTGTGCTTTTTACGCACCATAGACTTTGCATTGAGAAGTGCGTGCACTTTGAACACTGCACCCGAGTCCCGTGGGCCTTTCCCGACTTAGTTAACTCCAGTCTCGAATAGCTCCAGCGATTCCCAAGGCCCTAGGCCTCTTCACTTTCCTCCTGGTATCTCTTATACCACTTTCTTAGTATATGGTTTAGGTGGCCCCTAGGGCTCATCCATATTGTGCAACTTTTGTGTATTTTAAACTGTCTTGTGATTTAACGCTTGTGCTTCTGTGCTCATAAAGAGTCCAGGGGATTTTAATAGTTAATAAATCAATATATATTTTCAATATATATCTGTGTGGTGTCCCTTTCATTTGGTATTCAAGGGGGTTGTGTATGGTATAACAGCTGGCTTCACATGCCTTTCAGAGTTTAGCCTAAGACTGCTTTGTCCACGTTACCACTAGGATAACTGGTCTACAAGGTTGAATTACAACCATCATCATAAGGGTTGCTTGGCATGGTACAAAGTGATCACTAGAATTAGTGAGCATTATATACCAGGCCAACTTCTCACAGAGGGGTATCTCTGCACTGGAGGAGCGGGCATGGAAGGCTCAAGATATCACTTACTGAAAAGTTCTGTTTTCAGAGCTTTCCTGAAACAGAGGAGATTTGGCCACTTACATAGTTGTACAGGTAGTGAGTTACAATACTTTGGGGCAAGATATGCAAAAGCTTTACTCCGCTTGGAGTTTTCTGTAACAGGGTATAGCGAGCAGAGCTTTTTCCCCTGGTCAAAGTTATCTGCCAGGCTGATAGTACTTAAGTTTTTCCGCAAGGTAGCTTGGGCCTCTGCCATAGAGGTTTTGTGGGCTAGACAGCAGATTTTAAACTTGATTCTTTGACAGATGTGAAGCCAGTGCAGATGCTGCAGCAATGGCAGGGAAGATGTTCTGGGGGCATGTTTAGTGCTATGCGGGATGCCGTGTTCTGAACCACCTTAGCTCAGCCCCCAAATGACCATCAAAGCTTTAAAGAGGATCAACCCTGTATTCGGATCCAAAGTTCTGACAGTTGTCATTTATTTCTGTGGACTAGGGCTTTCCCAGACAAGGTGCAAAGTGTGGAGTTAATGAATACATGCATATTTCCTATCCACCCCTTCCTTTCCCAGGAACTGGATCCAGCACGGCTAATGCCTCTATTGTTTGGGTATGCCTTTGATCCAGAAGTTGATCAGCAGAGTAATCAATTAGGACCAGTAAGTGATACAATGTCCTGGAATCTGATTATGTATGAGCCAGTAATATACAACAATTCTCAGCATGCCACAAGGAGTTCAATTATCACAAAAGTGAAATTGGATCAGCACTCATTGTACATGTTTACCCTAAGAATCATACCTGACTAGTCAATCGATACCTATGGTGTACCTGCAGTGGTGTAAACTTCACCATAAGGTATAATTCAATAAGCACACAGCATTTTCAGTAAGCACTACAGACCTATGCTATGATTGTCCACTCACATTCTAAGGCCTACCCGGATCACCACCAATTCCTGAACAGTCACTTATGCAACAGGCTACTGTGAGCAGACTGCGCTAGTTTGTAGTCTCACACATTCAGCACACACATATATGCACATACCTGCCCAGGGCCTCTTACCCTAGCTGCAGAGCACTGGCCTTATCTTAAAAGGCTGACACTGGCAGTTAGTACTTAGGGGCATAATATCAAGGGGGAGAGATAGGCAATTTTTGCCACTTTAGCGGCCGTTTTCGGCCACTAAGCGGTGAAAAATCTATCGCCCTATTAGCAAGCTGTCGCTAACTGCAGTTAGCAACAGCTTGTAGGCGATAGCGAGCGGTTTGGGGCCCGCTGTGCATGTCAACGATATTTATCGCTAATGACATGCAAAGTGGGCGTACCCAGCCTGTTAGCGACTGAAAGCAGTCGCTAACATCGCTATCGCCTATTAGCAAGGCAGGCGTAGTGATTGAAATATTCGCGCTAAGCGCGAATATCTCCAAATACTAACACCTGCACAGACCAGTTCTTAGCCATGTTATCCAATGGGAGGTGGATAACATGGCTAAGACCATTTCGTCGCTAATGTGTGAACATCGCTGTATTCAGCGATATTCAAGCATTTCGCCGTTATTGCTAGGTATTTTATCACTTTTGAGATAAAACATTGCTAATAGCACGTTATCTCCGTGATAAAATCCGGCGATGCTTGGCGGTAGAAAAATTGTCGCTAAGCCTATTTAGCGATAATTTTCGCTAGTTGTTGGTAATATGCCCCTTAGTTCTTTCCACAGAGTTTCCTGTGAGACCCAGGTGGTGAGACTCACTCACAGTAAAGGTTCAAAACTGTTCACCAAAAGTGAAAACTATAGGGGGAATAAATGGGCAAAACACATTTTCTATAGTTTGTATTTACTACTTTTAGAATTCCCAAACATTGACAGTAGTCCATCTGGAGAGTTACTCCAGTCACAGGTTTTCAAGTAAACTACTATCGTTGTCATTTGATATCGATAGTAGAACACTACTGGGGAGTTGCATGCACAGTACAATTCTTCACTCATTATGAATGGAAAAGCATAAACACTTTTCCCATTGAAAAACCCATTCTTTTACACCTCCACAAAATTTGAGGTGTTTCTTTCTTCTTCCCATCCTGGAAGGGAATTTATACAACTCTTTGTTGACCAAACCTTTGACCATTTTCAAGGAGCTAAATAGTCAGAGAGAAGGTTGCAAATTCCCACAAACCAATCAGGTGGTTGTCCTTCACACACTCTCTAAGCAAACCACTAATTGATCCAGCCGCTTTCCAACCAAATGTGGGGTTTAGTACTTTCTAATTATATGCAGTTTTGATGTACAACTGCACAGTAGTAACTATATTTACACCTGCTAGGTACACTTTATTGAATACCTGACAGGTGTAAATCGAGCCATTTCCATTCATAAATATAACGTTATGGCTGAAATAGATTTGAAAATACGCTCATACCTTTTCTATGTCAAGAACAAAGGCGAGTTTTATAACATTTTACATGTGTTCAATAAGATATGAAGTTTAGCATTACCATCTGTGACTTTTATATTAGTAAATTTTAAAACATACTCTATAAAAGAAGCTGTGGCAAAAAAAACTCCAGGAAATTATTAGTAAATTTAAAAACATACTCTATAAAAGAAGCTGTTCTCTCAGAGGGGCTAAAAAGGGGGGGTATACAACAAGGGAGATTGGTCTCTCCGTATTTGATCGGATATCTCACGCACCACACAGGACAGGCAGTGGGAGTTGGGGAAACAGGTACAGGAACTGAAGACCTTAGGGGCCAATGCGAAACTCCAATTCCCCGCCTCCCTGAAGGTGATGTGGAAGAATAAAATGTTTAATTTTAGAGATCCCGAGGAGATCAGTTCTTGGATTCAACAGATTAAAAGCTCATCCTGTTAAAGAGCAAAACATAATTACTACCTACCTATCAGGTGAAATGAAATGAAATGAAAAGACGATATATAAAGCGCGATAGCTGCTTTCAGGTGTCCTAGCGCTAAGTAAACAACAACATACAGATTAGACAACTGATGACATTGTTTATTCAGATTTTTTTTAAAAATGGAGGTTTTTAGATGTTTGCGGAATAGGAGTAGGTTGGACTCGGCTCTCAGGTGGAGGGGGAGGGAGTTCCAAAGCCTGGCTGCGTTATACAAGAATAGCCGGCCTCCGCACCTGGATCTTTTGATTCTAGGGACTGTGGCGAGGAAGGAGGAGGCTGAACGAAGCTGTTTGTTCGGGTGGTAAGGGACAATTAGGGAGTGATTGATGGCAGCCCCCGTTTTCCAGAATGCTCGGTGTGAGATACAGAGGGTCTTGAAGTTGATTCTTTCCCTGACTGGGAGCCAGTGAAGGCTTTTTAGACCGGGCTTGGCTGAGAGACGATGGGGGATCTGAAGCAATGTTCGGGCAGCACAGTTTTGCATGTTCTGGAATTTATCTAGGGAGGATTGAGGGGCTCCTAGATAGAGGGCGTTTCCAAAATCAAGGCGGGATAGGATTAGACCTTGGATCATGATCTATCTTGCCTGAAAGAGCAGAAGGGGAATGATCTTCCAAAGAAGCCTGAGAAGCCTGAAACACATAGCTGAAAGTTTGGCAGCCTGGTAGTTGAAACTGAGGGATTTATCCAGCCAGATGCCAAGGCTCTTTATAGTGTCTTTGGGTGTGGGGGGGGCCAAGACAGATGGGCCAGAGTGAGTTGATCGTGGAGGCCGGGGGGTTTCCTAGGAGCATAATCTCCGTTTTGTCTCCGTTTAATTTAAGGCATGAGGAGGTCATCCATTTGCTGAGTTCTTCTAAATAGACGCTTAGGTTGGCCTGTGCTTTATGTGTGTCTGACTGGTTGAGGGCCACCACTAGCTGAGTGTCGTCGGCATTTGTGATGATTTTGATCCTAAACGGACGAACTATCTCAGAAAGTGGGCTCATGTATATGTTGAATAGCGTAGGGCTCAAGGAAGAGCCCTGCAGTACCCTTCAGCCAAGGGGCTTGGTGAGGGAGGTGGTGTCATCCTCAAAAACCTGAAATGAGTGGTCGGTGAGAAAGGATTCAAGCCAGGCGATTGCTCTCCCTGAGACTCCTAAGTTGGTGAGTCGGTGTAGTAGGATTTTATGGTTCACATTGTTAAAAGCGGCACTCAGGTCCAGGAGGATAATTGCCACTGATCCTTCCTGGTCCAAGATCTTCCTGGCCTCGACCGCCACTGTAACCAGGGCATGGGGCGGAAACCCGTCTGGGACAGGTCGAGTAGGTGGTTGGTCTCGAGGAACTCTGCCAGGTTTGTGTTGACATACTTCTCTAGAACTTTTACTCACCCAGTGTAACAGGGAGATCGGGCGATAATTGCTAGGGTTATCCGGGTCCAGATTGTTTTTTTTAGAAGAGCTTTGACCATGGCTCGCTTCCAAGGGGATGGGACGATGTCTGTGGAGAGGGAGGCATGGTGGGGAGAATGTTGGAGATAGCTGAGAGCAAGGTGCGTGGGGGTGCCGGGTCGTTGGGGGAGCCAGACTTTACCTGATGCATGATGGAGTCAAGCATCTGTGGGTCGAGGGGAGGGAGGACTTCGAGTGTAGTTGGGGGGTGTTGCCCAGGTTCAAGTGGTATTGTGAGTGGGGGGTTGATGTGAGTGGGGGAAAGGAGGTGTAAATGCTTTCAATTTATTGGAAGAAAAACTCTGCCAGGTCGTTGCAGCGGGATTGCGTGTTGTAAGAGAGGGAGGGGCATATTCGGGGGGCTTGAGGAGGGTTTTTGCAATACGATATATTTTGTGAGAGGTGAGAGGCCAAAGAAAAGAGGCACTCAGAATGCCTCTAGAGACGAGGGAGGGTTCCCCAGAGAGGGATGGGGCGGGGGGTTTAAAAGAAAGCACCATGAAAAAATCAAAGTAAAAATATTAATCACAGGACCGGGGAGCATTCGGGAAAAAAAAATTGTCCTCTTTCACATAACATGTCTTTAGGAAATAATATGCTGAGGCAGAAGGGTACCCTTATTAGTTTGTCTTCTGCTGACAACTATGGATAGAACACAAACCTTAAGGATTCTATCCTGGAATGTGAATGACCTTAGGTTCCCTGCCAGAAGAAGGAAAATTCTGGAATATCTGCATCTCACAAACTACGACATTATGCTAATTCAGAAGTCACATCTCACAAAAGAAGAGTGGATAGGAATACTTAAAAACCATAAGTGGATAGAGCATTGTTTCTACTCAACACAGTCGGCTCCAATAAAAGGCGTAGCTATTATTGTCAGGAGAAATACCCAGATGGTCATTGGGAATGTAGTGGCAGACGTCCATGGCAGATGGGTAATTGTTAGGGCAAAAATCACCTTAATCTGGACTACGCTGGTCAGTTATCAGGGCCCGAATATCGATGACCCGACTCACCTCCAGTCTCTGTTCCTCCAGTTGGGGAATGCAAATGACCGTGTTATAATGGGAGGAGACTTTCATGTAGTATTAAATCCCAATCATGACTCTACATCTAAAATTAAAAAAGCCAGTAGCGCCACACAAAAAACTAGGAAAACCCTGGAACGATTAATGGCAGAGGGTGGTCTCCTGGACATTTGGGAGGAGAGAAGGCAAACTCCAGGGCCTGCAGGGGGGAAATTCACCTATCATAATAAGAAATACAGCCATCGTTCAAGGATTGATTTTTTTGGGTGGACCGTAGTACCAGAAGGGATACGCTTAGAGTCACACACTTGCCGGGACATTTATCTGACCACTCATCTGTTCTCCTGGAAATTGTTTTAATACAATGCCCCTCTCCACGAAGATGGACTCTGAGTCGTGTAATACTTCTGGGGCCCTCAATCATTGAAAAGCTAAAAGTAGCTACAAAATAGTTCTTTCTAATTAAAATAAACTCAGCAGCCCATCATATAGTTTGGGACTCATATAAAGCCTTTTTAAGAGGCCTATTAACCTCTCTCTCTATTGCACATAAGAAAGCAAAAGATGATATTAAAAAAATGGAAGCAAGGATAGCCCAAAAATCCACAGAATTAGAACAAACTCCAACTGATCCATCTAATATTCAACAGCTAACTCTATCCAAGAATGAGTTAATGGGACCATCTAGAAGCCAGAAATACAAAGAAATGGGAGGCAAGCAAACTAGCGCACCGTGAGTATGGAGAAGGGTGGGGAAAATTCCTGGCATGGAAAATTAAATCTGACTATTTTAGAAACACTGTGAAGAGCCTAAAATGCTGGCCACCGGGAAGATAATAAAGGAAGATTCTGAGATTGAGAAAGCTTTTGTTCATTTTTTCCCAGATTTATATGCTGAAGACTTAAGTCTATCTAAAGAACAACTGGAAGCCTTCTTTTAAGATCTTCAACTTCCCACCCTTTCAGATACAGATAGCAATAACTTGAATAATCAGTTTACGCTAGAGGAAGTGCTGCAAGTTATTAGAATTTTAAAAAAAGGGAAAGCAGCAGGTCCCGATGCCATCCCAAATGAAGTATATATTATACTAAAAGATGAGTTGCCACCATTTCTACTTCAACTTTTTAATTCAGTATATATTCTGGCTCAGGAGTTACCAGCATCCTGGAATGAGGCTACGATCACAACAATATCGAAATCTAATAAAAACTCACAATTATGTGAATCTTATAGACCCATTTCACTTTTAAACACGACCACAAACTCTACACCCAAATCCTCAATAAAAGGCTAGACAAAGTTGCAGGTTCCATAATACATCCGAGCCAGAGAGGCTTTATGAAAGGGAGACAATTGAAGGAAATAACTCATGACCTTATTGGAGCGATAGATTTGGCAAATCTATATGAGATCCCCTTGGAAGTTTTAACATTCGATGCGGCCAAAGCCTTCGATAGGGTCAGTTGGCCCCGTTTAATAGAAGCAATCCAACGCTTTCATTTGGGAGAAACTTTTGTAACAGCAGTAAAGGTCATCTATAAAATTCCACTGCTAGGGTCCTGGTGAATGGAAATTTAACAAAACAGCTTAAAATATCACGAGGGACCCGACAGGACTGTCCCCTTTTGCCTCTACTTTTTAATATGTATATCGAGCCTTTGGCACTTAAACTAAGATTGTGTCACACTATCCATCCTTTTAGTTGCATGATTTGGGAAAAGAAAATAGGCTTATATGCCGATGATCTTATGATTCTGACAAGGGATGTAGAACAGGCACTTCCAGAGATTTGGTTCCAGCTGGAGAATTTTGGGAAAATGTCTGTATATGCAGTATATAATGAAAAAACTGAACTGATGATATGGAATTCCCCTTATAAAAGTGACCTTGAAAACCAACAAATAAGATATCTTGGGGTGCAAATTATTAAAAAAAATTTAGACAAGATAGCCCAAATAAACTTGGATAAAACTCTGGCAAATGTGCGACAGCAGTTGCAGGCATGGGAGTCTCTCCCACTCTCTATTGTGGGCAGATCTAACCTGCTGAAAATGTAAATTTTACCAAAATTCACTTTTTTGTTTGACACCATTCACTTGGAATTTTCCAGAATTTGGTTTAGGAAAGCACAGGGGCTCTTTTACTTTTTTTATGTGGGGTAGGAAAAATCCCAGAATTTCCCAGAAAAAACTTCAGGAAAAAAAATCTAATGGGGGTATAACCACCCCTGATTTATACTTATATTACTGTGCCTTTCATCTTAAAAACTCACGTCAACTCTTAAATGATAGCCAGGCCTAATCACCTCTATGTAAAGCCTTAACTCAAACACATAACGCACAAGCTGACTCCTTCCTTTTAAAATTTGGCCACCCCAGGTTTTTCAAAAAGGTTAGACTGAAGATTCTCAAAGCTGCCACTAAAGTTTGGGTTCAAGTGAGGACATTGCTAGGTATACCCTACTATAATGAGGAATCACCAATCTAGGACTCCCCGGGCACCCGGCATGTTTACAAGACGCTTTGACCCTCCCTCTACGTAGAGCCGGGATAACACGATGGGGAGAGCTAATAGTAGAAGAGGAGTTAATCCCATGGCAGTGCTTCTCTGCTCTTACCAATAACTTGGTATCAAAATTTAAGTTTTTTCAAATTCTTAACTAGTAATGAAATAACTGGGAATGGGGATTTGTACAAGACAAACCTGAAAGGAAGTGGCAGCATGGTACTGGTAAATGATCGAGATTGGAGATAAGAAACTGAACTCATTCACAGAGAGCTGGAAGAAGGACATGCCGGACGATGACCTCAAAACTCTTGGGCAAGTATCTATGTCTACTTTTTGGTCGTATGTGAAAGCTGCCCCCCTAAAAAGAAATAATTTTTTCACTGTCCATAAGGCATATTGGACGCCATTAAAAGTGCCCGAAGTGTGAGGAAATGAACGTAAACGAGGTACATATGTTTTGGCAGTGTCCTCCATCAAGCTTTTCTGGGACCACATAATTAGCATCATTTCTGTAATTATGGGCAGAGAGGTCGGGCTAACAGCGTCCACAGTCATTTCTGGGGTTGCGAGAGCAACAGAAAACGAAAACCTAGCCTTCTCAAGAAATCAGAGGGCACTTCTGTTTGTTCTGATCCTTTTGGCGTGAAGGGAGATCTGTGTCAAATGGATTCTACCCATCCCACCTACTAAATATGAATGGATCAGCTCAGTTCAACGCATCTCAACTCTTGATCGTACAAGCAAAAGGGCTAAAAAAATGAAATTCTGGGATTTATGGGATGGCTGGTTTGCAGTTTTTACCCTCCCCTCCTTGGTGTCCACTTAATCTGTATTCATTCAATGTTTACTTTTGCGATTAACACACTTAGAGTTATTTATTTATCGTTCTTTCTGAACCCTATTTTTAAAATTTTCTTCTCTTTTTCTTTTCACCTTTTTCTGTTTATGGATAACCTTAGTTTCAAGAAACAAAACTTTTGCACTTACTGGCCCAATTATTACAAATGTGCTCGCTTGGCCGAAAGAATGGGAAACCAGCAAGGGCTATGTGTGAAAGGCCTATAAAAGAGGAAAAGCCCTGGTTATTTCCGATTAGTCTTGCAGGAAGTAATCCACCCACCCTTCAGTGAGAAGATACTGGGTTTCTTTTCCTTTCTTACTGGGCTATAATAATCGGTCTGACCAGGGTAACATTCTTGGAATTAAGAGCATGTTTTAAAGAATGAGGACTACTCAAAAAAAAAATACCATTTGTGACTTTTATCCATCTTTTTTTTTGGCTCCTGAATTTTAGACCAGAAATGCACGGTATTTTTCACAGCGTAGATATTGTATCACAAATGTATATCAGATACAGAAATATAAAATACTTTAATAACTTGGCACTGTAAGAGAAAAAATAAGCATTTAATCTACTAAAAGTGGAGTTACATAAACAAAATGGGGTATTATCTCTCTGATCCTGTATTTGTGTAGGCTTTGCTCTGATAGTCCTAAATGTGATAAAGTGTTGCAAGCAAAACGGTCAGTTGGACTACTTTAGAGGCCAGCAACTGCGAGAGGCTCATATCCCAGCACCTCTGGTGGGCAACCACATTCCAAAACACAGCATCTGGCCCATAGATCTGCCAAGCAAAGCATATGTGGTCATTCAATTTTGTTCTTATGTGCGTATGAAAAGAGACAGTAACAACATGAAGCCCCTTCATATCTCCATGGTGCAGACGGGCAGCGCCAGCTTAACGGTATAGTACTGTGGATCAGCTATCTGATTTCAAATGCTTTAACTGCAATTCTCTTGAGGAAATATATTATTTATATGCAAAATATTTACTCTTCCCAAGCTAGTATGGCAATAGTTGCCCACTACAATCTGTCCCTTCTAAAATTATTGACTGCATTTATTTTTAAGTATCCACTTAAGGGATGTGTGATGTACAATGCATGCAGTAGTCCAATGACAGCGATTTAAGTAGTTGAACTTTCACATCTGTTCCCCTTAAAAATATTTAACTTGCCTTTTATATAAAGGTGTTTCTTATGTTCCATTTAAGTCACTTAGAACTATTCCAAATTCTATTGATGATGCAGTGTCAACCTGGTTTCTGTTATTAATATGCAAGACATTGACAATAACATTTTCATAGTGCACTCTGCATTCATGCCCATTGGCACTGATGGGGAAATGGTTCTGACTGCAGTGATGAAGAGGGTGTTGACGATTTGTTCAAATACTTTGCCACATAATTGTGAAGCGGATATTTAAAACATTAGCTGTATACAGTTAAACAGTTGTATTTATTTCCCTAAAATCATATAGATTCCGATCTGCTCCAATGTGAGATTCTAAATTGTTTCCCGCCGTGGGATAGTGATGGCTCTTACATATGGAGGTAATTCATGGTCTGGCGTAGATTCCACTTAGCATTGTAAAACCATTCCACAATATTATGCCGGTAGCCATGCCAGCGTTGAAAGCAGGCCATACCAGTGGTTAAAGTGATCAGCAGCCTTCAAAGAAAGGTTTTGGTCAGAAGCACTTATTTCATTGTCAAATTAAGCACGTAATGATAGTGGGACAGGCTCTGGAACTCTGGTCCTATAAAGACGCTTCAGGGAGTATTTAGAAGCCCCTATCTCCACCATAACAACACTTTTCACAATGTTGTGGTGGCGATTCGAGCTTCGTCTTATTTACTAGGCAGCATTAAGCCACTTAACGTGGCTTAAAGCTGCCTTGTTAATATGGCACTCTTTCACGCTATCCTTTGCTTGAAAGAGGAGGATGGGTGTTCCACTGCAACACTCATTGATTTTGACACTGCCCCTTATTAACAAGGATGGTGTAAATATGGGACAATTAAGACCAGGCAAAACCTGGTCTTACCCTGGCGCAAAAAGGAGAAATTTTTAATTTCTCCTTGTTTTTGCTGTTTCCGTGTGTGCTGCATTAAGGTGTCCCTTCCTGCAGATAAATAATCTTCCCCTGCAAAGCCCTGACACACTTAGACTATGGTGCAAGGGTGCAAGCGATGGCACTAGGCAACTAAATGTAGCACCAGCGCAATGGAGGAAATGCAGGGTTGCACCATATTCCTGTAAATATGGGGCAGCCGAGCTTTTCAGAAGTGGCGGAGCGCAGTGTTAAGCCAAGAAGGCTAACGCCATGTGCTGTCGCTTCTTTTTTTATTTTTTTTTATTGAAAAAGATCTGGTATAAACAGCAATAAATAAATACATATTATCCAATCATATGCCTTATTTAAAATCCATCCCATATATCAGAGAGAAGATGCATAAACCAATTATGTAGAGAAGAAAAAGAGAAAAAAAAAAGACAGTTCCATAGTAAAATAGTATTTTCACGAGAGAAAGACAATAATAGCAGGGGACAATTAAAATTCATGAACATCGCTAGCCAGAGAGTCACGGTTCCATTATCAGATCATATCATCGCACATAAAATTAGACATAGTATAAGCCCTATATGTGCGAGGTAGTCCAATTAGTAATAGGTCCCCAAATGGCCTGCCCCCAGTCTCTCACCTTTTTCCCACTGCGTGAATAGAGAGAAGATTCGATATTACAAATCCCTAAAAATCTAGTCAACCACATCTGATAAGAAGGGGGTACTACATCTTTCCAGCCAGCAGCTAACAACAGCCGGATGACAGCTACACAGATACATATCAATGCTTCATTCTCCTTATTGAGATTTAGGTTGTTATCCATTCCTATTAACATTAGGGTAGGGGATAGGTCGATCTTAAATCCTAGCAGCCTCTCCCAGAATTTCTCAATCTCTCCCCTGATTAAAACTAGTTTATCACATTGATAAAACATGTGTAGCAGGTTGGCTGGGCCTTCATGACATCTCGGGCATTTGTCATCCTCTCTTCTCCCCCAATCGAATAGTTTAGCCGGGGTAAAATACAGATTTAAAATCGTCTTGTAGTGTTGTGCTTTTAGGTTTGATGAACGGAATACTCTGCCAGCCAACTGCAGAGATTTATATAAGTCCACCTCTGGGTCAGCTTATTTAGATACCCATGTAATTTCACATTTTTCCAGGTCATCCTGTATACTTGACAATAAGGCATCACAGATCATTTTAATTTTAATACCGCCTCTTAACAGGTAATCCATCATATTAATCTGCCCTCCTGGAAAAATCTGGGGCCTAATACCCTTCAAGAGGCCTGAGATTTGTAAAAACTTAAAACTCTGATTCAGAGAAATTCCAAATTTCAGCTGCAGCTCTTTAAAGCACGCACAAAGGATTATCACTGTCCCAAATGTCAATGTGTGTAATAATTGATCTTAGGAATTCCCAACGCCTTTCAAACTCGTTTCCAAAATTCCCAACAACTGTCGGAGACCTTATACCGCATCTTCTTATAGTATCGCCTATCATTTTTCCGTAGCAGGAGTCCAAGGGCCTCTCTACCTAGTAATAACTCATATATAGTCGGGATTTCCTGATTGCCATACCGGGTTTCAAATATTTTCATTGCAGGGTCAAATTTTATAGCCATCTGGCCCAGGAGACAGGCTAATTGATAAAATTCAATATTAGGCATTGCCAGCCCTCCCCTTTGTTGTGCTAGTGATAAATATTCCATTGATCGCCTGCTTTAACCGTATTGTCAGATAAAATTCATAAAAATTGACTCAATTGATTTTAATATTGCTTCGTCAATCAAATAAGGGATTGAGCGGAAAAGATAGAGTACCTTGGGAAGTATGGTAATTTTGAGTACATTTACTCTTCCTATTATGGAAAGGTGAAACACATCTATTCTCCTAGGGTCTACATTAATTGATTTTATCAGCGGGTTAAAGTTATCATTTACAATTTCACTTATCACTGAGTTTATCTTAACTCCCAGATAAACTGCCAAATCTTGATACCTCGAATCCGCCCTTATAATATTATTTGTACATATTATCTATGTTTTGCTCTCATTTAAAAGGTATCCCGAATTACACCCAAACTCCTTAGCTATACCCGCAATCACTACCATGGCTTTATCTGGTTCTGGGGTAATAATAGCCAGGGCGTCTGCGTATTCTAACAGCTTTGTTTCAAAGCCATTACAGACCACTGGTTTAATTTCCATGCATTCCAATAGATATCGTACTAGTCGGTCTATATACATAGCAAAAATAATGGGTGAACAGGGACACCCCTGCCGTGTCCCCCTAGAGATGCTGTCACTTCTATTGTAAATATGCCCCTTTGATAGTTAGTTTAACTTGGACTACCCCTCATGCATCTCAGATGATGTATGTTTTTAGCCTGTGTTTGTTCCAATAGCATCATTAAAATTGTAAAATTATTTATTCCTTGTTAGACCCCTTCAGCCTTAGGGTGGTCTTTCCCCAATTTGTTTGCTTTTTACCTTCACGTTTTGCTGAATCTTATTGGTGGCCATAGTACATTAAGCACTTTAACACAGCTAATCACTGCTAAAGTGAATGTGCTTTTGAAAATGTGTGTAATTGGTGTATACCTGACAGATATATTTAATTTACTAGTATATCACTTGTAAGGTGGTATCATATACTCAAGACCTATATGGTAAATTCTATTAGTGGGCTGTAGCAATGATTATGCCATCCACAGAAATAGTCTTTTGAACCTGTCTCAGGCCTGCCCCTGCAGTGCCTGTGTGTGCATTTTACTGCCACTTCAAGTTGGCCTTTATAACTACTTGCCAAGCTATCAACTCCCCATTGGTGCGATGTAAGTAAAAGGTAGGACATGTGCCTTTATGTTTTACGTGTCCTGATAGTGACAGCCTAATGCATTTTCCACTACTCGGTAGCCTACTCATCTCATAGGTTAGCATTAGGAATTCCATAATACACATTTAAGCTGTAATTCCTGATCAGAGAGGAGTAGCTGGTACATGTTTCATATGCATAGAACGGTATTGATACATCCTACTTACTAGTGAAATTGGATTCAGCATAATTATTTTAGAAATGCCACTTTTAGAAAGTATATAATATTCAAGCTACAATGGTTCGAGAAAATTAAATATAGAAAAGAATAATACATTTACAATCAACAATGCATACAGATTAATCACGTAGAGACATCCCAAATAAAGAAATCAGGACAAAAAAGAGATTTGAAATGGGGTACCGAAAACGAATATTATTCCAAAAATATATTCTTTACTGCAATAGCAATGTATGAAAAGACAATTACAAAACCACGGTGCTCACATAATATCCCAAAATACATCATACATGAAATATCATGCTGTGTAAGGCAAAAAACAATGGCAAAAAGGAGACACAATTTAGAAGCAAAAATCTGTCCAATCAAATAACAGGAACAGAGAATGGCAGTCAATGCTGCCTTTGAACTGTAAGCTAGGAGTGGGCGTCAATGGCATGTCAACCTATATTATTCTAAGGTCATTATCAGTCCAAAAACACATTTAAGGGAGCATCCAAAAGAAGGAACCTGATATAAAGCAAAAGCTAATTACAAGCAAGCACCACAATCACAAACTCCTGCCTCAATGAATGGGAGTATAACACAATGCAAGAGGCATCATGCAAAAAAGTCCAAATAAAAAACAACCAAAGTGGTATGTTACAGAATCAGCCACCATGAGGTAAATCCAAAGTGGAGAGTTTTAAATCCCTAAGAAGTATCCATTTAACAAACACCAGCAATGTGAGAAAGAAAAGGGAAAGGCACAAATCCCTGATCAACAATTACCAACGAATCACCAGCCAACGCACTTTCATGTTTCTGGAGGATCATTCTGAATTGGAACATATTGTGGCAACCTCATCCAAAATACATCCAAAATTCTAGACGGTCTCAAATCAATAAAGTAATTTAGACACAGTCACTGAGTGCAAACAATAAAAACCCAACTTTTTCCAAATGCCATAAAACTTACCAAAAGAAAGAAGAATAAGGCACAGATCATAAACAAGTGCCAATTTAAGGATCGATACAAGATTCCAACTCAGTCTCCCTCCCCGGCCATACAGTGTTAGGCGTGTTACAAATTGCGGTGTCTCTAAAACCACTACTCACAAATAGAGCTAAACAAAAGACTGCAGGCATAGCCATTCCAAAACCAAAAGGAAAATCAGAAATAAAAACAATAGAAAATAATGAAAATGAGAGTAATAATATTCGTCAAATAATTAGTATACAAAAGAAACAAGCATTTGCAATGCAATTGGTTTAGCCTTTCGGACTTTATATGTATTTAGCTATGCAGCCCATTAGCCTGGGTGCTGAAACATCTACTGTACTTTAACATGGAGGGAAAGTAATCCCCAAACTGTGTGACACACCAGGTATGGAAACACATGGAGAGAAAAATTACCTTTCAGCCGGAAATGGTATAGTCCAAAGCTCTGTTTTTAATATAAAAGCAGGCCCTTCGGTGGTCATATCACTGAAAATACAAGATTTGAAAAAAATATAATTTGTCTACGGGTGCTCGTGGAAGACATTTTCTATGGACTAGAATCTAGAGAATGCTAAACTGATTCTGGTATTTTACTGACCTCTGCTGGTCGTTTTCTATCAAGCAAGTTAAATAGAGGCAGTTGCCTGAAAAACTTAAAAAAGAAAGTCCCTCAGCAGAAAGCAAATCTGGTATTTTACTTACCTCTGCTTGTTGTTTTGTATCAAGACAGTTAAATAGAGGAATTTGAACAAAAAAAAAGTCCCTCAGCGGAATCTGACAAGTCCTAGGGCTAATCTCTAGAGCCCACAAAGTACATACACATAGAAGTAAATACTAAAGTGTATATACTAAACTATATACTAAAGTATATACAAGAGGTCTCGAATGCTCGACCTAAAAATTGAGAGTTACATTACAGGCAGCATCCATATCAGTAAAGCGGTTCCTGACCTGTGTACAGGGTGACACTAATTGCGGTAGGAGACCTAGAAAAAAGACTCCATCAAGCTGCATGCTCAACTGCATGGGCTATTAGGTCAATGACCCATCTCTAGCAGGGCAACAGGATGCCACAATCCAAAAAGAAATATAAAAATAACAATGAAAGTAGTCCAAGGATTAGTCAAGAATGTGCATACCATTTCCGTATAAACAAACAGATAGCGACATTTCATATATCGTGATCACAAACAAGTGAAAGGCTGATGATATAAAACACTGCAAGAGTGATGTAGGTAACAATCATGTTCAGGAATGCGTATTGCGTGTTCAGTAACGCTTATTGCTTGCTTGGGGGAAATATTGTATTCGCCAATGGGCGCAGCCATCTTGTTTTTCATGTTTGCTTTGGTTCTGGGCCTGTTTTTCTATCCTCCCTATATCTTTTCAATCCTTTGTTTCTGGAAACTTTTTTCAGTTTTTTTTTCTGTTTTATTTATCCCTCTCTATTCCTGATTGTATATTTTTCGTTTTTTCTACTTTTTGTGTGTTTTAAGTGGGTTTTTCACTCTTTATCTATTGCTTGCTTTTTTAAATATTTACTTATTTTCTTACTTCCTACATTTTCTTTTCTGCCCTCCGCCTCCCCAGAAGAGGGAAGAGTGTGAAAAAAATAAGGACCAGGGGAAGAGGTCAGCGAAAGGCATTGCCCAGAAGGGGTGCAGAACTGGGTCTTAGTGACTGAGGTGGAGGTGACCGTACAGTTTTTTTTGTCCAGCACCACCTCCTCATAACCCTGGCAGCAGGTTTCAGGCCTGGGTCCAGATCCGGGCTCTCACCAGTGGTGGGAGTGGATGTGCTGGGCAGTGTTTCGCTGCTCTGGGGTCCCGGCGCACCCTTAACCAATTGACGCAACAGTGGTCCGACATCCTGGACCGTGAGCAGGACATGGGGGCCCTGCTAGGTGT
Organism: Lissotriton vulgaris; assembly: GCF_964263255.1. NCBI lineage: Eukaryota > Metazoa > Chordata > Amphibia > Caudata > Salamandridae > Lissotriton > Lissotriton vulgaris. The sequence goes on from NC_141693.1 coordinate 492,313,732, forward strand.
TTAGGTCCCAGGGCTTTGTGAGTAGCTAATTATATTACCATTGTTATTCTTTTGTTCTGTGTTATTGCAAATATACATTGTTTTGCAAATAGCTAACATGCTGTTGCTGCTTACTTGCAGGTAACCTATGTTTAAAAATCTTATATTATGTGATTGTTATTCTTCCGGACAGGTGCTCTGTGCTAGTAACTATTCGTAAGTTTGCACTCTCTTGGGCTAGTTATGTAAGAGAGGTTAGAGAATTTAAGTTAGGTAATGCAGATAGGAAAGACTCCAGTCCTTTCCTTTGTCTTATCAGGCTGTCCTGTCACTAAGATAGTGGTACTAGTTAGTTAGTTAGTATTATTTGATACTTTAGCAGCCTGCGTGACATGCCCTCTCACTTGACTTCAGTCTTAGTAGAACCTTTTGTGGTTTGTGTAGTGAGTGAATAGTAACCAACCAATTTGGAATATACAATATGGATGCGCCCATCTATGTTTTAAGAAGAATAAATGCAGTCTTAGTAATTGGCCTGTCAAAGGTGGTTGGAGTTGAGACTGAGAGATGTTTGGGAATGAGATCGAAACTTAGAAGGAAATATATATTTTTTTGCAATTCTTTACATAGTCTGGAACAAGCAGGCTAGGTATGTATATTTAGGATTCAGGAATCAGAATGGAACTGTGGAATATGAAAGATAGGATTGTGTACGGCTGTAATACTAGTCTACAACTAGTCAATCTGATTTAGGATAGGTCAATGTTATTGCAATTGCTGTTTCCTGCCCAAAAATATATTTTAGAGCGATTATTTAATATTTATTTAACACAAAATATTTTTGTCTCATTAATTATGTTTTATATGATCAGCATTCACGGGCAAGGAGAGTGGTTCTGCTGGCACTGTTGAGGCTGGTGCAGGAGCCGGATGGCATCCCTGGAGCAGCAGGAATCAGCCTCTGGCGCAGATGGCTATGCTGCTGGCCCCAGTACGTCCTCCTGGTGTTGTTATATTAATATTTCCCTAACTTTTGCGGCTCTATTATTGCGATTTCCTAAATTTTAAATTTCAACAAATGCTCTTCAATCTTTCTGTTTCTAAATTCTTGGTTTTGTTCCATTACCTATTAACATTGTTTCTAGTGTCTATTGTTTTTTTTTTACATCAAATCAAACTGCCTCTGACTAACCTCTGACTCTGTATTAAAATGTCTTTAGCTTGCTTTCTTCTGGGTTTCCACTCAGCTTTCAATCTCCCTTTATATGTGGAATGCCTAGTAGTGGTACTGTAAGGCTAATAGAACCAATTGGTCCTAGGCTACAACTAGTAATAGTAAGGACTCCGTACTGCTACTAGTAGCACTAATCTGCTGTGCAGATTGCATGCCCAAGTAAGGTATTCTATGCAGGGTTGTTGAGATGAGAAGGCTTTCTTTTACTGTCTCATGCTTGATCAGTAAATTGTGGTCACTCACGTTGGACACCAGAGGCCTATTACTTTTTATGTTAGCATTAGTTTGTAGTGAACACTGAACAACTGATTACCATGCACCATGGCTAGAAGGAAGTATGAGGAGTAGGATGGCACCGTTATTTTCCAACTAAGAGAGATCTCATCTCCGCCCAGTTTGCCATTCTTTAAACTTTTCAAAAAATTAGGTGCACCAATAGCTCTAGCCACTGAGTCCAGTCCTTTGGGTTGTCCTCTTCTTGAGAGGCTTTCAAAAATTGCCACCAACAAAATGCCAAACCGGATATTACTTTCTTATTTTTGAAAGGACATACTGTCTGCTCTACTCTAGTATCCTAATTGTAGATAGTGATGTGTGTGGTGTATGTATTATTAATTATGTATTTTCAATCTTGCTAATGAAAAAAATAAATGGGGTAGGCGTGTATGGCATCTAAAATATTAGAAATGTTTTTTCTAGGTGTACCGACCATCAGTGCTGGGGCTAGCTGTGAGTGCCAAGCCACTCCGGAAGGAGCGGATGCTGTAGCTGCAGGGGGTGAGCCAGCAGCAGTGGTGGGTGGTGGTAAGTCATATTCCTTACTTATTGACAATGATGAACTCGCTTCAAGGGTGTGCACTCAGTACAATGTACTTCTGCTGAGACTAAGTTGTTGTGAACACTGAAGAGAACAGAAGAAGACACCCTTTACTTAACATTGACATTAGCGACGGGGTTGAGTAACTAATGGCCTATTCTATTCTATCTTCAACTCAGCAGAGAAAGTTTTATGACATAGATAATGAGTCAGACGACATGTAATACATGACTGACAGAGAAGGATGCCTGGGTGATGGAAGGGGCCCCAGGATGCATATAGGTGTCTGATGATAGGATGCATTGGTGGTTTAAGTGAGGTTGTGAAAATTACGAATTTGTTAGTACTCAGCCTCCATTTTGTGATCGCCACCATTTTGTGTGGCCCTCACTCAGGCAGCTCGTCGAACGCGATGTTTTTGTCGTTTCTGCCTTTGCGTGTCAGGTGGCTTCTCTGCTAATGTTTACTAGCGAGTGTCAGGATCTGGCCGAGTACACTAATTCCTGTCTGAGCGGATTAATCCCCGTCTGGACTACATGTTGGTTCACACCATTGTTTCCTTTAGGTTATCTTATCTGCTGTCCTTCGCTACATGTCTCCTGTATTCTCCTGTTTCACGACTGTCCTTCTACGACACACAGCTGTGTTTTTCCCCGCTTGTAAACCGAATAATGTGGATTCATTTGTAATTTACTTAAGGGGTCGAGTGACACACGGGACCGGGAATTTGAGTTGCCTTAGTCTTAAAACATTGTCTCTAACGTTTGCCTATAGCTCATGCTTGTGTGTTATTGCCTTTTTGTATTGTGTTGTACTGTATATAAACCTGTGCACCACGGAGTTAAGTGGCAGTCTCTTTTGAACCTTGTTGCACTGACGACTTCTAAGACCACTGTACTAGCTGCAGCTAATAAATACCATCTTCTATGCCAGACGAAGAGTCTGTGTCTCTGTATTTGATAAGGCAGGTGAACTCCGGGGATTTAGGCATACACCACGCCGCCGGGCCTTAAGGCTGCGGATCTCCAACTGGCGCCTAACGTCGGGCGACTTCAGCGGTAGCAGTTGAGCCCGAGGGTCGTGAGGAGCCCCGCAAGAAAATTCCGGAGGAGGCACACCACCTGATCGACCCCTGCATGTCGGAAGTGGACCGAAGTTCTTTGACAGCGCGGCTACTCCTCTTCGACGGCTGCTGACGACTGCTGCCCTGACTGTCACCCTGCCTTGGACCCTTCTGATGACGTTTTGTAGAGCGAGACGATAGACGGACCTTCGCTGGTGTAGAACGATCTTTAGTTAAGTATTTGGTGGGTCGCTCCCACAGACCTTTGTTTTGTTTTGTCTTTGGTACATTCAGGTATTGCAATAGCTGAAGCCAAGGGGTGAGTACATTTGTACTATTACACTGATCTATAGCCCTTGTTGTTTGTGATCAGTCTAGAGAAGTGACGATGCCTGGGCTGAGTACGTTTAAGAGATTTTGTTGTTTAGGTTGTACGAGGGATTCCCAGTTAGAGGAATCATGCCCGATCCCTCCAGTTGGAACTCCCACTTATGATCTCTATTCGAAACATGGTATTGGTCCCATTACCTTTAACGAGACATGGGTCCGATATACGAAAAATAGTGGAGTTTTAAGATGGCCCCAGAATGGTAGCTTTGATCCCACTATCTTAGATAATCTAGAAACGATTTTGTTTAAAAGAAAACCCCGGCCGGCTATGTTTGACTCCTTTCACCTTTGGCGTGAAGAAGCCAAGCAGAAAGAAATTAAACAAGCGAAAAAGGATAAGAAAGCACAAGACATGTCGATTTTACAGGCTGCCCAGCAGCTTAAAGATAATGAAGTGGTTGATGCAAAGGAGGTATCAGAGAGACGACATTGTATGGCGATAGATAGATGCTATCTGATGCTGCCTACCTCCTCTTCAGATAAAAATAAGGAATTAGAAGATGATGCCCTAATGACTTGCTATGTGAAAAATGCTACCGCACCTCCTTTACCCCCTCTTGTTGCTCAGCAAGTGGTTGCTCAGTTGCTAATTGTTCAGCAACAAGCCCAGCCTGGTAATACTTCTTTGCCTGCTTCTGTTCCATCCACACAGTCTGTGATTCAACCTCCACCTTCTCCTGCTCCTACTCTTCAGTCTCCGCTGCCTTCTACATCTGTCATGTCTCCTATCCTTTTGAAGGATTCTCCTACTTCGCAGAGGAGGATAGCGGATGCTGTTTCAAGTTTCCTTTCTCCTCTCATCGGGTCTTTCAATCTGTCTCCAGCTTTCTCTAGACGACAATCTCGTTGTCAGCTTCCCCTTACGGATGAGAAAGTAGTCTTGGGTACTCTTGCTCGTAGATGGATTGAGCAGGGACTAGAACATAGTACCGCAGATATTATGAGTATCTTCTATCAGTGGTCAGAACCTACGCAGAGATATGTTTTTAATGTTATGTGTCAAACTCTTATTAAAGGTTGGGATGATATGGAGTCAGATACAGTTCCTTTGGAATTGCTGAAGTTGCAGGTGGACTTTAATAAAGGCATTATTTTAGGAAACAGGGTTGAAGAGGCAGTGAATAAACTCATTGCATTCCGCACTATGTTCTTGTCCTTGTCTGTTTCCGAGGTTAATCCCGCCAATAAACAGGGTAGTATGAATTATCCGATGCGTGAGGTTCCTCCTGTAAGGAGAGAAGCGGTACTTGGTCCACCTGCATTACCCGCTCATTTCCAGCGTATAGGGGGTCCATGAACCTTGGAAGAGGTCTGAAGTTTTGGCACTTAAGAGCACTCTTCCGGAACCCCGTAAGAATCCTGCTGGATATTATAAAGAATTGGCCAAAACAGTCGATGCCTGCATTATGAATTTGGCCGACATTGATATGCTATTTGGAAATGTGGTGCCGCAAGGTATATGGGCGCAGATTCGTAAAGAAAATCACTTGGCCGAATTAGGTGGCGATTCGTCTGCTATTAGAGCTGCAGATTCAAATCAGGTGGGCGGTGTGAAACCCAAGGATTTGATTACGGCTCTTCCAGGTAGAATAATTGAATTGATGAAGACAATGATACCTGCAGTGCGAGTAAATTGGGATAAGCTGGCTGCGTGCAAGCAAAAGAAAGATGAAAGTGTCTTGGATTTCTTCACTCGTTTTGAAGAGACGTTTATAGACCACAGTGGTCAGGATTTGAGTATAGAGGGTGGTCAGCGGTTATTTGTGGATAAGTTTGTATATAATTTGCTTCCCGAGTTATCGAACAAATTGAAGAGTTCTGAAAGTGCATGGGCTGTCTCTTCTCCTGCTAAAATATTGGCTACTGCACAGTATTATGAGAACAGAGATGAGAAAGAAAAGGAGAAACTAGAGAAGAAAAATAGAGATTTGAAAACAAAGGTTCTTTTGCAGCAAGCGTATCCGCCTCGCTCGAATCAGCATCAGCAACCTTCCCAGTTTCAGCAGCCTCCGCAGTTTCAAAGATTGTTGCAGAAGACCGAGTATTTTACGCCGCGACCTTCGTTAGGTCCTAATCAATGTACATATTGTAGGGAGGAAGGACATTTCAAGAATAGTTGTCCGGTTCTATTACAGCGTAATAATGGGATGTCTGCTCCTCGAGGTCGTGGTAATTTTCAGGCATGATCTAGAGGTAGAGGACGGGGTGCGTCCTCTCAGGAGCAACGATCTTTTCCTTCATCTACTTCGAATTATTTTGACCAACAGGCAGTCCCATCCACACAATATTACAATGATGATTATCATGTTGAAAATAGGGTCGATGATTTTCAGATTGAATAGGACAGCCATGGACAAAGTGGGGGAGTTGTGTCGATTCCAGTAGATCAAAATGGGCCATATGTTACTGTCAATACTATGGGCGTTTTTCAACCGTTTCTTTTGGATACTGGTGCGATGAGAAGTTCAATCATGCATTCTAAACTCCCTGGGGCACCTTAGTCTGGCATTATGAATACATCTATGGGTTTTTCTGGCGCCCCAGTCGTAATCCGGTTTCTTGCGCCTTGCCTGTCTCGATTGGTCCTTATGATGTTGAAGCTTCCCTTATCCTGTCAACTGGTCGTGGGGAGAATTTGCTGGGTTTGGATTTGTTCAAAAGGTTACATGCAACATTGTATTGTTCTCCTTCTGGTGTGCATCTTACGATGGGAAAGAAATTGATGTCTCCCATGTGCTTGTCTCGAGATCAGTTTCCACCTGAGCTGCTTTCTCTCCCGGAAAGTCTTTGGGCTACGAACGCGATGTTTTTGTCGTTTCTGCCTTTGCGTGTCAGGTGGCTTCTCTGCTAATGTTTACTAGCGAGTGTCAGGGTCTGGCCGAGTACACTAATTCCTGTCTGAGCAGATTAATCCCCGTCCGGACTACATGTTGGTTCACACCATTGTTTCCTTTAGGTTATCTTATCTGCTGTCCTTCGCTAAATGTCTCCTGTATTCTCCTGTTTCACGACTGTCCTTCTACGATACACAGCTGTGTTTTTCTCCGCTTGTAAACCGAATAATGTGGATTCATTTGTAATTTACTTAAGGGGTCGAGTGACAAACGGGACCGGGAATTTGAGTTGCCTTAGTCTTAAAACATTGTCTCTAACGTTTGCCTATAGCTCATGCTCGTGTGTTATTGCCTTTTTGTATTGTGTTGTACTGTATATAAACCTGTGTGCCACGGAGTTAAGTGGCAGTCTCTTTTGAACCTCGTTGCACTGACGACTTCTAGGACCACTGTACTAGCTGCAGCTAATAAATACCATCTTCTACGCCAGACGAAGAGTACGTGTCTCTGTATTTGATAAGGCAGGTGAACTCCGGGGATTTAGACGTACCCTGCGCCGCCGGGCCTTAAGGCTGCGGTTCTCCAGAAGGATGCGTGAAAGGTGAAAGAAAGTAGAAAGGAATGAATGCCTCCCTTAATGGGTAAAACTGTATGGATGAAAGGATTCCTCCCGGGGGTTTGAGGAGTCAAACTTGAAGGACACATGGGTGGTGGTTGGTTATATCTATGACAAATGAATATTGTCGGTGAAAGGTTTATGATAGCCATGTTTGGATGGATGGATGCCTGGATGCTATCATAGTATGTGAAGAGTCAGAATGGATGAAGAGAATGTCAAAGAAAATTAAACAATGCCAAAGCCCCAAAGCTAAGGATGAAGAATAAAATAATGCTAGAAAAGCAATTCAATGATAAATGAAAAAAGCCCTGGAAAGAACAAGGACTGTTTTTTTCCAAGGCTTTTTATTCAAAGGTTTGAGGTTGTATTTCCAAACTGAATATTCCCTTGACTCACAGTAGTTTGCAAGCACAACATAGATATTGTGCATGACTATATATTATATACCCTACCCACCTATCATCGATCGCCTCCCTCTGACTCCAAGGCCCACTTCCGCTCCAGTCATGGGTGGCCTGTCAGCTGCATGGCTAACTATTTACAAATCAGTATGTCATCAGCATCACATCAATGACTTTATGCTGATGTGCCGTATATCATCATTATTCATATTAAGCATGCCATGTGCCTTATTGCAGTAGTCAGGGTGAAAGTTAAATTGAGCATTTGCCATTTATTTTTTTCATTTAACAGAGTATGGCCGTAATGGAAAAATAGATAATTGTGTAGTACAGCTGCCCCACCTACAGACAGTCGTAAAGTAACGTGAGTCTGTGATACGAGTATGTCTGCCTAGGGCACAAGCTGACTGAGCTGGTATGCCTTCAAGATTAATTGTGCTAAACAAGAGAGAGAAGAATACTTGTTTACTCCATAGTGCCTAATGCCTGAAAGTCTAATAATTCATCACATCCAAATCTTAGGGGCAGAGGAAGTGAGGAGGATACCACAACTGCTTGTGCTACTGTGCCAGTATAATGTTAATGTGTGTAATGTTGTGTTACTGTTTTGCTAAGAGTATTGGTTACAATTGTCTTTTTTCTTTCTTGATATAGCTACTCCTTCCAAACCCAACAGGCAGGAGTTAGCAGCAAGGACACGGCAACTGAAACTGGAGGCCATCCGGGACGAATTTCGCTGACTGGTTGTCCTGGCGGAGGAGGAGAAGGATGCAGCAGCTGCAGCTTCCTCCAATGCCCAATGCCCAGTGCCTCTGGTGGTACGGTGCCGTGTTCTGGCAGCCGCCCACCGCCCATCACTATCATCAACTACTGCTTCCTGCCCCTGTTGTTCCTGCAGGAAATTTTGGTGCCACATGCTCCTCCGGATGGCGCGCTTAGAGGCCAGGCTGGAGGTGGTCCTGGAGCGCGCCTGCCGCCAGACCTCAGTCTTCGACCCTTGTCCCTTTTTTAGTCTTTTTTTTGGTGGGTGGGATGTTGGGAGGTGGGGACTTCTTGACGTGGACAACCATGGACATTTATTTAATTTACTGGACATTGGTTGTGGTTAGGTAGAGGGGTGGGTCAGGTGTTGTGTGTATCTTCTAGTTTATTTGTTTGGGTAATAAATTATTTAGAGTTTTACAATACATATGATGAAAATCTTTTCTGAGGGGCGTTACTCTTTTATATCACCTTGTTTGTTTACATCTTTTTCTGCAGGGCCGCAGCCAGATTTAAAATGTGCCAAAAGTATAACGCACCAACAGATAGATGCAGTACCCTCAGTTGTCCTACTACTGTCAGCCTCTCCTCCTAGTCTATGCATTCTGCAACTAAAACCACTATGTAGTATGTACTCGGAGTGATGTAGGTGTGTGAATTCATTAATTTTCATAGTATATTTATTATTGCCTCCCCCACACTACTTCTCTTACCTGTGATTGATGTTTAGGCAAAGCGATGACTGCATGGTGATGGCTTGGTTTCCTAAGGTGCCATGGCGGGTGGAGGTAGCAGGAGTAGACAGTTGCATTTGAAAATGAGACAGTCAGTCACCTGAGGGAGACTAGAGAATGAGTAGTAGAACTACAGTACACAAGAACAAGACTGGCAAACAATAAACCATGATGATGAATGATAAGCAATGCTAAATTAAAATAAAACCTAATGGTGGCAGGGATAGCCTAGTACAAGTTACAAACTGAAGTTGACTTGACCTATGAAGTGGACAAGCATAACCTTTAGTACTGGGAGGATGATAAATCGAGTAGGATGGGTTGATAATGTTCCTCTGGAAAAAAAAAATTGAATAGCTAATACTGAGCATGGGTGGGCATGGGTGGGCAATCTTAGCTCTTGTGGAGGAGAAACGCGTTGGGCTTTTTTGAACCTGTGCAAGCTTCCTACATGAAATTAAAGCATCGTTTTGAACCTGCAGCATGGTGTCAGTGTTCCTTACTTTATGGAAAGTTTGGAGGTGTGTTTGATTTAAAACGTGGGAGCACCGGTACCGTTGCACTGACCCGCCCTGCAGAGTATGAGGCTCATTCACCGGTGCAACTGTGTGGCATTGAACTTTTCCATGAGCCCGTCTCACCAAGCATTCTGGAAGATTTAAAACGGAAATATTTCCAGGAGAAAATCGAGAAGTATGCTGGTAAGGGATGCAAGATGCAGTTATTTCACTTGCTGGCTGAAGGAATAATCGTGCTTGTAGAAGGCAATTATTGTTTAAATACAGGTTTGAAACGAACTTTGCAGTTACTTACAGTTCCCATTTAAAGGCATTTGGCAGCACTTGTGTGAAAGAGAACAATAAAGTTTCAACATGCTGTCGCTTTTCATGGGGAAAAATAAAGGACACACCTGTTTGCAATTGCACTCTGGGAGGAAACCAAACCGCAGTGTTAAATCACGAGGCAAGGTGGAAGCAGAGACTTTACCCGTGACCAAGCCTCTTGTGGAGGAGAAACGCGTTGGGCTTTTTTGAACCTGTGCAAGCTTCCTACATGAAATTAAAGCATCGTTTTGAACCTGCAGCATGGTGTCAGTGTTCCTTACTTTATGAAAGTTTGGAGGTGTGTTTGATTTAAAACGTGGGAGCACCGGTACCGTTGCACTGACCCGCCCTGCAGAGTATGAGGCTCATTCACCGGTGCAACTGTGTGGCATTGAACTTTTTCATGAGCCCGTCTCACCAAGCATTCTGGAAGATTTAAAACGGAAATATTTCCAGGAGAAAATCGAGAAGTATGCTGGTAAGGGATGCAAGATGCAGTTATTTCACTTGCTGGCTGAAGGAATAATCGTGCTTGTAGAAGGCAATTATTGTTTAAATACAGGTTTGAAACGAACTTTGCAGTTACTTACAGTTCCCATTTAAAGGCATTTGGCAGCACTTGTGTGAAAGAGAACAATAAAGTTTCAACATGCTGTCGCTTTTCATGGGGAAAAATAAAGGACACACCTGTTTGCAATTGCACTCTGGGAGGAAACCAAACCGCAGTGTTAAATCACGAGGCAAGGTGGAAGCAGAGACTTTACCCGTGACCAAGCCTCTTGTGGAGGAGAAACGCGTTGGGCTTTTTTGAACCTGTGCAAGCTTCCTACATGAAATTAAAGCATCGTTTTGAACCTGCAGCATGGTGTCAGTGTTCCTTACTTTATGGAAAGTTTGGAGGTGTGTTTGATTTAAAACGTGGGAGCACCGGTACCGTTGCACTGACCCGCCCTGCAGAGTATGAGGCTCATTCACCGGTGCAACTGTGTGGCATATATATATATATGTATGTATGTATGTATGTATATATATATATATATATATATATATATATATATATATATATATGTATATATATGTATATATATATATATATATATATATATATATATACTAGAAGCCCGCCCCAGCGTTGCCTGGGGCAGAAAGGGGCTGGGGGCAGCATTTGATGCTTGCGTGCCCGTCCCTCTGTGCACACCCGCTCCCGACCCCCTACCTCCTCGACTCCCTCCCGCCCTGACTCCTCCCGTCCGTCCCTCTGTGCACACCCGCTCCGACCCCCTCCCGCCCTGACTCCCTCCCGCCCCGACTCCAATCTGCATTTACCTTACCTGAGCTGCCGCTTCCTTCCCGCGCTCCTCACTTCACCGCAGCTCCATGTCTGCCGCTCGTCATGACGCACCTGAGCCGCCGCTTCTCCCCGCGCTCCTCACTTCACTGCCGCTCTATGTCCGCTGCTCGTCATCTCGTACATCGCGGCCAGCGCTGCTTTCAGGGCACAATTATTTTTTTTAAATTTACGTTTATTTTTTATTTTTTATCGCCTATGTCCATCTGCACACCCTGACAATTTCTACAATGTATCGGGTGTGTGGATTGGCGCTGTGGTTCCCGAGTTTTCCTGGCTCAAAAGTGTGTGTTCTCTCTTTATAATAGTAGTATAGATATATATATATATATATATGTATATCAGTGGGAGGTAAGCGGCTTCCAACCTATTGTGAAAGACACAGGAGACTTTCTTCAAAAAGTTCATGATATCCAGTGGGTAGATGATTTTATGTTTATCACACTGGACATCGAATCGTTGTATACAAGCATCGAACACACTACTGGTTTAAATGCAGTTCATGGTGTTTGCACAACAACTACTTCATATTTGGTAATGATATTCACATACATAAGAGGGGTGTGGTTGTTGGGGGCCTGTTTCTCCCCCAGCTATGCATGTCTGCATGTCAGCTGGTGGGAGGAACGAGTCCTCAAGCACACACACTCTGTAGAGATTGCTAACCATGTAAATTACTGGTTAAGGTATATTGATGATGTTTGTATTGTGTGGATGGGGATGAAAATAGTGCTATTGAGTTTATTCAAAACAATAATATGAATACTGCTTATCTCAAATTTACCTCTCAGGTTAGCAAAGTGAGCATTGAGTTCCTGGATGTAAGGGTGTACATTAAGGATGGCAAAATAGCAACCACACTACATAGAAAAGTCACTGCTAGAAATTCCATGCTTCATTCCAGCAGTGCACACCGAAAACATTTAATTACCTACATTCCATTTGGGGAATTCCTATGACTCAAAAGAATCTGCAGCACTTAGGAGGAATGTAATCACTGCATCCAAGAGGCACTCAATTCCATTCAATGAACTTTATTCAGTTTACTTACTATGAAACCATAAAAGTTGCAAACTACAAAATACATTATAATCACAGGTTAAAATACACGATATACAAACACATTAAGTGTACACATTCCCGATTTTAAAAACAGTAGTAATGATATAACTTCAATGTCATCGATATGGGGAGGGCATCATAGGAAATCCAATAAATAGTGTGAGTTAGGAAAATCATAAATTACTTTAACCAATTCATTTAGGGTTGCAGACATTTTCTTTACTTCAGAGAACATTTCAGAAAATCGGCCACAAAAGGAATACATTCAGGTTTTAACAGTTGCAGGTAATAGAAAAAAATAGTTTTTAAATAAAAGATCCTTGGCATTTCATAAAATTTACAAAAAAACATAAAGTGAAGCAGGTCCTGTGGAGACAGGTTGTCGCAGCGACAGGGTGCTAGCACTTTCCCTTTATGACATCCCCTGGGAAATGCTAATAAAAGATGGAAGAGGTTCATTCTAAACCTGATTAGTTAAAATCTCTCGTAGGCTGGTAACGGCCAAGATTAATATGGTTCCAAGCCTACTGATGTTTTGAACATCATATATTTACGAACACTTGGCTTCAACAGTTCTTTCTCCTCTCTTTCCTTTTTTTTTACGTAGGGTAAAAGAGTGTTTTACAAGTGCTACATCTTCTTTGGTAATACAATCAGGTGTTTAAAATAAGTCCAAGCGTCCCAGCTCGCTAAAACACATCTTTAAATATTTCATCCAAGGAATGTTAATCATGTGATCTAGGCCCATGATCTCTTTAAGAAGTTTGTGTGTGAGATCCAGGTGTTTATTAAGCCAACATTGTAGCCAGAAAGTTACAGGACGCAAAGCCAAGATATCGCTTAAATAAGGCGTACCGGTTTCATATGTGTACTATTATGTTTGCAGTCCCCTTTGGAACACTCATTAGCTGTTTAAAAAATAGTTTCTCGTCACCTGTAGACCCTCAAGTCCGGAATATCCCCATAGGTCACTCCCATACCTGGCTATAGATATGTTCCTGGCTCGATAGATTTTTACCATTGAAGCCACTGGGCGGTTGACCATTTTGGCTGCAAAGCCAAATAGCGCAGCGTTAGCCCTGGTGACCTCTCCCCTTTTCATGTTGTGGAGAGCGACCCTGTTAAGCCGGTCGTCTAGAAGGACGCCCAGATACGAAAAAGGTTGTGCATATTGGCACTCTATCACCATTCACCGTGAAAGGATAATGTCGTTTTGGGCGCAACCCTACCTGCATCACATAGGATTTGGAGGAGTTTATGGACAGATCTCTTTTTGCCAGAAACCCATGGAAAGCATCAAGTAGGGTTCGTAACCCTTTCGGGGTACGTGCCAGGAGGACTGCGTTGTCTGCATACAGCAAGACGGGCAGGCCCGCTGGCCCACATACGGGTAATCAGCCCCAGTTTCTAACAGTGATCCCTCTAGGTCGTTGAAATAAAGATTGAAAAGGAAGGGTGCCAGTATACACCCCTGACGCACCCCCCTTTCAGTGTTAAAATTCCTAGTAACCTTGAGGTCTATGGTGTATATGATGTTTGCCTTAGTGTTTCAATGCAGTTCCATCAGAAAGTCCAACAATTTAGGCTCCACTCTCATGACCCTCATTGACTGCCACAGCTTTCCCCGGTTGACACAGTCAAAAGCGGACGAAAGATCCATGAAGGCCATGTAGATGGTTCCTGAGCGAGTGATGGTGTACTTTCCTAGGACCAGGTAGAGATTTAGGCATTGTGCCATGGTCGAGTGGCCTGAGCGGAACCAAAAAAAAAAAATGTTAATTCATACTTGTATAGCGCACTACTCACCCGCAAGGGTCTCAAGGCGCTTGTACGAATACCGCTGTGGAACCCATCCTGGCTTTCCCTGTGAGGCGTCCACTCCTGGGCACCCCCCAAGATGGAGGCCAGGCATCCTTAGCGTTGTGGGGGCCGTTGTGGAGATTAAGCAAGCTATTGCCCAGAGTTGCAGAGTGGGACTCCATGATTGGAATAGGCACCGAGGCGAGAATGATCAGGTCCGTGGAATTTTTGAGCCCAAGACCCGCCGAGGCGGGAAATTGAACCCTGGTCCCGGGCTAGACTTCTGCATCAGGGTCTGCCGCTCTAATCCTTGAGCCACACTTCTCCACTATTGGATATCTGAGATGGATACTGGATATCTGAGATGGATACTGGATATCTGAGATGATCTTCTTCTCCTCCGCCCAAGCAATCAATCTCTTCAAAATGAGTCCCCCTATAACCTTTACAACGGAGTCGAGCAGGGAGATTGGCCTATAGTTCAAGGGGCTATTGCAATCTCCCTTGTTAAATAGTGGCACAATTGTTGAGATTCCCCAACATGTTGGCCATCCTTCTTTAGCCGCGGCGTTACCCATCGCGGCCAAGATCGAGGCCCAAAAGGAGGGGTTTGATTTAAAAAGGTCCGGAGGAATACCATCTAGGCCTTATTTGTAAGGTTGTTAATTCCCTCCTCCATTTCGTTAACAGAGAACACAACTACATCCTTGTCCAATGGCGTAATCGGCAAGTACAGCTGAATTGATGTACTTTTAAAAATATTGACAAAGTGGGACACCCATTAGTCCTCCGTTATGTTGGTACCCACTTCTTTAGCCTCTTCCACTGAGAAAGGCGATTGATTAATAATGTTCCAGAATCTGGAGTTGCTAGACAAGGTCAGTGGATCTAGAAGCTCCCTCCAGATTGCTTCTTTCATTTTTTGAGTGGCTAACACTTTTTTATAATTTTTCCGGAGTCTACATATCTGGGTTCTGTTCCTAGATGTTTCTTTCAGTCCCGCCTTAAGATCTCTTGCGGCTTCAGAATAGAGAGGACAGAACCATTTGGGATCACTAAACACCCTGGGTTTCCCTGAAGCTGTTAACATACCCCCCACTTTGGAAGCAATCCCTTCATAAGCTTTAAGAATTCCAGTGGCCGATGATTCGTCATGGAGGCAACAAGAGATTTCTGCCGCACAAACTTCTTTGAGTTTTTCATGAAAATGGACGGAATTACTTGGTTCCATTTTAACCGCCGCCCACCATCAATTGGTTGCAGCGCGTTAGTACCTCTTACTAAACCCTTTATCTTCATGATGCTCCCACCTATAGTGACACAGATAGGGTTATGATGACTGAATGCACTTGGTACTATTAAGAAACCCTGAAGAAGAAATAAAATAGTTCTGGAGAGCAATATATGATCTATAAAGGATCCACCTCCTCTGCCTTTATAGGTCGGTTCCCCTTGTTTACTAAGTGGAGAGTTATATCTCATTGCGGAGGACAAATTAAGCTTATTAAGCATATCATTAAGAACATTACCCTGTTTGGAATGCTCAAAATGAAGTCCCGCAATCAGCGGGCAACCCAGTGTCCCTAGGTCGTTAGATTTAGGATCGCCACATGGTTGCACATTAAAATCTCCTACAATTATCAAAATATTTCTAAAAAGGCCACAGCACTGTTTGACAAAATTATTCAGCTCAGGAATCCCACAGCCCTCTTCTTTATGGGTAGAGTTGTAAAAATGTATCACATAAAAACTATTGTTTTTATGCCCCAGGGAGATGGCCTGTATCTTTCTGTTTACAATAGGGAAGACCCTGATGTGGCATCTCAAGGCCAAGGATTTGAAGATTGCCAAACTTCCCTTTGCTCTACCACTATTAGATGGTGCTGCTGGGACAAAAAAAGCTCTATACCCCGCCAGCGAGAGGTTACTGTTAACAAGCCACGTCTCTTGAAGACATTTTATCGAGAAGTGTCTGATGAATTGTACCCAAAGGGGGTCTGCA